>NC_072418.2:58525000-59220833 GCF_028858775.2 Pan troglodytes
TTTAATTATGACAATGAAGTGTTTAATATTGTGTTTTGAAATATAAACAGTGTAGATACATTTGAATAATACTGAATTTTTAGAAAAATCTATTGGGGTGTCATATATAAAAGGATAAGTAGAGATTTGGAAATGCTTTTTTATTGGACAAGAAAATTGATCAAATCGAAATCTGGACAAACTAGAAAGTTTGGATGCTAGCAATACAATCTATAGACACATTCTAGCATCACTTCTGTGTCAGAAGTATCCGGATTGTGGTGCCTACAAATGCATGCTCCTACACACCAAGACATCCATTAAGAAAATAAAGCCATGCTTTCCAGAGCGTTTAGCACTTGTTTAACGTACTTGTGCTTCTAAATATCACAAGGCAGGATGGGATTTCTAAAGACAAGGGGATATAGGACCGAGGCAAAGACAATCAGCATGTACACTGAATCACACTCCATAATCATATTGCTAGAACACTTAGGGAGTACCTCTGAAATCACAGCCCTGCTGCCATGATGTGCAATTACAGGATAGAGGTGCCAGGTGAAGGTCCCACTGTGGCCAAGGAAAGCCTTTGTGAGAAGACTACTTCAGGGTGTTCCCCATCAGAGGAGCACACCCCTGATCTTGTATTCCTCGTCAATCCAAGGTCCATGTGAAATGGTCAGATGGGGAATTTTTTCTTCCACAGACATCAGGATCTTCTGAGTTTCTTCATCAAAGCCAGATTTGTGCAGCCTGGGAAAATAGAAATAGTTTTGTTTTGTTTTTTTTTTTTTTTTTCATTTTTACACAGTATTGCCTCTCTACATTCTGATGTCTACCTCTCCTCTCCTCTTTATTCTTTCCTAGAAATCACTGGGAGAATTGTACTGAATTTGAAAAACAAGCATGAATCTTTCCTATAGGATAGGAAGCCTCTGATTTATACCATAAAGTGAAATTTCATATACAGGATGTATCAATTAAGATTTAATTCAAAAAAGATGAATTTAAGTTAAAAAGAAAAACACAGGATAACTTCCATTCATCTGATGTTCATATGCCCTGGCACATTTATTGCTTCTTATAATGTGCTTAAAAAAAAAAACATGAGCTTTTCTCAGAGACACTAATATAATGAATTCATGTACCCATCACCAACTTCTACAATTACCAATATTCAGCCTCTTCCATTTACAACCTGCCCATTTTCTAAGAAATAATTAAAGCACATGCTACACCCATAAATATGTCAAACGTTCTTGTCTATTTTTGCTATTTTCAGTTCCTTTCATGTCATTGTCCCCTGAACCCACCTCAACAAAGCTGGTTTTTGTAGTCACCAATAACATCAATTTGTTAAATACATTGTATCCTACTTACCCAGTTAGCATTGAATACAGTTAATTACACTTTCTTGTTTATTTTTTCCCTTAGCTTACTGGACACGACTTCTTCCTGGCTTCTACTCCCTCAACAGCTATCGTTCTTGCTTTATACGTTGAATCTCTGTCTCTTTATAACTTCTAAATGTTCTCAGCATCAGGAAAATATAAAAAATAAGTTCACAAATAATTGGTAAGACTGGAACATAGGCCTTCCTGAAAGAATATAACTAACATTTGCAATTCTCTTCTCCCCTCTCCTGTGTCCTTCTTGCCTGGTGTTCATAGTTATATGCCTTTTTATCTCCAATTATAAAAAGAAGTTGAGGAGGATTAGCAGGTCACAAAATTTCATAGACATTTAGACACAGGAGAAGTAGGAGTTTATTATCTTAAATCTTCAGAGGTAGGGAAGATGGCTAAGTTTCCTTTCAGCTACAGCGACACTATGAGAAAGTTACCCAGAAATAACTGCTCTGAATGTTTGCTACTGTGGAGATGACATGTTTTGGGTGTGGGGATGGTGGTTGAAGAGAAGGGAGACATGATAATTATTATTTTATAATGCAGGTCTTAAGTACATAGCCTGTCCCTATGGGGACTAGGTCTCTGTCTCCTCTCTGAATTCATTTTTCCCTTTCTCTGCTGTACAGCTCCCCGGGACTCCCTTCCGGCCCTGCAGGGTACAAGGCCTGGCCCCATCTCAGGGCCTTTATGTTTTGCTGTGCCCCCTTCACTTGGGGTCCTCCCTAGACATTCGTGATATGGTTTGAATCTGTGTCCCCACCCAAATCTCCTATTTAATTGTAATCCCGAATGTTGGAGGTGGGGCCTGGTGGGAGGTGACTGGATCATGGGGGTGGATCCTTCGTGAATGGTTGAGCACCATCCCTTTGGTGCTGTTCTCATGATAGAGTTCTCATGAGATCTGGTTGTTTAAAAGTGTGTGGCATTCCCCCTGCTTCCTTTCCTCCTGCTCCCGCCACCAAAGACGTGCCTATTTCTGCTTCACATTCTGCCATGATTCAAAGTTTCCTGAGGCTACCTCAGAAGCAGAAGCTGCTATGCTTCTTGTACAGCCTGCAGATGCATAAGCCAATTAAACCTCTTTCCTTTATAAGTTACCAGTCTCTGCCAGGCGTGGTGGCTCACGCTTGTAATCCCAGCTCTTTGAGAGGCTGAGGCAGGTGGATCACCTGAGGTCAGGAGTTCGAGACTAGCCTGGCCAACATGGTGAAACCCCGTCTCTACTAAAAATACAAAAATTAGCTGAGCATGGTGGTGAGTGCCTGTAATCCCAGCTACTTGGGAGGCTGAGGCATGAGAATTGCTTGAGCCCAGGAGGCAGGGGTTGAAGTGAGCTGAGACTGTGCCACTGCACTCCAGCCTGGATGACAGAGCAAGACTCTGCCTCAAACAAAACAAAACAAAACAAAACAAAACCTTAAACAACATATTGTGAACTTTTCTTAGAGACACTAGCATAATGAATTCATGTACTCATCACCAACTTGAACAATTATCAATATTCAGCCTCTTCCATTTATACCCCGCCCAATTGTTTTTTAAAAAATAAAAAAATAACTTTTAAAAATTAAAAAAATAAAATCAGAAGGAAAAATTAACATAAAAAATTCATCCTACAGATTTCAAATAGGTACAACCCTAAAGGCAAACCTAATTTTCAGAACAACGTTAAATGCTGCCATTTGGCGAATGTATTTCTGAATCAAGACCTTACTCAGCCCATTCCAGAAGCCCTTCTGAAGTCTGAGCTGGCGTTGCATATTTATGGGCAACGTAAGTAGAAGATGTTTTAGTAGAGCAGTGGTTCTCACCTGGTGCAACTGTGTCTCCGAGGGACTTCTGACAATTTCTGGAGCTCTTTTTGATTGTCACAACTGAGGGAAGTGCTACTGGCAACTCATGAGAAAGGCCGAGAATGTTGCTTGACATCTTACAATGTCAATGGTTTTTATATTTTATAGTGTCAACAGGGGCCCAAGGACAGGCCCCCACCACAAACAACGCTCCAGCCTGGCGTCCATCATGTCGCGGTTGAGCAAATGGCCAATGAACTAAGCTCGTTCTGAAGTCACTCACCCCAAAGGAAACAGTGTCCACTCACCCCAGCATCTGCAGGGCACAGTCCGGGTGGCTCAATGCCTCACACAGCACCACCACTGCATCAACATCCAAGGCAATCCAGTCGAGGTTCAGGCTCCTCAGTGTTTTGCAGGCGATGAGTGCTGCGGCGAGGTCGCCGCAGCAGGCACGGGTGATCGGACACGTTTGCAGCCTGCAAAAGGGAAACACACCAGAGAATCCACTCTAGCTTTGGGTAGGCTGGAAGGCACGCCATTGTTACTTGCTAATTACACACCTCCGGGCAGGACACTCTGCTGTCTAGACCCGCGTTTCTCAGCCAGGACGATTGTGCTCCTGGGGGATGTATGTCTAGTGACCTTTATCCCAACTGAAGGTGCTGCTGGCAACTTGAGGATAGCGTCCAGGGGCGCTGCTAAAGACCCTATGATGCACAGGATGGCCCCCAAGGCAAATAACTCTCCAGTTTCAAACAGCAAGAGTACCAAGACTGAGCAAACCCTGGGGCAGCATTTTACATATCAGATCATCCCAGAGGGACTTGCTTTTAAACCTGCCTCCCTTCCATTCTATTGACCCTCCAGCTCTTCCTATTCTTGAAATAGATAAATTTTCCTACGATGGTGATCAGTACATACTCACCCGAGACACTCTAATTTACAGTGAGGATGCTGCAAAGCTGCACATAACTGTCTGACACCAGTGTCTCCTATTTCATTATGCCCAAGTTTCAGGGTCTTCAGTTTCTCATTGCAAATAAGAACAGCAGCAATGTCCTTACAGGAATCGGAAGTAAGGAAACAGCCCATCAACCTGGGGAGGTGGAAGACACACACAAATACGTACACTTATGAGGTCAATCATAACGGCCCACCTTATTTTCATTTATACATATGACACAAGAAATACAAAGTACTTCTGAGACGATGAGGAGGGTGGGGAGGGGAAGGAGGAGAGAAGAATGAGGGAGGAGAGGAGAGCAGAGGACAGGGGAGGGTGGGAGAATGAAGGAGGAGGGAAGAAGAGGGGAGGAAGAGGAGGGAAGAAGGGGAGGAAGAGGAGGGAGAGGAGTGGGAGGGGAAGGAGGGGGAGGAGGAGGAGGAGAGGGAGAAGGAGGAGAGGGAGAAGGAGGAGGAGGGAGGAGAGGGAGAAGAAGGAGGAGGGAGGAGAGGGAGGAGGATGGAGGAGAGGGAGAAGGACGGAGGAGAAGGAGGAGGGAGGAGAGGGAGGAGGGGGGAGGAGGAGGGGGGAGGAGGGGAGAGGAGATGGAGGGGGGAGGAGATGGAGGGGGGAGGAGATGGGAGGGGGAGGAGGAGGGGGAGGGGGACGAGGAGGGAGATGGAGGGGGACAAGGAGGGGGAGGAGAAGGGGGAGGAGGAGGAGGAAAGGGAGGAGAGAGAAGGGGAGGAGGGGAAGGGGAGGAGGGGAGGAGAGGAGGGGGAGAAAGGGCAGAAAGGGAAGGGGGAGAAAGGGGAGAAAGGGCAGAAAGGGAAAGGGGAGAAAGGGCAGAAAGGGAAAGGGGAGAAGGGGCAGAAAGGGAAGGGGGAGAAGGGGCAGGAAGGGGGAGAAGGAGAGGGAAGGGGAGGGGGAGAAGGGGCAGGAAGGGGAGGGGTGGGAGGGGGAGAAGGAAGAGGGGAGAGAGAAGGAGGAGGGGAGGCAGAAGGTGAGGGGGGAGGGGGAGAAGAGGGAGGCGGAAGAGGGGAGGGGGAGGAGGGGAGGAAGGGGAGGTGAGGGGGAGAAGGAGCAGGAGAGAAGGGGGAGCAGGAGAGAAGGGGGAGGGAGAGAAGGGGGAGGGGAGGGAGAGAAGGGGGAGGGGAGTGGAAGGGGGAGGGAGAGAAGGGAGGGGGAGGGGTAAGAAGACAAGGGGGGAAGAGGGCAGGGGAGTGGGGAGGGGGAAGAGGATAGGGGAGGGGGAAGAAGGGGAGGGGGAGGACAGGAGGGGAGGGCAAAGGGGGAGGAGGGAAGGGGAGGGGAAAGGGGGAGGAGGGGAGAGGAAAGGGGGAGGAGGGAAGGGGAGGGGAAAGGGGAGGAGGGAAGGGGAGGGGAAAGGGGAGGAGGGGAGGGGAGGGGGGAAGGGGAAAGGGGGAGGAGGGAGAGAGAAGGAGGAACAGGGAGGAGGGGAGAGGAGAGAGGGGGAGGAGGAATGACAGGAGGAAAGAGGAGGGGGGAAGGCAAGGGGGGAGGGGAAGAGGGGGCAGGGGAAGAGAAGGGAGAGGGAGGGGAAGAGGTGGGGAGGGAGGGAGGGGAAGAGGAGGGGGAGGGAGGGAAAGGTGGGGAAGGAGGGGAAGAGGAGGGGGAGGGAGGGGAAGAGGTGGGGAAGGGGAGGGGAAGAGGAGGGGGGAGGGGAAGAGGTGGGGAAGGAGGGGATGCGGGAGGGAGGGGAAGGGGAGGGGAAGGGGAGGGGAAGAGGAGGGGGGAGGGAGGGGAAGAGGAGGGGGGAGGGAGGGGAAGAGGTGGGGAAGGAGGGGAAGAGGTGGGGAAGGAGGGGATGGGGGGAGGGAGGGGAAGAGGAGGGGGAGGGAGGGGAAGAGGAGGGGGAGGGAGGGGAAGAGGAGGGGGAGGGAGGGGAAGAGGAGGGGGAGGGAGGGGAAGAGGAGGGGAGGGAGGGGAAGGGGGGGAGGGAGGGGAAGAGGAAGAGGGAGGGGAAGGGGGAGAGGGGGAGAGGGGGGAGGGGGAGAGGGGGAGAGGGGGGAGGGGAAGAGGGGGGGAGGGGAAGAGGGAGGGGAAGAGGAAGTGGAGGGGGAGGGAGGGGAAGAGGAAGTGGAGGGGGAGGGAGGGGAAGAGGAAGTGGAGGGGGAGGGAGGGGAAGAGGAAGTGGAGGGGGAGGGAGGGGAAGAGGAAGTGGAGGGGGAGGGAGGGGAAGAGGGGAAGTGGAGGGGGAGGGAGGGGAAGTGGAGGGGGAGGGAGGGGAAGTGGAGGGGGAGGGAGGGGAAGTGGAGGGGGAGGGAGGGGAAGTGGAGGGGGAGGGAGGGGAAGTGGAGGGGGGAGAAGGGGAGGGAGGAGGAAGAGGGAGGGGGGAGAAGGGGAGGGAGGAGGAAGAGGGAGGGAGGAAGGGGGAGGGAGGAAGGGGGAGGGGGAGGGAGGAGGAAGGGAGGGGGAGGGAAGAGGGAGGGAGGTTGGAGGGGGGAGTGGGAGGGACGAGGAGGATGGGGGAGGGAGGAGGGGTAGGAAGGGGGAGGGGGAGAGAGGAGGAAGGGGGAGGGAGCAGGGGGAGGGAGGGAGGAGGAAGAGAGATGGCAGAAGAGAGGAGGAGGGAAGACAAAGAAGGTGGAAGCAGCAATGACTTCCCAGTTCCTCCATCTTCCCTACTCTGCTCCAACACTTTGGGGTCCCTGCACTTCTTCTGTCCTGCCTGGCTCTCTTTTCTCTGTGGCCTCTCCTCATTATTCTCCCTGGTTGAAATGCTCCTGCCCCAATTATCAGCATAGCTACCTCCTCCCCACCTTCAAATCCCTGTGCAAATGTCACCTTTTTGGTGAGCCCTCCCCTGACTATTTTGTATATCATGTGTCCAGTCCCTCTCCAGGCCCCAAGCTGGTGATTCCTCATAGTACTTATTACTCCCTAATACAGATAGAAAGATGGTAGATAGAGGACAGAGGATAGGGGACAGATGGATAGTTAATAGATGACAAATGACAGATGACGTATAGATACGTGATATACATAGATGTGTGGATAGGCACGTATCTGCCCACACTCATACATATATATGTATGTGTCTGATGTATGTACTTGTGTGTTGGTGGCTCTCAGGCAGGCAAGATTTTTGCCCACCAGAGGACATTGGTAGTGTCTGGAGACATTTTTGGTCTACCACACCAGGAGAGAAAGTGCCACTGGTACCTTCTCTCCCTCCTCCCCTCCTCCTCCTCCTCTCCCTCCCCACCTCTTCCCCCCTCCTCCCCACCTCTTCCCCCCTCCTCCCCACCTCTTCCCCCCTCCTCCCCCCTTCCCCTTGTCCCTTACCTCTTTCATCCTCTCTTCCCCCTCCTGCCCCGACTTCCATCCCCTCTTCCCCTCTCCTCCTCCCCCATCCTCCCCTCTCCTCCCTCATTCTTCTCTGCCCATCTAGTGGCTGGGAACCAGGGAAGCTGCTCAACACCCTAGGAAGCATGGGACAGCAGCCCCAACAACACAGAATGAATTGGGCTAAAATGCCCCCATGTCAATACTGAGAATCCAGGATGCAGACACATCCTTGCAGCCTCACACATGCATGTGTGTGTATCTGACTCTCCTTCAGATGGAAGTCCATGGGAACAGGGATGTTAGAATGCTCTACTGACCAACTTATCCACCCAGAAGCGTCTTCAGTTCCTAGCAGAGGGAATGAATGAGTCTCGCACTCTGACTGTCATTTATCGAGAGTGTATGACAAGCCAGGCATTGATCATAGTCCTTCATGTGTGTGATTCCAACTGGCCATCTCGATTCTTTAAGGAGGAGGCTCTAGCTATCCTCTCATTACCTGGGGAGAGGTGAGTCACCTGCACAAGCTCAGGCAGTCAGGGCCACTCGGGACTCCATCCAGGCCTTTCTAGGGCTGGAGACCCAACTCCAGAGTCCCCTGCTGTGTCCTTACAACTCCTTCCCACTGAAGGTTCCCAGAACCAGGTGGGGTAAATGTATAGCCTCATCTGGATTTTTTTTTCAGAAGACACCATTCTCTTCCTATCTCAGTCTATTTGGACTGGTATAACAAAATGCCATAGACTGAAACGGGTCCCTTATAGACAACAGAAATGTATTTCTCACAGTTTTGGAGCCGGGAAGTCCAAGATCAAGATGCCAACAAATTCAGTGTCTGGCGAGGGCCACGTTCTACCTTGGAAGTGGCATTTTCTCATGGTGTCCACAGATGGTGGAAGGGGCAGAAGAGTCTCTGGGGCCTCTTTTATAGGTGTGGGAGACTCCACCCTCATAACCTCATCACCTCCCAGAGGCTCCACCTCCTAGTACCATCAGCCTGGGGGCGAGGACCCAACATACGAATTTTGGGAGGACATATACATTCAGATGCTAGCATATCCCTTTCCTATGTCTTTCCTAGAGCCACAGTATCCAAAAAAAGAAACCCTGACATTGAAGCAAATCATGGCCGGTCCTACCACAGCTCCCGTATGCTGCAGCCTGGGTGCTTCAGCGCTGCACACAGAGATGCCACTCCATTATCTTCCAGGGCATTTGAGCCCAGATCGAGAAGGGACAGGGACTTACTGCACAAGAGGACTTCGGAAATGGAGTCACAGGAGACAGAGGTGAGACAGCAGTACATCAACCTGCAAAGAAACACACAGTCTCCCAGCCTGCTGAACAGCAGTACATCATTCTGCAGAGAAACACACCATCTCCCAGCCCACTGAAGCTTCCTATGGTAATATTACCATATTTTCTTTGTCCCAGGCAAAACCTTTCCAGATGTTCCTTGAACTCTGCTGTCACTCAAGAAAATAAGGAGCTGGGTGCGGTGCCTCACGCCTGTCATCCCAGCACTTTGGGAGGCTGAGGCGGGTGGATCACCTGAGATAAGGAGTTTGAGACCAGCATGACCCACATGGTGAACCCCTG
This sequence comes from Pan troglodytes, assembly GCF_028858775.2. Lineage (NCBI taxonomy): Eukaryota > Metazoa > Chordata > Mammalia > Primates > Hominidae > Pan > Pan troglodytes. Next base: position 58,534,039 of record NC_072418.2, read on the forward strand.
TCTCTACTAAAAATACAAAATTAGCCAGGCGTGGTGACGCACACCTGTAATCCCAGCTACTTGGGAGGCTGAGGCAGGAGAATCGCTTGAACCCAGGAGGTGGAGGTTGCTGTGAGCTGAGATCATGCTACTGCACTTCAGCCTGGGCAACAAGAGCGAAACTCCGTCTCAAAAAAAAGAAAAGAAGGGGATTAAAACTTGTAACACCTACAGATGTACAGAAAGACGAATGTGGAATACAGTGTCCCAACAAACAGAATCTCAGATTCCAGTTCCAAGTCAGATCATCACCAGCTGGAAGACCTAGGGCAAAAGTCACCCATTCTTTGCAACAGAGTATAAATATGGCTTAACAGAATGTACTGGACGATATCCCATGTAGAATAATTTTTGTTTTGTTGTTTAATACACATATTTAAGGTTTTGTTAAAAGAATAGATTTTAAGTGCTCTAGTCACAAAAAAATAAAATGCTTCAATGATGTCAGATGATGAGTATGTTAGTTTCCTTGACGACAGTCAACATTTTACTATGGATATGTATATCAAATACTTTTTGTTTTAAAAATTATTTAATCACAATGTACCGTATACTTCGCTGGGAGTTGATTTTAAATGTTCTCACATCCTCCAAAATGATAACTGTTAATTAGCTTGATTATAGTAATCATTTTACAGTGTATGCATATATCAGAACATCACATTGTATGGCTTAAATATATGCAATTTTTAAATTTAAAAATTTTCTTTTTTTTTTTTTCTTTCTTTTTTTTATTTTTTTTGAGATGGAATCTTGCTCTGTCTCCCAGGCTGGAGTGCAGTGGCACAATCTCGGCTCACTGCAACCTCCACCTCCCGGGTTCAAGGGATTCTCCTGCCTCAGCCTCCTGAGTAGCTGGGAGTATGGGCATGCGCCACCACACCCAGCTAATTTCTGTATTTTTAGTACAGATGGAGTTTCCCCATGTTGGCCAGGCTGGTCTCAAACTCCTGAGCTCAGGTGATCCTCCCGCCTCGGCTTCTCAAAGTGCTGGGATTACAGGCATGAGCCACCACGCCCAGCCAGCTCCATTTTACTGATGAGCAACTGAGGCGTGGGAAAGGAACTCAGGTCTAGCTACGGATTCCGCATTCTGCTGCACCCCTCAGTGAGCACCGCGTTGCTTTGATAACGGGTGGATCCAGGTGCACGCTTCGGAAATCTCCTCCGAACATGCTTCCCGCAGACCAACTTACATCAGCCTCTCCAGGGCACAGTGTGGGTGCTTCAGGGCTTCACACAGCAACGTCATTCCTTCATCCCTCAAGGGATTTTCTACCAAGGAGAGGTGTTTCAGCTTGCTGTTGCAGGCCAGGACAGAGGCGATGTCTTCACAAGCTTCACTGGAGATGTCACACTTTCCCAGTCTACATGTGAAACACACACCATGAGACGGACCAAAGCTTTCAATCACTCATGAAACATTATCCACAGACCAAACGACACCTCTGATTCTAGTCTTGCACCTGCTGATCCATTATCTACACTACAGACTCTTTTTTTTTTTTTTTTTTGAGAAGGAATCTCACTCTGTTGCCCAGGCAGGAGTGCAGTGGTGCGATCTCGGCTCACCGCAACCCCCACCTCCCGGGTTCAAATGATTCTCCTGCCTCAGTCTCCCAAGTAGCTGGGATTACAGGCGCCCGCCATCACGCCCAGTTCATTTGTATTTTTAGTAGAGATGGGGGTTTCACCATGTTGGCCAGGCTGGTCTCGAACTCCTGACCTCAAGAGATCTGCCCACCTTGGCCTCCCAAAGTGCTGGGATTACATGGATGAGCCACTGCGCCCAGCCACATTACAAACTTTTAAGAAGTGCAAACGTAATGACATGAATCCCTCAATCCTGTAGGTTTGCACTGAAGTTAGGAAAAATGTCTAAGCCCACGCTTCTCTCCGCCTGGGGTGATTTGCCCTAATGGAGACATGTGGAAATGTCTGCATATATTATTGGCTGTCACGATGGAGGCAGCCAGGAATGCTGCTCAACATCCTTTAGTGAACAGGACAGACCCTGCCACGAAGGAGTATCCAGAACTCGATAAATCTGACTCTGTGTCAATAGCACTACAAGAAATAGGAAAAACCAAACTGTTTTTTTTCCTACTTTCACACAGCGCAACACGCTTCTGTGACCGGAGACGGGAGGGCAGCTCTTCTGCAGCCACTAAGTGGGTGTCCTAAAACTTAACCCAATCCTGACACTTCCTAGAGGGGCTAGACACAGAGTTGATCGATTATGCCTGTGTGATGAAACCTCCATAAAAATCCTAAAAGAATGTAGTTCAGAGAGCGTCCAGGTTGGCAAACACATCCACACGCCACGCCCCAGCTCCACAGGGACAGATGCTCCTGCACTCGTGTGGGGAAAATAATGAGAGATCAGATTGTTACTGTGTCTATGTAGAAAAGGAAGACATAAGAAACTCCACTTTGATCTGTACTAAGAAAAACTGTTCTGTTTTGAGATGCTGATAATCCATAACTTTAGCCTCAACCCTGTGCTCACAGAACACATGGTTTAATGGATTTAGGGCTGTGCAGCATGTGCCTTGTTAACCATATGTTTTCAGGCAGTATACTTGGTAAAAGTCATCGCCATCCTCCATTCTCGATGAACCAGGGACACAATGCACTGCGGAAAGCCGCAGGGACCTCTGCCCTAGAAAGCCTGGGTATTGTCCAAGGTTTCCCCCACTGAGACAGCCTGAGATATGGCCTCATGGGAAAGGACAGACTTTACCATCCCCCAGCCCGACACCCGTAAAGGGTCTGTGCTGAGGAGGAGGAGTGAAAGAGGGAGGCCTCTTTGCAGTTGAGATAAGAGGAAGGCTTCTGTCTCCTGCTCGTCCCTGGGAATGGAATGTCTGGGTGTAAAGCTGACCATTCCCATTCGTTCTAGTCTGAGATAGGAGAAAATTGCCCTGTGGCTGGAGGTGAGATATGCTGGCAGCAATACTGGTCTGTTACTCTCTGCTACACTGAGATGTTTGGATGAAGAGAAACATAAATCTAGCCTACGTGCACATACGGGCACAGTACCTTTCCTTGAACTTATTCATGATACAGATTCCTTCGCTCACATGTTTCTCTGCTGACCTTCCCCCAACCTGTTGCCCAGCCACATTCCCCTCGCCAAGATAGTAAAAATAGTGATCAATAAATACTGAGGGAACTCAGAGACCAGCGCCGGTGCGGGTACTCGCACTTTGAGCGCCTGTCCCCCGGGCCCACTGTCCTTTCTCTATACTTTGTCTCTGTGTCTTGTTTCTTTTCTGAGTCTCTCATCTCCATCTGACTAGAAATACCCACAGGTGTGGAGGGGCTGGCCCCCTTCACACTCAGGACCCTTCCAGATCTCATCCTGTGTGTCTATCTGGCTGCATATCTGTATTTGTCAGATCATTTATTAAATTGAGAGTCAGATCCCAGCTGCACATCTGTATCTTTCAGATCATTTATTAAATTAGGTGAGAGTCAGATCCCACATGGTAGGAGCTCAGTCCCACAAGATCACCCTTGACTTCCGATGCCAGTTGCAAGCGCTGGGTTGCTCTGCCTGTGTTTGACCAACCGGCTATACATGGGGGTTCCCCTGACCCCTTCCTTGGGTTAGACTGATTTGCTAGAGTGGATCACAGACCTCAGGAAAATAATTACATTTCATAAATGATTGCTTGAGCTCACGAGGCAGAGGTTGCAGTGAGCTGAGATCCCACCTCAGCCTCCCAACTAGCTGGGAGTACAGGCACCTGCCACCACACCCGGCTAATTTTTGTATTTTTAGTAGAGACGGGGTTTCACCATGTTGGCCAGGGTGATCTCGAACTCCTGAGCTCAAGTGATCTGCCTGCCTTGGCCTCCCAGAGTGCTGGGATGACAGGTGTGAGCCGCCATGCCCGGCCCGGCCCCTGGCCGCCTTTAGATCTCTCTTCTCCATCCTGCTCAAAGGGCAATGCATATGCAAGTGTTTATGCATGGACTGTTTGCTCTCCATTGTGATAATTTTTTAAAAGCTCCTCAGTCTTTTGACTTTTTATTAATTATTGCATGCCTGTATCTAATTATCTTCTGTGCCGCATAGAAAGCTCCTCATTCTTCAAGCCTCTCGATTGAAACTATGATGGGGATCTCTCCTCTCAGACCAAGAGGAAATGAGAGAGAAGATGTAGCAGAAGCCATATTTAAAGATAGAGATCATGGTAAAATGTTCTCAGAAGCCTGTGCAAACGTTCATCCACAAATGCAGGAAGCTCAGTGAATTTTTAAGCAGGATAAACACAAAGAAATACCAAAACCACACACAATGGGGGTGGGAGGGGAAACTTAAAATTAGCCGGAGACAAGACACATTAAGCACATTGCCTACAATGGGACGAAATATACTGATGGCTAAATTTAGAAAAAGCATGGCAGCCTGAATGGGATGGAATTACATCTTTAACATGTAAAAGAACAAAAGAAAGAAAACAGTGAAAGAAAACCTACAATTCTCTGATGTGTGGGGGAAAAAAATCTACAAAAATAAAATCAAAACAGATATTTTTGGTCTCAAATACACCGTGGTCATCTGGTTTATAACGATAACTACTGTTGTTCACTTGAGAAAAAGTGGTTTTTCAACAGCATTCTGTGTTCATATGTGAATTTTTTTTAAAAACCTGACTTTATACTACATAGAAACACTTACTCAAAGTAGGTCATAGCCCCACTTGTGCATGGTACAATAAGACTTTGAGAGAAAAATGCACAGGAAGTTATTCTTATGACTTTGGGCTTGGAAACAATTATTTTCTTTTGAGACGTGGTCTCACCCTGTCACTCAGGTTAGAGTGCAGTGACGTGATGACAGCTCACTGCAGCAACCTTGGACCTTTGGGCTCAAGAGATCCTCCTGCATCAGCCTGATGAGTAGCCGTGACTACAGGCATCCACCACCATACCTAGATAATTTTTTTGTTTTGTTTTTAGAGACGGGAGTCTCACTATGTTGCCCAGGCTGGTCTCCAACTCCTGGCCTCAAACAATCCTCCTGCCTCAGCCTCCCAAACTGCTGGGATCACAGGCATGAGCCACCAAGCCTGGCAACGATTCCCTAAACAAACACAAAAAGCAGCTGAACACGAAAAGACACATTCAGTTTTGATAAAGAATCTCTCTTAATTCAAAGATGATATTAAGAATGTGGAAAACCAAACCACATAGAAGATACTTGCAATGCATGTATTTGACCTAGGATTCATTCCACAATATAAGAAAAACACCTGTCAATCAATTAGAAAAAGACAGCCCAATAAAACAATGGGCTACACCAGCACATCAAACAGACATATCACAACAGGAAGCCCAGAAAGTCAAACAAATGAAAAGGCGCTCATATTATTAGTCATTAGAGAAATGCAAATTAAAACCACTCAGATATTATGCCCGAAGCAGAATGGATTTGAAAAGATCAACACCCTTAAGGGTTGGGGAGAAAACGGGACAAGTGGAACACATTCATTTCATAGGCAAATAATCTGGTGAAGCCTCTGGTTAAAAGATGCTGATTAAGTCTAGTTTCACTGGAAGTTTCATAAAAGCATATTTTTAAAAACAGCTTTGTACGTTTCATTAGTAAAATTTCCTAGTTTTAAGAATGCACTATTGTTATGTAAGATGTTACCTTTGGTGGAAGTTGGGTGGTGATTGGTATATGCGACTTCTCTGTACTATTTTTGTAATTTCCTGTGAGTATAATAATCTTTCAATAAAAAGTAAACAACAACAACAAAGTAAAATGGCTGATGTGGAGAAACAGGTGTTTGTCATAAGGGTTTCCAGATACACATGAATTAAGGTGTGGTATCCATAAAAATGTTTGTCCAGGGCCACTGCACAGTATTAGATGTTTTTTTTCCTAGTACAAGAGCCCCTGGGTTGGATTTAGGCAAATACCCCATTCTGTTTTAGCCAAGCTGACCCCCTCCCACCACCAGAAGAGAAGCATCAGTCTAATCTCTCCTAGGGCACTTCACAGGCTAGCACTACTGGACTAGATAATCCTTTGTTGTTGGGGAGCTGTCCTGTACATTACTGGGTATTTAGCAGCATCCTTGGTGATACGGTTTGGCTCTGTGTCCCCACCCAAATCTCATCCTGTAGCTCCCATAATTCCCATGTGTTGTGGGAGGGACCCAGTGGAAGATAATTAAATCACAGGGGCGGGTCTTTCCCAGGCTGTTCTCCTGACAGTGAATATGTTTCACAAGGTCTGATGGTTTTATAAAGGGGAGTTTCCCTGCACAAGCTCTTTTCTCTTGTCTGCCGCCATGTGAGATGTGCCTTTCACCTTCCACCGTGATTGTGAGGCCTCCCAAGCCACATCGAACTGTAAGTCCAATAAACCTCTTTCTTTTGTAAATTGCCCAGTGTCGGGTATGTCTATCAGCAGTGTGAAAACGGACTAATACACGTGGTCTCTATCCACCAGATGCCAGCAGCACCCTCCCCACTCAACTGTGATCATTGAAAATGTCTCTAAACATTGACATCCCCAAAGGGACAAAATTCCCCCCATTGAGAACTACTGAGCTAGAGAGAACCTGACTTTGAAGACCTTCCACCACCAATACCACATTGAAGTAAATGAAGAATAGTTAGTTTACCCCAAAAGGCAACATTCCCAGCTACATTATGTCTATCATTGTAGATATGTTCCCCAATCCTTATGTTAATGTATAATAGATAAAACCCTATGCAAATAACATAATTATGAAATGGAGCAAAATACGATAGAATTTTGAAAGTTCCCCCTGAGAAGAGAAAGTTAGAGTAGAAGTTAAAAAAAAAAAAGTTGCCATGATAAGAAAACAGCTTGAATAAGGAATGAGATCTACAGCAGTTCTATAAGCTCAAACAACCCTTATGCATAGAATCTGCCTCTTTCTCCTGATGGGTCTAGATGCATAAAATTAACCAAGTATAGATGAATCTGTCAATTACATTTTTGACGGTTACTGCAAAGACAAGACAGTGAACTGGGAGAGAGAAGAGCATGTTCTCTTAGGGGGGTTAGCGGGCTGATTTTATTTATTGCTGCCTCAATGACTTCCCTTTGTTCTCTTTGGAAAGATAGATTGGCCAGTGATCATGCTACAATAAAGATACATGCACATGTATGTTTACTGAGGCACTGTTCACAATAGCACAGTCTTGGAACCAACCCAAATGCCCATCAATGATAGACTGGATAAAGAAAATATGGTACATGTACACCATGGAATACTATGCAGCCATAAAAAAGGAAGAGTTCATGTTCTTTGCAGGGACATGGATGAAACCGGAAACCATCATTCTCAGCAAAGTAACACAAGAAGAGAAAACCAAACACTGCCTGTTCTCACTCATAAGTGGGAGTTGATTAGTGAGAACACATGGACACAGGGAGGGGAACAACACACACTGGGGCCTGTCGGCGGGTGGGGAGCTGGGGGAGGGAGAGCATTAGGAGATATACCTAATGTAAATGACGAGTTGATGGGTACAGCAAACCAACATGGCACATGTATACCTATGTAACAAATCTGCACGTTGTACACATGTACCCCAGAACTTAAAGTATAATAATAATAATAATAATAATAATAATAGAAAAAGAAAGATAGATTGGCTCTGCCTGGAAATCACCCAGTTAGGACAGGGGCCGCTCTGACAATGTTCAAGAGGAAGAAATTACTTTGGGCAAGTCATTCTCCCCTGGCTTTAATGCTGTCAACTGCCAAATCAGACTATCACACTTGTGATCATTAACATGCTTAAGTTTTAAGTTTCTATAAATATCTTTAGGGGAAAAAAAATGGTGTTCTTGTTTTGGCCTGGTTGGTTGAGGGCAGAACCAGGAAGTATCAAGGGAGGTGTCCGTGAGATGAGCCTGGATGCAGTGGCTCATGTGAAGTACTGTAATCCCAGTACTTTAGGAGGTCAAGGCGGGCAGATTGGTTGAGACCAGGAGTGCAAGATCAGCCTGGGCAATATGGTGAAACCCCATCTCTACAAAAAATTACAAAAATTAGCTGGGTATGGTGGCGTGCACCTATAATCCTAGCTACTTGAGAGGCTGAGGTGGGAGGATTGCTTGAACCCGGGAAGCTGAGGTTGCAGTGAGTCAAGACTGCGTCATTGCACTCCAGCCTGGGCAAGAGTGAGACCCTGTCTCAAAAAAAAAGAAGTAATTAAAGTGAGTACTAGAGATGGGAAGGCGGAAACAAACCTTCTGAGAGGAGGCCTTGCCGGGCAGAATCTACCTTCACCTTATGAGAGAGACAGATTCAAAAGATGAAAAACAAGAGAGATGAAGGCTGATGCAATGACCCTCCAGGAAGGAAAACAAGAAAATCAAACTGCAAAGCCCACCTTGGAAAGAAACAGCACTCGGCATGAACAGCCCGGACTTACATCAGCTCTTCTATCTTGCACATTGGATGTTTCAGCGTCTCACACAGGTGTCTGATGTCAGACTGGGAGAGGCTAGTGCCGTACAGGCTCAGAAGTTTCAGATGAGGGTTGTGAAGAACTGCCTTAAATAATTCTGAATCATGTCCAAAGTACACAGAAGTAAATCTGCAAAAGATTAAAAAAAAAAAATAGCGTCATGCAATGAGATCCCAGCACAAAGACAGACACCTCTTGTACGATTCTTCCTGCCCTGAATGCTGGGCCTCACCATACTGTTTCTGGAATTCTGGTTACTCCTGCCCGCAAATTATTTCTCGATGGGGTTTTCAGACACCAGACAGCACAGAGGCTCAAGCTGCTTAGAACTTTCCTGTTTCTTCCTAGCCCCTCCACTTCTACATAACTCCAAACATAGAAGGAAAACGAGTCAGCTGAATCCCATGTTAAACCGAGCCCCATGGGGACAGGAACAAACTATACTTGTACCTCTTTGTATTCTGAGATTAATGATTAATGCCTCACATAAAATGACGCACACATATCTGAATTAATGCTCCAAGCAAAACTGTGTTACCCAAGGAAATAACCCATTTCTGTTTTAAAATTAAGATTTTTTTTTTTTTTTTTTTAATAAAAGAGACAATGTTATGTAGTGTCAAAAAACTCAGGCTCCAGAGTTACAGGAAACTGGATTTGACATTTTGCTTTTCTCCTTGTTGCTTTTGTAAGATTGGGCAAATGACCTAATGGCTATGTGGCCCCGACTCTTCATGAAAGACATGGTCATGGTAATTAAGTTAACATTTAAGGCCAGGCATGGTGACTCACACCTCTAAGTTGGGAGGCCAAGGCAGGCAGATCACATGAGGTCAGGAGTTTGAGACCAGCCTGGGCAACAAGGCGAAACCCCGTCTCTACTAAAAATACAAAAAAGTAGCTGGGTATGGTGGTGTGTGCCTGTAATTCCAGGCACTCAAGAGGCTGAGGTAGGAAAATCACTTGAACCCAGGAGGCGGAGGCTGCAGTGAGCCGAGATGGTGCCACTGCACTCCAGCCTGGGCAACAAGAGTGAAACTGTGTCTCAAAAAAAAGAAATGAGCATTTATTGTAATGCCTGGAACATGGTCAATTCATGCTGGCTTTTATTTTAATATCTACATGTATATGCCATATATGTGTATTTATAAACCAAATACGTAACTACAAATATGTATCTATAAGCCAGATATGTACATATTTACCAGATAAATACAAAACCAGAATATGTACTTAAAATCCAGACAAAATTTATGTATAAACCATATATATATATGTATTTATTAGCCTGATAAATGTGTATTTACAAACCAGACACACGTAAGAATAAATACATGACACACAGAACTTGCTCTATGTGACTCCTGGTGTTACAGCAGATGAGTGCACCCTGATTTCTCTCCTAGTCAACTTTAAGAAATGACAGAGAATTTTAAAAGTAAATATTTTTACCCTGTTCAAAAACTAGAATGGAAATTTTGAGTAGGCCAGAATCAAAAGACAGATAAGGGCAGATCACAGAGGGGAACAGCAGGCTGGAGGAACTGTGGGGACTGCGGGCAGAGTGATCCCCTAAATGTCTGAGTGACACCCAGGTACCACCTGCCCAGAGATAAAGGAAGCCAGGAGCTGGTGACAGGGCGGTGAGGTGTACAGGGATCTGTGCGGCGAGGGTGAGCAGAGCCTGACCCACTAACAGGTGGAAGTGCTACCACAGGAAAACAGGGAATCCAGGCCGGGCGCGGTGGCTCCCGCCTGTAATCCCAGCACTTTGGGAGGCTGAGGTGGGTGGATTGCCTGAGCTCAGGAGTTCAAGCCCACCCTGGGCAACATGATGAAACTGCATCTCTACTAAAATACAAAAATTAGCCAGGCGTGGTGGCGGGCACCTGTAGTCCCAGCTACTGGGGAGGCTGAGGCAGGAGAATTGCTTGAACCCAGGAGGTGGAGGTTGCAGTGAGCCGAGATTGCACCATTGCACTCCAGCCTAGGGGACAGAGCGAGACTCTGTCTCAGAAAAAAAAAAAGAAAAACAGCGAACCCCCTTGATTTCTGGAGACACCTGTGAGAATAAGGGGGAGGTGGTGGCAAAAAGGACAGGAAGATCCGGCCTCCAAGCCACCACACCACATTAATGAAAGCACCGGGATTGGTTAGCTAGGCAGCTGCAGTGAATGCCAACCGTCAGCCAGCAGCAAACAATCGAGTCAACAGACAATATGGTGGGAAAACAGTGACAAAGATGAACATGTAATCAGGAATCATCGCCATTTCAGGATAATCAACCTCATGGAAAAGGGGCAAACTAAAATAGAAGAGTTGATTATGATACCATTTGTTGACTATTTGCCTTGTCAACTTTTTCCTTTTTCTGCACATAAAATGATGAAAAATGCAATTGCTGAGATGAATAAAGAAGCAGAAGCCTGGGCTCATTCCTTCAACTTTGAGTCCAATGCCTCCCCAGCGTTAGGGATTAAGGAACGCTGGAGGTATGTGTGTTTGGAACATATTGATCCATGTGTTATTAGTCTGCCCTACATAACCCAAGGAATCAATCTACTTCTCTCAGCCTCTACTGATGCCACTCTGTTTCCAGAAAGTATTATCACTTTTTCTCAAGTATAACTTTTTCCTTAACTATGAGGAAAAAAAAGTTGATAAATAGAACAGGATCTGAACTAACCATTCCATGTGAGTGATGGCAGTTGGATGATACCTCCAACGTTCCCTAAACCCTAACCTTGGGGAGGCATTAGAATCGATGTTGAAGGAATGAGCTCTGGCTTCTGATTCTCCATTCGTCTCAGCAATTGCATTTATCATTCATATACACAACAGAAAAGAGAAGGAAAAACATTTTTCAATTTCAAGGCATGTGGCTAGATACCTTTGAAGAGAAATGACCAAACTGTCTCTATCATTTCTGGACAACTTAAAATGAATCTAATGATGTTTTTACTAGACACTGAACTAAAGGACTTGTGTAAAATATCAATGAGTTGGGAGGTCAAGGCAGGTGGATCACATGAGGTCAGGAGTTTGAGACCAGCCTGGCCAACATAGTGAAACCCCATCTCTACTAAAAATACAAAATTAGCCAGGTGTGGTGGCGGGCACCTGTAATCCCAGCTACTTGGGAGGCTGAGGCAGGAGCATTGCTTGAACCTGGGAGGCGGAGGTTGCAGTGAGCTGAGATTGTGCCATTGCACTCCAGCCTGGGCGACAGAGACTCCATCTCAAAAAAAGTTTTTTTAAATAAAAGATCAATTATTTATTCTGTCATCAACACTGTGAAGAAGCACTAATGTCCTCATTTTGTAACCTAAGGTTCCTAGGAAGGACACGTGCATCTTAATTCACGCCTTCACCCAGGTTTATCCAGATTACTGTTCTGCTTCATGTTGCCATCGATCTCATGTGAAAATCAATGACTTCTTGTGCTTTGAGACTGAATTTATTAAAAAAAATCAATGACAAATGTCTTCATTGCAAGACCACTAACCACCTCTTCCTTGCTAGTATTCCTCACATATCCCATTGAAATTCAGATACTGCTCATGCGTTATAATCAAGCCAGTCCCCTACTTTAACATTTTCCAGAAAAAAAACAGTTCAGTGAGGTCGACTTTTTACTCTCCATGTGGGATCTTTAGAAATTCTTTTGAGTCAGTTCCTTCATTATTTTCAGCACACATTCATTCTATGGATGTTTAGTGAGCCCCTACAAAGCTTTGTATTTTTCTAGATGCTGAGGATGTGAGGGTAAACGCATCCCCATCCATCATGGAGGTTTAGTCAACAGAGAAACACTGTGCTCCCCAAGATCACTCCTAGCTTTGGTGACTTGCTAGGAGACCTCGTACGACTTGCAATACAGTCTTACAATGGCTATGATTTATTTCAGCAAAAGGACACAAAGGAAAAACCACCAAGGGGAAAAAGAACATAGGAAAAATCCAGAGAAAACCAGACAAAAGCTTCCAAGAGTCCTCTCCCCGTGGGATCACCAAGACACCAGGACACAATAAATTCCTCTAGCAACAAAATGTGAGAACACATGTGAAGTGTCATCTACCAGGGAAGCTCATTAAGGATTCAATGTCCGTGGTTTTTACTGGGGCTTGTCATATAGGCACCCTCTGCCTAGCATGAACCAAAATTCAAAACTCACTGAAGGAAACCAGACATTCAGTATAAACCACAGTGCCGGTAGAATTTACGAACAGTGAACCATTCTTATCAGTCAGGTTGGTGGAAACTCTCCCAAAGTCCAAGTTTCAAGACATCAGCCAGGCCAGGTGCGGTGGCTCACGTCTGTAATCCCAGCACTTTGGGAGGCCGAGGCGGGCGGATCACAAGGCCAGGAGTTTGAGACCAGCCTGGCCAACATGGTGAAATCCCGTCTCTACTAATACAAAAACTAGCCAGGCGTCGTGGTGCATGCCTGTAATCCCAGCTACTCGGGAGACTGAGGCAGGAGAATCGCTTGAACCCGGGAGGTGGAGGTTGCGGTGAGCCGAGATCATTCCACTGCACTCCAGCCTGGGCAACAAGAGCGAAACTCCGTCTCAAAACAACAACAACAACAAAACAAAAACAAACAAAAAAGACATCAGCCAAGGACCAACTTAGCAAACAGGCCTTTCTCGAGACAGCAGTCTTAACGTCTGCTATGTTAACTTTTTTCTGCACAAATATGTGGGCCAATAATTCAACGCAATAACTCTTACCAAAAAGATGTATAAGGTGCTTTGGGAGCATAGCAAGTCTTCCGTGATGACATGACTTTTCAAGCTGAAGGAAGACTTAAATTTAACCTGAAAGCAGTAAGTTTGCTTACAGGGGTGAAGAGAACAGCATGGCCCAGGCAAATCAAGATAAGTAAAATATCAGGGAACAACTGTGTTTCTATCCTCTCATACATTATTTGTATAAAAGTAATAATAAAAACTTTATTAGGATTAAAAGAAACGGAAGAAAATATTGCACATCAGCACTCTGTTTTATGAATGCTACCCATTATGCTTATCTTCATTATTTTTCTTTTTCTTTTTTTTTTTTTTTTTTTTTTTACAAATTTAAGGCTATTTTTCTGTCTGTCCTCAGCACTCTTCCTTTCTCACCTGAGAAACATCTATTCTCCATCCACCCACATCCAAGCAAAGGTCATCCCTAACCAGGACTGCTCGCTCTCTGGCCCTCCAACTAGATTTCATTTTACATGTCACTACATTTTTTTTTTATTATACTTTAAGTTCTAGGGTGCATGTGTACAACGTGCAGGTTTGTTACATATGTATACATGTGCCATGTTGGTGTGCTGCACCCATTAACTCGTCATTTACATTACGTATATCTCCTAATGCTATCCCTTCCCTCTCCCCCCACCCCACAACAGGCCCTGGTATGTGATGTTCCCCTTCCTGTGTCCATGTGTTCTCATTGTTCAATTCCCACCTATGAGTGAGAACATGCGTTGTTTGGTTTTTTGTCCGTGCAATAGTTTGCTGAGAATGATGGTTTCCAGCTTCGTCCATGTTCCTACAAAGGACATGAACTCATCCTTTTTTATGGCTGCATAGTATTCCATGGTGTATATGTGCCACATTTTCTTAATCCAGTCTATCATTGATGGACATTTGGGTTGGTTCCAAGTCTTTGCTATTGTGAATAGTGCCACAATAAACATACATGTACATGTCACTACATTTAACACACTGGATTGCCGCTCTGCATTTATGCATTGGTCTTCTTCCAAAAAGGCCACAGTAGAGAGAAGGAAACTCTGCCATTTGCTTAAAGGACAGGTTAACATAAAACTTACATGAGTTTTCGGAGTTTACAAACAGGCTGAGCCAGCGCTTTGCAAAGAATCGCCAGGGAGGGATCATCGAGGCTGGTATTTTCCATGTCTAAAATCTGGAAGTTCTTGTTGGTAATGAACATTGAGCAAAGCTCCCGCCAGTAGACGAGCTTCTCATTGTAACTATGAGAGAACAAAGATCGTGATTCTCCAGTGGCTAAACTCAATTCAAGACATTCTCAAAACAGGTCGAACACCATTTCCAAAGCACCTCAAAGCTGACAGACACCCAGGCCTGAACAGGGAGAAGGTCAGCCAGGTAAACGGAGCCAACATGACATAATAGTTAGAAAGTAGGCCCTGGCCAGGTAGAGTGGCTCAAGCCTGTAATTCCAGCACTTTGAGAGGCCAAGGCAAGAGAATCGCTTGAGCTTAGGAGTTTGAGGACGGCCTGGGCAACATAGCAAGACTCCATCTCTATTAAAAATTAAAAAAAATTAGACAGATGTGGTGGCATACACCTGTAGTCCCAGCTATTTGGGGGCTGAGGTGAGAGAATCACTTGAACCCAGGAGTACAAGACTAAAGTGAGCTATGATCATGCCACTGCACTAAGCTAGGGAAACAGAGCTAGACCCTGTCTCAAGAAAAAAAAAAAAAAAAAAAAAGGAGCACTATTTACAATAGCAAAGACATGGAATCAACCTAAATGCCCATCAATGATAGACTGAATAAAGAAAATGTGGTACATATACATCATGGAATACTATGCAGCCATGAAAAGGAACAAGATAATGTCCTTTGCAAGGACATGGATGGAGCAGGAGGCTATTATCCTTAGCAAACGAATGCAGGGACAGAAAACCAAATACCACATGTTCTCACTTGTAAGTAGGAGCTGAATGATGAGAACACATGGACACAGGGAGGGGAACCACACACACTGGGGCCTGTTGGAGTGTGGGGCTTGGGAGGAGGGAGAGCATCAGGAAGAATAGCTAGTGGATATCGGGCTTGATACCTGGGTGATGGGATGATCTGCCCAGCAAATCACCATGACACACGCTTACCTATGTCACAAACCTGCACATCCTGCACATGTATCCCTGAACTTAAAAGTTGGAAATAAAAAAAAAAGAAAGTGGATCCTGAGACAAGAGTAATTGATTGGAATCAAACTCTGGTGTAAACATTTAGTAACTATGTGACCCTGGACAAGCTATTCAACCTTATTCTGCTTCATTTCCTCCTCGTTTAGATGTGAATACTCGATTGTTCTGTGAACAAGGGTTATTTGGTGACCCCTCAGTGAACAGGGAACTGTATCCAAAAATGTTATCATGAACAGGAGCATGTATCTGAGAGCTAACATATGAGCTGGTAACCTGAACCCGATGGAAGAATACAAGGCAAAATCAGCAGAGGGAAAAGGCATATGGAAAAAACGCAGAGGAAACAAAGCACGAACTTCCAGGAGTCCCCTCTCAGTGGGGTCACTGGGGGATACCGCACAAGCTATGGAGGGGGAAAAGAAAAGCACAGTCTGACAACAACAAGAATGGTGAAAAAAAAAAAAAGAAGAAAAGGAAAGAAAGAGAGAAAGAAAGAGGAAGGAATGGAGGGAGGGAGGGAGGAAGCAAGCAAGGCCAGGCGCGGTGGCTTATGCTTGTAATCCTAGCACTTTGGGAGGCCGAGATGGGTGGATCACCTGAGTTCAGGAGTTCAAGACCAGCCTGGCTAACATGGTGAAACCCTGTCTCTACCAAAAGTACAAAAATTAGCCGGGCGTGGTGGCGGGCACCTGTAATCCCAGCTACCTGGGAAGCTGAGGCAGGAGAGTCGCTTGAACCTGGGAGGTGGAGGTTGCAGTAGGCCGAGATCGCGCCACTGCACTCCAGCCTGGATGATAGAGCAAGACTCCGTCTCAAAAAAAAAAAAAAAAAAAAAAAGTCCTGCTAGCCGCCTCTCTTAATCTCACACGGGCCCTATGAAGTAGATAAAACTTTTATTTCTCTTTATACAAATGGAAAAAGTTCAAGAAGTTGCAGCTCATGATCCCACAGCAGTGCCAAGGCTCGAAAGGAAGGCTTTCTGACTCCGACCTCCATGCTTTTAAGCACAGTGGCATAAGGCCCATGAAATACCCACAGGCCACTAGAGCAAACTCCAAGCGTAGTGTGTGGGACGGGGGATTAACAGACAGACTCACTCTGAGATGCATCCTGAGTCATCTGGAAAGATATTCTCCACACACATGCGAAGTGTCGTTAAATGTCGACAATGCTTCAGGCAGAATGAAGCTATTACCAAATGTTCTATGTTACCAATATAAATGAAAACTTCTTCAAAGAAATTCATCACTTTGGTTACAAATTCTTTTTCCTGAGTTTCAAACAAACCGATGAATAGTTCCTGGAAAGCTATGGCTTCCCTATCAGCTTCACATTGACTTAAACTTTCAAGGCATTGGGTTATTTCCTGCTTTAGGTCTTTTGACAGTGGAAAACCAAAGGAGGTCTCCAGCATGCTGACGATTTCTTCTGTTGAAATTCCAAACATGAATATCCCCACCTGGGTCAAGAGGGTTTGAGGCTGAACCACACTTGCTCTTACAAGCTGGGTTATGCTTCCAATGGCCGGGTTAGGATCGTCTTTGGGTCGTTTGAGCAAATAAAACATGGCGGCACAAAACTCTTGGATACACAGATGCATGAAGGCAAAACAGTCCCCTCTCCTTTGGAGGAGTCTCATACCCACCCACATCACGCCCTCAGACTCAGATAACCCATTCCTCCGGAGATCCCCACGGGAAAATACAAATGTATATGTCCAAATTCCCTCTGCAGCCAAAGCACACAGGCTTTTTAGTCGGGCTCTGTTCACCTTAGGTGGAAAACTCTGACTTCCTGCTTTGAATACAGTTGTTAAAAAGGATGCATATAAATAGCTGGTGTTTTGGGAGTTTATTTCAAGGTCTTCTCCCCTCTCTAGCCTCTGTTTCACACAAGTACAGACCAACCAGCATGTAAAGGGATTATGGCACAAGATAAACAGCGGCCCATTATCTCTCACAAAATTGAAGACTTTCAGGGCTTTGCTCTTCTCACCAAAGAAGTAGGAGAAATACGACTTCTTTTCAGATTCACTGAATCCTAAGAGCTTTATGAGTTTTGGATGCCGCAACATAAAATAGTGTTTTTGCATAGCCAGTTTTCCTAATGCAATAAGGAGAGAGGATTCTGGAAGCATCTTTTTTTGCAACAAACTGCTCAGGATAATTGGCATTGGCTGCCGCTGCCTCCAATCATCGCTCAAGTCAGCCTTAAGTTGTAAGTTAAACTTCAGTTGCTCAAAGCCATCCATGATGAACAGAATTCTCTCTGGCTGGGAAAAAATGTCTTCGATCTTCTCTGAAGACTCCGGCCAGTCCCTAGAGAGGAGCTCCAGTAAGCTGGTCTCTGCGATACTGTTCATTTCATAGACATTGAGGAAAAACACAAATGTGAACCTATCCTTCCATAAGTTTCCCTCTGCCCAGTCCAACATCACTTTTCTTAAAAGGGTTGTTTTCCCAATTCCATCAGGACCTTCCAGGACCACAGTGTGTCGTCTAGCCGCAGCAGTATATGCGTCATTCAATTCTTTATACTCATTCTTCATGGTTTCTTTGTAGAAATGCTCAGGGACGTGAAGACAGGTTTCCTTCTCCCATATGAGTTGAAATGTTTCCTTCATATGCTTTCTGTATGGGTTTAGCTTATCTGTGTTAATGAGAACAGGATATAAGATAGGTAAAAATGCACTCATTCTTTTATACTTCTGAGAACTGTAAACCAAAAAGAAAATTCTAATACTCGCCAGCCATCTGAAGCCAGGGTGCTTTTAAAATTTAACCTGAGAGACTGGTTCACGCCATGATGGGAAGTGGGGGTCAGACATACTTCCTTGTACCTCTCCATTAACAGGAACACAGGCTCGAAGTCTGATAAGAAACATTTTACAACCTATTCTCTCTGAAGGTCTCCTGGGCAAATAAGGATGTGGCTCTCCATAATCCTTTATCTTAACCCAGACATTTCCTTTATTTTGATCCCAGGTCTTTAGATAAACTCAACCAGTTGTCAACCAGATTTTTTTTTTTTTTTTTTTTTTGAGACGGAGTCTCACTCTGTCGCCCAGGCTGGAGTGCGGTGGTGCGATCTCGGCTCACTGCAAGCTCCGCCTCCCGGGTTCACGCCGTTCTCCTGCCTCAGCCTCCCGAGTAGCTGGGACTACAGGCGCCCGCCACCACGCATGGTTAAGTTTTTTGTATTTTTAGTAGAGACGGAGTTTCACCGTGTTAGCCAAGATGGTCTTGATCTCCTGACCTCATGATCCACCCACCTTGGCCTCCCAAAGTGCTGGGATTACAGGCGTGAGCCACCGCGCCCGGCTGTCAACCAGTACGTGCCTGTGGTCCCACCTACTCAGGAAGCTGAGGCACAAGAATTGCTTGAACCTAGGAAGCGGAGATTGCAATAAGCCAACATTACACCACTGCACTCAAGCCTGGGCAACAGCCTGACACTCTGTCTCAAAAAAAAAAAAAAAAAAAAAAAAAAATTTTACTATATCAATTATTTCTAAAATTGGTCTTGTCTATATAATAACCTTCCCCTAATTTCTGCATTCTCTTTAATTAAACTGATGATAGCAGGTCACCTATCAGCAAAGTACACATATATATACACACACAGATATATATACATATATATACATATATACGCACACATATATATACACACATATACATATATACACATATATACATACACATACACACACATATATATATATATATATATTTTTTTTTTTTTTGAGATGAACTCTCGCTCTTGTCCCCCAGGCTGGAGTGAGATGGCGCTATCTCAGCTCACTGCAACCTCCGCCTCCTGGGTTCAAGCGATTCTTCTGCCTCAGCCTCCCAAGTAGCTGGGATTACAGGCACCTGCCACCACACCCGGCTAATTTTTGTATTTTTCGTAGATACAGGGTCTCACCATGTTGCTCAGGCTGGTCTTGAACTCTTGACCTCAGGTGATCTGCCCTCCTCGGCCTCCCAAAGTGCTGGGATTACAGGCGTGAGCCACCATGCCCAGCCACAAAATATATATTTTATGCAAAGTTTATCTAATGAGTGATGACAAATGGGGAAAGGAGAAGAATTAAAATCCTGTTCATAATCTGAGTTTTCAAATTTCAGAAAAATTTTGAGTCTTGGGAAGGGACTGGATGGAAGGAGACTGCAAAGGGGCCCTACAGTCGCTCACAGGAAGGCAGGGACGGTTCCACCGATGGTCTGTGCTCTCCTTGCACACTCGTCTGTGGACATCACAGGAGGGAACAGCATCCACTTTATTCTCCGCTATATCCCTTTAACACCGTCGCACAGGAGTTATTCAAGTCTCTGAGCAGTGACTGACTTTGTACAAAATTAATATTGTAAAACTGTCTTGAATTTAAAACATACATGCTAGGCACGGTGGCTCACGCCGGTAATCCCAGCGCTTTGGGAGTGCTGAGGCAGGAGGAGCACTTGAGGCCAGGAGTTCAAGACCAGCTTGGCCAACATAGTGAGACTCCATCTCTATTAAAAAATTAAATTAAAAAATATGCAGATAAAGAGAAAGGAAATAAGGCCATTCCAAAATGTCATCAATGTATGTAATCATGGCTCATAGCTTGATCTGTGTGTGTATTACTCTACATTTTTCTTCTGCCCGATTTTTCTCTCTACAGTAGAATTATACTGTATATACTATTTT
Organism: Pan troglodytes; assembly: GCF_028858775.2. Classification (NCBI taxonomy): domain Eukaryota; kingdom Metazoa; phylum Chordata; class Mammalia; order Primates; family Hominidae; genus Pan; species Pan troglodytes. Next base: position 58,554,160 of record NC_072418.2, read on the forward strand.
CAAACATGATTTTTGACTGAACAATATATTATGGACATCTTTCTAAATTCATGCACATTTTTCATCATAAAACACTATGCTATTTATTAAAAAAATTTTTTTTGAGACAGAGTCTCATCACTCTGTGGCCCAGGCTAAAGTGCAGTGGTGTGATTGTGGCTCACTGCAACTTCCACCTCCCGGGTTCTAGTGATTCTCGTGCCTCAGCCTCCCGAGTAGCTGGGATTACAGGCGTGCACCACCACGCCTGGGTAATTTTTGTATTTTTAGTAGATAGAGTGTCTCACCATGTTGGCCAGGCTGGTCTCGAACTCCTGACCTTAGGTAATCCGCCCACCTCAGCCTCCCAAAGTGCTGGGATTATGGGTGTGAGCCACCACGCCTGGCAAAACCCTATGCTATTTAATTGAATGGATTTATCATTATATTATTCACTTTCTATATTTGCCCATAGTAAACATTTGCTGACATCCAAGGTTTTTTTTTTTGAGACAAAATTCATAAGTAAGGTTATTTAAAACTGATGATTCACGCCTGTAATCCCAGCACTTTGGGAGGCTGAGGTGGGTGGATCACGAGGTCAGGAGATCGAGACCATCCTGGCTAACACGGTGAGACCCCATCTCTACTAAAAATACAAAAAATTATCTGGGCGTGGTGGCAGGCGCCTGTAGTCCCAGCTACCTGGGAGGCTGAGGCAGGAGAATGGTGGGAACCCGGGAGGCAGAGCTTGCAGTGAGCTGAGATCGCGCCACTGCACTCCAGCCTGGGCGACAGAGCGAGACTCCGTCTCAAAAAAGAAAAAAGTCATGTCATGTCTTAGAGATTTTTATAACATTTAGGACCTCAGTGTCCCAAGTGAGAAACTCTCAGTTCAGACACTGACTCAGTCATTTTTTCATCTGCCAACATAGAACATTAATCAGCAAAAAAGTCAAAGACACGAACCACACAGATAAAGAAAACTGGCACACACCTGTAATCACAGCACTTTGGGAAGCCCAGGCAGGAGGATCATCTGAGGTCAGGAGTTTGAGACCAGCCTGACCAACATGGTGATACCCCGTCTCTACTAAAAATACAAAAATTAGCTGGGCGAGGTGGTGCATGCCTGTAATCCCAGCTACTCGGGAAGCTGAGGCAGGAGAATCGCTTGAACCTGGGAGGTAGAAGTTGCGGTGAACTGAGATCATGTCACTGCTCTCCAACCTGGGCAACAGAGCAAGACTCCGTCTCAAAAAAATAAAACAAAAACAAAAAAACCCAAAAAAACTAACACAGGAAGCAACTCCAAACCAAATAAAATACCCTCAAGCATGTGGGGATATGAAATAAGGTCTCAAATTAGAATTACCAACACAAAGAGGAAACATGAACAAAACAGAAGTAAACGTAACAGAAGTTGATGGAACTCAAAAGTAAAGGGAGAAGACAACAATCATCAGAAACAAATGCTAATTACTAGATACCTAATAGGGAATATATTTAGTTTTTCCTAAGTATCCCCCGAGAGGAGGGTGTAGACCCCATCAATGAGTCCAGCAGAAGTGGTTCGGAGTCAGATCTGTCACTTTTGGAAAAGTCATGTAACACATGGGAACACTGTTTTGTCCAGTTTTCTCACTTGTAAACCTTTCCTGGGTTGTGAAAAGAATGGAAAGACATTATGCAGAAAGAATGCTTCCAGGACGTGAGGACAACCTGGCTGTGATGTCTGTCACCCCATTGATCGCCCCAGGGCTAATTCGGCTGATGTGGCCAGCTGGGTGGGTGTCCACTTCCTCCCTCACTGCTCCATATGCGTCCGTCCTAAAAGTCTCCCCTGGGTCAAAGACGATGACAACCTTTGCCCATAGAGGAAGGTCCTTCCATCGCGGGCAGAAGAGAAGCTGTGCTCCCCTACTAGAACCTCCAAACAAGCTCGCAAGAATGCTTCCTGTAGTACCCGGGACATACGCTGTCTGATTGTCTTAAGATTCTACCTACTCCTTGGTACATGTCTGGTCAAAAAGGACAGGCAGTTAGGCATGGTGGCTCACTCCTGTAATCACAGCACTTTGGGATGCCTAGGCAGGTGGATCACTTGAGCCTGGGAGTTCAAGACCAGCCTGAGCAACATGGCAAGACCCTGTCTCTAAAAAAAAAAAAAAAAAAAAAAGATAGGCAACTACCATACTAGAATTCCATCTCAGTAGACCTGGCAATGCAGACACTAACTGGCCACTCATCTCCTATAACAACGACTCCACTTGGGGTGGAAAAATGGGAAGACACTCTATAGGTGAACAGTTGGTATCAGGACGCCATCTGTCCCCAGTTCATTGCTGGCCCACATATGAACAGCCCTGGCCTGCAACTCTTCCTACCTTCAACTCTCACCTTGACCCACACACATTCTCATCTGATGGAGGGGGTGGCCACTCATTTAACAATGCTATCACCTTGTTCCCAGGCTTCCCCCATGGGTCCTCGCCCCGTCATCCAGCACTTACTTCTCATCTCTTCCTGAGCCTTTGTCCAGAGATCTTTCCTATTGATCTGTAGAAACAGATTCAGTGTTACCTCCCATGCCTGCTTTCCTGGGTAATGTTTGTCCAACAGCTTTGCTACATCTTCTTTGGAGGCCTTCTTCAGCTCAGCCCAGGGGATTGGCTTGAGTTCAAATTTCTCCAAAGGTTGTTTGAGGAGCTCCTTAAATTTCCAAAACTCTTCCTTTCTGAGCTCCTTCAGATACCACAACAAGCCAAAATCCGAAAAAAAAGATTCTGCCATATCGCCCCAGGATTGTGAACTCAGGTGTCTCCAGAGGGAAAAGAAAGATCCTCAAAAATAAAGAATAAATGATACCTGGAGAAGAATGACATGATTACAGAGTTAAGTTTCAGCAGCTGAAAGCAGCTCAAAATTATTGATATCATCATGCGTAGCTTGCACCAAACATCATCTAGGGAAGAAGCTTCATCTTTTTCCAAACAAATGCATGTGAATGGTAGAGTTGACTGCCACTTATGTGTCTTGTTTTTGTCTGACATAAATGATGCTTCCAGGAACAAGTGTTTTTGTGTAGTTTGGTGCATATAAGCACACATTTCTCTAGATTTATAAATTATAGGTCAAACAGCAAACACAGGTCACCATGTTTGCTACATAACACTCAACGGTTTTCCCTTGTGTATATAATAACTGACATTCCTACCAGCATTCTATGAGTTTGTTTGCTCTGTAGACCTTCCCATCCTTAGTATAGTCTAATCCAATTTTGATAATGAAAAAATGAACGGATATTAAAATTACAGATGATCACATTCAGGAAGATGAAAATAAAGGAAGAGGACATAAAAGCAAATTTAAATTTTTTTTTGTCTTGTTTGGCGGTATATGCCTTCTTTTTTTTTTTCTTTTTTTTTTTTCTGAGACAGAGTCTCGCTCTGATGCCCAGGCTGGAGTGCAGTGGCGCAATCTCGGCTCACTGCAAGCTCTGCCTCCCCGGTTCACGCCATTCTCCTGCCTCAGCCTCCTGAGTAGCTGGGACTACAGGTGCCTGCCACCACACCTGGCTAATTTTTTGTATTTTTAGTAGAGATGGGGTTTCACCGTGTTCGCCAGGATGGTCTCGATCTCCTGACCTCGTGATCCACCCGCCTCGGCCTCTCAAAGTGCTGGGATTACAGGCATGAGCCACCGTGCCTGGCCGGTATATGCCTTCTTATTACAGTATATAAGGAAAAAGTTAGATTTACTATAGGTTAGCATCTGCAGACAACTCAGACAGAAACAGAGCAGTGAACGTTCCCACTATTATAAACCCTTCAGATAATCATTGCAATTCAACAAAAGACAGGAAATGAAGTAGAAATATATGGTAGACAAAATAAGACAGGTGGCAAAAATAATACCAAATATATATAGATATGTATTTTGAGACCGAGTTTCACTCTTGTTGCCCAGACTAGAATGCAATGGTATGACCTGAGCTCACTGCAACCTCTGCCTCCCAGGTTCAAGTGATTCTCCTGCCCCGTCCTCCCGAGTAGCTGGGATTACAGGCACCTGCCACGATGCCCGGCTAATATATTTTTTTTTTGTATTTTTAGTAGAGATGGGGATTCACCATGTTGGCCAGGCTGGTCTCGAACTCCTGACCTCAGGTGATCCACCTGCCTCAGCCTCCCAAAGTGCTGGGATTACAGGCTTGAGCCACTGCGCCCAGCCTAAATATAATTTTAACACATATGAATGAAATAAAATTGCTCACTAATATATAGACTCACATTGGATAAATACAAATCCTGCTATATGTTGTTTATAAGAGAATCCTAGAAAACACACATAAAAGTAAAACAGAAGAAGAAAAAGCCTGGCAAATTCTTACCCAACAAAGTATTAATAGTATAAAATATCAGCATTGAAAAACACTCAAGCTAGAAAGCACTAAATGGACTAAGAATTTTTGAACACCAAGATTCAGTTCCTCAAGATCTAGAACGCATGAGCATATGTGCACCTGGGAATACCACTTTACACATAAGGAGATGATGACAAACACAATATCATTGTATCTGAGCTAATATACATTTCAGATAATTACAAGCCATTAGCAAAGGTTACATACCATCTATGGCCACATGCAAAAGAATAAACTTGGACCCTTAATACCATAAACAAAAATTAATGCAAAATGGATTGAAGATCTAAATGGAAGGCCCAAAGTATAAAACTCCTAGAAGAAAATGTAGGGCAAAAGCTTCCAGACACAGATTTGGTGATTATTTCTTGAATATGACATGACACAGACAAAAGAAAAAAATAGACAAACGGGACTTTATAAAAATTTTAAAATTTTGTGCATCAAAAGACAATATCGGCCAGGTGCAGTGGTTCATGCCTGTAATCCCAGCACTTTGGGAGGCCAAGGCAGGTGGATCACTTGAGGCCAGGAGTTTGAGACCCCTGGCCCACATGGTGAAACCCTGTCCCTACTAAAAATACAAAAATTAGCCAGGCATGGTGGCAGACACCTGTAATCCCAGCTGCTCGGGAGGCGGAGGCCGCAGCAAGCTGAGATCACGCCGCTACACTCCAGCCTGGGTGACAGAGCGAGACTCTGTCTCAAAAACAAAGACGATATCAAAAGAGTAAAAAGTCAACCAACAGAATGGGAGAAAATATTTGCAAAGCATGTATCTCACAGGGATTAAAATCCAGATTACAGGGAATGCCTAAAACTCAATAACAAAACAATCTTATTAACAATGAGAAAAGGACTAAAATAGACATTTCTCCAAAGATATACAAATGGTCCATAGCCAATAAGCACATAAAAAGAGGCTCAACATCACTAACCATTAGGGAAATACAGATCACAACTACAATGATAATCCTTCACATCCACTAAGATGGTAACTACAAAAAAAAAAAAATTCAAAACAAGTGTTGATGAGAAGGTAGAGAAACTGGAACCCTTGTATCCTAGTGACGTATAAATGTTAAATGGTTCAGCCACTGTGGAAAACTGTATCATATTTCCTGAAAAATAGAAGAACAGAATTACTGTAGGATCCAGCAACCCAAAAGAATTGAAAGCAGCCTCTCTCAGAGTTATCCGGACACTCATGTTAATAGGAGCATCAGTGACCCAAGTGTTCATCAACAGATGAATGGAAAAGTGAAATGCAGTCTATAAATACAGTATTATACAGCCTTAAAAAGGAACGAAGCTGGGCCCGGTGGCTCATGCCTGTAACCCCAGCACTTTGGGAGGCTGAGGCGGGTGGATCACCTGAGGTCAGGAGTTCGAGACCAGCATGGTCAACATGGGGAAACACCGTCTCTACTAAAAATACAAAAAAAAATTAGCCAGGTGTGGTGGCAGGTGCCTGTAATCTCAGCTACTCGGGAGGCTGAGGCAGGAGAATTGCTTGAACCTGGGAGTCGGAGGTTGTAGTGAGCAATGATTGCATCACTGAACTCCACTCTGGGCGACAGAGCGAGACTCTGTCTCAAAAAAAAAAAAAAAAAAAAAAAAAAGGAAGGAGTTTTGTTTTGAGAAGGAGTCTCGCTCTGTCCCCAGGCTGGAGTGCAGTGGTGCGATCTCTGCTCACTGCAAACTCCGCCTCCCGGGTTCACACCATTCTCCTGCCTCAGCCTCCTGAGTAGCTGGGACTACAGGCGCCGGCCACCATGCCCGGCTAATTTTTTGAATTTTTAGTAGAGATGGGGTTTCACCGTGTTAGCCAGGATGGTCTTGATCTCCTGACCTCGTGATCCGCCCGCCTCAGCCTCCCAAAGTGCTGGGATTACAGGCGTGAGCCACCGCGCCTGGCCTAGGAAGGAGATTCTGACATATGCTGTGACATGAATGAACCTTGGGGACATTATGCCAAGTGATAGAAACCAGTCACAAAACGACAAATACTGTTCAATTAAATGTATATGAGGTACTTAAAGTGGTCAGAATCATAGAGACAAAGTAGAATGACGGTTGCCAGGGGCTGAAGAAGAAAATGGAGAGCTATTGTTTAATGAGGACAGTTTCAGTTTTACAAGATAAACAGTTATGGAGATGGATGTGATGATGCTTGTACAACATTATAAGTGTATTTAGTACCACTGAATTATACACTTAAAACGGTTAAGACGGTAAGTGTTGTATTATGTGTATTTTACACATAATACAAAAAATTTACAATAAATTTTTTGAGACAAGGTCTTGCTCTGTGCCCAGGCTGAGTGCAGTGGCTCAATCACAGCTCCCTGCAGCCTCGACCGGCCCCCCACCCACACCCACCGGGGCTCAAGGACCTCCTCAGCCTCCCCACCTCCGCCTCCCAAGTAGCTGGGGCTACAGGCACACACCACCAGGCCCAGCTAATTTTTTTAGATTTTTGTAGACATGATGTCTCACTATGTTGCCCAGGCTGGTCTCAAACTCCTGGTCTCAAGTAATCCTCCCACCTCGGCCTTCCAAAATGCTGAGATTATAGGCAAGAGCCACCACACCCAGCAAAAAAAAAAAAAAAAAAAAAAAAAAAAAAAAAAAAAAAAAAAAAATTAGTAATATACTATTGAGGTAATGCACAAGTTTGTGACATATGTATGTGAAATATATGTATACATTTTTAAAAGGGAAAGTGCTTTGATTCCAAATCAAATATGTACATTTCATTCAAACGCATATGGGACATTTACTAAACATGACCTTATCTTGGGCATAAAGAAAAACTAAAAGAGAAACAGGTATTCTAAATCAGAGATCACTGGTCTCATTCAACAATCACAATAAAATTAGAAAATAAAGGCAAAAGCATGGAAATCCATTGTTAAATTTATTTATTTATTTATTTTGTTTTTTGAGACAGAGTCTCGCTCTGTCGCCCAGGCTGGAGTGCAGTGGCACGACCTCAGCTCATTGCAACCTCCGCCTCCCAGGTTCAAGCAATTCTCTGCCTCAGCCTCCTGAGTAGCTGGGATTACAGGCACCTGCCACCACGCCTGGCTAATTTTTTTGTATTTTTAGTAGAGACGGGGTTTCACCATCTTGGCCAGGATGGTCTGGAACTCCTGACCTTGTGATCTACCCGCCTTGGCCTCCCAAAGTGCTGGGATTATAGGCATGAGCCACGGCGCCCGGCCTCCATAGTTAAATTTTAAGTGTACATTTTAATGTAACAGGCAAGTAAGAAGCTAATTTAACTTACTGAGAAAGGAACAGACGAACTTCATGAAATAAACTTCAATGGCTGTTAAAAATAGGAAAAATTTTCTAGAAGCTCATTTTCCAACCAGATTTGAAATATATAGGCCGGGTACGGTGGCTCATGCCTGTAATCCCAGCACTTTGGGAGGCTGAGGTGGGTGGATCACCTGAGGTCGGGAGTTCAAGACCAGCCTGCCCAATATGGTGAAACTCTAACTCTACTAAAAATACAAAAAATTAGCCTGGCATGGTGGCGCGTGCCTGTAATCCCAGCTACTCGGGAGGCTGAAGCAGGAGAATCGCTTGAACCTGGGAGGTGGAGGTTGCAGTGAGCCGAGATCACACCATTGCACTCCAGCCTGGGCGACAAAAGCAAAACTCAGTTTCAAAAAATAAATAAATAATATACATAATTTTCATCATAATATATGGGGAAATGGATGTTAAACAATGGTGGAATATAAATGCATGTAATTTTGGAGGAAAATGTGGCAACCTCTATTAAAATGGAAAATGAAGATTTTCTTCAACCTCACGATTTTACTCCCTGGTTATCCATTCCAAAGTAGCATTTGCAAATGTGCCCAGAGTTTTGTGTGCACAAATGGTCACTGCAGGGTTTTAAATAATTGTTGAAAGCAAAAACCTAAATATTCATAAATAAGAGAACAGTTAAATAATGGTATAATATTATAGTACAATTGGACCGTTGTATGGAGTCAGACGGAGACTAGAGGGGCTGGAGAAGATACGGGGAGTGGTTTGATGGACATTGCATAGAGTTTCAGTTTGGTATGAACAGGTTCTAGGGATGGTGGTGATGACTGCACAGCAATGTGAATGCACTTAATGCCACTGAATTGTACTCTTAAAAGTAGTTAAGATGGTAAATTTTATGTATATTTCACCAAAAGTTTAAAACAAACAAACAAAAAAACAAACCCCACATCCCCTCAATCTCTTCTCCGAACATTCCTTCTCCTCCCTGCTCTAGGGGACACCCCCCTCTACAGATACTGAGTCTCCCGCGGCTCTCTCATGCCGACGGTTTCATCAGCCCCATTCTTCATGCTGTGGAGTCCAGATAAGGTATAGATACCCTCGCTGGTGCCCCCTAACACCTCACAGACTTTCGGCCAACACTAGGCTCCACCACCCATTACCATTTTGTGTTGTTGCCATCCAAGGTCCCTGGCACAATCTCCTCATTCCTCCCAGATTCTACCCCCCGGCTCACCCCTACTCTCAAGCTATTCTTGTGGGCATGCAAAGCAACCATTACTGACAACGTGATGAATATGTCATTTAGCATAAGGTTAGGACATTTTAGAACTGGCTGATAAAAGATTACTTCAAAACCAACCAGCCAAGTCACCAGATCCACAGGTCTCAAACTTCCTTCTCTCCACTTCACTCTTTCTCACTGCCAGAGATTTGGTGTTTTATTATTTGTCTCCCCAGGTTACATGAATCCCCCAATCAGAACCAACAGACCAAGTGTGGAAAATGGACCTTTAGTTTTCGATATTTTCATCATTTCTCCTCAGCTCTCCAAGACCTCCAATTTTCTGTATCTCTAATTCAATTTCAGAAAAAAAAAAATGAGGAGACAATGCCTTCTGGAAGAGTCCCTTTCTCTCACCCAATTTAGAGTCGGGAAACACAAAAGTTAACAAGTGAAAGTGCCGGGTACACAATCTCTGCAAATTTATCTGGTTTTCATTACAGGCCGGGAGCAGTGACTCTCACCTGTAATCTCAGCACACTGGGAGGTCGAGGCGGGCGGATCACTTGAGGTCAGGACTTTGAGACCAGCCTGGCCAACATGGCGAAACCGCGTCTCTACTAAAAGTACAAAAATTAGCCGGGAGTGGTGGCGTGCGCCTGGAGTCCCGGCTACTCGGGAGGCTGAGGCAGGAGAATCGCTTGAACCCAGGAGGCAGAGGTTGTGGTGAGCCGAGGTCGCGCCATTGCACTCCGGCCTGGGTGACAATGCAAAACTCCATCTTAAAACAATAAATAAATAAATAAATAAATGGTTTTCACTACAGTGCATCCTTGCCAAAACAAAAGGTCAAGACTTGATCATTTCTGGTGCCCTCTTATCTGTTCCTTATGCACTCCAGACCTTCAGGAAGCACTGAGACTTTAGGGAAATGAAGAAGAAAGAAAGGTCAGGGGGAAGACTTACCCAACCCAGCCCCTGGTCCTCCTGGCTGGAACTCAACAAAGAACAGCTGTGGAAACTTAGAATAAAAGGCCCTGGCTGCTCTGTGACTGGCCACAGAATCTCTCCTTTTCATTGGCTGTCATGGATATTGATGACTAGACCCAGACGGCAATTGTTTAGGTTCTTTTTTAACTCCTCAGGTGTGAATGCTTTTCCCCCAGCTGGATAGTCCGTGCTGCTGTTAATATCATCTCCCTACGTAATATAATATGATCCTAGGGCTTCTGCGAACTATCTTCTCCCGACCAATGAGAGCTGGTTTGGAGACTAGTAATGGGAACCACTCTGCTCCATAATCTGAGTATCTGACTCCTGTGAACTTCCTAAGCGAATCTATTTTGTGCATGTCTCAACTTCCGCTTTAAAAGTTGAGCACTTAAAAAGGAGCATTTGTATGTAAGGAAATCAATGAATATGCTTGAGTAACTGGCTTTGGATATAAACGGCAGAAGTCAGAATCTGCAGGTGTCTCCTAACGCCCTGTTACCCTCATCATTGACTCCTGTGCGAATGCTGCCCCCTCTTCACGCTCATCCCCATTATCCCCCTGCAGCTGCCATTCTTGTCTCCACCCTCTTTAGCATTAATTGAATGCTAATGGTGTAAAAGCCCTGCAGCTGAGTGCATTTCATGCACGATCCTTCTCTTCACAGTCCTCGGAAGTAGATAGCATTATTATTCCCATTGTCAAAGATACTTGAGGCCATCAGGGTGGAGGCTAGAGTTGAGAACATTCCTACTTGGTCAGCCCAAATTTTAACCACAGCATTGTCCTGCCTCCCAGGCATCATTGATCCCAGTGAGGCTTAGGAAGGTCTGTGTTGGATCTGTGGGAAGATGTGGCTCAGTTCTGCCTAATGAGACTGAACTAAGAGACTCAAAGAATCTTTCCTCTCCAGGATCTTGGCCTTTCTTTAACCAGCTACTCACCATCAAAATCCTGGCCTGACCTCTTTACCCTGACTGATTAAACCATCCTTAGCTGGGCCGAGGTGCATCCATTAGAGGGCTGTGTCTTGATCTCCCTTTCTTCAGTTTTTCTGATAGCCGCCACAGGATCTGGCATAGAAGGTTAGAAGTGGTTAAGCACTTGAGCTGGAACAGAAACCTCTATTCTAGACTGTTGGTGTGGCTATGGGCAGGTATTTATTAACTTCACTTTTTTTTCCTCCTCTGTGAAATGAAGAGGATGATGATCCTGATGATATTGATGATGATGGTGATGATGATGATGGTGATGGTGAAGATGAAGATGATGGTGATGATGCTGACGGTGATGGTGAAGATGAAGATTATGATGATGGTGATGATGATGATGACGGCGATGGTGAAGATGAAGATTATGATGATGGTGATGGTGATGTTGATGACAGTGATGGTGAAGATGAAGATTATGATGATGGTGATGATGATGATGACGGTGATGGTGAAGATGAAGATTATGATGATGGTGATGATGCGGGGCAGAAAGGGTGGCCGAGCTGTTACTTGGTTTCTCTTTTGTGAATTGCCTGTTCTTTTCCTTAAAGATTTACCTGACTTTATGTATTTTTTTTGTGTATATTTATGCAAAATACAATTTGCCGGTTAATACAAAATCATAAATCCTTCTAAAATTTGGGATTTTCTCTTTATTGTTTATGGTATTTTAGGGGTAGAGTTGTTTTAAAATGTATTAATGTCTATTTTTATTAATCTTATCATTTGTGGGTGATATAAATACTTCCTATCCTGAAAGCCAACTATTTCCCTATATTTTCTTTCACACATTAATATCTCTTTTTACATTTTCAACTCGCTTACACATAATAAATCTTCATAATGTGATGTAGTGGTTCAGTTTTATCTATTGATACCAATTACTTCAACACATATATTGCATAGCCTATCTTCCCATACCAATTTTCTGGCACCATCCACTGGATGTGAAACACCCACCTGTTGCCTTGGTCTCTTTCTGTAACTTTTGTTGTACTTTGTCTATTTTCTGTTACTGCTACAATATCATACCACTTTACAAATATTGAATATTGGCTGGGCGCAGTAGCTCATGCCTGTAATCCCAGCACTTTGGGAGGCTGAGGTGGGCAGATCACCTGAGGTCAGGGGTTCGAGATGAGCCTGGCCAACATGGAGATACCCCGTCTCTACTAAAAATACAAAAATTAGCCAGGTGTGGTGGCACATGCCTGTAATCCCAGCTACTCAGGAGGCTGAGGTGGGAGAATCCCTTGAACCTGGGAGGTGGATGTTGCAGTGAGCTGAGATTGCGCTATTGCACTCCAGCCTGGGCAACAAGAGCGAAACTCCGTCTCAAAAAAAAAAATGGAATATTTCTGTATTACGTGGGTTTATAGTAATATATTTCCATATGCATTTTTATAGTTTTATTATGCATACTATTTTAATAATATTAAAGTTATTGCACAGTGCCTTTTAGAGTGTTGAGTATCGGGACACACATTCTCACGTTGTGTCACTGATTCTTGCTCATGGGAAATTGTTTCCAAGTGTGTCTTGTAGTTATTTTGAAGCAATGAATAAGGAATATTTTCAGTTTGGTGTGACCATATGGCTTCACTTGCAAAAGGTAACCAAAAGTGTTCAATTCTGCATCTGGTGGGTTCATCCAAGTAGCCCTTCTCTCTCATAAGTGCGAGGGTTAGTGTGTTGGTTTCGTATTTTTTCTTTTTCTATCCTTCCAGGAAATTTCTGGGACTGCCTTTGGCTTTCAATTCCTAATATTTTAAAATTGCCGAGAAACAATTGTCCTTTGGGGGAAGTGATTGGCTTACTTTCTCTCCTGGCATAGAGGTAAGGATTCTGTTGCTGAATCGCTAGAGTTTCAGCACTTCAAGAATCTCCTGTGAGTGAAGAGCTCAGTTTCTGCATCTCACTTCGCCAGTGTCAACACTTACACCCATCCCTGCCTGAGTGTTGAGTCTCTGGGCATCAAAGGAATCCAACTCATTTCTAACTCTGACCCTCCGACCGTGCCCAAAGCTCGTAGTAGCATGGACTTGAGAGGGAACACTCAGAATTCCATTTCACTTTCGTTTACATGTCCTGGAGGTTTCTTTAGTTTTGTTGAAAGTTCACCTTTCATTATTATATTGATGAAATTAGAGTTAATCGTGTTAGACATAATTATGCCAATTATAATGATGGTGAAATTTTTCTTTTAATTTCAGGAAATTCTGTGGGCAGTTATCTCTTTCTCTTTTGGATATATATTAGTTCTTCAATGAATTGCATTATGCCTTATTTCATTCTGGCTGAAACTGAATTTCCCATCCTGGCTGAATATTATATTAGTTAGACCATGCCTATTAAGAAGTCCATTCGTGTCCGGGCACCGTGGCTCACACTTGTAATCCCAGCAGTATGAGAGGCTGAGGTAGGTGGATCACCTGAGATCAGGAGTTGGAGACCATCCTGGCCAGCATGGTGAAACCCCATCTCTACTAAAAATACAAAAATTAGCTGGGCTTGTTGGTGGGTGCCCGTAATCCCAGCTGAGGCACGAGAATTGCTTGAACCCAGAAGGCGGAGGTTCCAGTGAGCCGAGATTGTGCCACTGCACTCCAGCCTGGATGACAGAGTGAGACTCTGTCTCAAAAAAAAAAAAAAGTCTGTTGGCAAAATGTTAGAAGCTGCATCTTATCCACATGTAACAAATATGTAGTTAGAGACCCTTTTGATAAAGCCTATTCACAAGTATTCCCTAAAAGCTCACTCAGAAGATAAAATTGTTTCTTCAGATATATTTTTCTAATTGCAGGAATTTATTTTCAGAAGGCTTTTTTTTTTTAGACGGAGTTTCGCTCTGTCGCCCAGGCTGGAGCGCAGTGGCACTATCTCGGCTCACTGCAAGCTCCGCCTCCCGGGTTCACACCATTCTCCTGCCTCAGCCTCCCGAGTAGCTGGGACTGCAGGCGCCCACCACCACGCCTGGCTAATTTTTTGTATTTTTAGTAGAGATGGGGTTTCACCGTGTCAGCCAGGATGGTCTCGATCTCCTGACCTCATGTGATCCACCTGCCTTGACCTCCCAAAGTGCTGGGATCACAGGCATGAGTCGCCACCCCCGGCCTATTTTCAGAAGTTTTTTAAACAAACTGGAAATTCTCTTGAAATGACTTGGAAACTAAACAAGAACCTTTTTGAACATTTTATTTGCCAAAAAATAGTAACCAAAATAAATGATATTTTAATTTCTTTTTTATTAAAAGATTTTCCGCTAGCTTTATTGAAATATAATTGACAGGTAAAAATTGTACATATTCAATGTGTTTGAAACGATAATTCGATTATATGTAGGCATTGTGAAAAGATTACCACAACCACATTAACACGTCATCACAATTACTTCACTTTTTGTGCTTGCGTGGGATAAGAACACTTAAAATCTACTTTCTTCACTAATTGTAAGTAAACTGTACAGTATTATTAAATATGGTCATCTCCTCGTACATCAGGGCTTCAGAATTTATTCATCTTATTATTAAGAGTTTGTACCCATTGACCAGCATCTTTTCATTTCCTCTTCTCCCAGCCCCAGGCAGCCACCTCTGTACTCTCTGCTTCTATGAGTTTAGCTTTTTAAAAAAATATTCCATATACAAGTGACATCATACAATATCTGCCTTTTTGTATGTGGCTTATTTCACTGAGCCCCACGTCCTCCAGACTCATCCATGTTGTCACAAATAGCAGAATTTTCTTGTTTCTTATGGTTGAGTAATATTCAAATGACAGTTTTATAACTTCATCATTTCTTCTATATTTATTAGCTGACATTTTAATAGAGGGATGAATTTTACTCACTTGTTCGTTTATTTTTTTCCGTCTGATTTTTAAAATTTTTCCTTTAAGTTATTGGGGTACAGGCGATATTAGGTCACATGAGTAAGTTCTTCAGTGGTGATTTGTGAGATTTGGGTGCACCCATCACCTGAGCAGTATACACCGCACCATATTTGTAGTCTTTTGTCCCTCGCCCCCCCCACCCTTCCCCCCAAGTCCCCAAAGTCCATTTTATCATTCTTATGCCTTTGCATCCTCACAGCTTATCTCCCACATATCAGTGAGAACATATGATGTTTGGTTTTCCATTCCTGAGTTACTTCACTTAGAATAATAATCTCCAATCTCATCCAGGTTGCTGCAAATGCTGTTAATTCGTTCCTTTTTGTGGCTGAGGAGTATTCCACCATATAAATAAAAGTAGAACTACCATTTGATCCAGCAACCCCACTCCTGGGTATCTACCCAGAGGAAAAGAAGTCATTATATGAAAAAGACACTTGCACACGCCTGTTTATAGCTGCACCATTCGCCACTGCAAAATCGTGGAACCAACCCAGATGCCCAGCAATCAACGAGTGGATGAAGAAACTGTGGTATATTTCACTTGTTCATTTCGCCAGTATTGATTCATTGATTCTCATTTCATTCTCAAGGTTATGTTATTGTAAATATTTAGTTTGGTATTCAAATTGGTCCACATTCGGCAAGTGGGACCCACTTCAATTTCATTTTCATTTCAAGATCCGTTGATACGTCCCCATCACTGATCCTTTTCTTTTTTCTTTCTTTCTTTTTTTTTCTTTTTTTGAGACAGAGTCTCGCTCTGTCGCCCAGGCTGGAGTGCAGTGGAGCGATCTCGGCTCACTGCAAGCTCTGCCTCCTGGGTTCACGCCATTCTCCTGCCTCAGACTCCCGAGTAGCTGGGACTACAGGTGCCCGCCACCGTGCCTGGCTAATTTTTTTTTTGTATTTTTAGTACAGACGGGGTTTCACCGTGTTAGCCAGGATGGTCTCGATCTCCTGACCTCGTGATCCGCCCGCCTCAGCCTCCCAAAGTGCTGGGATTACAGGTGTGAGTCATCACTGATCCTTTTCTTATTTTCTGGGACTACAAGATATCCCAGGCTCCTCTAGTATTTCCCTTGCCCCAGCCCTGATTTAGCTATTTCTTCAAGGGGTCTTGATTTCTCTTACTGTAGAATAATATTTAAAATTCAAGATCTAGGTACCAGTTCACTGACTTTTGATAAAAATATATGCCCACATACTACCAACCCAGTCAAGATATGAGATGTGTCCACATTCCTAGAAAGTGCACATTCTTCAACAGTCAATGACCCTTTCTAATATATGAAAACATGTTTGGTGCCAAAGCTTAAAACTAATAGTCCATAAAACTGTGATTCATCAGTTTATTTTAAAAGCTATTTCTACTGCAGGTTAATAAGAAATACATTACAGAAATGCATTGTTGCTTATGATCCTAACACTGTACGTGCCATTTTGTTCTATTTTTAACTTTAACTTTACAAAATTCTGAAATCTACATACTGTGTTTGTTAAGGACTGGAACGATAGACATAAAATTCAAATGTGACTGTGGATGAATGGATAAAGAAAGTGTGGCACATATACACAATGAAATACTATTCAGCCTTTAAAAAGAAGGAAATCCTGTTATTTGTAAGAACACGGATGAACCTGGAGGGTATTCTGGGTTTTTTCACTAGTCTTTCCATTTTTTTTTTGTTTTTGTGGGTACAGAGTAGGGGTATATATTTATGGGGTACATGAGATATTTTGGTTCAGGCTTGCCATGTGTAATAATCACATCAAAATGTATAGAGTATCCATCACCTCAAGGATTTATCCCTTGTGTTACAAACAATCCAATTATACTCATTTAGTTTATTTTTATTTGTATTTTAAGACAGTCTCACTCTGTTGTCCAGGCTGGAGTGCAGTGGCACCATCTTAGCTCACCGCAACCTCTGCCTCCTGAATTCAAGCGACTCTCCTACCTCAGCCTCCTGAGTAGCTGGGATTACAGGTGCACACCACTGTGCCTGGCTAATTTTTGTATTTTTAGTAGAGGCGGGGTTTCACCATGTTGGCCAGGCTGGTCTTGAACTCCTAACCTCAGGTGATTCGCCTGCCTCAGCCTTCCAAAATGCTGGGATTACAGGTGTGAGCCACCGTGCCCAGCCTCTTTTAGTTATTTTTTAAATGTACGTTAAGTTATTTTTTACTATAGTCAACAGGTTGTGCTAGCAAATCCTAAGTCCTATTCTTTCTATTTTTTAATACCAATTAACCATCCCCACTTCCCCCCCAAGTCCCCTCCGCTACAATTCCCAGCCTCTGGTAATCACCCTTCTACTCTGTCTCCATAAGTTCAATTGCTTTAATTTTTAGCTCCCACAGATAAGTGGGAAGTTTGTCTTTCTGTACCTGGCTTATTTCACTTAATGACTGGAGGACATTATGTTAGATGGAATAAGTCAGGCACAAAAAGACGAATATCCCATGGTCTCACTTATATGTGAAATCTAAAAGAAATTTGATCTCAGAAGTAGAGAGTAGAGTAGTGGTTATTAGAGGCTGAGGAAGGTAGGAGGAAGTAAGGAAATAAGAAGAGGTGAGTTAATCAGTTGAGGTCAAGAGTTCGAGACCATCCTGGCCAACAGGGCGAAACCCCTTCTCTACTAAAAATACAAAAATTAGCCAGACGTGGTGGTGGGAGCCTGTAATCCCAGCTACTCGGGAGGCTGAGGCAGGAGAATCACTTAAACCTGGGAGGTGGAGGTTGTAGTGAGTTGAGATAGCACCACTGCACTCCAGCCTGGGCAACAGAGTGAGACCCTATCTCAAAAAAAAATTGACAGAAGGAAGGAATTCATAATAAATGTGGGTTTCCATGTTAAGCAAAAACATTTGTGGTAACCTCTCTATATATCATTAGTAAAACTCTTATTTCTGCCTAAATTAAAATATGATTGGATTAAGAAGGTGTGGCCTGATGTGATTAAGGTGGGAAGAGGTACCCTCTTCAATAAAAGCCTCTTGCCCATGGATGTCACTCCAAAACCAAATTATTTCAGAAGGTTCGAAGCCAAAAAAAAAAAAGCCACAATGGAAGAAAGGTAAATCCAATTTTATATAATTTACATTTCTACAAAGGGCAGAGAGAGCAAAGTCCAGGGAATTGGGTAATTTATTAATTCAGCAAGTGTTGTGTGAAGCCGTGAAGCCAACTCCATGCCAGGTACAGTGTGTGCACTGAGCCCTCTGCCCTGGCAGGTATTGGCAGGACTTCAATTTCAAAAGCCAGGCTGGTGTACCGACAAGGGCCTTCATTTTCCTTAATCAAATCATAGCTTCAAAGACTCTGCAGGACGGTGGCGAGTTGAGTTTTAGCCATTAACTTACTCAATTTCTCAGGTCCCGTTAGTTTTTCCCACAGTCATATTAGACCCGTTGGGGGAGTCGGAGGGTCTTTGAGTCTAGACCAGCGCTGTTCATAAGAAATATACTGTGACCCATATATGTAATGACAAATTTTCTAGATACACTAAAGAAAATGGAAAGCAACATGTTGAATTAATTTTAACATCCGAAAGATTTGTCATTTTAACATGTAACCAATATTAAACAGCTATGAATGACGACCTTTTTCATCCAACATCATCACGATCTAGTGTGTGTTTTACACTCACAGTATGTCTCCATTCAGATAAACTCCATTTCAGCGGGTTGCTAGCCACATGCTGTTGGTGGCCACCATATTGGACAGCCCGGGTCTAGACCCTTTTACCACCTCAACTCTATGTGGAATAATGAACGATATTCTTCATTCCAGCTAGCATTTGAAATTCAGAAGTCAGCAGCCATGACGCTTCACATCTGTACTCGTATTGCCTGGTACAAGGAATATCACATAGTAGGTACACAATCCCTAAAGTGAAAGAACCCCAGTTCATTCGTCTCGTGGAATCTCCACGAAGAGGCACATTTTCCCCCCAGGCAGCAGCCACGGCTGAACATTCGTGAGAAGCAAGATGTCTTAACTGTCTGGCCTGTCTCGAGAAACCTGTATTCTTGAGATGTAGATCCATCAGCTGCATCAATTCACTGAAGATGAATCCCCAAAGTGGAGGCTGTATGGTGCCCTTTCTGTACCGTGGTCACTCAGAAGAATGAGATCAAGATCAACTGTCAACCGGGGAAGCCAGCTTCCAAGATCAAAGAACTAGAGCCACACCTGAGATCTGTTCTACAGCTGAACCAAGGATGCTGAAGTTCCAAGGTAAAGTATCTGCCCCACCTAGACCCTCCCCACAAAGGGCCTAGGGAAAAGCAACTGGGCAAAAGCCTCTTCACTTAATATTAGAAGGATTCTGGCTCCTAACATTGTATGCACCTTTGAGCATCAGTGGTTCTTGCCTCTGAGTATAGAACCACCTGGAGATTTTGAAGGAAATGGAATATTCAGGTCATGCCCTAGCCCTGTGCTGTCCAACAGGGTAGGGACTAGTGGCTCTGGACCACGAGAAATGCAGCTGGTACCTAGTGGAAAGGATGCTATTCTGTACATATCGGGTTCAATGAAATATATTACTGAAGTTAATCTTACCAGGTCTTTTTTATGTTTTTCAATGCAGCTACTAGTACATTTACAACGAGACATGCGGGTCATGTTATATTTCTTCAGGCAGCACTGGCCTACAACTTGAATATTTGTTAAATTGTCTGAGGATCTTATTAAAATGTGCATTCTGGTACTACACCTCTGGGATCTCCTGAGACTCAGGATTTCTGACAAGAGCCCAGAAATTTCTGACAAGAGCAGCTGATGGTGCTGGTTCCTGAACCATATGTTGTTTTGGGTTTTCTTTTCCCTCCTTTACTAAGTTCTTTTTTTTCTTTTCCTTCCAACTTGTATTTTAGGTTCATGGGGGTACATGTGCAGCTTTGTGACATGATAAACTGCATGCCTCAGGGGTTTGGTGTACAGACAGTTTCATCACCCAGGTAATGAGCACAGTACCTGAGAGGCAGTGTTTTGATTCTCACCCTCCTCCCACCCTCTACCCTCGCGTTGCCCTCAGTGTCTTTGTTCCCTTCTTTATGTCCATGTGACCTCAATGCTTAGCTCTCACGTCTAAGCGAGAACACGTGATATTTGCTTTCCTGTTCCCGTGTTATTTCACTTAGGACAGTGGCCTCCAGCTGGATCCATGTTACTGGAGAAGACATGATTTCATTCTTTGACTGTGTAGTATTGCATGGTGTATACGGGCCACATTTTCTTTATCCAGTCCACCACTCCTGGCCATCTAGGTTGATTCCATGTCTTTCCTAGCGTGGATGGTGTTGTGACGAACATGTACGTGCATGTGTCTTTATAATAGAAAAATAACAATAATCAAAATTTATACATTACATTGGTGCAGATTGTTTTACTCTAATTAGATTTTTTTTCAAGTTGGAGTCTCACTCACTCTGTTGTCCAGGCTGGAGTTCAGCGGCACAATCTCGGCTCACAGCAACCTCTGCTTCCTGGATTCACGTGATTCTCCTGCCTCAGCCTCTCAAGTAGCTGGAATTACAGGTGTGTGCCACCATGCCGGGCTAATTTTTGAACGTTTAGTAGAGACGAGGTTTCTCCATGTTGGCGAGGTTGGTGCCGAACTCCTGACCTCAAGTGATTCACCCGCCTCGTCTCCCCAAAATGCTGGGATCACAGGCAAGACCCGCCATGCCTAGCCTTGAATTAGATTTTAATAACATTTGTAAAAACAAAAGGAATTGAAAAACTTCTGTCGAACCTCTGTAGTGAGTTTTCACTTCAGTTATTTTACTTTATGCCCCTCAATTTCTAATTAGTTCATTTTTAAAATTTCTACTTGGTTATTGATATTTTCTATTTTGTGAGGTGTTACTCTTCTAATTTACTTCAGTTCTTTGCCTGTTGTTTCCTTTAGTTCTTTTGGTCCTCCTTAGACAGGTAATTTAGTCTGCAGACAGGAAGCCCAAGGTCTTGAGCACATTTATTACATCTTGTGACTTGTAGACATTCTGTTCTCTTTGTGTGCCTCATATATTTTTTGTTGAAAATTGGAAGTTTTCTGTGGCAGACGCAGATCAGATTCTCAAAGTTCACAGGTTTTTTTTTGTTTTATTATACTTGCGGGCTGTAGTTTTCTGTTTTTGTTTTGTTTTGTTTGGACTTAATGAAACTATTTTGCAAAAATTCTGTTTTTTCTCCTCTGTGTTCTCAGCTCATCCTGACTGACACTTCTTCTCACAGAACTTGGTGACTAGACGACCCACGTGAGTGCTTCCTTATATCCTGGACAAAACACAGAACCTAAAGAATTGTGAACAAAAGAATTCAGAGCCACAGTTGAGCAATAACATGCCCTGCCTGGTTCTGAGCCACCTCATCCATGCCCCGGCTGGACTGACAGTGGGGCCACGTGCTGGGCAGTGGCTCAGTGTGGGACCACAATGTCCTGGTTCACCTCAAATCCGTTTGCCGTACCAACACTGACAATGAGAGAAAGGAAGACAGTTTCCTTTGGAAACTGAGCCAAGCCCTGGGTTGTCAGAAACTCTGAGCTTCTCTTCATTGTTAAAGAAGAAAATGTGGCACATCTACATCATGGAATACTATGCAGCCATAAAAAAGGATGACTTCATGCCCTTTGTAGGCACATGGATGAAGCTGGAAACCATGATTCTCAGCAAACTATCACAAGAGTGGAAAACCAAACACCACATGTTCTCACTCATAAGTGGGAGAGGAACAATGAGAACACATGGGCACAGGGAGAGGAACACCACACACTGGGACCTGTCGGGGGGCGGGGGGTTAGGGGAGGGATAGCATTAGCGAGAAATACCTAATGTAGGTGACGGGTTGAAGGGTGCAGCAAACCCACATGGCACATCTATACCTATGTACCAAACCTGCACGTTCTGCACATGTACCCCAGAACTTAAAGTATAAGTAAAAAAAAAAAAAAAGAAAAGTCTGCTTGTACAGTGAACAGGGCCTGGGGATCGGAAGCCACCGACGCCAACCATTTACGTCCGCTTCTGTGACACGCCTGCAGGGACGGGGCATGGAGAATACAGACCTCGCTGACTGGAATGTTGAAGGACAGGTTTTTATTCAAACACAGAAGAACCCTAAAGTACTGAACTGCACATGAGAGCGGGCAAGGAAACTTTATCACTGTCTTAATAGAAGCCAGCGGAGCTGCTTTCTGTGAAAAGATGCAATTGGAAAAGATGTGGAAAGTATCTAACACCCAAACCAACCCCACCAGTGTGCCAGCAATCCTAAGACGCTCTTCTCTAATTCTGAACGGAAGAACTCCGCTTCCAAGACATGAGCATGAATGCAATTCCAGGCTGTAAGATATTTTGGGAGAATATTAGAGAGGCAAATCAACCCACGGGGCTTGGTGCTTTCCACAACTGAGGCCACCTGGTATTCCCAAAGAGAACAGAAATTTTGTTCAAGCTTTACTGAAAGCAGTTAAAAATTAAAAGATGTGAGGGATCAGTGCTCCAGGAACCTGGGTCCATAAAATTACAAGCTGGAGAATAACTGCTCCCAGAAATGTGAGTATATTTTAAAAGGATTTATATGAGAAAATAAAGCAATTAGAATTATGCGAGAAGAGATAAGCATTTTCTCCCTGCATGCATACGTGTAGATACGGTATGTGTGTGTACATGGACATACAGGTGGCAGATTATATTATAGATGCCAATCAATGAAGAAATGCAATGTGCAAGGATTTCATCTAATATATGCACCACAACGTAGAGATTTGTGTTTCTCCATTTGCCTTCAGGAGACAAAAGGAATTGAGAACTGCCTGGGCTTTAAATAGGAAAGAAGAGAACCTAGCAATCACTAGAGAATGATTACTGTGGAGATGATTGAATTAAAGACTATTAATTTAATCACATTAAGGTAATCAAATCCTTTCCCACCTGATCTCCAGTCTCCCACTTTTACGTTCTTATCCATGAACTCTGATCCCCTATAATATATTTAATACATGAGGAACCCATTTTTGAACATGTTTAAAGAGGAAATGAATCTCATTTTACTTGTGTTGTGATGTAAGGGAAATAGAAAGATTGTAACAGTATCTTTTACCTTTCATTTTAGATGCTGCAACTACAAAGAAAAACCGGACTTTCACTGGCTGAATGATTGTCTGGAAAGCGTTTTGGGATTTCTTTCCTAAGCTTTTTAATTAGAGTCTTTACATTATAGAGAAAATGTTTTTGAGAGTTGAGTGTGGTCTGTGGAGTGTCCTGTTAGTAATGACTTCTGAGTAGGTTTAACTCATCTCTTTTATTGAAATGTGAAAATGTGTTACATTTATAATAGAAAACTCTTGGAAAGTCGCACCGTTCATTTGAGAGGAATTTTAAATGTCAACCCAAATTTTAAGATTTTAATTAATTTTAATTAATTTCCAAATTTTAATCAATAGGCATAATATTCAAGATCTTATCTAAAAATTATTGCATGGCAATATTTTGTCCTTGTTAATTAAAAAATAACACTGAAAACACAATCGTCTTCCTTTACGGTAAAAACCTGTCCAAAAGTAACCATCTCAATGATGGCAGAATGAAATCAGAATCTGATTGGATTAAAAAGGAGGGAAAGGGTGTGGCTAAGGTGGGTGGAGACATCCTCTCGTATAAAAGCCCCTGGCAGCCAGCTCTCACTGCAGATCTGAGCTGTCCAGAGAAGCAGCTGGAGGACAGGGGAGAATCTCCAAAAGGAGAGGTGAGTTCAATCTCTTGGAATTCATTTTTACAAAAGGCGTATGAGAGTCTAGGGGAATGCAATAATGTCTTGATTCCACAAGTGTTGTCTGAGGCCAACTCCATGACAGACACACTGTATTTCTGGAGGATAATGGCACCTCTGCCCTAGTAACAGTTAGGTAAGTCTTAGATTTTCAATACCAAGGCGAGAGACGTGACAATCTCCATTTGCTTGAATTTCATCAGAATTTGGTAGACTTTCTGAAATGATGGACAGAGGTTCGGTGGCGTCGTTATTCAATGTCAGGTTTTCCTATGGGTTTGGTATTGTTTTCCTATTCTCCCCTTCCCACAACCCCTGGCAACCATCATTCTTCTCTTATTTTCTGATTTGTTTTTGGTTCAGTTTTTTGTTCCTTTTAATTCAGAAAGACAAAGGGAAGGAAATGAAAAGCAAAGTTTGTTTGCATTATTATTGCGGAAAAGATCTGGCCAGATGCTGGGACCTACCTCTTCCAGGATGGGGATTCATTATTTCTTTAATTGTTTTGAGACAGTGTCTCGCTGTGTCTGCCAGGATGGAGTGCAGCGGCGATTTTCTGATTCTATGAGATCAGTCAACTCAGATTCCACATAACTGAGATCATACAGTGTTTACTTCCCTCAGCCTCACTTATCTCACTTCCCATCATGCCCTCGGCCTTCATCCACATTGGTGCAATGCCAGAATTGCCTTCTTTTATATGGTAGAATAATCAGATGTATATATGACCATTTCCTCATCCATTTTTCTCTCACAGACTCTGGAGTTGTTTCCATGGCTCTTGTGAATAACGCTGCAGAGAACCTGAGAGTGCAGATGTCTCTTTGACATGCTGACCTCTTTCTTTCACGTAGAAACACAGAAGTAGGGTTGCTGGAACACAGGCAGTTCTATTCTTCATGTTTTCAGAAACCTCCCTACTATTTTCTGTAGTGGTTGTACCGTTTTCTTTCCCACCAACCGTGCACAAGGGTTCCCCTTTCTCCACATCCTTACCAACACTTATCTTTTGTCTTTTTGATCATAGCCATCCTAGCAGAGAGGGGGTAATATCTCACCGCGGTTTTGTTGCTGGAAGGCTCAGGAGGTTCTCTGGATGCCAGAGAGACCCCAGACCCAGCCAGTTTCCAGGTTCTGGATGCTGTCGGGAGAAGGAATTCAGGGATGAGCCAGAATGAAGTGAAAGGCAAGAAGTTTCTCTTCCAGAGCAAAAGCACACTGTCAGGAGAGAAGTGTGGGCGTGATTCTGAAAGCTCGTGGCGCTCAATGGAGTTCGGGGTTTCTATTTTTGTCAGTCCTTCTAATTAGGAGGTGAACTAATCATTAGGTTTTCTAGGAAAAAAGCAGAGATTTTTTAGAATTGGTGAGGTACCCATTTTTGTACTACATATGGGCATGCTGGGGTCAGCCGTGACACTGCAGAGTGTGTGATTTAGTGTGGTAATGACCATGGTCATTACTGTGGCAATGCTTTCAACCAGCTTCACTCCCTCCGCATTTTTAGCACCTCATGAGTCCAGGTTCCTCCTTGTTCTTGTAATTTTAATGACAAGTGGCTAATTTTAAAAGCCACTGTTTTGGTCTTATGTGAAACTGTCACTGGATACGTTCTCCATTCTCTTGTGACCACACAGTATTCCTGCCTCAGTTTAAATTGCATTTCTTGGATGGTGAGTGAGGTTGAGCTTGTTCCTCAGTACTTGCAGGTCGTTGGTGTGTGCTTTTCAGAGAAATGTCTATTCAGTTTTTTGCCCATTGGAATTTGGATTATTTCGGCTTTTTTTTCTTTTTGCTACGTCCTTGAAAATATTCCGTATATATTTTGGATATTAATCCACTGTCATATATATGGCTGCTTGTTTGGTTTCTTTTAGTTCTGTTTTTTGCTTTTTTTTTTTTTTCCCCGCTATGCGGAAGATTCAGTTTTACCTGGTACGACTTATGTGTATTTTGTGTCTTGTCCTTTTGGTGCGCTATCAGGGTTTTCACCACATCCACTTTGCACAGTTGGGGAAGTAGAAGGTCTTCAAATGGACTCCAGCAGTGTCCAATAGAAACATAAGATAACCCATATATGTAATTGTAAATTCATTTTCTGGTAGTCACATAAAATAGAACAAAACAAACCTAATGAATTTTAACTCAAAATATACTATCGTTTAACATGTGAGCAACTTTAAACGTTCTCAAGCAGATAGTTTACGTTCTCTTTTCCCTCTTATGTCTTCAAAAATAAGAGTGTATTTGTCTCACAGCACATCTCCATTGAGATACGCCCCATTTCAGGACTCAATAGCCATTTGTCACTGGTGGCTACCATATCAAACAGCTCAGGTCTAGACTCCTTTACTATTTCAACTCAAAGTCTTTCGGTGAATCATGCCCTTTATTCCAATGGGTATTACAGATATTAGAAGTTCAGGGCCTCGAGTCATTGACATTTGTATTCATGTTGTGTCTTCATCACTAACAGTAGTGATTTTAAGTATCGTGCCATGATAGCTCCATGCATGTAAAGATCAAAGCCCCAGACACTATCAGCTGCTCATTCAGCTCGTGGAAATTCTAATTCTGTGTTCACTTGTTTTTCTACAGACATTTGCCATGGCTGAGCACTTCAAACAGGTCATTAGATGTCCTGTCTGCCTAAAAGATCTTGAAGAAGCCGTGCAACTGAAATGTGGATATGCCTGCTGCCTCCAGTGCCTCAATTCACTCCAGAAGGAGCCCGATGGGGAAGGTTTACTGTGCCGTTTCTGCTCTGTGGTCTCTCAGAAGGATGACATCAAGCCCAAGTACAAGCTGAGGGCGCTGGTTTCCATCATCAAGGAACTAGAGCCCAAGCTGAAAAAGGTTCTAACAATGAACCCAAGGATGAGGAAGTTTCAAGGTAAGGAATCTATAGGACCTGCCACAACCCATAAAAGGCACTGGGAAAACGACTTTCAAACATTTCTTCATTAAACATAGGCATTAGCAGGATATGTAGCATCCACAACTTCCATGCTTCACAAACAACAGCAGTTCTCACCTTTGCGTAGAGATTTTCATGGAATCTGTCCAAGTTTGTAGAATACTTTGGAGAGCAAGCTACTGTCTTCTTTCATGTATCATATGTGCTAAATGGAAAACTAATTTTCATCAAATTATCCACTAACTGAATTCGAAAGGCATTTCTAATATGAATAAGGTGGACTTGTTACAATGATCATATTCATGGAATCTAGAGATACAATTTAACCTCATCAGGTGGCCAAACAAGTTTCCCCAGGAAATTTTGATTTGGGAAAGAAAGTAGAATAAAAGCAAAAGTGAATAACGTGTTTAAGTGTTTGCAGTCAAAGGACAGAGGGAGTCTGTAGTGTGTGTCTTTCCTGAACTCCTGGTTCTTCTTTGCACAGTGGATATGACGTTCGATGTGGACACAGCCAACAACTATCTCATCATTTCTGAAGACCTGAGGAGTTTCCGAAGTGGGGATTTGAGCCACAATAGGAAGGAGCAAGCTGAGAGGTTCGACACAGCCCTGTGCGTCCTGGGCACCCCTCGCTTCACTTCCGGCCGCCATTACTGGGAGGTGGACGTGGGCACCAGCCAAGTGTGGGATGTGGGCGTGTGCAAGGAATCTGTGAACCGACAGGGGAAGATTGAGCTTTCTTCAGAACACGGCTTCTTGACTGTGGGTTGCAGAGAAGGAAAGGTCTTTGCTGCCAGCACTGTGCCTATGACTCCTCTCTGGGTGAGTCCCCAGTTGCACAGAGTGGGGATTTTCCTGGATGTAGGTATGAGGTCCATTGCCTTTTACAATGTTAGTGATGGGTGCCATATCTACACATTCATCGAGATTCCTGTTTGCGAGCCATGGCGTCCATTTTTTGCTCATCAACGTGGAAGTCAAGATGATCAGAGCATCCTGAGTATCTGTTCTGTGATCAATCCAGCCAGTGCCAGTGCCCCCGTTTCTTCTGGGGGAAAGTAAATAACCATTTCAACATAATCATCTTTAGGAAGTTTCTGTGCGCCCATAGCCATAGCTAAGAACTTTTCTGCTAGGTACACATAGGTACAAAGGGACAGAAGGGAAAAAGCCATCACTCTGTAAACCATGAACAGAAAGCCATTATATTAATGAGGGGAAAATTACATTGTACTTCAAGTTTGCCATGTTGTTTTCTTTGGGGCTTATGTTTATATTTCTGTTCAATAAACATTTTGAAAATTCAGATTCATTTGCCAATGTTTTCTATTTTCTGCAAGATTAGTGGAGTATGTGTTATGGAAGTTATGAACTAAATAATAATCTGAATGTGTCCCAACACAGTAACTTAATTTCAAATGATAAGGACCTATGAATACGTCAAAATTATATATGTTCATGTATTCAGTCTAACCCAACAACCGAACACTGACATTCATTTCAAGTGCACACTGAGTGTTTGCCACGAATATGTGTGGTCTTAGGGAGATCTCATTAGCTTTAAAATTGAAATACTATACACCCTGTCCTATGATGGCAACAGAGTCAAATTGGAAATCAATAACAGGAAGAAATCCATAAATTCTCCACATACATGTAAATTAAATAACCACTTCTAAATAAAATGATCAAATATGAAATGACAATGGAAATTACAGCTATCCTGAGTTGAATGAAAAACACACATTTCCAAAATTTCTAGATGCGGTTGAAGCTCACTGAGAAACTCCTAATAGGAAGGAAATACCGTAATCAATCACCTTAATTTCTACTTGAACTTACTTCACTAAGAGCAATTCAATTGTCAGCATTTTGATCAAAACCATCTGACAAGTATCTGGGCAGTTCCAGACATTCTCACATCTTCCTGTCTTCTTCTGAGCCCTCCAAATGGTTGCAACATCTGCCCGTTACCCAGTTCCAAAGTCGCTTCCACATTTTCAGGTACCTCAATAGCAGTGCCTCACTCCTGGTACCAATATTCTATATCAGTTCATTCTCACACTGCTCTAAAGAACTACCGGAGACTGGGTCATTTATGAAGAAAAGAGGTTTCATTAATTTATAGTTCTGCAGGTCGCACGGGGAAAATCACTGGGTGGCCTCGGGAAACTGAACAATCATGGAGGAAGGCAAAGGGGAAGCGAACATGAGAGCGGCCAAGGAAACTTTACCACTGTCTTAGTAGAAGCCAGCGGAGCTGCTTTCTGTGAAAAGATGCAACTGGAAAAGAGGTGGAAAGTATCTAACACCCAAACCAACCCCACCAGTGTGCCAGCAATCCTAAGACGCTCTTCTCTAATTCTGAACGGAAGAGCTCCGCTTCCAAGACATGAGCATGAATGCAATTCCAGGCTGTAAGATATTTTGGGAGAATATTAGAGAGGCAAATCAACCCACTGGACTTGGTGCTTTCCACAACTGAGGCCACCTGGTATTCCCAAAGAGAACAGAAATGTTGTTCAAGCTTTACTGAAAGCAGATAAAAATTAAAAGATGTGAGGGATCAGTGCTCCAGGAACCTGGGTCCATAAAATTACAAGCTGGAGAATAACTGCTCCCAGAAATGTGAGTATATTTTAAAAGGATTTATATGAGAAAATAAAGCAATTAGAATTATGCCAGAAGAGATAAGCATTTTCTCCCTGCATGCATATGTGTAGATACGGTATGTGTGTGTACATGGACATACAGGTGCCAGATTATATTATAGATGCCAATCAATGAAGAAAAGCAATGTGCAAGGATTTCATATAATATATGCACCGCAACGTAGGGATTTGTGTTTCTCAATTGGCCTTCACGAGACAAAAGGAATTGAAAACTGCCTTGGCTTTGAATAGGAAAGAAGAGAATCTAGCAGTCACTAGAGAGTGTTTACTGTGGAGATGATTGAATTAAAGACTATTAATTTAATCACACTAATGTAATCAAATCCTTTCCCACCTGACCTCCACTTTTACGTTCTTATCCATGAACTCTGATCCCCTATAATATATTTAATACATGAGGAACCCAATTGTGAACATTTTTAAAGAGGAAATGAATCTCATTTTACTTACGTTGTGATGTAAGGGAAATAGAAAGATTGTAACAGTATCTTTTACCTTTCATTTTAGATGCTGCAACTAAAAAGAAAAACCGGACTTTCACTGGCTGACTGATTGTCTGGAAAGCGTTTTGCGATTTCTTTCCTAGGCTTCTTAATTAGAATCTTTACATTATAGAGAAAATGTTTTTGAGAGTTGAGTGTGGTCTGTGGAGAGTCCTATTAGTAACGACTACTGGGTAGGTTTAACTCACCTCTTTTATTGAAATGTGAAAAGGTGTTACATTTATAATAGAAAACTCTTTGAAAGTCACACCATTCATTTGAGAGGAATTTTAAATGTCACCCCAAATTTTAAGATTTTAATTAATTTTCATTGATTTCCAAATTTTAATCAATAGGCATAATCTTCAAGATCTTATCTAAAAAATATTACATGGCAATATTTTGTCCTTGTTAATTCAAAAATAACACTGAAAACACAATCGTCTTCCTTTACCGTAAAAACCTGTCCAAAAGTAACCATCTCAATGATGGCAGAATGAAATCAGAATCTGATTGGATTAAAAAGGAAAGGGTGTGGCTAAGGTGGGTGGAGACACCCTCTCGTATAAAAGCCCCTGGCAGGCAGCTCTCACTCCAGATCTGAGCTGTCCAGAGAAGCAGCTGGAGGCCAGGGCAGAAACTCCAGAAAGAGAGGTGAGTTCAATCTCTTGGAATTCATTTTCACAAAAGGCGTATGAGAGTCTAGGGGAATGCAATAATGTCTTGATTCCACAAGAGTTGTCTGAGGCCAACTCCATGACAGACACACTGTATTTCTGGAGGATAATGGGACCTCTGCCCTGGTAACAGTTAGGTAAGTCTTAGATTTTCAATACCAAGGCAAGAGACGTGACAATCTCCATTTGCTTGAATTTCATCAGAATTTGGTAGACTTTCTGAAATGATGGACAGAGGTTCGGTGGCGGCGTTATTCAACGTCAGGTTTTCCTATGGGTTTGGTATTGTTTTCCTATTCTCCCCTTTCCACAACCCCTGGCAACCATCATTCTTCTCTTATTTTCTGATTTGTTTTTGGTTCAGTTTTTTGTTCCTTTTAATTCAGAAAGAGAAAGGGAAGGAAATGAAAAGCAAACTTTGTTTGCATTATTTTTGCAGAAAAGATCTGGCCAGATGCTGGGACCTACCTCTTCCAGGATGGGGATTCATTATTTCTTTAATTGTTTTGAGACAGTGTCTCGCTGTGTCTGCCAGGCTGCAGTGCAGTGGCTATTTTCTGATTCTATGAGATCAGTCAACTCAGATTCCACATAACTGAGATCATACAGTGTTTACTTCCCTCAGCCTCACTTATCTCACTTCCCATCATGCCCTCGGCCTTCATCCACATTGGTGCAATGCCAGAATTGCCTTCTTTTTTATGGTAGAATAATCCCATGTATATATCACCATTTCCTCATCCATTTTTCTCTCACAGACTCTGGGGTTGGTTCCATGGCTCTTGTGAATAACGCTGCAGAGAACCTGAGAGTGCAGATGTCTCTTTGACAGGCTGACCTCTTTTTTTCACGTAGAAACACAGAAGTAGGGTTGCTGGAACACAGGCAGTTCTATTCTTCATGTTTTCAGAAACCTCCCTACTATTTTCTGTAGTGGTTGTACCAATTTTCTTTCCCACCAACCGTGCACAAGGGTTCCCCTTTCTCCACATCATTACCAACACTTATCTTTTGTCTTTTTGATCATAGCCATCCTAGCAGAGAGGGGTTAATATCTCATCGCGGTTTTGTTGCTGGAAGGCTCAGGAGGTTCTCTGGATGCCAGAGAGACTCCAGACCCACCCAGTTTCCAGGTTCTGGATGCTGTCGGGAGAACGAATTCAGGGATGAGCCAGAATGAAGTGAAAGGCAAGAAGTTTCTATTCCAGAGCAAAAGCACACTGTTAGGAGAGAAGAGTGGGCGTGATTCTGAAAGCTCGTGGCGCTCAATGGAGTTCGGGGTTTCTATTTTTGTCTGTCCTTCTAATTAGGAGGTGAACTAATCATTAGGTTTTCTAGGAAAAAAGCAGAGATTTTTTAGAATTGGTGAGGTACCCATATTTCGTACTACATATGGGCATGCTGGGGTCAGCCGTGACACTGCAGAGTGTGTGATTTAGTGTGGTAATGACCATGGTCATTACTGTGGCAATGCTTTCAACCAGTTTAACTCCCTCCAGTTTTTTAGCACCTCATGAGCCCAGGTTCCTCCTTGTCCTTGTAATTTTAATGACAAGTGGCTAATTTTAACAGCCACTGTTTTGGTCTTATGTGACAGTGTCACTGGATACGTTCTCCACTCTCTTGTGACCACACAGTATTCCTGCTTCAGTTTAAACTGCATTTCTCGGATGATGAGTGAGGTTGAGCTTGTTCCTCAGTAGTTGCTGGTCGTTGGTGTGTGCTTTTCAGAGAAATGTCTATTCAGGTTTTTGCCCATTGGAATTTGGATTATTTTGGCTTTTGTTTCTTTTTGCTAGGGCCTTGAAAATATTCCTTACAGATTTTGGATATTAACCCACTGTCATACATATGGCTGCTTGTTTGGTTTCTTTTAGTTCTGTTTTTTGCATTTTTTTTTTTCCCCGCTATGCAGAAGATTCAGTTTTACCTGGTACGACTTATTTGTATTTTGTGTCTTGTCCTTTTGGTGCGCTATCAGGGTTTTCACCACATCCACTTTGCACAGTTGGGGAAGTAGAAGGTCTTCAAATGGACGCCAGCACTGTCCAATAGAAACATAAGATAACCCATATATGTAATTGTAAATTCATTTTCTGGTAGTCACATAAAATAGAACAAAACAAACCTAATGAATTTTAACTCAAAATATACTATCATTTAACATGTGAGCAACTTTAAACGTTCTCAAGCAGATAGTTTACGTTCCCTTTTCCCCCTTATGTCTTCAAAAATAAGAGTGTATTTGGCTCACAGCACATCTCCATTCAGATACGCCCCATTTCAGGACTCAATAGCCATTTGTCACTGGTGGCTACCATATCAAACAGCTCAGGTCTAGACTCCTTTACTATTTCAAGTCAAAGAGTTTCGGTGAATCATGCCCTTTATTCCAATGAGTATTACAGATATGAGAAGTTCAGGGCCTCGAGTCATTGACATTTGTATTCATGTTGTGTCTTCATCACTAGCAGCAGTGATTTTAAGTATCATGCCATGATAGCTCCATGCATGTAAAGATAAAAGCCCCATACACTATCAGCTATGCATTCAACTCGTGGAAATTCTAATTCCGTGTTCATTTTTTTTTTCTATAGACATTTGCCATGGCTGAGCACTTCAAACAGGTCATTAGATGTCCTGTCTGCCTAAAAGATCTTGAAGAAGCCGTGCAACTGAAATGTGGATATGCCTGCTGCCTCCAGTGCCTCAATTCACTCCAGAAGGAGCCTGATGGGGAAGGTTTACTGTGCCGTTTCTGCTCTGTGGTCTCTCAGAAGGATGACATCAAGCCCAAGTACAAGCTGAGGGCGCTGGTTTCCATCATCAAGGAACTAGAGCCCAAGCTGAAAAAGGTTCTCACAATGAACCCAAGGATGAGGAAGTTTCAAGGTAAGGAATCTATAGGACCTGCCACAACCCATAAAAGGCACTGGGAAAATGACTTTCAAACATTTCTTCATTAAACATAGGCATTAGCAGGATAACTAGCTCTAAAACTTCCATGCTTCACAAACAACAGCAGTTCTCACCTTTGCGTAGAGATTTTCAAGGAATCTGTGCAAGTTTGTAGAATACTTTGGAGAGCAAGCTACTGTCTTCTTTCATGTATCATATGTGCTAAATGGAAAACTAGTTTTCATCAAATTATCCACTAACTTAATTCGAAAGGCATTTCTAATATGGATAAGGTGGACTTGTTACACTGATCATATTCATGCAATCTAGAGATAAAATTTAACCTCATCAGGTGGCGAAACAAGTTTCCCCAGGAAATTTTGATTTGGGAAAGAAAGTAGAATAAGAGTAAAAGTGAATAACGTGTTTAAGTGTTTGCAGTCAAAGGGCAGAGGTAGTCTGTAGTGTGTGTCTTTGCTGAACTCCTGGTTCTTCTTTGCACAGTGGATATGACGTTGGATGTGGACACAGCCAACAACTATCTCATCATTTCTGAAGACCTGAGGAGTTTCCGAAGTGGGGATTTGAGCCACAATAGGAAGGAGCAAGCTGAGAGGTTCGACACTGCCCTGTGCGTCCTGGGCACCCCTCGCTTCACTTCCGGCCGCCATTACTGGGAGGTGGACGTGGGCACCAGCCAAGTGTGGGATGTGGGCGTGTGCAAGGAATCTGTGAACCGACAGGGGAAGATTGTGCTTTCTTCAGAAGACGGCTTCTTGACTGTGGGTTGCAGAGAAGGAAAGGTCTTTGCTGCCAGCTCTGTGCCTATGACTCCTCTCTGGGTGAGTCCCCAGTTGCACAGAGTGGGGATTTTCCTGGATGTAGGTATGAGGTCCATTGCCTTTTACAATGTTAGTGATGGGTGCCATATCTACACATTCATCGAGATTCCTGTTTGCGAGCCATGGCGTCCATTTTTTGCTCATCAACGTGGAAGTCAAGATGATCAGAGCATCCTGAGTATCTGTTCTGTGATCAATCCAGCCAGTGCCAGTGCCCCAGTTTCTTCTGGGGGAAAGTAAATAAACATTTCAACATAATCATCTTTAGGAAGTTTCTGTGTGCCCATAGCCATAGCTAAGAACTTTTCTGCTAGATACACATAGGTACAAAGGGAGAGAAGGGAAAAAGCCATCATTCTGTAAACCATGAACAGAAAGCAATTATATTAATGAGGGGAAAATTACATTGTACTTCAAGTTTGTCATGTTGTTTTCTTTGGGGCTTATGTTTATATTTCTGTTCAATAAATATTTTGAAAATTCAGATTCATTTGCCAATGTTTTCTATTTTCTGCAAGATTAGTGTAGTATGTGTTATGGAAGTTATGAACTAAATAATAATTTGAATGTGACCCAACACAGTAACTGAATTTCAAATGATAAGGACCTATGAATACGTCAAAATTATATATGTTCATGTATTCAGTGTAACCCAACAACTGAACACTGACATTCATTTCAAGTGCACACTGAGTGTTTGCCACGAATATGTGTGGCCTTAGAAGGAACTCGTTAGCTTTAAAATTGAAATACTATACACCCTCTCCTATGACGGCAACAGAGTCAAATTGGAAATCAATAACAGGAAGAAATCCACAAATTCTCCACATACATGCAAATTAAATAACCACTTCTAAATAAAATGATCAAATATGAAATGCCAATGGAAATTACAGCTATCCTGAGTAGAATGAAAAGCACACATTTCCAAAATTTCTAGATGCGGTTGAAGCTCACTGAGAAACTCCTAATAGGAAGAAAATACCGTAATCAATCACCTTAATTTCTACTTGAACTTACTTCACTAAGAGCAATTCAATTGTCAGCATTTTGATCAAAACCATCTGACAAGTATCTGGGAATTTCCAGACATTCTCACATCTTCCTGTCTTCTTCTGAGCCCTCCAAACGGTTGCAACCTCTGCCCGTTACCCAGTTCCAAAGTCGCTTCCACATTTTCAGGTACCTCAATAGCAGTGCCTCACTCCTGGTACCTATATTCTATATCAGTTCATTCTCACACTGCTCTAAAGAACTACCGGAGACTGGGTAATTTATGAAGAAAAGAGGTTTCATTAATTTATAGTTCTGCAGGTCGCACGGGGAACATCACTGGGTGGCCTCGGGAAACTGAACAATCATGGAGGAAGGCAAAGGGGAAACGTACATGAGAGCGGGCAAGGAAACTTTACCACTGTCTTAGTAGAAGCCAGCGGAGCTGCTTTCTGTGAAAAGATGCAACTGGAAAAGAGGTGGAAAGTA
Source organism: Pan troglodytes (assembly GCF_028858775.2). NCBI lineage: Eukaryota > Metazoa > Chordata > Mammalia > Primates > Hominidae > Pan > Pan troglodytes. The sequence goes on from NC_072418.2 coordinate 58,589,713, forward strand.
TCTAACACCCAAACCAACCCCACCAGTGTGCCAGCAATCCTAAGACGCTCTTCTCTAATTCTGAACGGAAGAACTCCGCTTCCAAGACATGAGCATGAATGCAATTCCAGGCTGTAAGATATTTTGGGAGAATATTAGAGAGGCAAATCAACCCACTGGGCTTGGTGCTTTCCACAACTGAGGCCACCTGGTATTCCGAAAGAGAACAGAAATTTTGTTCAAGATTTACTGAAAGCAGATAAAAATCAAAAGATGTGAGGGATCAGTGCTCCAGGAACCTGGGTCCATAAAATTACAAGCTGGAGAATAACTGCTCCCAGAAATGTGAGTATATTTTAAAAGGATTTATATGAGAAAATAAACCAATTAGAATTATGCCAGAAGAGATAAGCATTTTCTCCCTGCATGCATATGTGTAGATACGGTATGTGTGTGTACATGGACATACAGGTGGCAGATTATATTATAGATGCCAATCAATGAAGAAAAGCAATGTGCAAGGATTTCGTATAATAAATGCACCGCAACATAGAGATTTGTGTTTCTCAATTTGCCTTCACGAGACAAAAGGAATTGAAAACTGCCTTGGCTTTGAATAGGAAAGAAGAGAATCTAGCAATCACTAGAGAGTGATTACTGTGGAGATGATTGAATTAAAGACTATTAATTTAATCACACTAATGTAAACAAATCCTTTCCCACCTGACCTCCGCTTTTACGTTCTTATCCATGAACTCTGATCCCCTATAATATATTTAATACATGAGGAACCCATTTTTGAACATTTTTAAAGAGGAAATGAATCTCATTTTACTTACGTTGTGATGTAAGGGAAATAGAAAGATTGTAACAGTATCTTTTACCTTTCATTTTAGATGCTGCAACTAAAAAGAAAAACCGGACTTTCACTGGCTGACTGATTGTCTGGAAAGCGTTTTGCGATTTCTTTCCTAGGCTTCTTAATTAGAATCTTTACATTATAGAGAAAATGTTTTTGAGAGTTGAGTGTGGTCTGTGGAGTGTCCTATTAGTAACGACTACTGGGTAGGTTTAACTCACCTCTTTTATTGAAATGTGAAAAGGTGTTTCATTTATAATAGAAAACTCTTTGAAAATCGCACCGTTGATTTGAGAGGAATTTTAAATGTCACCCCAAATTTTAAGATTTTAATTAATTTTCATTGATTTCCAAATTTTAATCAATAGGCATAATCTTCAAGATCTTATCTAAAAAATATTACATGGGAACATTTTGTCCTTGTTAATTCAAAAATAACACTGAAAACACAATCGTCTTCCTTTACCGTAAAAACCTGTCCAAAAGTAACCATCTGAATGATGGCAGAATGAAATCAGAATCTGATTGGATTAAAAAGGAGGGAAAGGGTGTGGCTAAGGTGGGTGGAGACACCCTTTCGTATAAAAGCCCCTGGCAGGCAGCTCTCACTCCAGATCTGAGCTGTCCAGAGAAGCAGCTGGAGGCCAGGGGAGAATCTCCAGAAGGAGAGGTGAGTTCAATCTCTTGGAATTCATTTTTACAAAAGGCGTATGAGAGTCTAGGGGAATGCAATAATGTCTGGATTCCACAAGAATTGTCTGAGGCCAACTCCATGACAGACAGACTGTATTTTGGAGGATAATGGGACCTCTGCCCTGGTAACAGTTAGGTAAGTCTTAGATTTTCAATACCAAGGCGAGAGACGTGACAATCTCCATTTGCTTGAATATCATCAGAATTTGGTAGACTTTCTGAAATGACGGACAGAGGTTCGGTGGCGGCGTTATTCAATGTCAGGTTTTCCTATGGGTTTGGTATTGTTTTCCTATTCTCCCCTTCCCACAACCCCTGGCAACCATCATTCTTCTCTTATTTTCTGATTTTTTTTTTGTTCCGTTTTTTGTTCCTTTTAATTCAGAAAGAGAAAGGGAAGGAAATGAAAAGCAAAGTTTGTTTACATTAGTATTGCGGAAAAGATCTGGCCGGATGATGGGACCTACCTCTTCCAGGATGGGGATTCATTATTTCTTTAATTGTTTTGAGACAGTGTCTCGCTCTGTCTGCCAGGCTGCAGTGCAGTGGCTATTTTCTGATTCTATGAGATCAGTCAACTCAGATTCCACATAACTGAGATCATACAGTGTTGACTTCCCTCAGCCTCACTTATTTCACTTCCCATCATGCCCTCGGCCTTCATCCACATTGGTGCAATGCCAGAATTGCCTTCTTTTATATGGTAGAATAATCAGATGTATATATGAGCATTTCCTCATCCATTTTTCTCTCACAGACTCTGGGGTTGCTTCCATGGCTCTTGTGAATAACGCTGCAGAGAACCTGAGAGTGCAGATGTCTCTTTGACATGCTGACCTCTTTCTTTCACGTAGAAACACAGAAGTAGGGTTGCTAGAACACAGGCAGTTCTATTCTTCATGTTTTCAGAAACCTCCCTACTATTTTCTGTAGTGGTTGTACCATTTTCTTTCCCACCAATCGTGCACAAGGGTTCCCCTTTCTCCACATCCTTACCAACACTTATCTTTTGTCTTTTTGATCATAGCCATCCTAGCAGAGGGGGGGTAATATCTCATCGCGGTTTTGTTGCTGGAAGGCTCAGGAGGCTCTCTGGCTGCCAGAGAGACCCCAGTCCCAGCCAGTTTCCAGGTTCTGGATGCTGTCGGGAGAACGAATTCAGGGATGAGCCAGAATGAAGTGAAAGGCGAGAAGTTTCTCTTCCAGAGCAAAAGCACACTGTTAGGAGAGAACTGTGGGCGTGATTCTGAAAGCTCGTGGCGCTCAATGGAGTTCGGGGTTTCTATTTTTGTCAGTCCTTCTAATTAGGAGGTGAACTAATCATTAGGTTTTCTAGGAAAAAAGCAGAGAGTTTTTAGAATTGGTGAGGTACCCATTTTTGTACTACATATGGGCATGCTGGGGTCAGCCGTGACACTGCGGAGTGTGTGATTTAGTGTGGTAATGACCATGGTCATTACTGTGGCAAGGCTTTCAACCAGCTTAACTCCCTCCGGTTTTTTAGCACCTCATGAGCCCAGGTTCCTCCTTGTCCTTGTAATTTTAATGACAAGTGGCTAATTTTAACAGCCACTGTTTTGGTCTTATGTGAAACTGTCACTGGATACGTTCTCCATTCTCTTGTGACCACACAATATTCCTGCCTCAGTTTAAATTGCATTTCTCGGATGGTGAGTGAGGTTGAGCTTGTTCTTCAGTACTTGCTGGTCATTGGTGTGTGCTTTTCAGAGAAATGTCTATTCAGGTTTTTGCCCATTGGAATTTGGATTATTTTGGCTTTTTTTTCTTTTTGCTACGGCCTTGAAAGTATTCCTTATATATTTTGGATATTAATCCACTGTCATATATATGGCTGCTTGTTTGGTTTCTTTTAGTTCTGTTTTTTGCTTTTTTTTTTTTTCCTCGCTATGCAGAAGATTCAGTTTTACCTGGTACGACTTATTTGTATTTTGTGTCTTGTCCTTTTGGTGCGCTATCAGGGTTTTCAGCACATCCACTTTGCACAGTTGGGGAAGTAGAAGGTCTTCAAATGGACTCCAGCACTGTCCAATAGAAACATAAGATAACCCATATATGTAATTGTAATTTCATTTTCTGGTAGTCACGTAAAATAGAACAAAACAAACCTAATGAATTTTAACTCAAAATATACTATCGTTTAACATGTGAGCAACTTTAAACGTTCTCAAGCAGATAGTTTACATTCTCTTTTCCCCCTTATGTCTTCAAAAATAAGAGTATATTTGGCTCACAGCACATCTCCATTCAGATACGCCCCATTTCAGGACTCAATAGCCATTTGTCACTGGTGGCTACCATATCAAACAGCTCAGGTCTAGACTCCTTTCCTCTTTCAACTCAAAGTCTTTCGGTGAATCATGCCCTTTATTCCAATGAGTAATACAGATATTAGAAGTTCAGGGCCTCGAGTCATTGACATTTGTATTCATGTTGTGTCTTCATAACTAGCAGTAGTGATTTTAAGTATCGTGCCATGATAGCTCCATGCATGTAAAGATAAAAGCCCCAGACACTATCAGCTGTTCATTCAGCTCGTGGAAATTCTAATTCCGTGTTCATTTTTTTTTTCTATAGACATTTGCCATGGCTGAGCACTTCAAACAGGTCATTAGATGTCCTGTCTGCCTAAAAGATCTTGAAGAAGCCGTGCAACTGAAATGTGGATATGCCTGCTGCCTCCAGTGCCTCAATTCACTCCAGAAGGAGCCCGATGGGGAAGGTTTACTGTGCCGTTTCTGCTCTGTGGTCTCTCAGAAGGATGACATCAAGCCCAAGTACAAGCTGAGGGCGCTAGTTTCCATCATCAAGGAACTAGAGCCCAAGCTGAAAAAGGTTCTCACAATGAACCCAAGGATGAGGAAGTTTCAAGGTAAGGAATCTATAGGACCTGCCACAACCCATAAAAGGCACTGGGAAAACGACTTTCAAACATTTCTTCATTAAACATAGGCATTAGCAGGATATGTAGCATCTAAAACTTCCATGCTTCACAAACAACAGCAGTTCTCACCTTTGCGTAGAGATTTTCATGGAATCTGTGCAAGTTTGTAGAATACTTTGGAGAGCAAGCTACTGTCTTCTTTCATGTATCATGTGTGCTAAATGGAAAACTAATTTTCATCAAATTCTCCACTAACTTAATTCGAAAGGCATTTCTAATATGAATAAGGTGGACTTGTTACAATGATCATATTCATGCAATCTAGAGATAAAATTTAACCTCATCAGGTGGCCAAACAAGTTTCCCCAGGAAATTTTGATTTGGGAAAGAAAGTAGAATAAGAGTAAAAGTGAATAATGTGTTTAAGTGTTTGCAGTCAAAGGGCAGAGGGAGTCTGTAGTGTGTGTCTTTGCTGAACTCCTGGTTCTTCTTTGCACAGTGGATATGACGTTGGATGTGGACACAGCCAACAACTATCTCATCATTTCTGAAGACCTGAGGAGTTTCCGAAGTGGGGATTTGAGCCAGAATAGGAAGGAGCAAGCTGAGAGGTTCGACACTACCCTGTGTGTCCTGGGCACCCCTCGCTTCACTTCCGGCCGCCATTACTGGGAGGTGGACGTGGGCACCAGCCAAGTGTGGGATGTGGGTGTGTGCAAGGAATCTGTGAACCGACAGGGGATGATTGTGCTTTCTTCAGAACACGGCTTCTTGACTGTGGGTTGCAGAGAAGGAAAGGTCTTTGCTGCCAGCACTGTGCCTATGACTCCTCTCTGGGTGAGTCCCCAGTTGCACAGAGTGGGGATTTTCCTGGATGTAGGTATGAGGTCCATTGCCTTTTACAATGTTAGTGATGGGTGCCATATCTACACATTCATCGAGATTCCTGTTTGCGAGCCATGGCGTCCATTTTTTGCTCATCAACGTGGAAGTCAAGATGATCAGAGCATCCTGAGTATCTGTTCTGTGATCAATCCAGCCAGGGCCAGTGCCCCAGTTTCTTCTGGGGGAAAGTAAATAAACATTTCAACATAATCATCTTTAGGAAGTTTCAGTGCGCCCATAGCCATAGCTAAGAACTTTTCTGCTAGATACACATAGGTACAAAGGGACAGAAGGGAAAAAGCCATCACTCTGTAAACCATGAACAGAAAGCAATTATGTTAATGAGGGGAAAATTACATTGTAATTAAAGTTTGTCATGTTGTTTTCTTTGGGGCTTATGTTTATATTTCTGTTCAATAAATATTTTGAAAATTCAGATTCATTTGCCAATGTTTTCTATTTTCTGCAAGATTAGTGTACTATGTGTTATGGAAGTTATGAACGAAATAATAATTTCAATGTGACCCAACACAGTAACTGAATTTCAAATGATAAGGACCTATGAATACGGCAAAATTATATATGTTCATGTATTCAGTTTAACCCAACAACCGAACACTGACATTCATTTCAAGTGCACACTGAGTGTTTGCCACGAATATGTGTGGTCTTAGAGAGATCTCATTAGCTTTAAAATTGAAATACTATACACCCTCTCCTATGACGGCAACAGAGTCAAATTGGAAATCAATAACAGGAAGAAATCCAGAAATTCTCCACTTACATGCAAATTAAATAACCACTTCTAAATAAAATGATCAAATATGAAATGACAATGGAAATTACAGCTATCCTGAGTTGAATGAAAAGCACACATTTCCAAAATTTCTAGATGCGGTTGAAGCTCACTGAGAAACTCCTAATAGGAAGAAAATACCGTAATCAATCACCTTAATTTCTACTTGAACTTACTTCACTAAGAGCAATTCAATTGTCAGCATTTTGATCAAAACCATCTGACAAGTATCTGGGCAGTTCGAGACATTCTCACATCTTCCTGTCTTCTTCTGAGCCCTCCAAACGGTTGCAACCTCTGCCCGTTACCCAGTTCCAAAGTCGCTTCCACATTTTCAGGTACCTCAATAGCAGTGCCTCACTCCTGGTACCAATATTCTATATCAGTTCATTCTCACACTGCTCTAAAGAACTACCGGAGACTGGGTAATTTATGAAGAAAAGAGGTTTCATTAATTTATAGTTCTGCAGGTCGCACGGGGAACATCACTGGGTGGCCTCGGGAAATTTAACAATCATGGAGGAAGGCAAAGGGGAAGCGTACATGAGAGCGGCCAAGGAAACTTTACCACTGTCTTAGTAGAAGCCAGCGGAGCTGCTTTCTGTGAAAAGATGCAATTGGAAAAGAGTGGAAAGTATCTATCACCCAAACCAACCCCAGCAGTGTGCCAGCAATCCTAAGACGCTCTTCTCTAATTCTGAACGGAAGAACTCCGCTTCCAAGACATGAGCATGAATGCAATTCCAGGCTGTAAGATATTTTGGGAGAATATTAGAGAGGCAAATCAACCCACTGGGCTTGGTGCTTTCCACAACTGAGGCCACCTGGTATTCCCAAAGAGAACAGAAATTTTGTTCAAGCTTTACTGAAAGCAGATAAAAATTAAAAGATGTGAGGGATCAGTGCTCCAGGAACCTGGGTCCATAAAATTACAAGCTGGAGAATAACTGCTCCCAGAAATGTGAGTATATTTTAAAAGGATTTATATGAGAAAATAAAGCAATTAGAATTATGCGAGAAGAGATAAGCGTTTTCTCCCTGCATGCATATGTGTAGATACGGTACGTGTGTGTACATGGACATACAGGTGGCAGATTATATTATAGATGCCAATCAATGAAGAAATGCAATGTGCAAGGATTTCATCTAATATATGCACCGCAACGTAGAGATTTGTGTTTCTCAATTGGCCTTCACGAGACAAAAGGAATTGAGAACTGCCTTGGCTTTGAATAGGAAAGAAGAGATCTAGCAATCACTAGAGAGTGATTACTGTGGAGATGATTGAATTAAAGACTATTAATTCAATCACATTAATGTAATCAAATCCTTTCCCACCTGACCTCCAGTCTCCCACTTTTACGTTCTTATCCATGAACTCTGATCCCCTATAATATATTTAATATATGAGGAACCCAATTGTGAACATTTTTAAAGAGGAAATGAATCTCATTTTACTTATGTTGTGATGTAAGGGAAATAGAAAGATTGTAACAGTATCTTTTACCTTTCATTTTAGATGCTGCAACTAAAAAGAAAAACCGGACTTTCACTGGCTGACTGATTGTCTGGAAACCGTTTTGGGATTTCTTTCCTAAGCTTCTTAATTAGAATCTTTACATTACAGAGAAAATGTTTTTGAGAGTTGAGTGTGGTCTGTGGAGTGTCCTGTTAGTAACGACTACTGGGTAGGTTTAACTCACCTCTTTTATTGAAATGTGAAAAGGTGTTATATTTATAATAGAAAACTCTTTGAAAGTCGCACCATTCATTTTAGAGGAATTTTAAATGTCACCCCAAATTTTAAGATTTTATTTAATTTTAACTAGTTTCCAAGTTTTAATCAATAGGCATAATATTCAAGATCTTATCTAAAAATTATTACATGGCAATATTTTGTCCTTGTTAATTAAAAAATAACACTGAAAACACAATCGTCTTCCTTTATGGTAAAAACCTGTCCAATAGTAACCATCTCAATGATGGCAGAATGAAATCAGAATCTGATTGGATTAAAAAGGAGGGAAAGGGTGTGGCTAAGGTGGGTGGAGACACCCTCTCGTATAAAAGTCCCTGGCAGGCAGCTCTCACTCCAGATCTGAGCTGTCTGCAGAAGCAGCTGGAGAGCAGGGGAGAAACTCCAGAAGGAGAGGTGAGTTCAATCTCTTGGAATTCATTTTTACAAAAGGCGTATGAGAGTCTAGGGGAATGCAATAATGTCTTGATTCCACAAGTGTTGTCTGAGGCCAACTCCATGACAGACGCACTGTATTTCTGGAGGATAATGGCACCTCTGCCCTGGTAACAGTTAGGTAAGTCTTAGATTTTCAATACCAGGGCAAGAGACGTGACAATCTCCATTTGCTTGAATTTCATCAGAATTTGGTAGACTTTCTGAAATGCTGGACAGAGTTTCGGTAGCTCCATTATTCAACATCAGGTTTTCCTATGGGTTTGGTATTGTTTTCCTATTCTCCCCTTCCCACAACCCCTGGCAACCATCATTCTTCTCTTATTTTCTGATTTGTTTTGGTTCCGTTTTTTGTTCCTTTTAACTCAGAAAGAGAAAGGGAAGGAAATGAAAAGCAAAGTTTGTTTACATTACTATTGCGGAAAAGATCTGGCCGGATGCTGGGACCTACCTCTTCCAGGATGGGGATTCATTTTTTCTTTAATTGTTTTGAGACAGGGTCTCGCTCTGTCTGCCAGGCTGGAGTGCAGCGGCCGTTTTCTGATTCTATGAGATCAGTCAACTCAGATTCCACATAACTGAGATCATACAGTGTTTACTTCCTTCAGCCTCACTTATTTTACTTCCCATCATGCCCTCGGCCTTCATCCACATTGGTGCAATGCCAGAATTGCCTTCTTTTTTATGGTAGAATAATCCAATGTATATACCACCATTTCCTTATCCATTTTTCTGTCACAGACTCTGGGGTTGTTTCCATGGCTCTTGTGAATAACGCTGCAGAGAACCGGAGAGTGCAGATGTCTCTTTGACATGCTGACCTCTTTCTTTCACGTAGAAACACAGAAGTAGGGTTGCTGGAACACAGGCAGTTCTATTCTTAATGTTTTCAGAAAGTTCCCTACAATTTTCTTTTTGCTACGGCCTTGAAAATATTCCTTATATATTTTGGATATTAATCCACTGTCATATATATGGCTGCTTGTTTGTTTTTTTTTAGTTCTGTTTTTTGCTTTTTTTTTTCCCCCGCCAAGCGTAAGATTCAGTTTTACCTGGTAGGACTTATTTGTACTTTGTGTCTTGTCCTTTTGGTGCGCTATCAGGGTTTTCACCACATCCAGTTTGCACAGTTGGGGAAGTAGAAGGTCTTCAAATGGACTCCAGCACTGTCCAATAGAAACATAAGATAACCCATATATGTAATTGTAAATTCATTTTCTGGTAGTCACATAAAATAGTACAAAACAAGCCTAATGAATTTTAACTCAAAATAAAATCATTTAACATGTGAGCAACTTTAAACGTTCTCAAGGAGATAGTTTACATTCTCTTTTCCCCCTTATGTCTTCAAAAATAAGAGTGTATTTGGCTCACAGCACATCTCCATTCAGATACGCCCCATCCCAGGTCTCAATAGCCATTTGTGACTGGTGGCTACCATATCAAAGAGCTCAGGGGTGTAGACTCCTTTACTATTTCAATTCAAAGGCTTTCGATGAATCATGCCCTTTATTCCAATGAGTATTACAGATATTAGAAGTTCAGGGCCTCGAGTCATTGACATTTGTATTCATGTTGTGTCTTCATCACTAGCAGTAGTGATTTTAAGTATCGTGCCATGACAGCTCCATGCATGTAAAGATAAAAGCCCCACACACTATCAGCTGTTCATTCAGCTCGTGGAAATTCTAATTCCGTGTTCATTTTTTTTTCCATAGACATTTGCCATGGCTGAGCACTTCAAACAGGTCATTAGATGTCCTGTCTGTCTAAAAGATCTTGAAGACGCCGTGCAACTGAAATGTGGATATGCCTGCTGCCTCCAGTGCCTCAATTCACTCCAGAAGGAGCCCGATGGGGAAGGTTTACTGTGCCGTTTCTGCTCTGTGGTCTCTCAGAAGGATGACATCAAGCCCAAGTACAAGCTGAGGGCGCTGGTTTCCATCATCAAGGAACTAGAGCCCAAGCTGAAAAAGGTTCTCACAATGAACCCAAGGATGAGGAAGTTTCAAGGTAAGGAATCTATAGGACCTGCCACAACCCATAAAAGGCACTGGGAAAACGACTTTCAAACATTTCTTCATTAAACATAGGCATTAGGATATCTAGCATCTAAAACTTCCATGCTTCACAAACAGCAACAGTTCTCACCTTTGCGTACAGATTTTCATGGAATCTGTGCACGTTTGTAGAATACTTTGGAGAGCAAGCTACTGTCTTCTTTCATGTATCATATGTGATAAATGGAAAACTAATTTTCATCAAATTCTCCACTAACTTAATTCAAAAGGCATTTCTAATATGAATAAGGTGGACTTGTTACAATGATCATATTCATGCAATCTAGAGATAAAATTTAACCTCATCAGGTGGCCAAACAAGTTTCCCCAGGAAATTTTGATTTGGGAAACAAAGTAGAATAAGAGTAAAAGTGAATAATGTGTTTAAGTGTTTGCAGTCAAAGGGCAGAGGGAGTCTGTAGTGTGTGTCTTTGCTGAACTCCTGGTTCTTCTTTGCACAGTGGATATGACGTTGGATGTGGACACAGCCAACAACTATCTCATCATTTCTGAAGACCTGAGGAGTTTCCGAAGTGGGGATTTGAGCCAGAATAGGAAGGAGCAAGCTGAGAGGTTCGACACTACCCTGTGTGTCCTGGGCACCCCTCGCTTCACTTCCGGCCGCCATTACTGGGAGGTGGACGTGGGCACCAGCCAAGTGTGGGATGTGGGCGTGTGCAAGGAATCTGTGAACCGACAGGGGATGATTGTGGTTTCTTCAGAACACGGCTTCTTGACTGTGGGTTGCAGAGAAGGAAAGGTCTTTGCTGCCAGCACTGTGCCTATGACTCCTCTCTGGGTGAGTCCCCAGTTGCACAGAGTGGGGATTTTCCTGGATGTAGGTATGAGGTCCATTGCCTTTTACAATGTTAGTGATGGGTGCCATATCTACACATTCATCGAGATTCCTGTTTGCGAGCCATGGCGTCCATTTTTTGCTCATCAACGTGGAAGTCAAGATGATCAGAGCATCCTGAGTATCTGTTCTGTGATCAATCCAGCCAGGGCCAGTGCCCCAGTTTCTTCTGGGGGAAAGTAAATAAACATTTCAACATAATCATCTTTAGGAAGTTTCAGTGCGCCCATAGCCATAGCTAAGAACTTTTCTGCTAGATACACATAGGTACAAAGGGACAGAAGGGAAAAAGCCATCACTCTGTAAACCATGAACAGAAAGCAATTATGTTAATGAGGGGAAAATTACATTGTAATTAAAGTTTGTCATGTTGTTTTCTTTGGGGCTTATGTTTATATTTCTGTTCAATAAATATTTTGAAAATTCAGATTCATTTGCCAATGTTTTCTATTTTCTGCAAGATTAGTGTACTATGTGTTATGGAAGTTATGAACGAAATAATAATTTCAATGTGACCCAACACAGTAACTGAATTTCAAATGATAAGGACCTATGAATACGGCAAAATTATATATGTTCATGTATTCAGTTTAACCCAACAACCGAACACTGACATTCATTTCAAGTGCACACTGAGTGTTTGCCACGAATATGTGTGGTCTTAGAGAGATCTCATTAGCTTTAAAATTGAAATACTATACACCCTCTCCTATGACGGCAACAGAGTCAAATTGGAAATCAATAACAGGAAGAAATCCAGAAATTCTCCACTTACATGCAAATTAAATAACCACTTCTAAATAAAATGATCAAATATGAAATGACAATGGAAATTACAGCTATCCTGAGTTGAATGAAAAGCACACATTTCCAAAATTTCTAGATGCGGTTGAAGCTCACTGAGAAACTCCTAATAGGAAGAAAATACCGTAATCAATCACCTTAATTTCTACTTGAACTTACTTCACTAAGAGCAATTCAATTGTCAGCATTTTGATCAAAACCATCTGACAAGTATCTGGGCAGTTCGAGACATTCTCACATCTTCCTGTCTTCTTCTGAGCCCTCCAAACGGTTGCAACCTCTGCCCGTTACCCAGTTCCAAAGTCGCTTCCACATTTTCAGGTACCTCAATAGCAGTGCCTCACTCCTGGTACCAATATTCTATATCAGTTCATTCTCACACTGCTCTAAAGAACTACCGGAGACTGGGTAATTTATGAAGAAAAGAGGTTTCATTAATTTATAGTTCTGCAGGTCGCACGGGGAACATCACTGGGTGGCCTCGGGAAATTTAACAATCATGGAGGAAGGCAAAGGGGAAGCGTACATGAGAGCGGGCAAGGAACCTTTACCACTGTCTTAGTAGAAGCCAGCGGAGCTGCTTTCTGTGAAAAGATGCAACTGGAAAAGAGGTGGAAAGTATCTAACACCCAAACCAACCCCACCAGTGTGCCAGCAATCCTAAGACGCTCTTCTCTAATTCTGAACGGAAGAACTCCGCTTCCAAGACATGAGCATGAATGCAATTCCAGGCTGTAAGATATTTTGGGAGAATATTAGAGAGGCAAATCAACCCACTGGACTTGGTGCTTTCCACAACCGAGGCCACCTGGTATTCCCAAAGAGAACAGAAATTTTGTTCAAGCTTTACTGAAAGCAGATAAAAATTACAAGATGTGAGGGATCAGTGCTCCAGGAACCTGGGTCCATAAAATTAGAAGCTGGAGAGTAACTTCTCCCAGAAATGTGAGTATATTTTAAAAGGATTTATATGAGAAAATAAAGCAATTAGAATTATGCGAGAAGAGATAAGCATTTTCTCCCTGCATGCATATGTGTAGATACGGTATGTGTGTGTACATGGACATACAGGTGGCAGATTATACTATAGATGCCAATCAATGAAGAAATGCAATGTGCAAGGATTTCATCTAATATATGCACCACAACGTAGAGATTTGTGTTTCTCAGTTTGCCTTCACGAGACAAAAGGAGTTGAGAACTGCCTTGGCTTTGAATAGGAAAGAAGAGAGTCTAGCAATCACTAGAGAATGATTACTGTGGAGATGATTGAATTAAAGACTATTAATTTAATCACATTAATGTAATCAGATCCTTTCCCACCTGACCTCCAGTCTCCCACTTTTACGTTCTTATCCATGAACTCTGATCCCCTATAATGTATTTAATACATGAGGAACCCATTTTTGAACAATTTTAAAGAGGAAATGAATCTCATTTTACTTGTGTTGTGATGTAAGGGAAATAGAAAGATTGTAACAGTATATTTTACCTTTCATTTTAGATGCTGCAACTAAAAAGAAAAACCGGACTTTCACTGGCTGACTGATTGTCTGGAAACCGTTTTGGGATTTCTTTCCTAAGCTTCTTAATTAGAATCTTTACATTACAGAGAAAATGTTTTTGAGAGTTGAGTGTGGTCTGTGGAGTGTCCTGTTAGTAACGACTACTGGGTAGGTTTAACTCACCTCTTTTATTGAAATGTGAAAAGGTGTTATATTTATAATAGAAAACTCTTTGAAAGTCGCACCATGCATTTTAGAGGAATTTTAAATGTCACCCCAAATTTTAAGATTTTATTTAATTTTAACTAGTTTCCAAGTTTTAATCAATAGGCATAATATTCAAGATCTTATCTAAAAATTATTACATGGCAATATTTTGTCCTTGTTAATTAAAAAATAACACTGAAAACACAATCGTCTTCCTTTATGGTAAAAACCTGTCCAATAGTAACCATCTCAATGATGGCAGAATGAAATCAGAATCTGATTGGATTAAAAAGGAGGGAAAGGGTGTGGCTAAGGTGGGTGGAGACACCCTCTCGTATAAAAGTCCCTGGCAGGCAGCTCTCACTCCAGATCTGAGCTGTCTGCAGAAGCAGCTGGAGAGCAGGGGAGAAACTCCAGAAGGAGAGGTGAGTTCAATCTCTTGGAATTCATTTTTACAAAAGGCGTATGAGAGTCTAGGGGAATGCAATAATGTCTTGATTCCACAAGTGTTGTCTGAGGCCAACTCCATGACAGACGCACTGTATTTCTGGAGGATAATGGCACCTCTGCCCTGGTAACAGTTAGGTAAGTCTTAGATTTTCAATACCAGGGCAAGAGACGTGACAATCTCCATTTGCTTGAATTTCATCAGAATTTGGTAGACTTTCTGAAATGATGGACAGAGGTTCGGTGGCTGCGTTATTCAACATCAGGTTTTCCTATGGGTTTGGTATTGTTTTCCTATTCTCCCCTTCCCACAACCCCTGGCAACCATCATTCTTCTCTTATTTTCTGATTTTTTTTTGTTCAGTTTTTTGTTCCTTTTAATTCAGAAAGAGAAAGGGAAGGAAATGAAAAGCAAAGTTTGTTTACATTACTATTGCTGAAAAGATCTGGCCGGATGCTGGGACCTACCTCTTCCAGGATGGGGATTCATTTTTTCTTTAATTGTTTTGAGACAGGGTCTCGCTCTGTCTGCCAGGCTGGAGTGCAGCGGCCATTTTCTGATTCTATGAGATCAGTCAACTCAGATTACACATAACTGAGATCATACAGTGTTTACTTCCTTCAGCCTCACTTATTTTACTTCCCATCATGCCCTCGGCCTTCATCCACATTGGTGCAATGCCAGAATTGCCTTCTTTTTTATGGTAGAATAATCCAATGTATATACCACCATTTCCTTATCCATTTTTCTCTCACAGACTCTGGGGTTGTTTCCATGGCTCTTGTGAATAACGCTGCAGAGAACCTGAGAGTGCAGATGTCTCTTTGACATGCTGACCTCTTTCTTTCACGTAGAAACACAGAAGTAGGGTTGCTGGAACACAGGCAGTTCTATTCTTAATGTTTTCAGAAAGTTCCCTACAATTTTCTTTTTGCTACGGCCTTGAAAATATTCCTTATATATTTTGGATATTAATCCACTGTCATATATATGGCTGCTTGTTTTTTTTTAGTTCTGTTTTTTGCTTTTTTTTTTTTTTCCCCCGCCAAGCGTAAGATTCAGTTTTACCTGGTAGGACTTATTTGTACTTTGTGTCTTGTCCTTTTGGTGCGCTATCAGGGTTTTCACCACATCCAGTTTGCACAGTTGGGGAAGTAGAAGGTCTTCAAATGGACTCCAGCACTGTCCAATAGAAACATAAGATAACCCATATATGTAATTGTAAATTCATTTTCTGGTAGTCACATAAAATAGGACAAAACAAACCTAATGAATTTTAACTCAAAATAAAATCATTTAACATGTGAGCAACTTTAAACGTTCTCAAGGAGATAGTTTACATTCTCTTTTCCCCCTTATGTCTTCAAAAATAAGAGTGTATTTGGCTCACAGCACATCTCCATTCAGATACGCCCCATCCCAGGTCTCAATAGCCATTTGTGACTGGTGGCTACCATATCAAAGAGCTCAGGGGTGTAGACTCCTTTACTATTTCAATTCAAAGGCTTTCGATGAATCATGCCCTTTATTCCAATGAGTATTACAGATATTAGAAGTTCAGGGCCTCGAGTCATTGACATTTGTATTCATGTTGTGTCTTCATCACTAGCAGCAGTGATTTTAAGTATCGTGCCATGACAGCTCCATGCATGTAAAGATAAAAGCCCCACACACTATCAGCTGTTCATTCAGCTCGTGGAAATTCTAATTCCGTGTTCATTTTTTTTTCCATAGACATTTGCCATGGCTGAGCACTTCAAACAGGTCATTAGATGTCCTGTCTGCCTAAAAGATCTTGAAGACGCTGTGCAACTGAAATGTGGATATGCCTGCTGCCTCCAGTGCCTCAATTCACTCCAGAAGGAGCCCGATGGGGAAGGTTTACTGTGCCGTTTCTGCTCTGTGGTCTCTCAGAAGGATGACATCAAGCCCAAGTACAAGCTGAGGGCGCTGGTTTCCATCATCAAGGAACTAGAGCCCAAGCTGAAAAAGGTTCTAACAATGAACCCAAGGATGAGGAAGTTTCAAGGTAAGGAATCTATAGGACCTGCCACAACCCATAAAAGGCACTGGGAAAACGACTTTCAAACATTTCTTCATTAAACATAGGCATTAGCAGGATATCTAGCATCTAAAACTTCCATGCTTCACAAACAGCAACAGTTCTCACCTTTGCGTACAGATTTTCATGGAATCTGTGCACGTTTGTAGAATACTTTGGAGAGCAAGCTACTGTCTTCTTTCATGTATCATATGTGATAAATGGAAAACTAATTTTCATCAAATTATCCACTAACTTAATTCGAAAGGCATTTCTAATATGAATAAGGTGGACTTGTTACAATGATCATATTCATGCAATCTATAGATAAAAGTTAACCGCATCAGGTGGCCAAACAAGTTTCCCCAGGAAATTTTGATTTGGGAAAGAAAGTAGAATAAGAGTAAAAGTGAATAATGTGTTTAAGTGTTTGCAGTCAAAGGGCAGAGGGAGTCTGTAGTGTGTGTCTTTGCTGAACTCCTGGTTCTTCTTTGCACAGTGGATATGACGTTGGATGTGGACACAGCCAACAACTATCTCATCATTTCTGAAGACCTGAGGAGTTTCCGAAGTGGGGATTTGAGCCACAATAGGAAGGAGCAAGCTGAGAGGTTCGACACTACCCTGTGTGTCCTGGGTACCCCTCGCTTCACTTCCGGCCGCCATTACTGGGAGGTGGACGTGGGCACCAGCCAAGTGTGGGATGTGGGTGTGTGCAAGGAATCTGTGAACCGACAGGGGATGATTGTGCTTTCTTCAGAACACGGCTTCTTGACTGTGGGTTGCAGAGAAGGAAAGGTCTTTGCTGCCAGCACTGTGCCTATGACTCCTCTCTGGGTGAGTCCCCAGTTGCACAGAGTGGGGATTTTCCTGGATGTAGGTATGAGGTCCATTGCCTTTTACAATGTTAGTGATGGGTGCCATATCTACACATTCATCGAGATTCCTGTTTGCGAGCCATGGCGTCCATTTTTTGCTCATCAACGTGGAAGTCAAGATGATCAGAGCATCCTGAGTATCTGTTCTGTGATCAATCCAGCCAGGGCCAGTGCCCCAGTTTCTTCTGGGGGAAAGTAAATAAACATTTCAACATAATCATCTTTAGGAAGTTTCAGTGCGCCCATAGCCATAGCTAAGAACTTTTCTGCTAGATACACATAGGTACAAAGGGACAGAAGGGAAAAAGCCATCACTCTGTAAACCATGAACAGAAAGCAATTATGTTAATGAGGGGAAAATTACATTGTAATTAAAGTTTGTCATGTTGTTTTCTTTGGGGCTTATGTTTATATTTCTGTTCAATAAACATTTTGAAAATTCAGATTCATTTGCCAATGTTTTCTATTTTCTGCAAGATTAGTGTACTATGTGTTATGGAAGTTATGAACGAAATAATAATTTCAATGTGACCCAACACAGTAACTGAATTTCAAATGATAAGGACCTATGAATACGGCAAAATTATATATGTTCATGTATTCAGTTTAACCCAACAACCGAACACTGACATTCATTTCAAGTGCACACTGAGTGTTTGCCACGAATATGTGTGGTCTTAGAGAGATCTCATTAGCTTTAAAATTGAAATACTATACACCCTCTCCTATGACGGCAACAGAGTCAAATTGGAAATCAATAACAGGAAGAAATCCAGAAATTCTCCACTTACATGCAAATTAAATAACCACTTCTAAATAAAATGATCAAATATGAAATGACAATGGAAATTACAGCTATCCTGAGTTGAATGAAAAACACACATTTCCAAAATTTCTAGATGCGGTTGAAGCTCACTGAGAAACTCCTAATAGGAAGAAAATACCGTAATCAATCACCTTAATTTCTACTTGAACTTACTTCACTAAGAGCAATTCAATTGTCAGCATTTTGATCAAAACCATCTGACAAGTATCTCGGGAGTTCCAGACATTCTCACATCTTCCTGTCTTCTTCTGAGCCCTCCAAACGGTTGCAACCTCTGCCCGTTACCCAGTTCCAAAGTCGCTTCCACATTTTCAGGTACCTCAATAGCAGTGCCTCACTCCTGGTACCAATATTCTATATCAGTTCATTCTCACACTGCTCTAAAGAACTACCGGAGACTGGGTAATTTATGAAGAAAAGAGGTTTCATTAATTTATAGTTCTGCAGGTCGCACGGGGAACATCACTGGGTGGCCTCGGGAAATTTAACAATCATGGAGGAAGGCAAAGGGGAAGCGAACATGAGAGCGGCCAAGGAAACTTTACCACTGTCTTAGTAGAAGCCAGCGGAGCTGCTTTCTGTGAAAAGATGCAACTGGAAAAGAGGTGGAAAGTATCTAACACCCAAACCAACCCCACCAGTGTGCCAGGAATCCTAAGACGCTCTTCTCTAATTCTGAACGGAAGAACTCCGCTTCCAAGACATGAGCATGAATGCAATTCCAGGCTGTAAGATATTTTGGGAGAATATTAGAGAGGCAAATCAACCCACTGGACTTGGTGCTTTCCACAACTGAGGCCACCTGGTATTCCCAAAGAGAACAGAAATGTTGTTCAAGCTTTACTGAAAGCAGATAAAAATTAAAAGATGTGAGGGATCAGTGCTCCAGGAACCTGGGTCCATAAAATTACAAGCTGGAGAATAACTGCTCCCAGAAATGTGAGTATATTTTAAAAGGATTTATATGAGAAAATAAACCAATTAGAATTATGCCAGAAGAGATAAGCATTTTCTCCCTGCATGCATATGTGTAGATACGGTATGTGTGTGTACATGGACATACAGGTGCCAGATTATATTATAGATGCCAATCAATGAAGAAAAGCAATGTGCAAGGATTTCATATAATATATGCACCGCAACATAGGGATTTGTGTTTCTCAATTGGCCTTCACGAGACAAAAGGAATTGAAAACTGCCTTGGCTTTGAATAGGAAAGAAGAGAATCTAGCAGTCACTAGAGAGTGTTTACTGTGGAGATGATTGAATTAAAGACTATTAATTTAATCACACTAATGTAATCAAATCCTTTCCCACCTGACCTCCACTTTTACGTTCTTATCCATGAACTCTGATCCCCTATAATATATTTAATACATGAGGAACCCAATTGTGAACATTTTTAAAGAGGAAATGAATCTCATTTTACTTACGTTGTGATGTAAGGGAAATAGAAAGATTGTAACAGTATCTTTTACCTTTCATTTTAGATGCTGCAACTAAAAAGAAAAACCGGACTTTCACTGGCTGACTGATTGTCTGGAAAGCGTTTTGCGATTTCTTTCCTAGGCTTCTTAATTAGAATCTTTACATTATAGAGAAAATGTTTTTGAGAGTTGAGTGTGGTCTGTGGAGAGTCCTATTAGTAACGACTACTGGGTAGGTTTAACTCACCTCTTTTATTGAAATGTGAAAAGGTGTTACATTTATAATAGAAAACTCTTTGAAAGTCACACCATTCATTTGAGAGGAATTTTAAATGTCACCCCAAATTTTAAGATTTTAATTAATTTTCATTGATTTCCAAATTTTAATCAATAGGCATAATCTTCAAGATCTTATCTAAAAAATATTACATGGCAATATTTTGTCCTTGTTAATTCAAAAATAACACTGAAAACACAATCGTCTTCCTTTACCGTAAAAACCTGTCCAAAAGTAACCATCTCAATGATGGCAGAATGAAATCAGAATCTGATTGGATTAAAAAGGAAAGGGTGTGGCTAAGGTGGGTGGAGACACCCTCTCGTATAAAAGCCCCTGGCAGGCAGCTCTCACTCCAGATCTGAGCTGTCCAGAGAAGCAGCTGGAGGCCAGGGCAGAAACTCCAGAAGGAGAGGTGAGTTCAATCTCTTGGAATTCATTTTCACAAAAGGCGTATGAGAGTCTAGGGGAATGCAATAATGTCTTGATTCCACAAGAGTTGTCTGAGGCCAACTCCATGACAGACACACTGTATTTCTGGAGGATAATGGGACCTCTGCCCTGGTAACAGTTAGGTAAGTCTTAGATTTTCAATACCAAGGCAAGAGACGTGACAATCTCCATTTGCTTGAATTTCATCAGAATTTGGTAGACTTTCTGAAATGATGGACAGAGGTTCGGTGGCGGCGTTATTCAACGTCAGGTTTTCCTATGGGTTTGGTATTGTTTTCCTATTCTCCCCTTCCCACAACCCCTGGCAACCATCATTCTTCTCTTATTTTCTGATTTTTTTTTGTTCAGTTTTTTGTTCCTTTTAATTCAGAAAGAGAAAGGGAAGGAAATGAAAAGCAAACTTTGTTTGCATTATTTTTGCAGAAAAGATCTGGCCAGATGCTGGGACCTACCTCTTCCAGGATGGGGATTCATTTTTTCTTTAATTGTTTTGAGACAGGGTCTCGCTCTGTCTGCCAGGCTGGAGTGCAGCGGCCATTTTCTGATTCTATGAGATCAGTCAACTCAGATTCCACATAACTGAGATCATACAGTGTTTACTTCCTTCAGCCTCACTTATTTTACTTCCCATCATGCCCTCGGCCTTCATCCACATTGGTGCAATGCCAGAATTGCCTTCTTTTTTATGGTAGAATAATCCCATGTATATATCACCATTTCCTCATCCATTTTTCTCTCACAGACTCTGGGGTTGTTTCCATGGCTCTTGTGAATAACGCTGCAGAGAACCTGAGAGTGCAGATGTCTCTTTGACATGCTGACCTCTTTCTTTCACGTAGAAACACAGAAGTAGGGTTGCTGGAACACAGGCAGTTCTATTCTTAATGTTTTCAGAAAGTTCCCTACAATTTTCTTTTTGCTACGGCCTTGAAAATATTCCTTATATATTTTGGATATTAATCCACTGTCATATATATGGCTGCTTGTTTTTTTTTAGTTCTGTTTTTTGCTTTTTTTTTTTTTTCCCCCGCCAAGCGTAAGATTCAGTTTTACCTGGTAGGACTTATTTGTACTTTGTGTCTTGTCCTTTTGGTGCGCTATCAGGGTTTTCACCACATCCAGTTTGCACAGTTGGGGAAGTAGAAGGTCTTCAAATGGACTCCAGCACTGTCCAATAGAAACATAAGATAACCCATATATGTAATTGTAAATTCATTTTCTGGTAGTCACATAAAATAGGACAAAACAAACCTAATGAATTTTAACTCAAAATAAAATCATTTAACATGTGAGCAACTTTAAACGTTCTCAAGGAGATAGTTTACATTCTCTTTTCCCCCTTATGTCTTCAAAAATAAGAGTGTATTTGGCTCACAGCACATCTCCATTCAGATACGCCCCATCCCAGGTCTCAATAGCCATTTGTGACTGGTGGCTACCATATCAAAGAGCTCAGGGGTGTAGACTCCTTTACTATTTCAATTCAAAGGCTTTCGATGAATCATGCCCTTTATTCCAATGAGTATTACAGATATTAGAAGTTCAGGGCCTCGAGTCATTGACATTTGTATTCATGTTGTGTCTTCATCACTAGCAGCAGTGATTTTAAGTATCGTGCCATGACAGCTCCATGCATGTAAAGATAAAAGCCCCACACACTATCAGCTGTTCATTCAGCTCGTGGAAATTCTAATTCCGTGTTCATTTTTTTTTCCATAGACATTTGCCATGGCTGAGCACTTCAAACAGGTCATTAGATGTCCTGTCTGCCTAAAAGATCTTGAAGACGCTGTGCAACTGAAATGTGGATATGCCTGCTGCCTCCAGTGCCTCAATTCACTCCAGAAGGAGCCCGATGGGGAAGGTTTACTGTGCCGTTTCTGCTCTGTGGTCTCTCAGAAGGATGACATCAAGCCCAAGTACAAGCTGAGGGCGCTGGTTTCCATCATCAAGGAACTAGAGCCCAAGCTGAAAAAGGTTCTAACAATGAACCCAAGGATGAGGAAGTTTCAAGGTAAGGAATCTATAGGACCTGCCACAACCCATAAAAGGCACTGGGAAAACGACTTTCAAACATTTCTTCATTAAACATAGGCATTAGCAGGATATCTAGCATCTAAAACTTCCATGCTTCACAAACAGCAACAGTTCTCACCTTTGCGTACAGATTTTCATGGAATCTGTGCACGTTTGTAGAATACTTTGGAGAGCAAGCTACTGTCTTCTTTCATGTATCATATGTGATAAATGGAAAACTAATTTTCATCAAATTATCCACTAACTTAATTCGAAAGGCATTTCTAATATGAATAAGGTGGACTTGTTACAATGATCATATTCATGCAATCTATAGATAAAAGTTAACCGCATCAGGTGGCCAAACAAGTTTCCCCAGGAAATTTTGATTTGGGAAAGAAAGTAGAATAAGAGTAAAAGTGAATAATGTGTTTAAGTGTTTGCAGTCAAAGGGCAGAGGGAGTCTGTAGTGTGTGTCTTTGCTGAACTCCTGGTTCTTCTTTGCACAGTGGATATGACGTTGGATGTGGACACAGCCAACAACTATCTCATCATTTCTGAAGACCTGAGGAGTTTCCGAAGTGGGGATTTGAGCCACAATAGGAAGGAGCAAGCTGAGAGGTTCGACACTACCCTGTGTGTCCTGGGTACCCCTCGCTTCACTTCCGGCCGCCATTACTGGGAGGTGGACGTGGGCACCAGCCAAGTGTGGGATGTGGGTGTGTGCAAGGAATCTGTGAACCGACAGGGGATGATTGTGCTTTCTTCAGAACACGGCTTCTTGACTGTGGGTTGCAGAGAAGGAAAGGTCTTTGCTGCCAGCACTGTGCCTATGACTCCTCTCTGGGTGAGTCCCCAGTTGCACAGAGTGGGGATTTTCCTGGATGTAGGTATGAGGTCCATTGCCTTTTACAATGTTAGTGATGGGTGCCATATCTACACATTCATCGAGATTCCTGTTTGCGAGCCATGGCGTCCATTTTTTGCTCATCAACGTGGAAGTCAAGATGATCAGAGCATCCTGAGTATCTGTTCTGTGATCAATCCAGCCAGGGCCAGTGCCCCAGTTTCTTCTGGGGGAAAGTAAATAAACATTTCAACATAATCATCTTTAGGAAGTTTCAGTGCGCCCATAGCCATAGCTAAGAACTTTTCTGCTAGATACACATAGGTACAAAGGGACAGAAGGGAAAAAGCCATCACTCTGTAAACCATGAACAGAAAGCAATTATGTTAATGAGGGGAAAATTACATTGTAATTAAAGTTTGTCATGTTGTTTTCTTTGGGGCTTATGTTTATATTTCTGTTCAATAAACATTTTGAAAATTCAGATTCATTTGCCAATGTTTTCTATTTTCTGCAAGATTAGTGTACTATGTGTTATGGAAGTTATGAACGAAATAATAATTTCAATGTGACCCAACACAGTAACTGAATTTCAAATGATAAGGACCTATGAATACGGCAAAATTATATATGTTCATGTATTCAGTTTAACCCAACAACCGAACACTGACATTCATTTCAAGTGCACACTGAGTGTTTGCCACGAATATGTGTGGTCTTAGAGAGATCTCATTAGCTTTAAAATTGAAATACTATACACCCTCTCCTATGACGGCAACAGAGTCAAATTGGAAATCAATAACAGGAAGAAATCCAGAAATTCTCCACTTACATGCAAATTAAATAACCACTTCTAAATAAAATGATCAAATATGAAATGACAATGGAAATTACAGCTATCCTGAGTTGAATGAAAAACACACATTTCCAAAATTTCTAGATGCGGTTGAAGCTCACTGAGAAACTCCTAATAGGAAGAAAATACCGTAATCAATCACCTTAATTTCTACTTGAACTTACTTCACTAAGAGCAATTCAATTGTCAGCATTTTGATCAAAACCATCTGACAAGTATCTCGGGAGTTCCAGACATTCTCACATCTTCCTGTCTTCTTCTGAGCCCTCCAAACGGTTGCAACCTCTGCCCGTTACCCAGTTCCAAAGTCGCTTCCACATTTTCAGGTACCTCAATAGCAGTGCCTCACTCCTGGTACCAATATTCTATATCAGTTCATTCTCACACTGCTCTAAAGAACTACCGGAGACTGGGTAATTTATGAAGAAAAGAGGTTTCATTAATTTATAGTTCTGCAGGTCGCACGGGGAACATCACTGGGTGGCCTCGGGAAATTTAACAATCATGGAGGAAGGCAAAGGGGAAGCGAACATGAGAGCGGCCAAGGAAACTTTACCACTGTCTTAGTAGAAGCCAGCGGAGCTGCTTTCTGTGAAAAGATGCAACTGGAAAAGAGGTGGAAAGTATCTAACACCCAAACCAACCCCACCAGTGTGCCAGGAATCCTAAGACGCTCTTCTCTAATTCTGAACGGAAGAACTCCGCTTCCAAGACATGAGCATGAATGCAATTCCAGGCTGTAAGATATTTTGGGAGAATATTAGAGAGGCAAATCAACCCACTGGACTTGGTGCTTTCCACAACTGAGGCCACCTGGTATTCCCAAAGAGAACAGAAATGTTGTTCAAGCTTTACTGAAAGCAGATAAAAATTAAAAGATGTGAGGGATCAGTGCTCCAGGAACCTGGGTCCATAAAATTACAAGCTGGAGAATAACTGCTCCCAGAAATGTGAGTATATTTTAAAAGGATTTATATGAGAAAATAAACCAATTAGAATTATGCCAGAAGAGATAAGCATTTTCTCCCTGCATGCATATGTGTAGATACGGTATGTGTGTGTACATGGACATACAGGTGCCAGATTATATTATAGATGCCAATCAATGAAGAAAAGCAATGTGCAAGGATTTCATATAATATATGCACCGCAACATAGGGATTTGTGTTTCTCAATTGGCCTTCACGAGACAAAAGGAATTGAAAACTGCCTTGGCTTTGAATAGGAAAGAAGAGAATCTAGCAGTCACTAGAGAGTGTTTACTGTGGAGATGATTGAATTAAAGACTATTAATTTAATCACACTAATGTAATCAAATCCTTTCCCACCTGACCTCCACTTTTACGTTCTTATCCATGAACTCTGATCCCCTATAATATATTTAATACATGAGGAACCCAATTGTGAACATTTTTAAAGAGGAAATGAATCTCATTTTACTTACGTTGTGATGTAAGGGAAATAGAAAGATTGTAACAGTATCTTTTACCTTTCATTTTAGATGCTGCAACTAAAAAGAAAAACCGGACTTTCACTGGCTGACTGATTGTCTGGAAAGCGTTTTGCGATTTCTTTCCTAGGCTTCTTAATTAGAATCTTTACATTATAGAGAAAATGTTTTTGAGAGTTGAGTGTGGTCTGTGGAGAGTCCTATTAGTAACGACTACTGGGTAGGTTTAACTCACCTCTTTTATTGAAATGTGAAAAGGTGTTACATTTATAATAGAAAACTCTTTGAAAGTCACACCATTCATTTGAGAGGAATTTTAAATGTCACCCCAAATTTTAAGATTTTAATTAATTTTCATTGATTTCCAAATTTTAATCAATAGGCATAATCTTCAAGATCTTATCTAAAAAATATTACATGGCAATATTTTGTCCTTGTTAATTCAAAAATAACACTGAAAACACAATCGTCTTCCTTTACCGTAAAAACCTGTCCAAAAGTAACCATCTCAATGATGGCAGAATGAAATCAGAATCTGATTGGATTAAAAAGGAAAGGGTGTGGCTAAGGTGGGTGGAGACACCCTCTCGTATAAAAGCCCCTGGCAGGCAGCTCTCACTCCAGATCTGAGCTGTCCAGAGAAGCAGCTGGAGGCCAGGGCAGAAACTCCAGAAGGAGAGGTGAGTTCAATCTCTTGGAATTCATTTTCACAAAAGGCGTATGAGAGTCTAGGGGAATGCAATAATGTCTTGATTCCACAAGAGTTGTCTGAGGCCAACTCCATGACAGACACACTGTATTTCTGGAGGATAATGGGACCTCTGCCCTGGTAACAGTTAGGTAAGTCTTAGATTTTCAATACCAAGGCAAGAGACGTGACAATCTCCATTTGCTTGAATTTCATCAGAATTTGGTAGACTTTCTGAAATGATGGACAGAGGTTCGGTGGCGGCGTTATTCAACGTCAGGTTTTCCTATGGGTTTGGTATTGTTTTCCTATTCTCCCCTTCCCACAACCCCTGGCAACCATCATTCTTCTCTTATTTTCTGATTTTTTTTTGTTCAGTTTTTTGTTCCTTTTAATTCAGAAAGAGAAAGGGAAGGAAATGAAAAGCAAACTTTGTTTGCATTATTTTTGCAGAAAAGATCTGGCCAGATGCTGGGACCTACCTCTTCCAGGATGGGGATTCATTTTTTCTTTAATTGTTTTGAGACAGGGTCTCGCTCTGTCTGCCAGGCTGGAGTGCAGCGGCCATTTTCTGATTCTATGAGATCAGTCAACTCAGATTCCACATAACTGAGATCATACAGTGTTTACTTCCTTCAGCCTCACTTATTTTACTTCCCATCATGCCCTCGGCCTTCATCCACATTGGTGCAATGCCAGAATTGCCTTCTTTTTTATGGTAGAATAATCCCATGTATATATCACCATTTCCTCATCCATTTTTCTCTCACAGACTCTGGGGTTGTTTCCATGGCTCTTGTGAATAACGCTGCAGAGAACCTGAGAGTGCAGATGTCTCTTTGACATGCTGACCTCTTTCTTTCACGTAGAAACACAGAAGTAGGGTTGCTGGAACACAGGCAGTTCTATTCTTAATGTTTTCAGAAAGTTCCCTACAATTTTCTTTTTGCTACGGCCTTGAAAATATTCCTTATATATTTTGGATATTAATCCACTGTCATATATATGGCTGCTTGTTTTTTTTTAGTTCTGTTTTTTGCTTTTTTTTTTTTTCCCCCGCCAAGCGTAAGATTGTTTTACCTGGTAGGACTTATTTGTACTTTGTGTCTTGTCCTTTTGGTGCGCTATCAGGGTTTTCACCACATCCAGTTTGCACAGTTGGGGAAGTAGAAGGTCTTCAAATGGACTCCAGCACTGTCCAATAGAAACATAAGATAACCCATATATGTAATTGTAAATTCATTTTCTGGTAGTCACATAAAATAGGACAAAACAAACCTAATGAATTTTAACTCAAAATAAAATCATTTAACATGTGAGCAACTTTAAACGTTCTCAAGGAGATAGTTTACATTCTCTTTTCCCCCTTATGTCTTCAAAAATAAGAGTGTATTTGGCTCACAGCACATCTCCATTCAGATACGCCCCATCCCAGGTCTCAATAGCCATTTGTGACTGGTGGCTACCATATCAAAGAGCTCAGGGGTGTAGACTCCTTTACTATTTCAATTCAAAGGCTTTCGATGAATCATGCCCTTTATTCCAATGAGTATTACAGATATTAGAAGTTCAGGGCCTCGAGTCATTGACATTTGTATTCATGTTGTGTCTTCATCACTAGCAGCAGTGATTTTAAGTATCGTGCCATGACAGCTCCATGCATGTAAAGATAAAAGCCCCACACACTATCAGCTGTTCATTCAGCTCGTGGAAATTCTAATTCCGTGTTCATTTTTTTTTCCATAGACATTTGCCATGGCTGAGCACTTCAAACAGGTCATTAGATGTCCTGTCTGCCTAAAAGATCTTGAAGACGCTGTGCAACTGAAATGTGGATATGCCTGCTGCCTCCAGTGCCTCAATTCACTCCAGAAGGAGCCCGATGGGGAAGGTTTACTGTGCCGTTTCTGCTCTGTGGTCTCTCAGAAGGATGACATCAAGCCCAAGTACAAGCTGAGGGCGCTGGTTTCCATCATCAAGGAACTAGAGCCCAAGCTGAAAAAGGTTCTAACAATGAACCCAAGGATGAGGAAGTTTCAAGGTAAGGAATCTATAGGACCTGCCACAACCCATAAAAGGCACTGGGAAAACGACTTTCAAACATTTCTTCATTAAACATAGGCATTAGCAGGATATCTAGCATCTAAAACTTCCATGCTTCACAAACAGCAACAGTTCTCACCTTTGCGTACAGATTTTCATGGAATCTGTGCACGTTTGTAGAATACTTTGGAGAGCAAGCTACTGTCTTCTTTCATGTATCATATGTGATAAATGGAAAACTAATTTTCATCAAATTATCCACTAACTTAATTCGAAAGGCATTTCTAATATGAATAAGGTGGACTTGTTACAATGATCATATTCATGCAATCTATAGATGAAAGTTAACCGCATCAGGTGGCCAAACAAGTTTCCCCAGGAAATTTTGATTTGGGAAAGAAAGTAGAATAAGAGTAAAAGTGAATAATGTGTTTAAGTGTTTGCAGTCAAAGGGCAGAGGGAGTCTGTAGTGTGTGTCTTTGCTGAACTCCTGGTTCTTCTTTGCACAGTGGATATGACGTTGGATGTGGACACAGCCAACAACTATCTCATCATTTCTGAAGACCTGAGGAGTTTCCGAAGTGGGGATTTGAGCCACAATAGGAAGGAGCAAGCTGAGAGGTTCGACACTACCCTGTGTGTCCTGGGTACCCCTCGCTTCACTTCCGGCCGCCATTACTGGGAGGTGGACGTGGGCACCAGCCAAGTGTGGGATGTGGGTGTGTGCAAGGAATCTGTGAACCGACAGGGGATGATTGTGCTTTCTTCAGAACACGGCTTCTTGACTGTGGGTTGCAGAGAAGGAAAGGTCTTTGCTGCCAGCACTGTGCCTATGACTCCTCTCTGGGTGAGTCCCCAGTTGCACAGAGTGGGGATTTTCCTGGATGTAGGTATGAGGTCCATTGCCTTTTACAATGTTAGTGATGGGTGCCATATCTACACATTCATCGAGATTCCTGTTTGCGAGCCATGGCGTCCATTTTTTGCTCATCAACGTGGAAGTCAAGATGATCAGAGCATCCTGAGTATCTGTTCTGTGATCAATCCAGCCACTGCCAGTGCCCCAGTTTCTTCTGGGGGAAAGTAAATAAACATTTCAACATAATCATCTTTAGGAAGTTTCTGTGCGCCCATAGCCATAGCTAAGAACTTTTCTGCTAGGTACACATAGGTACAAAGGGACAGAAGGGAAAAAGCCATCACTCTGTAAACCATGAACAGAAAGCCATTATATTAATGAGGGGAAAATTACATTGTACTTAAAGTTTGTCATGTTGTTTTCTTTGGGGCTTATGTTTATATTTCTGTTCAATAAACATTTTGAAAATTCAGATTCATTTGCCAATGTTTTCTATTTTCTGCAAGATTAGTGGAGTATGTGTTATGGAAGTTAGGAACTAAATAATAATCTGAATGTGTCCCAACACAGTAACTGAATTTCAAATGATAAGGACCTATGAATACGTCAAAATTATATATGTTCTTGTATTCAGTCTAACCCAACAACCGAACACTGACATTCATTTCAAGTGCACACTGAGTGTTTGCCACGAATATGTGTGGTCTTAGGGAGATCTCATTAGCTTTAAAATTGAAATACTATACACCCTGTCCTATGATGGCAACAGAGTCAAATTGGAAATCAATAACAGGAAGAAATCCATAAATTCTCCACATACATGTAAATTAAATAACCACTTCTAAATAAAATGATCAAATATGAAATGACAATGGAAATTACAGCTATCCTGAGTTGAATGAAAAACACACATTTCCAAAATTTCTAGATGCGGTTGAAGCTCACTGAGAAACTCCTAATAGGAAGAAAATACCGTAATCAATCACTTTAATTTCTACTTGAACTTACTTCACTAAGAGCAATTCAATTGTCAGCATTTTGATCAAAACCATCTGACAAGTATCTGGGCAGTTCCAGACATTCTCACATCTTCCTGTCTTCTTCTGAGCCCTCCAAACGGTTGCAACCTCTGCCCGTTACCCAGTTCCAAAGTTGCTTCCAGATTTTCAGGTACCTCAATAGCAGTGCCTCACTCCTGGTACCGATATTCTATATCAGTTCATTTTCACACTGCTCTAAAGAAGTACCGGAGACTGGGTCATTTATGAAGAAAAGAGGTTTCATTAATTTATAGTTGTGCAGGTCGCACGGGGAACATCACTGGGTGGCCTCGGGAAACTGAACAATCATGGAGGAAGGCAAAGGGGAAACGTACATGAGAGCGGGCAAGGAAACTTTACCACTGTCTTAGTAGAAGCCAGCGGAGCTGCTTTCTGTGAAAAGATGCAACTGGAAAAGAGGTGGAAAGTATCTAACACCCAAACCAACCCCACCAGTGTGCCAGCAATCCTAAGACGCTCTTCTCTAATTCTGAACGGAAGAACTCCGCTTCCAAGACATGAGCATGAATGCAATTCCAGGCTGTAAGATATTTTGGGAGAATATTAGAGAGGCAAATCAACCCACGGGGCTTGGTGCTTTCCACAACTGAGGCCACCTGGTATTCCCAAAGAGAACAGAAATTTTGTTCAAGCTTTACTGAAAGCAGATAAAAATTACAAGATGTGAGGGATCAGTGCTCCAGGAACCTGGGTCCATAAAATTACAAGCTGGAGAATAACTGCTCCCAGAAATGTGAGTATATTTTAAAAGGATTTATATGAGAAAATAAACCAATTAGAATTATGCGAGAAGAGATAAGCATTTTCTCCCTGCATGCATATGTGTAGATACGGCATGTGTGTGTACATGGACATACAGGTGGCAGATTATATTATAGATGCCAATCAATGAAGAAATGCAATGTGCAAGGATTTCATCTAATATATGCACCACAACGTAGAGATTTGTGTTTCTCAATTTGCCTTCACGAGACAAAAGGAGTTGAGAACTGCCTTGGCTTTGAATAGGAAAGAAGAGAGTCTAGCAATCACTAGAGAATGATTACTGTGGAGATGATTGAATTAAAGACTATTAATTTAATCACATTAATGTAATCAGATCCTTTCCCACCTGACCTCCAGTCTCCCACTTTTACGTTCTTATCCATGAACTCTGATCCCCTATAATATATTTAATACATGAGGAACCCATTTTTGAACAATTTTATAGAGGAAATGAATCTCATTTTACTTACGTTGTGATGTAAGGGAAATAGAAAGATTGTAACAGTATATTTTACCTTTCATTTTAGATGCTGCAACTAAAAAGAAAAACCGGACTTTCACTGGCTGACTGATTGGAAACCGTTTTGGGATTTCTTTCCTAAGCTTCTTAATTAGAATCTTTACATTATAGAGAAAATGTTTTTGAGAGTTGAGTGTGGTCTGTGGAGTGTCCTGTTAGTAACGACTACTGAGTAGGTTTAACTCACCTCTTTTATTGAAATGTGAAAAGGTGTTACATTTATAATAGAAAACTCTTTGAAAGTCGCACCTTTCATTTGAGAGGAATTTTAAATGTCACCCCAAATTTTAAGATTTTAATTAATTTTAATTGATTTCCAAATTTTAATCAATAGGCATAATATTCAAGATCTTATCTAAAAATTATTACATGGCAATATTTTGTCCGTGTTAATTAAAAAATAACACTGAAAACACAATCGTCTTCCTTTACGGTGAAAACCTGACCAATACTAACCATCTCAATGATGGCAGAATGAAATCAGAATCTGATTGGATTAAAAAGGAGGGAAAGGGTGTGGCTAAGGTGGGTGGAGAGACCCTCTCCTATAAAAGCCCCTGGCAGGCAGCTCTCACCCCACATCTGAGCTGTCCGCAGAAGCAGCTGGAGGTCAGGGGAGAAACTCCAGAAGGAGAGGTGAGTTCAATCTCTTGGAATTCATTTTTACAAAAGGCGTATGAGAGTCTAGGGGAATGCAATAATGTCTTGATTCCACAAGAGTTGTCTGAGGCCAACTCCATGACAGACACACTGTATTTCTGGAGGATAATGGGACCTCTGCCCTGGTAACAGTTAGGTAAGTCTCAGATTTTCAATACCAAGACAAGAGACGTGACAATCACCATTTGCTTGAATTTCATCAGAATTTGGTAGACTTTCTGAAATGATGGACAGAGTTTCGGTGGCTGCGTTATTCAACGTCAGGTTTTCCTATGGGTTTGGTATTGTTTTCGTATTCTCCCCTTCCCACAACCCCTGGCAACCATCATTTTTCTCTCATTTTCTGATTTTTTTTTGTTCCTTTTAATTCTGAAATAGAAAGGGAAGGAAATGAAAAGCAAAGTTTGTTTAAATTACTATTGTGGAAAAGATATGGCCGGATGCTAGGACCTACCTCTTCCAGGATGGGGATTCATTATTTCTTTAATTGTTTTGAGACAGTGTCTCACTGTGTCTGCCAGGCTGCAGTGCAGTGGCTATGTTCTGATTCTATGAGATCAGTCAACTCAGATTCCACATAACTGAGATCATACAGTGTTTACTTCCCTCAGCCTCACTTATTTTACTTCCCATCATGCCCTCGGCCTTCATCCACATTGGTGCAATGCCAGAATTGCCTTCTTTTTTATGGTAGAATAATCCGATGTATATATCACCATTTCCTCATCCATTTTTCTCTCACAGACTCTGGGGTTGTTTCCATGGCTCTTGTGAATAACGCTGCAGAGAACCTGAGAGGGCAGATGTCTCTTTGACATGCTGACCTCTTTCTTTCACGTAGAAACACAGAAGTAGTGTTGCTAGAATACAGGCAGTTCTATTCTTCATGTTTTCAGAAACCTCCCTACTATTTTCTGTAGTGGTTGTACCATTTTCTTTCCCACCAACCGTGCACAAGGGTTCCCCTTTCTCCACATCCTTACCAACACTTATCTTTTGTCTTTTTGATCATAGCCATCCTAGCAGAGAGGGGGGTAATATCTCACCGCGGTTTTGTTGCTGGAGGGCTCAGGAGGCTCTCTGGATGCCGGAGAGACCCCAGTCCCAGCCAGTTTCCAGGTTCTGGATGCTGTCGGGAGAAAGAATTCAGGGATGAACCAGAATGAAGTGAAAGGCGAGAAGTTTCTATTCCAGAGGAAAACACACTGTTAGGAGAGAACTGTGGGCGTGATTCTGAAAGCTCGTGGCGCTCAGTGGAGTTCGGGGTTTCTATTTTTGTCTGTCCTTCTAATTAGGAGGTGAACTAATCATTAGGTTTTCTAGGAAAAAAGCAGAGAGTTTTTAGAATTGGTGAGGTACCCATTTTTGTACTACATATGGGCATGCTGGGGTCAGCCGTGACACTGCAGAGTGTGTGATTTAGTGTGGTAATGACCATGGTCATTACTGTGGCAATGCTTTCAACCAGCTTCACTACCTCCGGTTTCTTATCACCTCATCAGCCCAGGGTCCTCCTTGTCCTTGTAATTTTAATGACGAGTGCCTAATTTTAACAGCCACTGATTTGGTCTTCTGTGAAATTGTCACTGGATACGTTCTCCATTCTCTTGTGACCACACAGTATTCCTGTCTCAGTTTAAATTGCATTTCTCGGATGGTGAGTCATGTTGAGCTTGTTCTTCAGTACTTGCTGGTCGTTGGTGTGTGCTTTTCAGAGAAATGTCTATTCAGGTTTTTCCCATTGGAATTTGGATTATTTTGGCTTTTTTTTCTTTTTGCTACGACCTTGAAAATATTCCTTATATGTTTTGGATATTAGTCCACTGTCATATATATGGCTGCTTGTTTGGTTTCTTTTAGTTCTGTTTTTTGCTTTTTTTTTTTTTCCCGCTATGCAGAAGATTCAGTTTTACCTGGTACGACTTATGTGTATTTTGTGTCTTGTCCTTTTGGTGCGCTATCAGGGTTTTCACCACATCCACTTTGCACAGTTGGGTAAGTAGAAGGTCTTCAAATGGACTCCAGCAGTGTCCAATAGAAAGATAAGATAACCCATATATGTAATTGTAAATTCATTTTCTGGTAGTCACATAAAATAGAACAAAACAAACCTAATGAATTTTAACTCAAAATATACTATAATTTAACATGTGAGCAACTTTAAACGTTCTCAAGCAGATAGTTTACGTTCTCTTTTCCCTCTTATGTCTTCAAAAATAAGAGTGTATTTGGCTCACAGCACATCTCCATTCAGATATGCCCCATTTCAAGACTCAATAGCGATTTGTCACTGGTGGCTACCATATCAAACAGCTCAGGTCTAGACTCCTTTACTATTTCAACTCAAAGTCTTTCGGTGAATCATGCCCTGTATTCCAATGGGTATTACAGATATTAGAAGTTCAGGGCCTCGAGTCATTGACATTTGTATTCATGTTGTGTCTTCATCACTAGCAGTAGTGATTTTAAGTATCGTGCAATGATAGCTCCACGCATGTAAAGATAAAAGCCCCAGACACTATCAGCTGTTCATTCAGCTCGTGGAAATTCTAATTCCGTGTTCATTTTTTTTTCTATAGATATTTGCCATGGCTGAGCACTTCAAACAGGTCATTAGATGTCCTGTCTGCCTAAAAGATCTTGAAGAAGCCGTGCAACTGAAATGTGGATATGCCTGCTGCCTCTCGTGCCTCAATTTACTCCAGAAGGAGCCCGATGGGGAAGGTTTACTGTGCCGTTTCTGCTCTGTGGTCTCTCAGAAGGATGACATCAAGCCCAAGTACAAGCTGAGGGCGCTGGTTTCCATCATCAAGGAACTAGAGCCCAAGCTGGAAAAGGTTCTAACAATGAACCCAAGGATGAGGAAGTTTCAAGGTAAGGAATCTATAGGACCTGCCACAACCCATAAAAGGCACTGGGAAAACGACTTTCAAACATTTCTTCATTAAACATAGGCATTAGCAGGATATGTAGCATCTAAAACTTCCATGCTTCACAAACAACAGCAGTTCTCAGCTTTGCGTAGAGATTTTCATGGAATCTGTGCAAGTTTGTAGAATACTTTGGAGAGCAAGCTACTGTCTTCTTTCATGTATCATATGTGCTAAATGGAAAACTAATTTTCATCAAATTATCCACGAACTGAATTCGAAAGGCATTTCTAATATGAATAAGGTAGACTTGTTACAATGATCATATTCATGCAATCTAGAGATAAAATTTAACCTCATCAGGTGGCCAAACAAGTTTCCCCAGGAAATTTTGATTTGGGAAAGAAAGTAGAATAAGAGCAAAAGTGAATAACCTGTTTAAGTGTTTGCAGTCAAAGGGCAGAGGGAGTCTGTAGTGTGTGTCTTTGCTGAACTCCTGGTTCTTCTTTGCACAGTGGATATGACGTTCGATGTGGACACAGCCAACAACTATCTCATCATTTCTGAAGACCTAAGGAGTTTCCGAAGTGGGGATTTGAGCCAGAATAGGAAGGAGCAAGCTGAGAGGTTCGACACTGCCCTGTGCGTCCTGGGCACCCCTCGCTTCACTTCCGGCCGCCATTACTGGGAGGTGGACGTGGGCACCAGCCAAGTGTGGGATGTGGGTGTGTGCAAGGAATCTGTGAACCGACAGGGGAAGATTGTGCTTTCTTCAGAACACGGCTTCTTGACTGTGGGTTGCAGAGAAGGAAAGGTCTTTGCTGCCAGCACTGTGCCTATGACTCCTCTCTGGGTGAGTCCCCAGTGGCACAGAGTGGGGATTTTCCTGGATGTAGGTATGAGGTCCATTGCCTTTTACAATGGTAGTGATGGGTGCCATATCTACACATTCATCGAGATTCCTGTTTGCGAGCCATGGCGTCCATTTTTTGCTCATCAACGTGGAAGTCAAGATGATCAGAGCATCCTGAATATCTGTCCTGTGATCAATCCAGCCAGTGCCAGTGCCCCCGTTTCTTCCGGGGGAAAGTAAATAAACATTTCAACATAATCATCTTTAGGAAGTTTCTGTGCGCCCATAGCCATAGCTAAGAACTTTTCTGCTAGATACACATAGGTACAAAGGGACAGAAGGGGAAGAGCCATCACTCTGTAAACCATGAACAGAAAGCAATTATATTAATGAGGGGAAAATTACATTGTACTTAAAGTTTGTCATGTTGTTTTCTTTGGGGCTTATGTTTATATTTCTGTTCAATAAATATTTTCAAAATTCAGATTCATTTGCCAATGTTTTCTATTTTCTGCAAGATTACTGTAGTATGTGTTATGGAAGTTATGAACGAAATAATACTTTGAACGTGACCCAACACAGTAACTGAATTTCAAATGATAGGGACCTATGAATACGGCAAAATTATTTACGTTCATGTATTCAGTTTAACCCAACAACTGAACACTGACATTCATTTCAAGTGCACACTGAGTGTTTGCCACGAATATGTGTGGGCTTAGAGAGATCTCATTAGCTTTAAAATTGAAATACTATACACCCTCTCCTATGACGGCAACAGAGTCAAATTGGAAATCAATAACAGGAAGAAATCCATAAATTCTCCACATACATGCAAATTAAATAACCACTTCTAAATAAAATGATCAAATATGAAATGACAATGGAAATTACAGCTATCCTCAGTTGAATGAAAAGCACACATTTCCAAAATTTCTAGATGCGGTTGAAGCTCACTGAGAAACTCCTAATAGGAAGAAAATACCGTAATCAATCACCTTAATTTCTACTTGAACTTACTTCACTAAGAGCAATTCAATTGTCAGCATTTTGATCAAAACCATCTGACAAGTATCTGGGCAGTTCCAGACATTCTCACATCTTCCTGTCTTCTTCTGAGCCCTCCAAACGGTTGCAACCTCTGCCCGTTACCCAGTTCCAAAGTCGCTTCCACATTTTCAGGTACCTCAATAGCAGTGCCTCACTCCTGGTACCAATATTCTGTATCAGTTCATTCTCACACTGCTCTAAAGAACTACCGGAGACTGGGTAATTTATGAAGAAAAGAGGTTTCATTAATTTATAGTTCTGCAGGTCGCACGGGGAACATCACTGGGTGGCCTCGGGAAATTTAACAATCATGGAGGAAGGCAGAGGGGAAGCGAGTCCCTTTTTCACATCGTGACAGGAAAGAGAGAAAAAGGAAAGTGCCATACACTTTGAAATCATCAGATCTTGTGAGCACTCACTCACGATCATGGGAACAGCGTGGAGGAAATCCGTCCCCGTGATCCTATCATCTCCCACCTGGTCCCTCCCCCAACACTGAGGATTACAATTCAACATGAGATTTGGCTGGGGACACAGAGCCAAACCGTATCACTTGATATGATCCCACAGAATACTATTAATTTTCATTCAGTCTTTTATTTCTTAACAAATGGTGGTAAAGTATATATAATTGACCATCTTAACCATTTTTAAGTGTAAATGTCAATGGTATTTATGATGTCCATATTATTTTGCCACCATCACTGCCATTCATCTCCAGAAATCTTTTCATCTTCCAAAATTGAAACTGTATACCCATCCTAGCCCTCTTTTAAATTCACCTATTTGTTGTCTCGCCTGAGTGCCTTCTGTATTCTGGATATTAACCCCTTATAGGATGTATGGTTTGCAAATATTTTCTCCCACTGTGTAGATTGTCTCTTCACCTGATTGTTTCCTTTGTTGTGCAGCAGCTTTTACATGTGATGCGATCCCACTTGTCTATGTTTGCTTTCGTTGCCTGTGATTTAGGTGGTTATATCAAAAAAAAAGTTTGCCCAGACAAATTTCTTAGATCTTTGCCCCTGTGTTTTCATCTGATAGTTTTACCATTTCAGGTCTTTCATTTAACTCTTTTCTCCGTTTTGAGTTGATTCATGCATGCAGTTTGATGTAAAGATACAATTGTATTCTTCTCTGTGTGGATGAGTTCATGGAGCACAATTTATTGAAGGGGCTGTACTTTCCCCATTTTGTATTGTGGATCCTTTGTCAAAAATCAATTTGCCACATGTGCGCGGGTTTATATGGGAGCTTTCTGTCCTGTTTCATTGGTAGAAACAGCTGTTTTTATTCTAGTACCATGTTGTTTTGATTATAATAGTTTTATAATATATTTTAAAATCAAGTAGTGTGATGTCTACAGCTGTGAGATTTTTCTGCATATGATTGTTTTAGCTATTTGGGGTCTTTTGTGGCTTCACACAAATTTTAGGACTTTTTCTCTTTTTCTGTGGAAAATGACGATTGTGATTGGGATTGCATTGAATGTGTGGATCCTTTTGAGTGTATGGACATTTTAACAATATTAATTCTAATCCATGAACATGAGATATCCTTTTATTTGTGTTTTTGTCAATTTTGTTCATTGGTATTTTATACTTTTTATTGTACAGGTCTTTCTCCTTCTTTATTGAATTTACTCTTATGTTTGATTTTCTTATTATTATTTTAATTGGAATTATTATTATGATATTTGGAGAGAGAGTCTCTCTCTGTTTTCCTGGCTGGAGAGCAGTGCAATGATCTCAGCTCACTGCAGACTCCTGCCTCAGGCCCCCAAGTAGCTGAGATTACAGGTAGCAGTCACCATGCCCAGCTCATTTTTGTCTTTTTGGTAGAGATAGAGTTTCACCATTTTGGCCAGGCTGGTCTCGAATTCCTGACCACAAGTGATCTGCCCACTTTGGCCTCCCAGTATGCTGGGATTACAGGTGTGAGCCACCATACCTGGCCCGGAATTATTGTTTATTTTCTTTTTTAGATGGTTTATTTACAATTCATAAAAATGCTAAGAATTTTTGTTTGTTGATTCTGTGTCTTGCACCTTCACTGAATTCATTTATCAGTCCTAACAGAATTTGTTGGAGTTTTTAGGGTTTTCTCTATATAAGATGGTGTCATCAGCAGTGACAATTTCACTTGCCTTGAATTAGATTTTAATAACATTTATAAAAACCAAAAAAATGGAAAAACTTCTGTCGAACCTCTGCAGTGAGTTTTCACTTCAGTTATTTTACTTTATGCCCCTCAATTTCTAAGTAGTTAATTTTTAAAATTTGTATTTGGTTATTGATATTTTCTATTTTGTGAGGTGTTACTCTTCTAATTTACTTCAGTTCTTTGCCTGTTGTTTCCTTTAGTTCTTTTGGTCCTCCTTAGACAAGTAATTCAGTCTGTAGAGAGGAAGCCCAAGGGCTTGAGCACATTTATTTCATCTTGTGACTTGTAGACATTCTCTTCTCTTTGTGTGCCTCATTTTTTTTTTTTGTTGATAATTGGAAGTTTTCTGTGGCAGACGCAGATCAGATTCTCAAAGTTCACAGGTTTTTTATTGTTTTACTTGTGGGCTGTGGTTTTCTGTTTTTGTTTTGTTTTGTTTGGACTTAATGAAAGTATTTTGCAAGAATTCCGTTTTTTCTCCTCTGTGGTCTCAGCTCATCCTGACTGACACTTCTCCTCACAGAACTTGGTGACTAGACGACCCACGTGAGTGCTTCCTTATTTCCTGGGCAAAACACAGAACCTAAGGAATCATGAGGAAAAAAATTCAGAGCCACGGTTGGGCAATAACATGACCTGCCTGGTTCTGAGCCACCTCATCCATGCCCCGGCTGGACTGACGGTGGGGCCACGTGCAGGGCAGTGGCTCAGGGTAAGACCACACTGTCCGGGTTCACCTCAAATCCGTTTGCCGTACCAACACTGACAATGAGAGAAAGGAAGACAGTTTCCTTTAGAAACTGAGCCAAGCCCTGGGTTGTCAGAAACTCTGAGCTTCTCTTCATTGTTAAAGAAGAAAATGTGGCACATCTACACCAAGGAATACTATGCAGCCATGAAAAAGGAAGACAATTTCCTTTAGAAACTGAGCCAAGCCCTGGGTTGTCAGAAACTCTGAGCTTCTCTTCATTGTTAAAGAAGAAAATGTGGCACATCTACACCAAGGAATACTATGCAGCCATGAAAAAGGATGACTTCATGTTTTCTGCAGGGACGTGGATGAAGCTGGAAACCATGATTCTCAGCAAACTATCACAAGATTGGAAAACCAAATATGGCATGTTCTCACTCATAAGTAGGAGTTGAACAAGGAGAACACGTGGACACAGGGAGAGGAACATCACACACTGGGACCTGTCGGGGGGCGGGGGGTTAGGGGAGGGATAGCATTAGGGAGAAATATCTAATGCAGGTGACGGGTTGATGGGTGCAGCAAGCCCACATGGCACATCTGTATGTATGTACCAAACCTGCACGTTCTGCACATGTACCCCAGAACTTAAAGTATAAGTAAAAAAAAAAAAAAAGAAAAGTCTGCTTGTACAGTGAACAGGGCCTGGGGATCCGAAGCCATCCAAGCCAACCATTTACGTCTGCTTCTGTCACACGCCTGCAGGGACGGGGCATGGAAAATACAGCCCTCGCTGACTGGGATGTTGAAGGACAGGTTTTTATTCAAACACAGGAGACCCTCAAAGTACGGAACTGTACATGAGAGCGGGCGAGGAAACTTTACCACTGTCTTAATAGAAGCCAGCGGAGCTGCTTTCTGTGAAAAGATGCAATTGGAAAAGATGTGCAAAGTATCTAACACCCAAACCAACCCCACCAGTGTGCCAGCAATCCTAAGACGCTCTTCTCTAATTCTGAACGGAAGAACTCCTCTCCCAAGACATGAGCATGAATGCAATTCCAGGCTGTAAGATATTTTGGGAGAATATTAGAGAGGCAAATCAACCCACTGGGCTTGGTGCTTTCCACAACTGAGGCCACCTGGTATTCCCAAAGAGCACATAAATTTTGTTCAAGCTTTACTCAAAGCAGATAAAAATTAAAAGATGTGAGGGATCAGTGCTCCAGGAACCTGGGTCCATAAAATTAGAAGCTGGAGAATAACTGCTCCCAGAAATGTGAGTATATTTTAAAAGGATTTACAGAGAGGAGGAGCCAAGATGGCCGAATAGGAACAGCTCCGGTCTACAGCTCCCAGCGTGAGCGACGCAGAAGAAGGGGGATTTCTGCATTTCCATCTTAGCTACCGGGTTCACCTCCCTAGGGAGTGCCAGACAGTGGGCGCAGGTCAGTGGGTGCGCGCACCGTGCGCGAGCCGAAGCAGGGCGAGGCATTGCCTCACTTAGGAAGCGCAAGGGTTCAGGGAGTTCCCTTTCCGAGTCAAAGAAAGGGGTGACGGACGCACCTGGAAAATCGGGTCACTCCCACCCGAATACTGGGCTTTTCGGACCGGCTTAAAAAACGGCGCACCACGAGAGTATACCCCGCACCTGGCTCGGAGGGTCCTACGCCCACGGAGTCTCGCTGATTGCTAGCACAGCAGTCTGAGATCAAACTGCAAGGCGGCAGCGAGGCTGGGGGAGGGGCGCCCGCCATTGCCCAGGCTTGATTAGGTAAACAAAGCAGCAGGGAAGCTCGAACTGGGTGGAGCCCACCACAGCTCAAGGAGGCCTGCCTGCCTCTGTAGGCTCCACCTCTGGGGGCAGGGCACAGACAAACAAAAAGACAGCAGTAACCTCTGCAGACTTAAATGTCCCTGTCTGACAGCTTTGAAGAGAGCAGTGGTTCTCCCAGCACGCAGCTGGAGATCTGAGAACGGGCAGACTGCCTCCTCAAGTGGGTCCCTGACCCCTGACCCCCGAGCAGCCTAACTGGGAGGCACCCCCCAGCAGGGCAAAC
Source organism: Pan troglodytes (assembly GCF_028858775.2). Taxonomy (NCBI): domain Eukaryota; kingdom Metazoa; phylum Chordata; class Mammalia; order Primates; family Hominidae; genus Pan; species Pan troglodytes. Next base: position 58,631,252 of record NC_072418.2, read on the forward strand.
TGACACCTCACACGGCAGGGTACTCCAACAGACCTGCAGCTGAGGGTCCTGTCTGTTAGAAGGAAAACTAACAAACAGAAAGGACATCCACACCAAAATCCCATCTGTACATCACCATCATCAAAGACCAAAAGTAGATAAAAACACAAAGATGGGGAAAAAACAGAACAGAAAAACTGGAAACTCTAAAACGCAGAGCGCCTCTCCTCCTCCAAAGGAACGCAGTTCCTCACTAGCAACGGAACAAAGCTGGATGGAGAATGACTTTGACGAGCTGAGAGAAGAAGGCTTCAGACGATCAAATTACTCTGAGCTACGGGAGGACATTCAAACCAAAGGCAAAGAAGTTGAAAACTTTGAAAAAAATTTAGAAGAATGTATAACTAGAATAACCAATACAGAGAAGTGCTTAAAGGAGCTGGTGGAGCTGAAAACCAAGGCTCGAGAACTACGTGAAGAATGCAGAAGCCTCAGGAGCCGATGCGATCAACTGGAAGAAAGGGTATCAGCAATGGAAGATGAAATGAATGAAATGAAGCGAGAAGGGAAGTTTAGAGAAAAAAGAATAAAAAGAAATGAACAAAGCCTCCAAGAAATATGGGACTATGTGAAAAGACCAAATCTACGTCTGATTGGTGTACCTGAAAGTGATGGGGAGAATGGAACCAAGTTGGAAAACACTCTGCAGGATATTATCCAGGAGAACTTCCCCAATCTAGCAAGGCAGGCCAACGTTCAGATTCAGGAAATACAGAGAACGCCACAAAGATACTCCTCGAGAAGAGCAACTCCAAGACACATAATTGTCAGATTCACCAAAGTTGAAATGAAGGAAAAAATGTTAAGGGCAGCCAGAGAGAAAGGTCGGGTTACCCTCAAAGGGAAGCCCATCAGACTAACAGCAGATCTCTCGGCAGAAACCCTACAAGCCAGAAGAGAGTGGGGGCCAATATTCAACATTCTTAAAGAAAAGAATTTTCAACCCAGAATTTCATATCCAGCCAAACTAAGCTTCATAAGTGAAGGAGAAATAAAATACTTTACAGACAAGCAAATGCTGAGAGATTTTGTTACCACCAGGCCTGCCCTAAAAGAGCTCCTGAAGGAAGCGCTAAACATGGAAAGGAACAACCGGTACCAGCCGCTGCAAAATCATGCCAAAATGTAAAGACCATCGAGACTAGGAAGCAACTGCATCAACTAACGAGCAAAATCACCAGCTAACATCATAATGACAGGATCAAATTCACACATAACAATATTAACTTTAAATGTAAATGGACTAAATGCTCCAATTAAAAGACACAGACTGGCAAATTGGATAAAGAGTCAAGACCCATCAGTGTGCTGTATTCAGGAAACCCATCTCACGTGCAGAGACACACATAGGCTCAAAATAAAAGGATGGAGGAAGATCTACCAAGCAAATGGAAAACAAAAAAAGGAAGGGGTTGCAATCCTAGTCTCTGAGAAAACAGACTTTAAGCCAACAAAGATCAAAAGAGACAAAGAAGGCCATTACATAATGGTAAAGGGATCAATTCAACAAGAAGAGCTAACTATCCTAAATATATATGCACCCAATACAGCAGCACCCAGATTCATAAAGGAAGTCCTGAGTGACCTACAAAGAGACTTAGACTCCCACACATTAATAATGGGAGACTTTAACACCCCACTGTCAACATTAGACAGATCAACAAGACAGAAAGTCAACAAGGATACCCAGGAATTGAACTCAGCTCTGCACCAAGCGGACCTAATAGACATCTACAGAACTCTCCACCCCAAATCAACAGAATATACATTTTTTTCAGCACCACACCACACCTATTCCAAAATTGACCACATACTTGGAAGTAAAGCTCTCCTCAGCAAATGTAAAAGAACAGAGATTATAACAAACTATCTCTCAGACCACAGTGCAATCAAACTAGAACTCAGGATTAAGAATCTCACTCAAAACTGCTCAACTACATGGAAACTGAACAACCTGCTCCTGAAAGACTGCTGGATGCATAACGAAATGAAGGCAGAAATAAAGATGTTCTTTGAAATCAACGAGAACAAAGACACAACATACCAGAATCTCTGGGACGCATCCAAAGCAGTGTGTAGAGGGAAATTTATAGCACTAAATGCCCACAAGAGAAAGCAGGAAAGATCCAAAATTGACACCCTAACATCACAATTAATAGAACTAGAAAAGCCAGAGCAAACACATTCAAAAGCTAGCAGAAGGCAAGAAATAACTAAAATCAGAGCAGAACTGAAGGAAATAGAGACACAAAAAGCCCTTCAAAAAATTAATGAATCCAGGAGCTGGTTTTTTGAAAGGATCAACAAAATTGATAGACTGCTAGCAAGACTAATAAAGAAAAAAAGAGAGAAGAATCAAATAGACACAATAAAAAATGATAAAGGGGATATCACCACCGATCCCACAGAAATACAAACTACCATCAGAGAATACTACAAACACCTCTAGTCAAATAAACTAGAAAATCTAGAAGAAATAGATAAATTCCTCGACACTTACACTCTCCCAAGACTAAACCAGGAAGAATTTGAATCTCTGAATAGACCAATAACAGGAGCTGAAATTGTGGCAATAATCAATAGTTTACCAACCAAAAAGAGTCCAGGACCAGATGGATTCACAGCCGAATTCTACCAGAGGTACAAGGAGGAACTGGTAGCATTCCTTCTGAAACGATTCCAATCAATAGAAAAAGAGGGAATCCTCCCTAACTCATTTTATGAGGCCAGCATCATTCTGATACCAAAGCCGTGCAGAGACACAACCAAAAAAGAGAATTTTAGACCAATATCCTTGATGAACTTTGATGCAAAAATCCTCAATAAAATACTGGCAAAACGAATCCAGCAGCACATCAAAAAGCTTATCCACCATGATCAAGTGGGATTCATCCCTGGGATGCAAGGCTGGTTCAACATACGAAAGTCAATAAACGTAATCCAGCATATAAACAGAGCCAAAGACAAAAACCACATGATTATCTCAATAGATGCAGAAAAAGCCTTTGACAAAATTCAACAAGCCTTCATGCTAAAAACTCTCAATAAATTAGGTATCGATGGGACGTATTTCAAAATAAGAAGAGCTATCTATGATAAACCCACAGCCAATATCATACTGAATGGGCAAAAACTGGAAGCATTCCCTTTGAAAACTGGCACAAGACAGGGATGCCCTTTCTCACCACTCCTATTCAACATAGTGTTGGAAGTTCTGGCCAGGGCAATTAGGCAGGAGAAGGAAATAAAGGGTATTCAATTAGGAAAAGAGGAAGTCAAATTGTCCCTGTGTGCAGACGACATGATTGTATATCTAGAAAACCCCATTGTCTCAGCCCAAAATCTCCTTAAGCTGATACGCAACTTCAGCAAAGTCTCAGGATACAAAATCAATGTACAAAAATCACAAGCATTCTTATACACCAACAACAGACAAACAGAGAGCCAAATCATGAGTGAACTCCCATTCACAATTGCTTCAAAGAGAATAAAATACCTAGGAATCCAACTTACAAGGGATGAGAAGGACTTCTTCAAGGAGAACTACAAACCACTGCTCAACAAAATAAAAGAGGATACAAACAAATGGAAGAACATTCCATGCTCATGGGTAGGAAGAATCAATATCGTGAAAATGGCCATACTGCCCAAGGTAATTTACAGATTCAATGCCATCCCCATCAAGCTACCAATGACTTTCTTCACAGAATTGGAAAAAACTACTTTGAAGTTCATATGGAACCAAAAAAGAGCCCGCATCGCCAAGACAATCCTAAGCCAAAAGAACAAAGCTGGAGGCATCACGCTACCTGATTTCAAACTATACTACAAGGCTACAGTAACCAAAACAGCATGGTACTGGTACCAAAACAGAGATATAGATCAATGGAACAGAACAGAGCGCTCAGAAATAATGCCGCATATCTACAACTATCTGATCTTTGACAAACCTGACAAAAACAAGCAATGGGGAAAGGATTCCCTATTTAATAAATGGTGCTGGGAAAACTGGCTAGCCATATGTAGAAAGCTGAAACTGGATTCCCTTCCTTACACCTTATACAAAAATCAATTCAAGATAGATTAAAGACTTAAAGGTTAGACCTAAAACCATAAAAACCCTAGAAGAAAACCTAGGCATGACCATTCAGGACATAGGCATGGGCAAGGACTTCATGTCCAAAACACCAAAAGCAATGGCAACAAAAGACAAAATTGACAAATGGGATCTAATTAAACTAAAGAGCTTCTGCACAGCAAAAGAAACTACCATCAGAGTGAACAGGCAACCTACAAAATGGGAGAAAATTTTCGCAACCTACTCATCTGACAAAGGGCTAATATCCAGAATCTACAATGAACTCAAACAAATTTACAAGAAAAAACAAACAACCCCATCAAAAAGTGGGCGAAGGACATGTACAGACACTTCTCAAAAGAAGACATTTATGCAGCCAAAAAACACATGAAAAAATGCTCATCATCACTGGCCATCAGAGAAATGCAAATCAAAACCACAATGAGATAGCATCTCACACCAGTTAGAATGGCAATCATTAAAAAGTCAGGAAACAACAGGTGCTGGAGAGGATGTGGAGAAATAGGAACACTTTTACACTGTTGGTGGGACTGTAAACTAGTTCAATCATTGTGGAAGTCAGTGTGGCGATTCCTCAGGGATCTAGAACTAGAAATACCATTTGACCCAGCCATCCCATTACTGGGTATATACCCAAAGGATTATAAATCATGCTGCTATAAAGACACATGCACACGTATGTTTATTGTGGCATTATTCACAATAGCAAAGACTTGGAACCAACCCAAATGTCCAACAACGACGGACTGGATTAAGAAAATGTGGCACATATACACCATGGAATACTATGCAGCCATAAAAAATGATGAGTTCATGTCCTTTATAGGGACATGGATGACATTGGAAATCATCATTCTCAGTAAACTATCACAAGAACAAAAAACCAAACATCGCATATTCTCACTCATAGGTCGGAATTGAACAATGAGATCACATGGACACAGGAAGGGGAATATCAGACTCTGGGGACTGTGGTGGGGTGGGGGGAGGGGGGAGGGATAGCACTGGGAGATAGACCTAATGCTAGATGAAGAGTTAATGGGTGCAGCCCACCAGCATGGCACATGTATACATATGTAACTAACCTGCACAATGTGCACATGTACCCTAAAATTTAAGTATAATAAAAAAATAAATAAAATAAAAAAAGGATTTATATAAGAAAAGAAACCAATTAGAATTATGCAAGAAGAGATAAGCATTTTCTCCCTGCATGCATATGTGTTGATACGGTATGTGTGTATACATGGACATACATGTGGCAGATTATATTATAGATCCCAATCAATGAAGAAATGCAGTGTGCAAGGATTTCATATAATATATGCACCACAACGTAGAGATTTGTGTTTCTCAATTGGCCTTCACGAGACAAAAGGAGTTGAGAACTGCCTTGGCTTTGAAGAGGAAAGAAGAGAATCTAGCAATCACTAGAGAATGGTTACTGTGGAGATGATTGAATTAAAGACTATTAATTTAATCACATTAATGTAATCAAATCCTTTCCCACCTGACCTCCAGTCTCCCACTTTTACGTTCTTATCCATGAACTCTGATCCCCTATAATATATTTAGTAGATGAGGAACCCAATTGTGAACATTTTTAAAGAGGAAATGAATCTCATTTTACTTGTGTTGTGATGTAAGGGAAATAGAAAGATTGTAACAGTATCTTTTACCTTTCATTTTAGATGCTGCAACTAAAAAGAAAAACCGGACCTTCACTGGCTGACTGATTGTCTGGAAACCGTTTTGGGATTTCTTTTCTAAGCCTCTTAATTAGAATCTTTACATTATAGAGAAAATGTTTTTGAGAGTTGAGTGTGGTCTGTGGAGTGTCCTATTAGTAAAGACTTCTGAGTAGGTTTAACTCACCTCTTTTATTGAAATGTGAAAAGGTGTTACATTTATAATAGAAAACTCTTTGAAAGTCGCACCATTCATTTTAGAGGAATTTTAAATGTCACCCCAAATTTTAAGATTTTATTTAATTTTAACTAATTTCCAAGTTTTAATCAATAGGCATAATATTCAAGATCTTATCTAAAAATTATTACATGGCAATATTTTGTCCTTATTAATTAAAAAATAACACTGAAAACACAATCTTCTTCCTTTATGGTAAAAACCTGTCCAATAGTAACCATCTCAATGATGGCAGAATGAAATCAGAATCTGATTGGATTAAAAAGGAGGGAAAGGGTGTGGCTAAGGTGGGTGGAGACACCCTCTCCTATAAAAGCCCCTGGCAGGCAGCTCTCACTCCAGATCTGAGCTGTCTGCAGAAGCAGCTGGAGAGCAGGGGAGAAACTCCAGAAGGAGAGGTGAGTTCAATCTCTTGGAATTCATTTTTACAAAAGGCGTATGAGAGTCTAGGGGAATGCAATAATGTCTTGATTCCACAAGTGTTGTCTGAGGCCAACTCCATGACAGACGCACTGTATTTCTGGAGGATAATGGCACCTCTGCCCTGGTAACAGTTAGGTAAGTCTTAGATTTTCAATACCAGGGCAAGAGACGTGACAATCTCCATTTGCTTGAATTTCATCAGAATTTGGTAGACTTTCTGAAATGATGGACAGAGGTTCGGTAGCTCCATTATTCAACATCAGGTTTTCCTATGGGTTTGGTATTGTTTTCCTATTCTCCCCTTCCCACAACCCCTGGCAACCATCATTCTTCTCTTATTTTCTGATTTGTTTTTGGTTCAGTTTTTTGTTCCTTTTAATTCAGAAAGAGAAAGGGAAGGAAATGAAAAGCAAAGTTTGTTTACATTACTATTGCGGAAAAGATCTGGCCGGATGCTGGGACCTACCTCTTCCAGGATGGGGATTCATTTTTTCTTTAATTGTTTTGAGACAGGGTCTCGCTCTGTCTGCCAGGCTGGAGTGCAGCGGCCATTTTCTGATTCTATGAGATCAGTCAACTCAGATTACACATAACTGAGATCATACAGTGTTTACTTCCTTCAGCCTCACTTATTTTACTTCCCATCATGCCCTCGGCCTTCATCCACATTGGTGCAATGCCAGAATTGCCTTCTTTTTTATGGTAGAATAATCCAATGTATATACCACCATTTCCTTATCCATTTTTCTCTCACAGACTCTGGGGTTGTTTCCATGGCTCTTGTGAATAACGCTGCAGAGAACCTGAGAGTGCAGATGTCTCTTTGACATGCTGACCTCTTTCTTTCACGTAGAAACACAGAAGTAGGGTTGCTGGAACACAGGCAGTTCTATTCTTAATGTTTTCAGAAAGTTCCCTACAATTTTCTTTTTGCTACGGCCTTGAAAATATTCCTTATATATTTTGGATATTAATCCACTGTCATATATATGGCTGCTTGTTTGTTTGTTTTTAGTTCTGTTTTTTGCTTTTTTTTTTTTTTTTTTCCCCGCCAAGCGTAAGATTCAGTTTTACCTGGTAGGACTTATTTGTACTTTGTGTCTTGTCCTTTTGGTGCGCTATCAGGGTTTTCACCACATCCAGTTTGCACAGTTGGGGAAGTAGAAGGTCTTCAAATGGACTCCAGCACTGTCCAATAGAAACATAAGATAACCCATATATGTAATTGTAAATTCATTTTCTGGTAGTCACATAAAATAGTACAAAACAAGCCTAATGAATTTTAACTCAAAATAAAATCATTTAACATGTGAGCAACTTTAAACGTTCTCAAGGAGATAGTTTACATTCTCTTTTCCCCCTTATGTCTTCAAAAATAAGAGTGTATTTGGCTCACAGCACATCTCCATTCAGATACGCCCCATCCCAGGTCTCAATAGCCATTTGTGACTGGTGGCTACCATATCAAAGAGCTCAGGGGTGTAGACTCCATTACTATTTCAATTCAAAGTCTTTCGATGAATCATGCCCTTTATTCCAATGAGTATTACAGATATTAGAAGTTCAGGGCCTCGAGTCATTGACATTTGTATTCATGTTGTGTCTTCATCACTAGCAGCAGTGATTTTAAGTATCGTGCCATGACAGCTCCATGCATGTAAAGATAAAAGCCCCACACACTATCAGCTGTTCATTCAGCTCGTGGAAATTCTAATTCCGTGTTCGTTTTTTTTTCTATAGACATTTGCCATGGCTGAGCACTTCAAACAGGTCATTAGATGTCCTGTCTGTCTAAAAGATCTTGAAGACGCCGTGCAACTGAAATGTGGATATGCCTGCTGCCTCCAGTGCCTCAATTCACTCCAGAAGGAGCCCGATGGGGAAGGTTTACTGTGCCGTTTCTGCTCTGTGGTCTCTCAGAAGGATGACATCAAGCCCAAGTACAAGCTGAGGGCGCTGGTTTCCATCATCAAGGAACTAGAGCCCAAGCTGAAAAACGTTCTAACAATGAACCCAAGGATGAGGAAGTTTCAAGGTAAGGAATCTATAGGACCTGCCACAACCCATAAAAGGCACTGGGAAAACGACTTTCAAACATTTCTTCATTAAACATAGGCATTAGCAGGATATCTAGCATCTAAAACTTCCATGCTTCACAAACAGCAACAGTTCTCACCTTTGCGTAGAGATTTTCATGGAATTTGTGCACGTTTGTAGAATACTTTGGAGAGCAAGCTACTGTCTTCTTTCATGTATCATATGTGCTAAATGGAAAACTAATTTTCATCAAATTCTCCACTAACTTAAATCGAAAGGCATTTCTAATATGAATAAGGTGGACTTGTTACAATGATCATATTCATGCAATCTATAGAGAAAATTTAACCGCATCAGGTGGCCAAACAAGTTTCCCCAGGAAATTTTGATTTGGGAAACAAAGTAGAATAAGAGTAAAAGTGAATAATGTGTTTAAGTGTTTGCAGTCAAAGGGCAGAGGGAGTCTGTAGTGTGTGTCTTTGCTGAACTCCTGGTTCTTCTTTGCACAGTGGATATGACGTTGGATGTGGACACAGCCAACAACTATCTCATCATTTCTGAAGACCTGAGGAGTTTCCGAAGTGGGGATTTGAGCCACAATAGGAAGGAGCAAGCTGAGAGGTTCGACACTGCCCTGTGCGTCCTGGGCACCCCTCGCTTCACTTCCGGCCGCCATTACTGGGAGGTGGACGTGGGCACCAGCCAAGTGTGGGATGTGGGCGTGTGCAAGGAATCTGTGAACCGACAGGGGAAGATTGTGCTTTCTTCAGAACACGGCTTCTTGACTGTGGGTTGCAGAGAAGGAAACGTCTTTGCTGCCAGCTCTGTGCCTATGACTCCTCTCTGGGTGAGTCCCCAGTTGCACAGAGTGGGGATTTTCCTGGATGTAGGTATGAGGTCCATTGCCTTTTACAATGTTAGTGATGGGTGCCATATCTACACATTCATCGAGATTCCTGTTTGCGAGCCATGGCGTCCATTTTTTGCTCATCAACGTGGAAGTCAGGATGATCAGAGCATCCTGAATATCTGTCCTGTGATCAATCCAGCCAGTGCCAGTGCCCCCGTTTCTTCTGGGGGAAAGTAAATGAACATTTCAACATAATCATCTTTAGGAAGTTTCTGTGTGCCCATAGCCATAGCTAAGAACTTTTCTGCTAGATACACATAGGTACAAAGGGACAGAAGGGAAAAAGCCATCACTCTGTAAACCATGAACAGAAAGCAATTATATTAATGAGGGGAAAATTACATTGTACTTCAAGTTTGTCATGTTGTTTTCTTTGGGGCTTATGTTTATATTTCTGTTCAATAAATATTTTGAAAATTCAGATTCATTTGCCAATGTTTTCTATTTTCTGCAAGATTAGTGTAGTATGTGTTATGGAAGTTTTGAATTAAATAATAATTTGAATGTGACCCAACACAGTAACTGAATTTCAAATGAGAAGGACCTATGAATACGGCAAAATTATATATGTTCATGTATTCAGTGTAACCCAACAACTGAACACTGACATTCATTTCAAGTGCACACTGAGTGTTTGCCACGAATATGTGTGGCCTTAGAAGGAACTCGTTAGCTTTAAAATTGAAATACTATACACCCTCTCCTATGACGGCAACAGAGTCAAATTGGAAATCAATAACAGGAAGAAATCCATAAATTCTTCACATACATGCAAATTAAATAACTACTTCTAAATAAAATGATCAAATATGAAATGCCAATGGAAATTACAGCTATCCTGAGTAGAATGAAAAGCACACATTTCCAAAATTTCTAGATGCGGTTGAAGCTCACTGAGAAACTCCTAATAGGAAGAAAATACCGTAATCAATCACCTTAATTTCTACTTGAACTTACTTCACTAAGAGCAATTCCATTGTCAGCATTTTGATCAAAACCATCTGACAAGTATCTGGGGAGTTCCAGACATTCTCACATCTTCCTGTCTTCTTCTGAGCCCTCCAAACGGTTGCAACCTCTGCCCGTTACCCAGTTCCAAAGTCGCTTCCACATTTTCAGGTAACCTCAATAGCAGTGCCTCACTCCTGGTACCAATATTCTATATCAGTTCATTCTCACACTGCTCTAAAGAACTACCGGAGACTGGGTCATTTATGAAGAAAAGAGGTTTCATTAATTTATAGTTCTGCAGGTCGCACGGGGAACATCACTGGGTGGCCTCGGGAAACTGAACAATCATGGAGGAAGGCAAAGGGGAAACGTACATGAGAGCGGCCAAGGAAACTTTACCACTGTCTTAGTAGAAGCCAGCGGAGCTGCTTTCTGTGAAAAGATGCAACTGGAAAAGAGGTGGAAAGTATCTGACACCCAAACCAACCCCACCAGTGTGCCAGCAATCCTAAGACGCTGTTCTCTAATTCTGAACGGAAGAACTCCGCTTCCAAGACATGAGCATGAATGCAATTCCAGGCTGTAAGATATTTTGGGAGAATATTAAAGAGGCAAATCAACCCACTGGGCTTGGTGCTTTCCACAACTGAGGCCACCTGGTATTCCCAAAGAGAACAGAAATTTTGTTCAAGCTTTACTGAAAGCAGATAAAAATTAAAAGATGTGAGGGATCAGTGCTCCAGGAACATGGGTCCATAAAATTACAAGCTGGAGAATAACTGCTCCCAGAAATGTGAGTATATTTTAAAAGGATTCATATGAGAAAATAAAGCAATTAGAATTATGCCAGAAGAGATAAGCGTTTTCTCCCTGCATGCATATGTGTAGATACGGTATGTGTGTGTACATGGACATACAGGTGGCAGATTATATTATAGATGCCAATCAATGAAGAAATGCAATGTGCAAGGATTTCATCTAATATATGCACCGCAACGTAGAGATTTGTGTTTCTCAATTGGCCTTCACGAGACAAAAGGAATTGAGAACTGCCTTGGCTTTGAATAGGAAAGAAGACATCTAGCAATCACTAGAGAGTGATTACTGTGGAGATGATTGAATTAAAGACTGTTAATCTAATCACATTAATGTAATCAGATCTTTCCCACCTGACCTCCAGTCTCCCACTTTTACGTTCTTATCCATGAACTCTGATCCCCTATAATATATTTAATACATGAGGAACCCAATTGTGAACATTTTTAAAGAGGAAATGAATCTCATTTTACTTATGTTGTGATGTAAGGGAAATAGAAAGATTGTAACAGTATCTTTTACCTTTCATTTTAGATGCTGCAACTAAAAAGAAAAACCGGACTTTCACTGGCTGACTGATTGTCTGGAAACCGTTTTGGGATTTCTTTCCTAAGCTTCTTAATTAGAATCTTTACATTACAGAGAAAATGTTTTTGAGAGTTGAGTGTGGTCTGTGGAGTGTCCTGTTAGTAACGACTACTGGGTAGGTTTAACTCACCTCTTTTATTGAAATGTGAAAAGGTGTTATATTTATAATAGAAAACTCTTTGAAAGTCGCACCATGCATTTTAGAGGAATTTTAAATGTCACCCCAAATTTTAAGATTTTATTTAATTTTAACTAGTTTCCAAGTTTTAATCAATAGGCATAATATTCAAGATCTTATCTAAAAATTACTACATGGCAATATTTTGTCCTTGTTAATTAAAAAATAACACTGAAAACACAATCGTCTTCCTTTATGGTAAAAACCTGTCCAATAGTAACCATCTCAATGATGGCAGAATGAAATCAGAATCTGATTGGATTAAAAAGGAGGGAAAGGGTGTGGCTAAGGTGGGTGGAGACACCCTCTCGTATAAAAGTCCCTGGCAGGCAGCTCTCACTCCAGATCTGAGCTGTCTGCAGAAGCAGCTGGAGAGCAGGGGAGAAACTCCAGAAGGAGAGGTGAGTTCAATCTCTTGGAATTCATTTTTACAAAAGGCGTATGAGAGTCTAGGGGAATGCAATAATGTCTTGATTCCACAAGTGTTGTCTGAGGCCAACTCCATGACAGACGCACTGTATTTCTGGAGGATAATGGCACCTCTGCCCTGGTAACAGTTAGGTAAGTCTTAGATTTTCAATACCAGGGCAAGAGACGTGACAATCTCCATTTGCTTGAATTTCATCAGAATTTGGTAGACTTTCTGAAATGATGGACAGAGGTTCGGTGGCTGCGTTATTCAACATCAGGTTTTCCTATGGGTTTGGTATTGTTTTCCTATTCTCCCCTTCCCACAACCCCTGGCAACCATCATTCTTCTCTTATTTTCTGATTTTTTTTTGTTCAGTTTTTTGTTCCTTTTAATTCAGAAAGAGAAAGGGAAGGAAATGAAAAGCAAAGTTTGTTTACATTACTATTGCTGAAAAGATCTGGCCGGATGCTGGGACCTACCTCTTCCAGGATGGGGATTCATTTTTTCTTTAATTGTTTTGAGACAGGGTCTCGCTCTGTCTGCCAGGCTGGAGTGCAGCGGCTATTTTCTGATTCTATGAGATCAGTCAACTCAGATTACACATAACTGAGATCATACAGTGTTTACTTCCTTCAGCCTCACTTATTTTACTTCCCATCATGCCCTCGGCCTTCATCCACATTGGTGCAATGCCAGAATTGCCTTCTTTTTTATGGTAGAATAATCCAATGTATATACCACCATTTCCTTATCCATTTTTCTGTCACAGACTCTGGGGTTGTTTCCATGGCTCTTGTGAATAACGCTGCAGAGAACCGGAGAGTGCAGATGTCTCTTTGACATGCTGACCTCTTTCTTTCACGTAGAAACACAGAAGTAGGGTTGCTGGAACACAGGCAGTTCTATTCTTAATGTTTTCAGAAAGTTCCCTACAATTTTCTTTTTGCTACGGCCTTGAAAATATTCCTTATATATTTTGGATATTAATCCACTGTCATATATATGGCTGCTTGTTTTTTTTTAGTTCTGTTTTTTGCTTTTTTTTTTTTTTCCCCCGCCAAGCGTAAGATTCAGTTTTACCTGGTAGGACTTATTTGTACTTTGTGTCTTGTCCTTTTGGTGCGCTATCAGGGTTTTCACCACATCCAGTTTGCACAGTTGGGGAAGTAGAAGGTCTTCAAATGGACTCCAGCACTGTCCAATAGAAACATAAGATAACCCATATATGTAATTGTAAATTCATTTTCTGGTAGTCACATAAAATAGGACAAAACAAACCTAATGAATTTTAACTCAAAATAAAATCATTTAACATGTGAGCAACTTTAAACGTTCTCAAGGAGATAGTTTACATTCTCTTTTCCCCCTTATGTCTTCAAAAATAAGAGTGTATTTGGCTCACAGCACATCTCCATTCAGATACGCCCCATCCCAGGTCTCAATAGCCATTTGTGACTGGTGGCTACCATATCAAAGAGCTCAGGGGTGTAGACTCCTTTACTATTTCAATTCAAAGTCTTTCGATGAATCATGCCCTTTATTCCAATGAGTATTACAGATATTAGAAGTTCAGGGCCTCGAGTCATTGACATTTGTATTCATGTTGTGTCTTCATCACTAGCAGCAGTGATTTTAAGTATCGTGCCATGACAGCTCCATGCATGTAAAGATAAAAGCCCCACACACTATCAGCTGTTCATTCAGCTCGTGGAAATTCTAATTCCGTGTTCATTTTTTTTTCCATAGACATTTGCCATGGCTGAGCACTTCAAACAGGTCATTAGATGTCCTGTCTGCCTAAAAGATCTTGAAGACGCTGTGCAACTGAAATGTGGATATGCCTGCTGCCTCCAGTGCCTCAATTCACTCCAGAAGGAGCCCGATGGGGAAGGTTTACTGTGCCGTTTCTGCTCTGTGGTCTCTCAGAAGGATGACATCAAGCCCAAGTACAAGCTGAGGGCGCTGGTTTCCATCATCAAGGAACTAGAGCCCAAGCTGAAAAAGGTTCTAACAATGAACCCAAGGATGAGGAAGTTTCAAGGTAAGGAATCTATAGGACCTGCCACAACCCATAAAAGGCACTGGGAAAACGACTTTCAAACATTTCTTCATTAAACATAGGCATTAGCAGGATATCTAGCATCTAAAACTTCCATGCTTCACAAACAGCAACAGTTCTCACCTTTGCGTACAGATTTTCATGGAATCTGTGCACGTTTGTAGAATACTTTGGAGAGCAAGCTACTGTCTTCTTTCATGTATCATATGTGATAAATGGAAAACTAATTTTCATCAAATTATCCACTAACTTAATTCGAAAGGCATTTCTAATATGAATAAGGTGGACTTGTTACAATGATCATATTCATGCAATCTATAGATAAAAGTTAACCGCATCAGGTGGCCAAACAAGTTTCCCCAGGAAATTTTGATTTGGGAAACAAAGTAGAATAAGAGTAAAAGTGAATAATGTGTTTAAGTGTTTGCAGTCAAAGGGCAGAGGGAGTCTGTAGTGTGTGTCTTTGCTGAACTCCTGGTTCTTCTTTGCACAGTGGATATGACGTTGGATGTGGACACAGCCAACAACTATCTCATCATTTCTGAAGACCTGAGGAGTTTCCGAAGTGGGGATTTGAGCCACAATAGGAAGGAGCAAGCTGAGAGGTTCGACACTACCCTGTGTGTCCTGGGTACCCCTCGCTTCACTTCCGGCCGCCATTACTGGGAGGTGGACGTGGGCACCAGCCAAGTGTGGGATGTGGGTGTGTGCAAGGAATCTGTGAACCGACAGGGGATGATTGTGCTTTCTTCAGAACACGGCTTCTTGACTGTGGGTTGCAGAGAAGGAAAGGTCTTTGCTGCCAGCACTGTGCCTATGACTCCTCTCTGGGTGAGTCCCCAGTTGCACAGAGTGGGGATTTTCCTGGATGTAGGTATGAGGTCCATTGCCTTTTACAATGTTAGTGATGGGTGCCATATCTACACATTCATCGAGATTCCTGTTTGCGAGCCATGGCGTCCATTTTTTGCTCATCAACGTGGAAGTCAAGATGATCAGAGCATCCTGAGTATCTGTTCTGTGATCAATCCAGCCACTGCCAGTGCCCCAGTTTCTTCTGGGGGAAAGTAAATAAACATTTCAACATAATCATCTTTAGGAAGTTTCTGTGCGCCCATAGCCATAGCTAAGAACTTTTCTGCTAGGTACACATAGGTACAAAGGGACAGAAGGGAAAAAGCCATCACTCTGTAAACCATGAACAGAA
This sequence comes from Pan troglodytes, assembly GCF_028858775.2. Lineage (NCBI taxonomy): Eukaryota > Metazoa > Chordata > Mammalia > Primates > Hominidae > Pan > Pan troglodytes. The sequence goes on from NC_072418.2 coordinate 58,646,897, forward strand.
AGCCATTATATTAATGAGGGGAAAATTACATTGTACTTAAAGTTTGTCATGTTGTTTTCTTTGGGGCTTATGTTTATATTTCTGTTCAATAAACATTTTGAAAATTCAGATTCATTTGCCAATGTTTTCTATTTTCTGCAAGATTAGTGGAGTATGTGTTATGGAAGTTAGGAACTAAATAATAATCTGAATGTGTCCCAACACAGTAACTGAATTTCAAATGATAAGGACCTATGAATACGTCAAAATTATATATGTTCTTGTATTCAGTCTAACCCAACAACCGAACACTGACATTCATTTCAAGTGCACACTGAGTGTTTGCCACGAATATGTGTGGTCTTAGGGAGATCTCATTAGCTTTAAAATTGAAATACTATACACCCTGTCCTATGATGGCAACAGAGTCAAATTGGAAATCAATAACAGGAAGAAATCCATAAATTCTCCACATACATGTAAATTAAATAACCACTTCTAAATAAAATGATCAAATATGAAATGACAATGGAAATTACAGCTATCCTGAGTTGAATGAAAAACACACATTTCCAAAATTTCTAGATGCGGTTGAAGCTCACTGAGAAACTCCTAATAGGAAGAAAATACCGTAATCAATCACCTTAATTTCTACTTGAACTTACTTCACTAAGAGCAATTCAATTGTCAGCATTTTGATCAAAACCATCTGACAAGTATCTGGGCAGTTCCAGACATTCTCACATCTTCCTGTCTTCTTCTGAGCCCTCCAAACGGTTGCAACCTCTGCCCGTTACCCAGTTCCAAAGTTGCTTCCAGATTTTCAGGTACCTCAATAGCAGTGCCTCACTCCTGGTACCGATATTCTATATCAGTTCATTTTCACACTGCTCTAAAGAAGTACCGGAGACTGGGTCATTTATGAAGAAAAGAGGTTTCATTAATTTATAGTTCTGCAGGTCGCACGGGGAAAATCACGGGGTGGCCTCGGGAAACTTAACAATCATGGAGGAAGGCAAAGGGGAAGCGTACATGAGAGCGGCCAAGGAAACTTTACCACTGTCTTAGTAGAAGCCAGCGGAGCTGCTTTCTGTGAAAAGATGCAATTGGAAAAGAGGTGGAAAGTATCTAACACCCAAACCAACCCCACCAGTGTGCCAGCAATCCTAAGACGCTCTTCTCTAATTCTGAACGGAAGAACTCCGCTTCCAAGACATGAGCATGAATGCAATTCCAGGCTGCAAGATATTTTGGGAGAATATTAGAGAGGCAAATCAACCCACTGGGCTTGGTGCTTTCTACAACTGAGGCCACCTGGTATTCCGAAAGAGAACAGAAATTTTGTTCAAGATTTACTGAAAGCAGATAAAAATCAAAAGATGTGAGGGATCAGTGCTCCAGGAACCTGGGTCCATAAAATTACAAGCTGGAGAATAACTGCTCCCAGAAATGTGAGTATATTTTAAAAGGATTTATATGAGAAAATAAACCAATTAGAATTATGCCAGAAGAGATAAGCATTTTCTCCCTGCATGCATATGTGTAGATACGGTATGTGTGTGTACATGGACATACAGGTGGCAGATTATATTATAGATGCCAATCAATGAAGAAAAGCAATGTGCAAGGATTTCGTATAATATATGCACCGCAACATAGAGATTTGTGTTTCTCAATTTGCCTTCACGAGACAAAAGGAATTGAAAACTGCCTTGGCTTTGAATAGGAAAGAAGAGAATCTAGCAATCACTAGAGAGTGATTACTGTGGAGATGATTGAATTAAAGACTATTAATTTAATCACACTAATGTAAACAAATCCTTTCCCACCTGACCTCCGCTTTTACGTTCTTATCCATGAACTCTGATCCCCTATAATATATTTAATACATGAGGAACCCATTTTTGAACATTTTTAAAGAGGAAATGAATCTCATTTTACTTACGTTGTGATGTAAGGGAAATAGAAAGATTGTAACAGTATCTTTTACCTTTCATTTTAGATGCTGCAACTAGAAAGAAAAACCGGAGTTTCACTGGCTGACTGATTGTCTGGAAACCGTTTTGGGATTTCTTTCCTAAGCTTCTTAATTAGAATCTTTACATTATAGAGAAAATGTTTTTGAGAGTTGAGTGTGGTCTGTGGAATGTCCTATTAGTAACGACTACTGCGTAGTTTTAACTCACCTCTTTTATTGAAATGTGAAAAGGTGTTACATTTATAATAGAAAACTCTTTGAAAGTCGCACCGTTCATTTGAGAGGAATTTTAAATGTCACCCCAAATTTTAAGATTTTAATTAATTTTAATTGATTTCCTAATTTTAATCAATAGGCATAATATTCAAGATCTTATCTAAAAACTATTACATGGCAATATTTTGTCCTTGTTAATTAAAAAATAACACTGAAAACACAATCGTCTTCCTTTATGGTAAAAACCTGAGCAATAATAACCATCTCAATGATGGCAGAATGAAATCAGAATCTGATTGGATTAAAAAGGAGGGAAAGGGTGTGGCTAAGGTGGGTGGAGAGACCCTCTCTTATAAAAGCCCCTGGCAGGCAGCTCTCACCCCACATCTGAGCTGTCCGCAGAAGCAGCTGGAGACCAGGGGAGAAACTCCAGAAGGAGAGGTGAGTTCAATCTCTTGGAATTCATTTTTACAAAAGGCGTATGAGAGTCTAGGGGAATGCAATAATGTCTTGATTCCACAAGAGTTGTCTGAGGCCAACTCCATGACAGACACACTGTATTTCTGGAGGATAATGGGACCTCTGCCCTGGTAACAGTTAGGTAAGTCTTAGATTTTCAATACCAAGGCGAGAGACGTGACAATCTCCATTTGCTTGAATTTCATCAGAATTTGGTAGACTGTCTGAAATGATGGACAGAGGTTCGGTGGCGGCGTTATTCAATGTCAGGTTTTCCTATGGGTTTGGTATTGTTTTCCTATTCTCCCCTTCCCACAACCCCTGGCAACCATCATTCTTCTCTTATTTTCTGATTTTTTTTTTTGTTCAGTTTTTTGTTCCTTTTAATTCAGAAAGAGAAAGGGAAGGAAATGAAAAGCAAAGTTTGTTTACATTACTATTGCGGAAAAGATCTGGCCGGATGCCGGGACCTACCTCTTCCAGGATGGGGATTCATTATTTCTTTAATTGTTTTGAGACAGTGTCTCGCTGTGTCTGCCAGGCTGCAGTGCAGTGGCTATTTTCTGATTCTATGAGATCAGTCAAGTCAGATTCCACATAACTGAGATCATACAGTGTTTACTTCCCTCAGCCTCACTTATCTCACTTCCCATCATGCCCTCGGCCTTCATCCACATTGGTGCAATGCCAGAATTGCCTTCTTTTTTATGGTAGAATAATTCGATGTGTATATCACCATTTCCTCATCCATTTTTCTCTCACAGACTCTGGGGTTGGTTCCATGGCTCTTGTGAATAACGCTGCAGAGAACCTGAGAGGGCAGATGTCTCTTTGACATGCTGACCTCTTTCTTTCACGTAGAAACACAGAAGTAGGGTTGCTGGAACACAGGCAGTTCTATTCTTCATGTTTTCAGAAACCTCCCTACTATTTTCTGTAGTGGTTGTACCATTTTCTTTCCCACCAACCGTGCACAAGGTTTCCCCTTTCTCCACATCATTACCAACACTTATCTTTTGTCTTTTTGATCGTAGCCATCCTAGCAGAGAGGGGGGTAATATCTCACCGCGGTTTTGTTGCTGGAAGGCTCAGTAGGTTCTCTGGATGCCAGAGAGACCCCAGACCCAGCCAGTTTCCAGGTTCTGGATGCTGTCGGGAGAACGAATTCAGGGATGAGCCAGAATGAAGTGAAAGGCGAGAAGTTTCTATTCCAGAGTAAAAGCACACTGTTAGGAGAGAAGTGTGGGCGTGATTCTGAAAGCTCGTGGCGCTCAATGGAGTTCGGGGTTTCTATTTTTGTCTGTCCTTCTAATTAGGAGGTGAACTAATCATTAGGTTTTCTAGGAAAAAAGCAGAGATTTTTTAGAGTTGGTGAGGTACCCATTTTTCGTACTACATATGGGCATGCTGGGGTCAGCCGTGACACTGCAGAGTGTGTGATTTAGTGTGGTAATGACCATGGTCATTACTGTGGCAATGCTTTCAACCAGTTTAACTCCCTCCAGTTTTTTAGCACCTCATGAGCCCAGGTTCCTCCTTGTCCTTGTAATTTTAATGACAAGTGGCTAATTTTAACAGCCACTGTTTTGGTCTTATGTGACAGTGTCACTGGATACGTTCTCCACTCTCTTGTGACCACACAGTATTCCTGCCTCAGTTTAAACTGCATTTCTCGGATGATGAGTGAGGTTGAGCTTGTTCCTCAGTAGTTGCTGGTCGTTGGTGTGTGCTTTTCAGAGAAATGTCTATTCAGGTTTTTGCCCATTGGAATTTGGATTATTTTGGCTTTTGTTTCTTTTTGCTAGGGCCTTGAAAATATTCCTTACAGATTTTGGATATTAACCCACTGTCATACATATGGCTGCTTGTTTGGTTTCTTTTAGTTCTGTTTTTTGCATTTTTTTTCCCCCCGCTATGCAGAAGATTCAGTTTTACCTGGTACGACTTATTTGTATTTTGTGTCTTGTCCTTTTGGTGCGCTATCAGGGTTTTCACCACATCCACTTTGCACAGTTGGGGAAGTAGAAGGTCTTCAAATGGACGCCAGCACTGTCCAATAGAAACATAAGATAACCCATATATGTAATTGTAAATTCATTTTCTGGTAGTCACATAAAATAGAACAAAACAAACCTAATGAATTTTAACTCAAAATATACTATCGTTTAACATGTGAGCAACTTTAAACGTTCTCAAGCAGATAGTTTACGTTCCCTTTTCCCCCTTATGTCTTCAAAAATAAGAGTGTATTTGGCTCACAGCACATCTCCATTCAGATACGCCCCATTTCAGGACTCAATAGCCATTTGTCACTGGTGGCTACCATATCAAACAGCTCAGGTCTAGACTCCTTTACTATTTCAAGTCAAAGAGTTTCGGTGAATCATGCCCTTTATTCCAATGAGTATTACAGATATGAGAAGTTCAGGGCCTCGAGTCATTGACATTTGTATTCATGTTGTGTCTTCATCACTAGCAGCAGTGATTTTAAGTATCATGCCATGATAGCTCCATGCATGTAAAGATAAAAGCCCCACACACTATCAGCTGTTCATTCAACTCGTGGAAATTCTAATTCCGTGTTCATTTTTTTTTCTATAGACATTTGCCATGGCTGAGCACTTCAAACAGGTCATTAGATGTCCTGTCTGCCTAAAAGATCTTGAAGAAGCCGTGCAACTGAAATGTGGATATGCCTGCTGCCTCCAGTGCCTCAATTCACTCCAGAAGGAGCCCGATGGGGAAGGTTTACTGTGCCGTTTCTGCTCTGTGGTCTCTCAGAAGGATGACATCAAGCCCAAGTACAAGCTGAGGGCGCTGGTTTCCATCATCAAGGAACTAGAGCCCAAGCTGAAAAAGGTTCTAACAATGAACCCAAGGATGAGGAAGTTTCAAGGTAAGGAATCTATAGGACCTGCCACAACCCATAAAAGGCACTGGGAAAATGACTTTCAAACATTTCTTCATTAAACATAGGCATTAGCAGGATAACTAGCTCTAAAACTTCCATGCTTCACAAACAACAGCAGTTCTCACCTTTGCGTAGAGATTTTCAAGGAATCTGTGCAAGTTTGTAGAATACTTTGGAGAGCAAGCTACTGTCTTCTTTCATGTATCATATGTGCTAAATGGAAAACTAATTTTCATCAAATTATCCACTAACTTAATTCGAAAGGCATTTCTAATATGGATAAGGTGGACTTGTTACAAGGATCATATTCATGCAATCTAGAGATAAAATTTAACCTCATCAGGTGGCCAAACAAGTTTCCCCAGGAAATTTTGATTTGGGAAAGAAAGTAGAATAAGAGTAAAAGTGAATAACGTGTTTAAGTGTTTGCAGTCAAAGGGCAGAGGGCGTCTGTAGTGTGTGTCTTTGCTGAACTCCTGGTTCTTCTTTGCACAGTGGATATGACGTTGGATGTGGACACAGCCAACAACTATCTCATCATTTCTGAAGACTTGAGGAGTTTCCGAAGTGGGGATTTGAGTCAGAATAGGAAGGAACAAGCTGAGAGGTTCGACACTGCCCTGTGCGTCCTGGGCACCCCTCGCTTCACTTCCGGCCGCCATTACTGGGAGGTGGACGTGGGCACCAGCCAAGTGTGGGATGTGGGCGTGTGCAAGGAATCTGTGAACCGACAGGGGAAGATTGTGCTTTCTTCAGAACACGGCTTCTTGACTGTGGGTTGCAGAGAAGGAAAGGTCTTTGCTGCCAGCTCTGTGCCTATGACTCCTCTCTGGGTGAGTCCCCAGTTGCACAGAGTGGGGATTTTCCTGGATGTAGGTATGAGGTCCATTGCCTTTTACAATGTTAGTGATGGGTGCCATATCTACACATTCATCGAGATTCCTGTTTGGGAACCATGGCGTCCATTTTTTGCTCATCAACGTGGAAGTCAAGATGATCAGAGCATCCTGAGTATCTGTTCTGTGATCAATCCAGCCACTGCCAGTGCCCCAGTTTCTTCTGGGGGAAAGTAAATAAACATTTCAACATAATCATCTTTAGGAAGTTTCAGTGCGCCCATAGCCATAGCTAAGAACTTTTCTCCTAGATACACATAGGTACAAAGGGACAGAAGGGAAAAAACCATCACTCTGTAAACCATGAACAGAAAGCAATTATATTACTGAGGGGAAAATTACATTGTACTTCAAGTTTGTCATGTTGTTTTCTTTGGGGCTTATGTTTATATTTCTGTTCAATAAATATTTTGAAAATGCAGATTCATTTGCCAATGTTTTCTATTTTCTGCAAGATTAGTGTAGTATGTGTTATGGAAGTTATGAACTAAATAATAATTTGAATGTGACCCAACACAGTAACTGAATTTCAAATGATAAGGACCTATGAATACGGCAAAATTATATATGTTCATGTATTCAGTGTAACCCAACAACTGAACACTGACATTCATTTCAAGTGCACACTGAGTGTTTGCCACGAATATGTGTGGCCTTAGAAGGAACTCGTTAGCTTTAAAATTGAAATACTATACACCCTCTCCTATGACGGCAACAGAGTCAAGTTGGAAATCAATAACAGGAAGAAATCCATAAATTCTCCACATACATGCAAATTAAATAACCAGTTCTAAATAAAATGATCAAATATGAAATGACAATGGAAATTACAGCTATCCTGAGTAGAATGAAAAGCACACATTTACAAAATTTCTAGATGCGGTTGAAGCTCACTGAGAAACTCCTAATAGGAAGAAAATACCGTAATCAATCACCTTAATTTCTACTTGAACTTACTTCACTAAGAGCAATTCAATTGTCAGCATTTTGATCAAAACCATCTGACAAGTATCTGGGCAGTTCCAGACATTCTCACATCTTCCTGTCTTCTTCTGAGCCCTCCAAACGGTTGCAACCTCTGCCCGTTACCCAGTTCCAAAGTCGCTTCCACATTTTCAGGTACCTCAATAGCAGTGCCTCACTCCTGGTACCAATATTCTGTATCAGTTCATTCTCACACTGCTCTAAAGAACTACCGGAGACTGGGTCATTTATGAAGAAAAGAGGTTTCATTAATTTATAGTTCTGCAGGTCGCACGGGGAACATCACTGGGTGGCCTCGGGAAACTGAACAATCATGGAGGAAGGCAAAGGGGAAGCGTACATGAGAGCGGCCAAGGAAACTTTACCACTGTCTTAGTAGAAGCCAGCGGAGCTGCTTTCTGTGAAAAGATGCAACTGGAAAAGAGGTGGAAAGTATCTAACACCCAAACCAACCCCACCAGTGTGCCAGCAATCCTAAGACGCTGTTCTCTAATTCTGAACGGAAGAACTCCGCTTCCAAGACATGAGCATGAATGCAATTCCAGGCTGTTAAGATATTTTGGGAGAATATTAGAGAGGCAAATCAACCCACTGGGCTTGGTGCTTTCCACAACCGAGGCCACCTGGTATTCCCAAAGAGAACAGAAATTTTGTTCAAGCTTTACTGAAAGCAGATAAAAATTACAAGATGTGAGGGATCAGTGCTCTAGGAACCTGGGTCCATAAAATTAGAAGCTGGAGAGTAACTTCTCCCAGAAATGTGAGTATATTTTAAAAGGATTTATATGAGAAAATAAAGCAATTAGAATTATGCGAGAAGAGATAAGCATTTTCTCCCTGCATGCATATGTGTAGATACGGTATGTGTGTGTACATGGACATACAGGTGGCAGATTATACTATAGATGCCAATCAATGAAGAAATGCAATGTGCAAGGATTTCATCTAATATATGCACCACAACGTAGAGATTTGTGTTTCTCAGTTTGCCTTCACGAGACAAAAGGAGTTGAGAACTGCCTTGGCTTTGAATAGGAAAGAAGAGAGTCTAGCAATCACTAGAGAATGATTACTGTGGAGATGATTGAATTAAAGACTATTAATTTAATCACATTAATGTAATCAGATCCTTTCCCACCTGACCTCCAGTCTCCCACTTTTACGTTCTTATCCATGAACTCTGATCCCCTATAATGTATTTAATACATGAGGAACCCATTTTTGAACAATTTTAAAGAGGAAATGAATCTCATTTTTCTTGTGTTGTGATGTAAGGGAAATAGAAAGATTGTAACAGTATATTTTACCTTTCATTTTAGATGCTGCAACTAAAAAGAAAAACCGGACTTTCACTGGCTGACTGATTGGAAACCGTTTTGGGATTTCTTTCCTAAGCTTCTTAATAAGAATCTTTACATTATAGAGAAAATGTTTTTGAGAGTTGAGTGTGGTCTGTGGAGTGTCCTGTTAGTAACGACTACTGGGTAGGTTTAACTCACCTCTTTTATTGAAATGTGAAAAGGTGTTACATTTATAATAGAAAACTCTTTGAAAGTCGCACCGTTCATTTGAGAGGAATTTTAAATGTCACCCCAAATTTTAAGATTTTAATTAATTTTAATTGATTTCCAAATTTTAATCAATAGGCATAATCTTCAATATCTTATCTAAAAAATATTACATGGCAATATTTTGTCCTTGTTAATTAAAAAATAACACTGAAAACACAATCGTCTTCCTTTAAGGTAAAAACCTGACCAATAGTAACCATCTCAATGATGGCAGAATGAAATCAGACTCTGATTGGATTAAAAAGGAGGGAAAGGGTGTGGCTAAGGTGGGTGGAGAGACCCTCTCGTATAAAAGCCCCTGGCAGGCAGCTCTCACCCCAGATCTGAGCTGTCCGCAGAAGCAGCTGGAGGCCAGGGGAGAAACTCCAGAAGGAGAGGTGAGTTCAATCTCTTGGAATTCATTTTTACAAAAGGCGTATGAGAGTCTAGGGGAATGCAATAATGTCTTGTTTCCACAAGTGCTGTCTCAGGCCAACTCCATGACAGACACACTGTATTTCTGGAGGATAATGGGACCTCTGCCCTGGTAACAGTTAGGTAAGTCTTAGATTTTCAATACCAAGGCGAGAGACGTGACAATCTCCATTTGCTTGAATTTCATCAGAATTTGGTAGACTGTCTGAAATGATGGACAGAGTTTCGGTGGCGGCGTTATTCAACGTCAGGTTTTCCTATGGGTTTGGTATTGTTTTCCTATTCTCCCCTTCCCACCACCCCTGGCAACCATCATTCTTCTCTTATTTTCTGATTTTTTTTTGTTCCGTTTTTTGTTCCTTTTAATTCAGAAAGAGAAAGGGAAGGAAATGAAAAGCAAAGTTTGTTTAAATTACTATTGTGGAAAAGATATGGCCGGATGCTGGGACCTACCTCTTCCAGGATGGGGATTCATTATTTCTTTAATTGTTTTGAGACAGTGTCTCGCTCTGTCTGCCAGGCTGCAGTGCAGTGGCTATTTTCTGATTCTATGAGATCAGTCAACTCAGATTCCACATAACTGAGATCATACAGTGTTGACTTCCCTCAGCCTCACTTATTTCACTTCCCATCATGCCCTCGGCCTTCATCCACATTGGTGTAATGCCAGAATTGCCTTCTTTTTTATGGTAGAATAATCCGATGTATATATCACCATTTCCTCATCCATTTTTCTCTCACAGACTCTGGGGTTGTTTCCATGGCTCTTGTGAATAACGCTGCAGAGAACCTGAGAGTGCAGATGTCTCTTTGACATGCTGACTTCTTTCTTTCACGTAGAAACACAGAAGTAGGGTTGCTGGAACACAGGCAGTTCTATTCTTCATGTTTTCAGAAACCTCCCTACAATTTTCTGTAGTGGTTGTACCAATTTTCTTTCCCAGCAATCGTGCACAAGGGTTCCCCTTTCTCCACATCCTTACCAACACTTATCTTTTGTCTTTTTGATCATAACCATCCTAGCAGAGGGGGGGTAATATCTCATCGCGGTTTTGTTGCTGGAAGGCTCAGGAGGTTCTCTGGATGCCAGAGAGACCCCAGTCCCAGCCAGTTTCCAGGTTCTGGATGCTGTCGGGAGAACGAATTCAGGGATGAGCCAGAATGAAGTGAAAGGCAAGAAGTTTCTCTTCCAGAGCAAAAGCACACTGTTAGGAGAGAAGTGTGGGCGTGATTCTGAAAGCTCTTGGCGCTCAATGGAGTTCGGGGTTTCTATTTTTGTCAGTCCTTCTAATTAGGAGGTGAACTAATCATTAGGTTTTCTAGGAAAAAAGCAGAAATTTTTTAGAATTGGTGAGGTACCCATTTTTGTACTACATATGGGCATGCTGTGGCCAGCCGTGACACTGCAGTGTGTGATTTAGTGTGGTAATGACCACGCTCATTACTGTGGCAATGCTTTCAACCAGTTTAACTCCCTCCAGATTTTTAGCACCTCATGAGCCCAGGTTCCTCCTTGTCCTTGTAATTTTAACGACAAGTGGCTAATTTTAACAGCCACTGTTTTGGTCTTATGTGACAGTGTCACTGGATACGTTCTCCACTCTCTTGTGACCACTCAGTATTCCTGCCTCAGTTTAAATTGCATTTCTCGGATGGTGAGTGAGGTTGAGCTTGTTCCTCAGTAGTTGCTGGTCGTTGGTGTGGGTTTTTCAGAGAAATGTCTATTGAGGTTTTTGACCACTGGAATTTCGATTATTTTGGCTTTTTCTTCTTTTTGCTACGGCCTTGAAAATATTCCTTATATATTTTGGATATTAATCCACTGTCATATATATGGCTGCTTGTTTGATTACTTTTAGTTCTGTTTTGTACTTTTTTTTTTTTTCCGCTATGCAGAAGATTCAGTTTTACGTGGTACGACTTATTTGTATTTTGTGTCTTGTCCTTTTGGTGCGCTCTCAGGGTTTTCACCACATCCACTTTGCACAGTTGGGGAAGTAGAAGGTCTTCAAATGGACTCCAGCAGTGTCCAATAGAAACATAAGATAACCCATATATGTAATTGTAAATTCATTTTCTGGTAGTCACATAAAATAGAACAAAACAAACCTAATGAATTTTAACTCAAAATATATTATCGTTTAAGATGTGAGCAACTTTAAACGTTCTCAAGTAGATAGTTTACGTTCTCTTTTCCCCCTTATGTCTTCAAAAATAAGAGTGTATTTGGCTCACAGCACATCTCCATTCAGATACGCCCCATTTCAGGACTCAATAGCCATTTGTCACTGGTGGCTACCATATCAAACAGCTCAGGTCTAGACTCCTTTACTATTTCAACTCAAAGTCTTTCGGTGAATCATGCCCTTTATTCCAATGGGTATTACAGATATTAGAAGTTCAGGGCCTCGAGTCATTGACATTTGTATTCATGTTGTGTCTTCATCACTAGCAGTAGTGATTTTAAGTATCGTGCCATGATAGCTCCATGCATGTAAAGATCAAAGCCCCAGACACTATCAGCTGCTCATTCAGCTCGGGGAAATTCTAATTCCGTGTTCACTTGTTTTTCTATAGACATTTGCCATGGCTGAGCACTTCAAACAGGTCATTAGATGTCCTGTCTGCCTAAAAGATCTTGAAGAAGCCGTGCAACTGAAATGTGGATATGCCTGCTGCCTCCAGTGTCTCAATTCACTCCAGAAGGAGCCCGATGGGGAAGGTTTACAGTGCCGTTTCTGCTCTGTGGTCTCTCAGAAGGATGACATCAAGCCCAAGTACAAGCTGAGGGCGCTGGTTTCCATCATCAAGGAACTAGAGCCCAAGCTGAAAAACGTTCTAACAATGAACCCAAGGATGAGGAAGTTTCAAGGTAAGGAATCTATAGGACCTGCCACAACCCATAAAAGGCACTGGGAAAACGACTTTCAAACATTTCTTCATTAAACATAGGCATTAGCAGGATATGTAGCATCTACAACTTCCATGCTTCACAAACAACAGCAGTTCTCACCTTTGCGTAGAGATTTTCATGGAATCTGTCCAAGTTTGTAGAATACTTTGGAGAGCAAGCTACTGTCTTCTTTCATGTATCATATGTGCTAAATGGAAAACTAATTTTCATCAAATTATCCACTAACTGAATTCGAAAGGCATTTCTAATATGAATAAGGTGAACTTGTTACAACGATCATATTCATGGAATCTAGAGATACAATTTAACCTCATCAGGTGGCCAAACAAGTTTCCCCAGGAAATTTTGATTTGGGAAAGAAAGTAGAATAAAAGTAAAAGTGAATAACGTGTTTAAGTGTTTGCAGTCAAAGGACAGAGGGAGTCTGTAGTGTGTGTCTTTCCTGAACTCCTGGTTCTTCTTTGCACAGTGGATATGACGTTCGATGTGGACACAGCCAACAACTATCTCATCATTTCTGAAGACCTGAGGAGTTTCCGAAGTGGGGATTTGAGCCACAATAGGAAGGAGCAACCTGAGAGGTTCGACACAGCCCTGTGCGTCCTGGGCACCCCTCGCTTCACTTCCGGCCGCCATTACTGGGAGGTGGACGTGGGCACCAGCCAAGTGTGGGATGTGGGTGTGTGCAAGGAATCTGTGAACCGACAGGGGAAGATTGTGCTTTCTTCAGAACACGGCTTCTTGACTGTGGGTTGCAGAGAAGGAAAGGTCTTTGCTGCCAGCACTGTGCCTATGACTCCTCTCTGGGTGAGTCCCCAGTTGCACAGAGTGGGGATTTTCCTGGATGTAGGTATGAGGTCCATTGCCTTTTACAATGTTAGTGATGGGTGCCATATCTACACATTCATCGAGATTCCTGTTTGCGAGCCATGGCGTCCATTTTTTGCTCATCAACGTGGAAGTCAAGATGATCAGAGCATCCTGAGTATCTGTTCTGTGATCAATCCAGCCAGTGCCAGTGCCCCCGTTTCTTCTGGGGGAAAGTAAATAAACATTTCAACATAATCATCTTTAGGAAGTTTCTGTGCGCCCATAGCCATAGCTAAGAACTTTTCTGTTAGATACACATAGGTACAAAGGGACAGAAGGGAAAAAGCCATCACTCTGTAAACCATGAACAGAAAGCCATTACATTAATGAGGGGAAAATTACATTGTACTTAAAGTTTGTCATGTTGTTTTCTTTGGGGCTTATGTTTATATTTCTGTTCAATAAACATTTTGAAAATTCAGATTCATTTGCCAATGTTTTCTATTTTCTGCAAGATTAGTGGAGTATGTGTTATGGAAGTTAGGAACTAAATAATAATCTGAATGTGTCCCAACACAGTAACTGAATTTCAAATGATAAGGACCTATGAATACGTCAAAATTATATATGTTCATGTATTCAGTCTAACCCAACAACCGAACACTGACATTCATTTCAAGTGCACACTGAGTGTTTGCCACGAATATGTGTGGTCTTAGGGAGATCTCATTAGCTTTAAAATTGAAATACTATACACCCTGTCCTATGATGGCAACAGAGTCAAATTGGAAATCAATAACAGGAAGAAATCCACAAATTCTCCACATACATGTAAATTAAATAACCACTTCTAAATAAAATGATCAAATATGAAATGACAATGGAAATTACAGCTATCCTGAGTTGAATGAAAAACACACATTTCCAAAATTTCTAGATGCGGTTGAAGCTCACTGAGAAACTCCTAATAGGAAGAAAACACCGTAATCAATCACTTTAATTTCTACTTGAACTTACTTCACTAAGAGCCATTCAATTGTCAGCATTTTGATCAAAACCATCTGACAAGTATCTGGGCAGTTCGAGACATTCTCACATCTTCCTGTCTTCTTCTGAGCCCTCCAAACGGTTGCAACCTCTGCCCGTTACCCAGTTCCAAAGTCGCTTCCACATTTTCAGGTACCTCAATAGCAGTGCCTCACTCCTGGTACCAATATTCTATATCAGTTCATTCTCACACTGCTCTAAAGAACTACCGGAGACTGGGTCATTTATGAAGAAAAGCGGTTTCATTAATTTATAGTTCTGCAGGTCGCACGGGGAATATCACTGGGTGGCCTCGGGAAACTGAACAATCATGGAGGAAGGCAAAGGGGAAGCGTACATGAGAGCGGGTAAGGAACCTTTACCACTGTCTTAGTAGAAGCCAGCGGAGCTGCTTTCTGTGAAAAGATGCAACTGGAAAAGAGGTGGAAAGTATCTGACACCCAAACCAACCCCACCAGTGTGCCAGCAATCCTAAGACGCTGTTCTCTAATTCTGAACGGAAGAACTCCGCTTCCAAGACATGAGCATGAATGCAATTCCAGGCTGTAAGATATTTTGGGAGAATATTAAAGAGGCAAATCAACCCACTGGGCTTGGTGCTTTCCACAACTGAGGCCACCTGGTATTCCCAAAGAGAACAGAAATTTTGTTCAAGCTTTACTGAAAGCAGATAAAAATTAAAAGATGTGAGGGATCAGTGCTCCAGGAACATGGGTCCATAAAATTACAAGCTGGAGAATAACTGCTCCCAGAAATGTGAGTATATTTTAAAAGGATTCATATGAGAAAATAAAGCAATTAGAATTATGCCAGAAGAGATAAGCGTTTTCTCCCTGCATGCATATGTGTAGATACGGTATGTGTGTGTACATGGACATACAGGTGGCAGATTATATTATAGATGCCAATCAATGAAGAAATGCAATGTGCAAGGATTTCATCTAATATATGCACCGCAACGTAGAGATTTGTGTTTCTCAATTGGCCTTCACGAGACAAAAGGAATTGAGAACTGCCTTGGCTTTGAATAGGAAAGAAGACATCTAGCAATCACTAGAGAGTGATTACTGTGGAGATGATTGAATTAAAGACTATTAATCTAATCACATTAATGTAATCAGATCTTTCCCACCTGACCTCCAGTCTCCCACTTTTACGTTCTTATCCATGAACTCTGATCCCCTATAATATATTTAATACATGAGGAACCCAATTGTGAACATTTTTAAAGAGGAAATGAATCTCATTTTACTTATGTTGTGATGTAAGGGAAATAGAAAGATTGTAACAGTATCTTTTACCTTTCATTTTAGATGCTGCAACTAAAAAGAAAAACCGGACTTTCACTGGCTGACTGATTGTCTGGAAACCGTTTTGGGATTTCTTTCCTAAGCTTCTTAATTAGAATCTTTACATTACAGAGAAAATGTTTTTGAGAGTTGAGTGTGGTCTGTGGAGTGTCCTGTTAGTAACGACTACTGGGTAGGTTTAACTCACCTCTTTTATTGAAATGTGAAAAGGTGTTATATTTATAATAGAAAACTCTTTGAAAGTCGCACCATGCATTTTAGAGGAATTTTAAATGTCACCCCAAATTTTAAGATTTTATTTAATTTTAACTAGTTTCCAAGTTTTAATCAATAGGCATAATATTCAAGATCTTATCTAAAAATTATTACATGGCAATATTTTGTCCTTGTTAATTAAAAAATAACACTGAAAACACAATCGTCTTCCTTTATGGTAAAAACCTGTCCAATAGTAATCATCTCAATGATGGCAGAATGAAATCAGAATCTGATTGGATTATAAAGGAGGGAAAGGGTGTGGCTAAGGTGGGTGGAGACACCCTCTCGTATAAAAGTCCCTGGCAGGCAGCTCTCACTCCAGATCTGAGCTGTCTGCAGAAGCAGCTGGAGAGCAGGGGAGAAACTCCAGAAGGAGAGGTGAGTTCAATCTCTTGGAATTCATTTTTACAAAAGGCGTATGAGAGTCTAGGGGAATGCAATAATGTCTTGATTCCACAAGTGTTGTCTGAGGCCAACTCCATGACAGACGCACTGTATTTCTGGAGGATAATGGCACCTCTGCCCTGGTAACAGTTAGGTAAGTCTTAGATTTTCAATACCAGGGCAAGAGACGTGACAATCTCCATTTGCTTGAATTTCATCAGAATTTGGTAGACTTTCTGAAATGATGGACAGAGGTTCGGTGGCTGCGTTATTCAACATCAGGTTTTCCTATGGGTTTGGTATTGTTTTCCTATTCTCCCCTTCCCACAACCCCTGGCAACCATCATTCTTCTCTTATTTTCTGATTTTTTTTTGTTCAGTTTTTTGTTCCTTTTAATTCAGAAAGAGAAAGGGAAGGAAATGAAAAGCAAAGTTTGTTTACATTAGTATTGCGGAAAAGATCTGGCCGGATGCTGGGACCTACCTCTTCCAGGATGGGGATTCATTTTTTCTTTAATTGTTTTGAGACAGGGTCTCGCTCTGTCTGCCAGGCTGCAGTGCAGCGGCCATTTTCTGATTCTATGAGATCAGTCAACTCAGATTACACATAACTGAGATCATACAGTGTTTACTTCCTTCAGCCTCACTTATTTTACTTCCCATCATGCCCTCAGCCTTCATCCACATTGGTGCAATGCCAGAATTGCCTTCTTTTTTATGGTAGAATAATCCAATGTATATACCACCATTTCCTTATCCATTTTTCTCTCACAGACTCTGGGGTTGTTTCCATGGCTCTTGTGAATAACGCTGCAGAGAACCTGAGAGTGCAGATGTCTCTTTGACATGCTGACCTCTTTCTTTCACGTAGAAACACAGAAGTAGGGTTGCTGGAACACAGGCAGTTCTATTCTTAATGTTTTCAGAAAGTTCCCTACAATTTTCTTTTTGCTACGGCCTTGAAAATATTCCTTATATATTTTGGATATTAATCCACTGTCATATATATGGCTGCTTGTTTTTTTTTAGTTCTGTTTTTTGCTTTTTTTTTTTTTTCCCCCGCCAAGCGTAAGATTCAGTTTTACCTGGTAGGACTTATTTGTACTTTGTGTCTTGTCCTTTTGGTGCGCTATCAGGGTTTTCACCACATCCAGTTTGCACAGTTGGGGAAGTAGAAGGTCTTCAAATGGACTCCAGCACTGTCCAATAGAAACATAAGATAACCCATATATGTAATTGTAAATTCATTTTCTGGTAGTCACATAAAATAGGACAAAACAAACCTAATGAATTTTAACTCAAAATAAAATCATTTAACATGTGAGCAACTTTAAACGTTCTCAAGGAGATAGTTTACATTCTCTTTTCCCCCTTATGTCTTCAAAAATAAGAGTGTATTTGGCTCACAGCACATCTCCATTCAGATACGCCCCATCCCAGGTCTCAATAGCCATTTGTGACTGGTGGCTACCATATCAAAGAGCTCAGGGGTGTAGACTCCTTTACTATTTCAATTCAAAGGCTTTCGATGAATCATGCCCTTTATTCCAATGAGTATTACAGATATTAGAAGTTCAGGGCCTCGAGTCATTGACATTTGTATTCATGTTGTGTCTTCATCACTAGCAGCAGTGATTTTAAGTATCGTGCCATGACAGCTCCATGCATGTAAAGATAAAAGCCCCACACACTATCAGCTGTTCATTCAGCTCGTGGAAATTCTAATTCCGTGTTCATTTTTTTTTCCATAGACATTTGCCATGGCTGAGCACTTCAAACAGGTCATTAGATGTCCTGTCTGCCTAAAAGATCTTGAAGACGCTGTGCAACTGAAATGTGGATATGCCTGCTGCCTCCAGTGCCTCAATTCACTCCAGAAGGAGCCCGATGGGGAAGGTTTACTGTGCCGTTTCTGCTCTGTGGTCTCTCAGAAGGATGACATCAAGCCCAAGTACAAGCTGAGGGCGCTGGTTTCCATCATCAAGGAACTAGAGCCCAAGCTGAAAAAGGTTCTAACAATGAACCCAAGGATGAGGAAGTTTCAAGGTAAGGAATCTATAGGACCTGCCACAACCCATAAAAGGCACTGGGAAAACGACTTTCAAACATTTCTTCATTAAACATAGGCATTAGCAGGATATCTAGCATCTAAAACTTCCATGCTTCACAAACAGCAACAGTTCTCACCTTTGCGTACAGATTTTCATGGAATCTGTGCACGTTTGTAGAATACTTTGGAGAGCAAGCTACTGTCTTCTTTCATGTATCATATGTGATAAATGGAAAACTAATTTTCATCAAATTATCCACTAACTTAATTCGAAAGGCATTTCTAATATGAATAAGGTGGACTTGTTACAATGATCATATTCATGCAATCTATAGATAAAAGTTAACCGCATCAGGTGGCCAAACAAGTTTCCCCAGGAAATTTTGATTTGGGAAAGAAAGTAGAATAAGAGTAAAAGTGAATAATGTGTTTAAGTGTTTGCAGTCAAAGGGCAGAGGGAGTCTGTAGTGTGTGTCTTTGCTGAACTCCTGGTTCTTCTTTGCACAGTGGATATGACGTTCGATGTGGACACAGCCAACAACTATCTCATCATTTCTGAAGACCTGAGGAGTTTCCGAAGTGGGGATTTGAGCCACAATAGGAAGGAGCAAGCTGAGAGGTTCGACACTACCCTGTGTGTCCTGGGTACCCCTCGCTTCACTTCCGGCCGCCATTACTGGGAGGTGGACGTGGGCACCAGCCAAGTGTGGGATGTGGGTGTGTGCAAGGAATCTGTGAACCGACAGGGGATGATTGTGCTTTCTTCAGAACACGGCTTCTTGACTGTGGGTTGCAGAGAAGGAAAGGTCTTTGCTGCCAGCACTGTGCCTATGACTCCTCTCTGGGTGAGTCCCCAGTTGCACAGAGTGGGGATTTTCCTGGATGTAGGTATGAGGTCCATTGCCTTTTACAATGTTAGTGATGGGTGCCATATCTACACATTCATCGAGATTCCTGTTTGCGAGCCATGGCGTCCATTTTTTGCTCATCAACGTGGAAGTCAAGATGATCAGAGCATCCTGAGTATCTGTTCTGTGATCAATCCAGCCACTGCCAGTGCCCCAGTTTCTTCTGGGGGAAAGTAAATAAACATTTCAACATAATCATCTTTAGGAAGTTTCTGTGCGCCCATAGCCATAGCTAAGAACTTTTCTGCTAGGTACACATAGGTACAAAGGGACAGAAGGGAAAAAGCCATCACTCTGTAAACCATGAACAGAAAGCCATTATATTAATGAGGGGAAAATTACATTGTACTTAAAGTTTGTCATGTTGTTTTCTTTGGGGCTTATGTTTATATTTCTGTTCAATAAACATTTTGAAAATTCAGATTCATTTGCCAATGTTTTCAATTTCTGCAAGATTAGTGGAGTATGTGTTATGGAAGTCAGGAACTAAATAATAATCTGAATGTGTCCCAACACAGTAACTGAATTTCAAATGATAAGGACCTATGAATACGTCAAAATTATATATGTTCTTGTATTCAGTCTAACCCAACAACCGAACACTGACATTCATTTCAAGTGCACACTGAGTGTTTGCCACGAATATGTGTGGTCTTAGGGAGATCTCATTAGCTTTAAAATTGAAATACTATACACCCTGTCCTATGATGGCAACAGAGTCAAATTGGAAATCAATAACAGGAAGAAATCCATAAATTCTCCACATACATGTAAATTAAATAACCACTTCTAAATAAAATGATCAAATATGAAATGACAATGGAAATTACAGCTATCCTGAGTTGAATGAAAAACACACATTTCCAAAATTTCTAGATGCGGTTGAAGCTCACTGAGAAACTCCTAATAGGAAGAAAATACCGTAATCAATCACTTTAATTTCTACTTGAACTTACTTCACTAAGAGCAATTCAATTGTCAGCATTTTGATCAAAACCATCTGACAAGTATCTGGGCAGTTCCAGACATTCTCACATCTTCCTGTCTTCTTCTGAGCCCTCCAAACGGTTGCAACCTCTGCCCGTTACCCAGTTCCAAAGTTGCTTCCAGATTTTCAGGTACCTCAATAGCAGTGCCTCACTCCTGGTACCGATATTCTATATCAGTTCATTTTCACACTGCTCTAAAGAAGTACCGGAGACTGGGTCATTTATGAAGAAAAGAGGTTTCATTAATTTATAGTTCTGCAGGTCGCACGGGGAAAATCACTGGGTGGCCTCGGGAAACTTAACAATCATGGAGGAAGGCAAAGGGGAAGCGTACATGAGAGCGGGTAAGGAACCTTTACCACTGTCTTAGTAGAAGCCAGCGGAGCTGCTTTCTGTGAAAAGATGCAATTGGAAAAGAGTGGAAAGTATCTAACACCCAAACCAACCCCACCAGTGTGCCAGCAATCCTAAGACGCTCTTCTCTAATTCTGAACGGAAGAACTCCGCTTCCAAGACATGAGCATGAATGCAATTCCAGGCTGTAAGATATTTTGGGAGAATATTAGAGAGGCAAATCAACCCACTGGGCTTGGTGCTTTCCACAACTGAGGCCACCTGGTATTCCCAAGGAGAACAGAAATTTTATTCAAGCTTTACTCAAAGCAGATAAAAATTACAAGATGTGAGGGATCAGTGCTCCAGGAACCTGGGTCCATAAAATTACAAGCTGGAGAATAACTGCTCCCAGAAATGTGAGTATATTTTAAAAGGATTTATATGAGAAAATAAACCAATTAGAATTATGCGAGAAGAGATAAGCATTTTCTCCCTGCATGCATACGTGTAGATACGGTATGTGTGTGTACATGGACATACAGGTGGCAGATTATATTATAGATGCCAATCAATGAAGAAATGCAATGTCCAAGGATTTCATCTAATATATGCACCGCAACGTAGAGATTTGTGTTTCTCAATTTGCCTTCACGAGACAAAAGGAATTGAGAACTGCCTTGGCTTTGAATAGGAAAGAAGAGAATCTAGCAATCACTAGAGAATGATTACTGTGGAGATGATTGAATTAAAGACTATTAATTTAATCACATGAATGTAATCAAATCCTTTCCCACCTGACCTCCAGTCTCCCACTTTTACGTTCTTATCCATGAACTCTGATCCCCTATAATATATTTAGTACATGAGGAACCCAAGTGTGAACATTTTTAAAGAGGAAATGCGTTGTGTTGTAAGGGAAATAGAAAGATTGTAACAGTATATTTTACCTTTCATTTTAGATGCTGCAACTAGAAAGAAAAACCGGAGTTTCACTGGCTGACTGATTGTCTGGAAACCGTTTTGGGATTTCTTTCCTAAGCTTCTTAATTAGAATCTTTACATTATAGAGAAAATGTTTTTGAGAGTTGAGTGTGGTCTGTGGAATGTCCTATTAGTAACGACTACTGCGTAGTTTTAACTCACCTCTTTTATTGAAATGTGAAAAGGTGTTACATTTATAATAGAAAACTCTTTGAAAGTCGCACCGTTCATTTGAGAGGAATTTTAAATGTCACCCCAAATTTTAAGATTTTAATTAATTTTAATTGATTTCCTAATTTTAATCAATAGGCATAATATTCAAGATCTTATCTAAAAACTATTACATGGCAATATTTTGTCCTTGTTAATTCAAAAATAACACTGAAAACACAATCGTCTTCCTTTATGGTAAAAACCTGAGCAATAATAACCATCTCAATGATGGCAGAATGAAATCAGAATCTGATTGGATTAAAAAGGAGGGAAAGGGTGTGGCTAAGGTGGGTGGAGAGACCCTCTCTTATAAAAGCCCCTGGCAGGCAGCTCTCACCCCACATCTGAGCTGTCCGCAGAAGCAGCTGGAGACCAGGGGAGAAACTCCAGAAGGAGAGGTGAGTTCAATCTCTTGGAATTCATTTTTACAAAAGGCGTATGAGAGTCTAGGGGAATGCAATAATGTCTTGATTCCACAAGAGTTGTCTGAGGCCAACTCCATGACAGACACACTGTATTTCTGGAGGATAATGGGACCTCTGCCCTGGTAACAGTTAGGTAAGTCTTAGATTTTCAATACCAAGGCGAGAGACGTGACAATCTCCATTTGCTTGAATTTCATCAGAATTTGGTAGACTGTCTGAAATGATGGACAGAGGTTCGGTGGCGGCGTTATTCAATGTCAGGTTTTCCTATGGGTTTGGTATTGTTTTCCTATTCTCCCCTTCCCACAACCCCTGGCAACCATCATTCTTCTCTTATTTTCTGATTTTTTTTTTTTGTTCAGTTTTTTGTTCCTTTTAATTCAGAAAGAGAAAGGGAAGGAAATGAAAAGCAAAGTTTGTTTACATTACTATTGCGGAAAAGATCTGGCCGGATGCCGGGACCTACCTCTTCCAGGATGGGGATTCATTATTTCTTTAATTGTTTTGAGACAGTGTCTCGCTGTGTCTGCCAGGCTGCAGTGCAGTGGCTATTTTCTGATTCTATGAGATCAGTCAAGTCAGATTCCACATAACTGAGATCATACAGTGTTTACTTCCCTCAGCCTCACTTATCTCACTTCCCATCATGCCCTCGGCCTTCATCCACATTGGTGCAATGCCAGAATTGCCTTCTTTTTTATGGTAGAATAATTCGATGTGTATATCACCATTTCCTCATCCATTTTTCTCTCACAGACTCTGGGGTTGGTTCCATGGCTCTTGTGAATAACGCTGCAGAGAACCTGAGAGGGCAGATGTCTCTTTGACATGCTGACCTCTTTCTTTCACGTAGAAACACAGAAGTAGGGTTGCTGGAACACAGGCAGTTCTATTCTTCATGTTTTCAGAAACCTCCCTACTATTTTCTGTAGTGGTTGTACCATTTTCTTTCCCACCAACCGTGCACAAGGTTTCCCCTTTCTCCACATCATTACCAACACTTATCTTTTGTCTTTTTGATCATAGCCATCCTAGCAGAGAGGGGGGTAATATCTCACCGCGGTTTTGTTGCTGGAAGGCTCAGGAGGTTCTCTGGATGCCAGAGAGACCCCAGACCCAGCCAGTTTCCAGGTTCTGGATGCTGTCGGGAGAACGAATTCAGGGATGAGCCAGAATGAAGTGAAAGGCGAGAAGTTTCTATTCCAGAGTAAAAGCACACTGTTAGGAGAGAAGTGTGGGCGTGATTCTGAAAGCTCGTGGCGCTCAATGGAGTTCGGGGTTTCTATTTTTGTCTGTCCTTCTAATTAGGAGGTGAACTAATCATTAGGTTTTCTAGGAAAAAAGCAGAGAGTTTTTAGAGTTGGTGAGGTACCCATTTTTCGTACTACATATGGGCATGCTGGGGTCAGCCGTGACACTGCAGAGTGTGTGATTTAGTGTGGTAATGACCATGGTCATTACTGTGGCAATGCTTTCAACCAGTTTAACTCCCTCCAGTTTTTTAGCACCTCATGAGCCCAGGTTCCTCCTTGTCCTTGTAATTTTAATGACAAGTGGCTAATTTTAACAGCCACTGTTTTGGTCTTATGTGACAGTGTCACTGGATACGTTCTCCACTCTCTTGTGACCACACAGTATTCCTGCCTCAGTTTAAACTGCATTTCTCGGATGATGAGTGAGGTTGAGCTTGTTCCTCAGTAGTTGCTGGTCGTTGGTGTGTGCTTTTCAGAGAAATGTCTATTCAGGTTTTTGCCCATTGGAATTTGGATTATTTTGGCTTTTGTTTCTTTTTGCTAGGGCCTTGAAAATATTCCTTACAGATTTTGGATATTAACCCACTGTCATACATATGGCTGCTTGTTTGGTTTCTTTTAGTTCTGTTTTTTGCATTTTTTTTTCCCCCGCTATGCAGAAGATTCAGTTTTACCTGGTACGACTTATTTGTATTTTGTGTCTTGTCCTTTTGGTGCGCTATCAGGGTTTTCACCACATCCACTTTGCACAGTTGGGGAAGTAGAAGGTCTTCAAATGGACGCCAGCACTGTCCAATAGAAACATAAGATAACCCATATATGTAATTGTAAATTCATTTTCTGGTAGTCACATAAAATAGAACAAAACAAACCTAATGAATTTTAACTCAAAATATACTATCGTTTAACATGTGAGCAACTTTAAACGTTCTCAAGCAGATAGTTTACGTTCCCTTTTCCCCCTTATGTCTTCAAAAATAAGAGTGTATTTGGCTCACAGCACATCTCCATTCAGATACGCCCCATTTCAGGACTCAATAGCCATTTGTCACTGGTGGCTACCATATCAAACAGCTCAGGTCTAGACTCCTTTACTATTTCAAGTCAAAGAGTTTCGGTGAATCATGCCCTTTATTCCAATGAGTATTACAGATATGAGAAGTTCAGGGCCTCGAGTCATTGACATTTGTATTCATGTTGTGTCTTCATCACTAGCAGCAGTGATTTTAAGTATCATGCCATGATAGCTCCATGCATGTAAAGATAAAAGCCCCACACACTATCAGCTGTTCATTCAACTCGTGGAAATTCTAATTCCGTGTTCATTTTTTTTTCTATAGACATTTGCCATGGCTGAGCACTTCAAACAGGTCATTAGATGTCCTGTCTGCCTAAAAGATCTTGAAGAAGCCGTGCAACTGAAATGTGGATATGCCTGCTGCCTCCAGTGCCTCAATTCACTCCAGAAGGAGCCCGATGGGGAAGGTTTACTGTGCCGTTTCTGCTCTGTGGTCTCTCAGAAGGATGACATCAAGCCCAAGTACAAGCTGAGGGCGCTGGTTTCCATCATCAAGGAACTAGAGCCCAAGCTGAAAAAGGTTCTAACAATGAACCCAAGGATGAGGAAGTTTCAAGGTAAGGAATCTATAGGACCTGCCACAACCCATAAAAGGCACTGGGAAAATGACTTTCAAACATTTCTTCATTAAACATAGGCATTAGCAGGATAACTAGCTCTAAAACTTCCATGCTTCACAAACAACAGCAGTTCTCACCTTTGCGTAGAGATTTTCAAGGAATCTGTGCAAGTTTGTAGAATACTTTGGAGAGCAAGCTACTGTCTTCTTTCATGTATCATATGTGCTAAATGGAAAACTAATTTTCATCAAATTATCCACTAACTTAATTCGAAAGGCATTTCTAATATGGATAAGGTGGACTTGTTACAAGGATCATATTCATGCAATCTAGAGATAAAATTTAACCTCATCAGGTGGCCAAACAAGTTTCCCCAGGAAATTTTGATTTGGGAAAGAAAGTAGAATAAGAGTAAAAGTGAATAACGTGTTTAAGTGTTTGCAGTCAAAGGGCAGAGGGCGTCTGTAGTGTGTGTCTTTGCTGAACTCCTGGTTCTTCTTTGCACAGTGGATATGACGTTGGATGTGGACACAGCCAACAACTATCTCATCATTTCTGAAGACTTGAGGAGTTTCCGAAGTGGGGATTTGAGTCAGAATAGGAAGGAACAAGCTGAGAGGTTCGACACTGCCCTGTGCGTCCTGGGCACCCCTCGCTTCACTTCCGGCCGCCATTACTGGGAGGTGGACGTGGGCACCAGCCAAGTGTGGGATGTGGGTGTGTGCAAGGAATCTGTGAACCCACAGGGGAAGATTGTGCTTTCTTCAGAAGACGGCTTCTTGACTGTGGGTTGCAGAGAAGGAAAGGTCTTTGCTGCCAGCTCTGTGCCTATGACTCCTCTCTGGGTGAGTCCCCAGTTGCACAGAGTGGGGATTTTCCTGGATGTAGGTATGAGGTCCATTGCCTTTTACAATGTTAGTGATGGGTGCCATATCTACACATTCATCGAGATTCCTGTTTGCGAACCATGGCGTCCATTTTTTGCTCATCAACGTGGAAGTCAAGATGATCAGAGCATCCTGAGTATCTGTTCTGTGATCAATCCAGCCACTGCCAGTGCCCCAGTTTCTTCTGGGGGAAAGTAAATAAACATTTCAACATAATCATCTTTAGGAAGTTTCTGTGTGCCCATAGCCATAGCTAAGAACTTTTCTCGTAGATACACATAGGTACAAAGGGACAGAAGGGAAAAAACCATCACTCTGTAAACCATGAACAGAAAGCAATTATATTACTGAGGGGAAAATTACATTGTACTTCAAGTTTGTCATGTTGTTTTCTTTGGGGCTTATGTTTATATTTCTGTTCAATAAATATTTTGAAAATGCAGATTCATTTGCCAATGTTTTCTATTTTCTGCAAGATTAGTGTAGTATGTGTTATGGAAGTTATGAACTAAATAATAATTTGAATGTGACCCAACACAGTAACTGAATTTCAAATGATAAGGACCTATGAATACGGCAAAATTATATATGTTCATGTATTCAGTGTAACCCAACAACTGAACACTGACATTCATTTCAAGTGCACACTGAGTGTTTGCCACGAATATGTGTGGCCTTAGAAGGAACTCGTTAGCTTTAAAATTGAAATACTATACACCCTCTCCTATGACGGCAACAGAGTCAAATTGGAAATCAATAACAGGAAGAAATCCATAAATTCTCCACATACATGCAAATTAAATAACCAGTTCTAAATAAAATGATCAAATATGAAATGACAATGGAAATTACAGCTATCCTGAGTAGAATGAAAAGCACACATTTACAAAATTTCTAGATGCGGTTGAAGCTCACTGAGAAACTCCTAATAGGAAGAAAATACCGTAATCAATCACCTTAATTTCTACTTGAACTTACTTCACTAAGAGCAATTCAATTGTCAGCATTTTGATCAAAACCATCTGACAAGTATCTGGGAAGTTCCAGACATTCTCACATCTTCCTGTCTTCTTCTGAGCCCTCCAAACGGTTGCAACCTCTGCCCGTTACCCAGTTCCAAAGTCGCTTCCAGATTTTCAGGTACCTCAATAGCAGTGCCTCACTCCTGGTACCTATATTCTGTATCAGTTCATTTTCACACTGCTCTAAAGAACTACCGGAGACTGGGTCATTTATGAAGAAAAGAGGTTTCATTAATTTATAGTTCTGCAGGTCGCACGGGGAACATCACTGGGTGGCCTCGGGAAACTGAACAATCATGGAGGAAGGCAAAGGGGAAGCGTACATGAGAGCGGGTAAGGAACCTTTACCACTGTCTTAGTAGAAGCCAGCGGAGCTGCTTTCTGTAAAAGATGCAACTGGAAAAGAGGTGGAAAGTATCTAACACCCAAACCAACCCCACCAGTGTGCCAGCAATCCTAAGACGCTCTTCTCTAATTCTGAACGGAAGAGCTCCGCTTCCAAGACATGAGCATGAATGCAATTCCAGGCTGTTAAGATATTTTGGGAGAATATTAGAGAGGCAAATCAACCCACTGGGCTTGGTGATTTCCACAACCGAGCCCACCTGGTATTCCCAAAGAGAACAGAAATTTTGTTCAAGGTTTACTGAAAGCAGATAAAAATTACAAGATGTGAGGGATCAGTGCTCCAGGAACCTGGGTCCATAAAATTAGAAGCTGGGGAGTAACTGCTCCCAGAAATGTGAGTATATTTTAAAAGGATTTATATGAGAAAATAAAGCAATTAGAATTATGCGAGAAGAGATAAGCATTTTCTCCCTGCATGCATATGTGTAGATACGGTATGTGTATGTACATGGACATACAGGTGGCAGATTATATTATAGATGCCAATCAATGAAGAAATGCAATGTGCAAGGATTTCATCTAATATATGCACCACAACGTAGAGATTTGTGTTTCTCAATTTGCCTTCACGAGACAAAAGGAGTTGAGAACTGCCTTGGCTTTGAATAGGAAAGAAGAGAGTCTAGCAATCACTAGAGAATGATTACTGTGGAGATGATTGAATTAAAGACTATTAATTTAATCACATTAATGTAATCAGATCCTTTCCCACCTGACCTCCAGTCTCCCACTTTTACGTTCTTATCCATGAACTCTGATCCCCTATAATATATTTAATACATGAGGAACCCATTTTTAACAATTTTATAGAGGAAATGAATCTCATTTTACTTACGTTGTGATGTAAGGGAAATAGAAAGATTGTAACAGTATATTTTACCTTTCATTTTAGATGCTGCAACTAAAAAGAAAAACCGGACTTTCACTGGCTGACTGATTGGAAACCGTTTTGGGATTTCTTTCCTAAGCTTCTTAATTAGAATCTTTACATTATAGAGAAAATGTTTTTGAGAGTTGAGTGTGGTCTGTGGAGTGTCCTATTAGTAACGACTACTGAGTAGGTTTAACTCACCTCTTTTATTGAAATGTGAAAAGGTGTTACATTTATAATAGAAAACTCTTTGAAAGTCGCACCTTTCATTTGAGAGGAATTTTAAATGTCACCCCAAATTTTAAGATTTTAATTAATTTTAATTGATTTCCAAATTTTAATCAATAGGCATAATATTCAAGATCTTATCTAAAAAATATTACATGGCAATATTTTGTCCTTGTTAATTAAAAAATAACACTGAAAACACAATCGTCTTCCTTTACGGTGAAAACCTGACCAATACTAACCATCTCAATGATGGCAGAATGAAATCAGAATCTGATTGGATTAAAAAGGAGGGAAAGGGTGTGGCTAAGGTGGGTGGAGAGACCCTCTCCTATAAAAGCCCCTGGCAGGCAGCTCTCATCCCACATCTGAGCTGTCCGCAGAAGCAGCTGGAGGTCAGGGGAGAAACTCCAGAAGGAGAGGTGAGTTCAATCTCTTGGAATTCATTTTTACAAAAGGCGTATGAGAGTCTTGGGGAATGCAATAATGTCTTGATTCCACAAGAGTTATCTGAGGCCAACTCCATGACAGACACACTGTATTTCTGGAGGATAATGGGACCTCTGCCCTGGTAACAGTTAGGTAAGTCTCAGATTTTCAATACCAAGACAAGAGACGTGACAATCACCATTTGCTTGAATTTCATCAGAATTTGGTAGACTTTCTGAAATGATGGACAGAGTTTCGGTGGCTGCGTTATTCAACGTCAGGTTTTCCTATGGGTTTGGTATTGTTTTCCTATTCTCCCCTTCCCACAACCCCTGGCAACCATCATTCTTCTCTCATTTTCTGATTTTTTTTTGTTCCGTTTTTTGTTCCTTTTAATTCAGAAAGAGAAAGGGAAGGAAATGAAAAGCAAAGTTTGTTTAAATTACTATTGTGGAAAAGATCTGGCCGGATGCTGGGACCTACCTCTTCCAGGATGGGGATTCATTATTTCTTTAATTGTTTTGAGACAGTGTCTCGCTGTGTCTGCCAGGCTGCAGTGCAGTGGCTATTTTCTGATTCTATGAGATCAGTCAAGTCAGATTACACATAACTGAGATCATACAGTGTTTACTTCCCTCAGCCTCACTTATCTCACTTCCCATCATGCCCTCGGCCTTCATCCACATTGGTGCAATGCCAGAATTGCCTTCTTTTTTATGGTAGAATAATTCGATGTGTATATCACCATTTCCTCATCCATTTTTCTCTCACAGACTCTGGGGTTGGTTCCATGGCTCTTGTGAATAACGCTGCAGAGAACCTGAGAGTGCAGATGTCTCTTTGACATGCTGACCTCTTTCTTTCACGTAGAAACACAGAAGTAGTGTTGCTGGAACACAGGCAGTTCTATTCTTCATGTTTTCAGAAACCTCCCTACAATTTTCTGTAGTGGTTGTACCAATTTTGTTTCCCACCAACCGTGCACAAGGGTTCCCCTTTCTCCACATCCTTACCAAAACTTGTCTTTTGTCCTTTTGATCATAGCCATCCTAGCAGAGAGTTGGTAATATCTCATCGCGGTTTTGTTGCTGGAGGGCTCAGGAGGCTCTCTGGATGCCAGAGAGACCCCAGTCCCAGCCAGTTTCCAGGTTCTGGATACTGTCGGGAGAACGAATTCAGGGATGAGCCAGAATGAAGTGAAAGGCGAGAAGTTTCTATTCCAGAGCAAAACACACTGTTAGGAGAGAAGTGTGGGCGTGATTCTGAAAGCTCGTGGCGCTCAATGGAGTTCGGGGTTTCTATTTTTGTCAGTCCTTGTAAATAGGACGTGAGCTAATCATTAGGTTTTCTAGGAAAAAAGCAGAGAGTTTTTAGAATTGGTGAGGTACCCATTTTTGTACTACATATGGGCATGCTGGGGTCAGCCGTGACACTGCAGAGTGTGTGATTTAGTGTGGTAATGACCATGGTCATTACTGTGGCAATGCTTTCAACCAGCTTAACTCCCTCCGGTTTCTTATCACCTCATCAGCCCAGGGTCCTCCTTGTCCTTGTAATTTTAATGACGAGTGCCTAATTTTAACAGCCACTGATTTGGTCTTCTGTGAAATTGTCACTGGATACGTTCTCCATTCTCTTGTGACCACACAGTATTCCTGTCTCAGTTTAAATTGCATTTCTCGGATGGTGAGTCAAGTTGAGCTTGTTCTTCAGTACTTGCTGGTCATTGGTGTGTGTTTTTCAGAGAAATGTCTATTCAGGTTTTTGACCACTGGAATTTGGATTATTTTGGCTTTTTCTTCTTTTTGCTACGGCCTTGAAAATATTCCTTATATATTTTGGATATTAATCCACTGTCATATATATGGCTGCTTGTTTGATTACTTTTAGTTCTGTTTTTTACTTTTTTTTTTTTTCCGCTATGCAGTAGATTCAGTTTTACCTGGTACGACTTATTTGTATTTTGTGCCTTGTCCTTTTGGTGTGCTCTCAGGGTTTTCACCACATCCACTTTGCACAGTTGGGGAAGTAGAAGGTCTTCAAATGGACTCCAGCACTGTCCAATAGAAACATAAGATAACCCATATATGTAATTGTAAATTCATTTTCTGGTAGTCACATAAAATAGGACAAAACAAACCTAATGAATTTTAACTCAAAATATACTATCGTTTAACATGTGAGCAACTTTAAACGTTCTCAAGCAGATAGTTTACATTCTCTTTTCCCCCTTATGTCTTCAAAAATAAGAGTATATTTGGCTCACAGCACATCTCCATTCAGATACGCCCCATTTCAAGACTCAATAGCCATTTGTGACTGGTGGCTACCATATCAAACAGCTCAGGTCTAGACTCCTTTACTATTTCAACTCAAAGTCTTTCGGTGAATCATGCCCTTTATTCCAATGAGTATTACAGATATGAGAAGTTCAGGGCCTCGAGTCATTGACATTTGTATTCATGTTGTGTCTTCATCACTAGCAGTAGTGATTTTAAGTATCGTGCCATGAGAGCTCCATGCATGTAAAGATAAAAGCCCCACACACTATCAGCTGTTCATTCAGCTCGTGGAAATTCTAATTCCGTGTTCATTTTTTTTTCTATAGACATTTGCCATGGCTGAGCACTTCAAACAGGTCATTAGATGTCCTGTCTGTCTAAAAGATCTTGAAGACGCCGTGCAACTGAAATGTGGATATGCCTGCTGCCTCCAGTGCCTCAATTCACTCCAGAAGGAGCCCGATGGGGAAGGTTTACTGTGCCGTTTCTGCTCTGTGGTCTCTCAGAAGGATGACATCAAGCCCAAGTACAAGCTGAGGGCGCTAGTTTCCATCATCAAGGAACTAGAGCCCAAGCTGAAAAAGGTTCTCACAATGAACCCAAGGATGAGGAAGTTTCAAGGTAAGGAATCTATAGGACCTGCCACAACCCATAAAAGGCACTGGGAAAACGACTTTCAAACATTTCTTCATTAAACATAGGCATTAGCAGGATATGTAGCATCTAAAACTTCCATGCTTCACAAACAACAGCAGTTCTCACCTTTGCGTAGAGATTTTCATGGAATCTGTGCAAGTTTGTAGAATACTTTGGAGAGCAAGCTACTGTCTTCTTTCATGTATCATGTGTGCTAAATGGAAAACTAATTTTCATCAAATTCTCCACTAACTTAATTCGAAAGGCATTTCTAATATGAATAAGGTGGACTTGTTACAATGATCATATTCATGCAATCTAGAGATAAAATTTAACCTCATCAGGTGGCCAAACAAGTTTCCCCAGGAAATTTTGATTTGGGAAACAAAGTAGAATAAGAGTAAAAGTGAATAATGTGTTTAAGTGTTTGCAGTCAAAGGGCAGAGGGAGTCTGTAGTGTGTGTCTTTGCTGAACTCCTGGTTCTTCTTTCCACAGTGGATATGACGTTGGATGTGGACACAGCCAACAACTATCTCATCATTTCTGAAGACCTGAGGAGTTTCCGAAGTGGGGATTTGAGCCACAATAGGAAGGAGCAAGCTGAGAGGTTCGACACTACCCTGTGTGTCCTGGGCACCCCTCGCTTCACTTCCGGCCGCCATTACTGGGAGGTGGACGTGGGCACCAGCCAAGTGTGGGATGTGGGTGTGTGCAAGGAATCTGTGAACCGACAGGGGATGATTGTGCTTTCTTCAGAACACGGCTTCTTGACTGTGGGTTGCAGAGAAGGAAAGGTCTTTGCTGCCAGCACTGTGCCTATGACTCCTCTCTGGGTGAGTCCCCAGTTGCACAGAGTGGGGATTTTCCTGGATGTAGGTATGAGGTCCATTGCCTTTTACAATGTTAGTGATGGGTGCCATATCTACACATTCATCGAGATTCCTGTTTGCGAGCCATGGCGTCCATTTTTTGCTCATCAACGTGGAAGTCAAGATGATCAGAGCATCCTGAGTATCTGTTCTGTGATCAATCCAGCCAGGGCCAGTGCCCCAGTTTCTTCTGGGGGAAAGTAAATAAACATTTCAACATAATCATCTTTAGGAAGTTTCAGTGCGCCCATAGCCATAGCTAAGAACTTTTCTGCTAGATACACATAGGTACAAAGGGACAGAAGGGAAAAAGCCATCACTCTGTAAACCATGAACAGAAAGCAATTATGTTAATGAGGGGAAAATTACATTGTAATTAAAGTTTGTCATGTTGTTTTCTTTGGGGCTTATGTTTATATTTCTGTTCAATAAATATTTTGAAAATTCAGATTCATTTGCCAATGTTTTCTATTTTCTGCAAGATTAGTGTACTATGTGTTATGGAAGTTATGAACGAAATAATAATTTCAATGTGACCCAACACAGTAACTGAATTTCAAATGATAAGGACCTATGAATACGGCAAAATTATATATGTTCATGTATTCAGTTTAACCCAACAACCGAACACTGACATTCATTTCAAGTGCACACTGAGTGTTTGCCACGAATATGTGTGGTCTTAGAGAGATCTCATTAGCTTTAAAATTGAAATACTATACACCCTCTCCTATGACGGCAACAGAGTCAAATTGGAAATCAATAACAGGAAGAAATCCAGAAATTCTCCACTTACATGCAAATTAAATAAC
The DNA here is from genome assembly GCF_028858775.2 of Pan troglodytes. Classification (NCBI taxonomy): domain Eukaryota; kingdom Metazoa; phylum Chordata; class Mammalia; order Primates; family Hominidae; genus Pan; species Pan troglodytes. The sequence continues at coordinate 58,680,266 of NC_072418.2, forward strand.
CACTTCTAAATAAAATGATCAAATATGAAATGACAATGGAAATTACAGCTATCCTGAGTTGAATGAAAAGCACACATTTCCAAAATTTCTAGATGCGGTTGAAGCTCACTGAGAAACTCCTAATAGGAAGAAAATACCGTAATCAATCACCTTAATTTCTACTTGAACTTACTTCACTAAGAGCAATTCAATTGTCAGCATTTTGATCAAAACCATCTGACAAGTATCTGGGCAGTTCGAGACATTCTCACATCTTCCTGTCTTCTTCTGAGCCCTCCAAACGGTTGCAACCTCTGCCCGTTACCCAGTTCCAAAGTCGCTTCCACATTTTCAGGTACCTCAATAGCAGTGCCTCACTCCTGGTACCAATATTCTATATCAGTTCATTCTCACACTGCTCTAAAGAACTACCGGAGACTGGGTAATTTATGAAGAAAAGAGGTTTCATTAATTTATAGTTCTGCAGGTCGCACGGGGAACATCACTGGGTGGCCTCGGGAAACTGAACAATCATGGAGGAAGGCAAAGGGGAAACGTACATGAGAGCGGGCAAGGAAACTTTACCACTGTCTTAGTAGAAGCCAGCGGAGCTGCTTTCTGTGAAAAGATGCAATTGGAAAAGAGTGGAAAGTATCTATCACCCAAACCAACCCCAGCAGTGTGCCAGCAATCCTAAGACGCTCTTCTCTAATTCTGAACGGAAGAACTCCGCTTCCAAGACATGAGCATGAATGCAATTCCAGGCTGTAAGATATTTTGGGAGAATATTAGAGAGGCAAATCAACCCACTGGGCTTGGTGCTTTCCACAACTGAGGCCACCTGGTATTCCCAAAGAGAACAGAAATTTTGTTCAAGCTTTACTGAAAGCAGATAAAAATTAAAAGATGTGAGGGATCAGTGCTCCAGGAACCTGGGTCCATAAAATTACAAGCTGGAGAATAACTGCTCCCAGAAATGTGAGTATATTTTAAAAGGATTTATATGAGAAAATAAAGCAATTAGAATTATGCGAGAAGAGATAAGCGTTTTCTCCCTGCATGCATATGTGTAGATACGGTACGTGTGTGTACATGGACATACAGGTGGCAGATTATATTATAGATGCCAATCAATGAAGAAATGCAATGTGCAAGGATTTCATCTAATATATGCACCGCAACGTAGAGATTTGTGTTTCTCAATTGGCCTTCACGAGACAAAAGGAATTGAGAACTGCCTTGGCTTTGAATAGGAAAGAAGAGATCTAGCAATCACTAGAGAGTGATTACTGTGGAGATGATTGAATTAAAGACTATTAATTCAATCACATTAATGTAATCAAATCCTTTCCCACCTGACCTCCAGTCTCCCACTTTTACGTTCTTATCCATGAACTCTGATCCCCTATAATATATTTAATATATGAGGAACCCAATTGTGAACATTTTTAAAGAGGAAATGAATCTCATTTTACTTATGTTGTGATGTAAGGGAAATAGAAAGATTGTAACAGTATCTTTTACCTTTCATTTTAGATGCTGCAACTAAAAAGAAAAACCGGACTTTCACTGGCTGACTGATTGTCTGGAAACCGTTTTGGGATTTCTTTCCTAAGCTTCTTAATTAGAATCTTTACATTACAGAGAAAATGTTTTTGAGAGTTGAGTGTGGTCTGTGGAGTGTCCTGTTAGTAACGACTACTGGGTAGGTTTAACTCACCTCTTTTATTGAAATGTGAAAAGGTGTTATATTTATAATAGAAAACTCTTTGAAAGTCGCACCATTCATTTTAGAGGAATTTTAAATGTCACCCCAAATTTTAAGATTTTATTTAATTTTAACTAGTTTCCAAGTTTTAATCAATAGGCATAATATTCAAGATCTTATCTAAAAATTATTACATGGCAATATTTTGTCCTTGTTAATTAAAAAATAACACTGAAAACACAATCGTCTTCCTTTATGGTAAAAACCTGTCCAATAGTAACCATCTCAATGATGGCAGAATGAAATCAGAATCTGATTGGATTAAAAAGGAGAGAAAGGGTGTGGCTAAGGTGGGTGGAGACACCCTCTCGTATAAAAGCCCCTGGCAGGCAGCTCTCACTCCAGATCTGAGCTGTCTGCAGAAGCAGCTGGAGACCAGGGGAGAAACTCCAGAAGGAGAGGTGAGTTCAATCTCTTGGAATTCATTTTTACAAAAGGCGTATGAGAGTCTAGGGGAATGCAATAATGTCTTGATTCCACAAGTGTTGTCTGAGGCCAACTCCATGACAGACGCACTGTATTTCTGGAGGATAATGGCACCTCTGCCCTGGTAACAGTTAGGTAAGTCTTAGATTTTCAATACCAGGGCAAGAGACGTGACAATCTCCATTTGCTTGAATTTCATCAGAATTTGGTAGACTTTCTGAAATGCTGGACAGAGTTTCGGTAGCTCCATTATTCAACATCAGGTTTTCCTATGGGTTTGGTATTGTTTTCCTATTCTCCCCTTCCCACAACCCCTGGCAACCATCATTCTTCTCTTATTTTCTGATTTGTTTTGGTTCCGTTTTTTGTTCCTTTTAACTCAGAAAGAGAAAGGGAAGGAAATGAAAAGCAAAGTTTGTTTACATTACTATTGCGGAAAAGATCTGGCCGGATGCTGGGACCTACCTCTTCCAGGATGGGGATTCATTTTTTCTTTAATTGTTTTGAGACAGGGTCTCGCTCTGTCTGCCAGGCTGGAGTGCAGCGGCCATTTTCTGATTCTATGAGATCAGTCAACTCAGATTCCACATAACTGAGATCATACAGTGTTTACTTCCTTCAGCCTCACTTATTTTACTTCCCATCATGCCCTCGGCCTTCATCCACATTGGTGCAATGCCAGAATTGCCTTCTTTTTTATGGTAGAATAATCCAATGTATATACCACCATTTCCTTATCCATTTTTCTGTCACAGACTCTGGGGTTGTTTCCATGGCTCTTGTGAATAACGCTGCAGAGAACCGGAGAGTGCAGATGTCTCTTTGACATGCTGACCTCTTTCTTTCACGTAGAAACACAGAAGTAGGGTTGCTGGAACACAGGCAGTTCTATTCTTAATGTTTTCAGAAAGTTCCCTACAATTTTCTTTTTGCTACGGCCTTGAAAATATTCCTTATATATTTTGGATATTAATCCACTGTCATATATATGGCTGCTTGTTTGTTTTTTTTTAGTTCTGTTTTTTGCTTTTTTTTTTCCCCCGCCAAGCGTAAGATTCAGTTTTACCTGGTAGGACTTATTTGTACTTTGTGTCTTGTCCTTTTGGTGCGCTATCAGGGTTTTCACCACATCCAGTTTGCACAGTTGGGGAAGTAGAAGGTCTTCAAATGGACTCCAGCACTGTCCAATAGAAACATAAGATAACCCATATATGTAATTGTAAATTCATTTTCTGGTAGTCACATAAAATAGTACAAAACAAGCCTAATGAATTTTAACTCAAAATAAAATCATTTAACATGTGAGCAACTTTAAACGTTCTCAAGGAGATAGTTTACATTCTCTTTTCCCCCTTATGTCTTCAAAAATAAGAGTGTATTTGGCTCACAGCACATCTCCATTCAGATACGCCCCATCCCAGGTCTCAATAGCCATTTGTGACTGGTGGCTACCATATCAAAGAGCTCAGGGGTGTAGACTCCTTTACTATTTCAATTCAAAGGCTTTCGATGAATCATGCCCTTTATTCCAATGAGTATTACAGATATTAGAAGTTCAGGGCCTCGAGTCATTGACATTTGTATTCATGTTGTGTCTTCATCACTAGCAGTAGTGATTTTAAGTATCGTGCCATGACAGCTCCATGCATGTAAAGATAAAAGCCCCACACACTATCAGCTGTTCATTCAGCTCGTGGAAATTCTAATTCCGTGTTCATTTTTTTTTCCATAGACATTTGCCATGGCTGAGCACTTCAAACAGGTCATTAGATGTCCTGTCTGTCTAAAAGATCTTGAAGATGCCGTGCAACTGAAATGTGGATATGCCTGCTGCCTCCAGTGCCTCAATTCACTCCAGAAGGAGCCCGATGGGGAAGGTTTACTGTGCCGTTTCTGCTCTGTGGTCTCTCAGAAGGATGACATCAAGCCCAAGTACAAGCTGAGGGCGCTGGTTTCCATCATCAAGGAACTAGAGCCCAAGCTGAAAAAGGTTCTCACAATGAACCCAAGGATGAGGAAGTTTCAAGGTAAGGAATCTATAGGACCTGCCACAACCCATAAAAGGCACTGGGAAAACGACTTTCAAACATTTCTTCATTAAACATAGGCATTAGGATATCTAGCATCTAAAACTTCCATGCTTCACAAACAGCAACAGTTCTCACCTTTGCGTACAGATTTTCATGGAATCTGTGCACGTTTGTAGAATACTTTGGAGAGCAAGCTACTGTCTTCTTTCATGTATCATATGTGATAAATGGAAAACTAATTTTCATCAAATTCTCCACTAACTTAATTCAAAAGGCATTTCTAATATGAATAAGGTGGACTTGTTACAATGATCATATTCATGCAATCTAGAGATAAAATTTAACCTCATCAGGTGGCCAAACAAGTTTCCCCAGGAAATTTTGATTTGGGAAAGAAAGTAGAATAAGAGTAAAAGTGAATAATGTGTTTAAGTGTTTGCAGTCAAAGGGCAGAGGGAGTCTGTAGTGTGTGTCTTTGCTGAACTCCTGGTTCTTCTTTGCACAGTGGATATGACGTTGGATGTGGACACAGCCAACAACTATCTCATCATTTCTGAAGACCTGAGGAGTTTCCGAAGTGGGGATTTGAGCCAGAATAGGAAGGAGCAAGCTGAGAGGTTCGACACTACCCTGTGTGTCCTGGGCACCCCTCGCTTCACTTCCGGCCGCCATTACTGGGAGGTGGACGTGGGCACCAGCCAAGTGTGGGATGTGGGTGTGTGCAAGGAATCTGTGAACCGACAGGGGATGATTGTGCTTTCTTCAGAACACGGCTTCTTGACTGTGGGTTGCAGAGAAGGAAAGGTCTTTGCTGCCAGCACTGTGCCTATGACTCCTCTCTGGGTGAGTCCCCAGTTGCACAGAGTGGGGATTTTCCTGGATGTAGGTATGAGGTCCATTGCCTTTTACAATGTTAGTGATGGGTGCCATATCTACACATTCATCGAGATTCCTGTTTGCGAGCCATGGCGTCCATTTTTTGCTCATCAACGTGGAAGTCAAGATGATCAGAGCATCCTGAGTATCTGTTCTGTGATCAATCCAGCCAGGGCCAGTGCCCCAGTTTCTTCTGGGGGAAAGTAAATAAACATTTCAACATAATCATCTTTAGGAAGTTTCAGTGCGCCCATAGCCATAGCTAAGAACTTTTCTGCTAGATACACATAGGTACAAAGGGACAGAAGGGAAAAAGCCATCACTCTGTAAACCATGAACAGAAAGCAATTATGTTAATGAGGGGAAAATTACATTGTAATTAAAGTTTGTCATGTTGTTTTCTTTGGGGCTTATGTTTATATTTCTGTTCAATAAATATTTTGAAAATTCAGATTCATTTGCCAATGTTTTCTATTTTCTGCAAGATTAGTGTACTATGTGTTATGGAAGTTATGAACGAAATAATAATTTCAATGTGACCCAACACAGTAACTGAATTTCAAATGATAAGGACCTATGAATACGGCAAAATTATATATGTTCATGTATTCAGTTTAACCCAACAACCGAACACTGACATTCATTTCAAGTGCACACTGAGTGTTTGCCACGAATATGTGTGGTCTTAGAGAGATCTCATTAGCTTTAAAATTGAAATACTATACACCCTCTCCTATGACGGCAACAGAGTCAAATTGGAAATCAATAACAGGAAGAAATCCAGAAATTCTCCACTTACATGCAAATTAAATAACCACTTCTAAATAAAATGATCAAATATGAAATGACAATGGAAATTACAGCTATCCTGAGTTGAATGAAAAGCACACATTTCCAAAATTTCTAGATGCGGTTGAAGCTCACTGAGAAACTCCTAATAGGAAGAAAATACCGTAATCAATCACCTTAATTTCTACTTGAACTTACTTCACTAAGAGCAATTCAATTGTCAGCATTTTGATCAAAACCATCTGACAAGTATCTGGGCAGTTCGAGACATTCTCACATCTTCCTGTCTTCTTCTGAGCCCTCCAAACGGTTGCAACCTCTGCCCGTTACCCAGTTCCAAAGTCGCTTCCACATTTTCAGGTACCTCAATAGCAGTGCCTCACTCCTGGTACCAATATTCTATATCAGTTCATTCTCACACTGCTCTAAAGAACTACCGGAGACTGGGTAATTTATGAAGAAAAGAGGTTTCATTAATTTATAGTTCTGCAGGTCGCACGGGGAACATCACTGGGTGGCCTCGGGAAATTTAACAATCATGGAGGAAGGCAAAGGGGAAACGTACATGAGAGCGGGTAAGGAACCTTTACCACTGTCTTAGTAGAAGCCAGCGGAGCTGCTTTCTGTGAAAAGATGCAATTGGAAAAGAGTGGAAAGTATCTATCACCCAAACCAACCCCAGCAGTGTGCCAGCAATCCTAAGACGCTCTTCTCTAATTCTGAACGGAAGAACTCCGCTTCCAAGACATGAGCATGAATGCAATTCCAGGCTGTAAGATATTTTGGGAGAATATTAGAGAGGCAAATCAACCCACTGGGCTTGGTGCTTTCCACAACTGAGGCCACCTGGTATTCCCAAAGAGAACAGAAATTTTGTTCAAGCTTTACTGAAAGCAGATAAAAATTAAAAGATGTGAGGGATCAGTGCTCCAGGAACCTGGGTCCATAAAATTACAAGCTGGAGAATAACTGCTCCCAGAAATGTGAGTATATTTTAAAAGGATTTATATGAGAAAATAAAGCAATTAGAATTATGCGAGAAGAGATAAGCGTTTTCTCCCTGCATGCATATGTGTAGATACGGTACGTGTGTGTACATGGACATACAGGTGGCAGATTATATTATAGATGCCAATCAATGAAGAAATGCAATGTGCAAGGATTTCATCTAATATATGCACCGCAACGTAGAGATTTGTGTTTCTCAATTGGCCTTCACGAGACAAAAGGAATTGAGAACTGCCTTGGCTTTGAATAGGAAAGAAGAGATCTAGCAATCACTAGAGAGTGATTACTGTGGAGATGATTGAATTAAAGACTATTAATTCAATCACATTAATGTAATCAAATCCTTTCCCACCTGACCTCCAGTCTCCCACTTTTACGTTCTTATCCATGAACTCTGATCCCCTATAATATATTTAATATATGAGGAACCCAATTGTGAACATTTTTAAAGAGGAAATGAATCTCATTTTACTTATGTTGTGATGTAAGGGAAATAGAAAGATTGTAACAGTATCTTTTACCTTTCATTTTAGATGCTGCAACTAAAAAGAAAAACCGGACTTTCACTGGCTGACTGATTGTCTGGAAACCGTTTTGGGATTTCTTTCCTAAGCTTCTTAATTAGAATCTTTACATTACAGAGAAAATGTTTTTGAGAGTTGAGTGTGGTCTGTGGAGTGTCCTGTTAGTAACGACTACTGGGTAGGTTTAACTCACCTCTTTTATTGAAATGTGAAAAGGTGTTATATTTATAATAGAAAACTCTTTGAAAGTCGCACCATTCATTTTAGAGGAATTTTAAATGTCACCCCAAATTTTAAGATTTTATTTAATTTTAACTAGTTTCCAAGTTTTAATCAATAGGCATAATATTCAAGATCTTATCTAAAAATTATTACATGGCAATATTTTGTCCTTGTTAATTAAAAAATAACACTGAAAACACAATCGTCTTCCTTTATGGTAAAAACCTGTCCAATAGTAACCATCTCAATGATGGCAGAATGAAATCAGAATCTGATTGGATTAAAAAGGAGGGAAAGGGTGTGGCTAAGGTGGGTGGAGACACCCTCTCGTATAAAAGCCCCTGGCAGGCAGCTCTCACTCCAGATCTGAGCTGTCTGCAGAAGCAGCTGGAGACCAGGGGAGAAACTCCAGAAGGAGAGGTGAGTTCAATCTCTTGGAATTCATTTTTACAAAAGGCGTATGAGAGTCTAGGGGAATGCAATAATGTCTTGATTCCACAAGTGTTGTCTGAGGCCAACTCCATGACAGACGCACTGTATTTCTGGAGGATAATGGCACCTCTGCCCTGGTAACAGTTAGGTAAGTCTTAGATTTTCAATACCAGGGCAAGAGACGTGACAATCTCCATTTGCTTGAATTTCATCAGAATTTGGTAGACTTTCTGAAATGCTGGACAGAGTTTCGGTAGCTCCATTATTCAACATCAGGTTTTCCTATGGGTTTGGTATTGTTTTCCTATTCTCCCCTTCCCACAACCCCTGGCAACCATCATTCTTCTCTTATTTTCTGATTTGTTTTGGTTCCGTTTTTTGTTCCTTTTAACTCAGAAAGAGAAAGGGAAGGAAATGAAAAGCAAAGTTTGTTTACATTACTATTGCGGAAAAGATCTGGCCGGATGCTGGGACCTACCTCTTCCAGGATGGGGATTCATTTTTTCTTTAATTGTTTTGAGACAGGGTCTCGCTCTGTCTGCCAGGCTGGAGTGCAGCGGCCATTTTCTGATTCTATGAGATCAGTCAACTCAGATTCCACATAACTGAGATCATACAGTGTTTACTTCCTTCAGCCTCACTTATTTTACTTCCCATCATGCCCTCGGCCTTCATCCACATTGGTGCAATGCCAGAATTGCCTTCTTGTTTATGGTAGAATAATCCAATGTATATACCACCATTTCCTTATCCATTTTTCTGTCACAGACTCTGGGGTTGTTTCCATGGCTCTTGTGAATAACGCTGCAGAGAACCGGAGAGTGCAGATGTCTCTTTGACATGCTGACCTCTTTCTTTCACGTAGAAACACAGAAGTAGGGTTGCTGGAACACAGGCAGTTCTATTCTTAATGTTTTCAGAAAGTTCCCTACAATTTTCTTTTTGCTACGGCCTTGAAAATATTCCTTATATATTTTGGATATTAATCCACTGTCATATATATGGCTGCTTGTTTGTTTTTTTTTAGTTCTGTTTTTTGCTTTTTTTTTTCCCCCGCCAAGCGTAAGATTCAGTTTTACCTGGTAGGACTTATTTGTACTTTGTGTCTTGTCCTTTTGGTGCGCTATCAGGGTTTTCACCACATCCAGTTTGCACAGTTGGGGAAGTAGAAGGTCTTCAAATGGACTCCAGCACTGTCCAATAGAAACATAAGATAACCCATATATGTAATTGTAAATTCATTTTCTGGTAGTCACATAAAATAGTACAAAACAAGCCTAATGAATTTTAACTCAAAATAAAATCATTTAACATGTGAGCAACTTTAAACGTTCTCAAGGAGATAGTTTACATTCTCTTTTCCCCCTTATGTCTTCAAAAATAAGAGTGTATTTGGCTCACAGCACATCTCCATTCAGATACGCCCCATCCCAGGTCTCAATAGCCATTTGTGACTGGTGGCTACCATATCAAAGAGCTCAGGGGTGTAGACTCCTTTACTATTTCAATTCAAAGGCTTTCGATGAATCATGCCCTTTATTCCAATGAGTATTACAGATATTAGAAGTTCAGGGCCTCGAGTCATTGACATTTGTATTCATGTTGTGTCTTCATCACTAGCAGTAGTGATTTTAAGTATCGTGCCATGACAGCTCCATGCATGTAAAGATAAAAGCCCCACACACTATCAGCTGTTCATTCAGCTCGTGGAAATTCTAATTCCGTGTTCATTTTTTTTTCCATAGACATTTGCCATGGCTGAGCACTTCAAACAGGTCATTAGATGTCCTGTCTGTCTAAAAGATCTTGAAGACGCCGTGCAACTGAAATGTGGATATGCCTGCTGCCTCCAGTGCCTCAATTCACTCCAGAAGGAGCCCGATGGGGAAGGTTTACTGTGCCGTTTCTGCTCTGTGGTCTCTCAGAAGGATGACATCAAGCCCAAGTACAAGCTGAGGGCGCTGGTTTCCATCATCAAGGAACTAGAGCCCAAGCTGAAAAAGGTTCTCACAATGAACCCAAGGATGAGGAAGTTTCAAGGTAAGGAATCTATAGGACCTGCCACAACCCATAAAAGGCACTGGGAAAACGACTTTCAAACATTTCTTCATTAAACATAGGCATTAGGATATCTAGCATCTAAAACTTCCATGCTTCACAAACAGCAACAGTTCTCACCTTTGCGTACAGATTTTCATGGAATCTGTGCACGTTTGTAGAATACTTTGGAGAGCAAGCTACTGTCTTCTTTCATGTATCATATGTGATAAATGGAAAACTAATTTTCATCAAATTCTCCACTAACTTAATTCAAAAGGCATTTCTAATATGAATAAGGTGGACTTGTTACAATGATCATATTCATGCAATCTAGAGATAAAATTTAACCTCATCAGGTGGCCAAACAAGTTTCCCCAGGAAATTTTGATTTGGGAAAGAAAGTAGAATAAGAGTAAAAGTGAATAATGTGTTTAAGTGTTTGCAGTCAAAGGGCAGAGGGAGTCTGTAGTGTGTGTCTTTGCTGAACTCCTGGTTCTTCTTTGCACAGTGGATATGACGTTGGATGTGGACACAGCCAACAACTATCTCATCATTTCTGAAGACCTGAGGAGTTTCCGAAGTGGGGATTTGAGCCAGAATAGGAAGGAGCAAGCTGAGAGGTTCGACACTACCCTGTGTGTCCTGGGCACCCCTCGCTTCACTTCCGGCCGCCATTACTGGGAGGTGGACGTGGGCACCAGCCAAGTGTGGGATGTGGGTGTGTGCAAGGAATCTGTGAACCGACAGGGGATGATTGTGCTTTCTTCAGAACACGGCTTCTTGACTGTGGGTTGCAGAGAAGGAAAGGTCTTTGCTGCCAGCACTGTGCCTATGACTCCTCTCTGGGTGAGTCCCCAGTTGCACAGAGTGGGGATTTTCCTGGATGTAGGTATGAGGTCCATTGCCTTTTACAATGTTAGTGATGGGTGCCATATCTACACATTCATCGAGATTCCTGTTTGCGAGCCATGGCGTCCATTTTTTGCTCATCAACGTGGAAGTCAAGATGATCAGAGCATCCTGAGTATCTGTTCTGTGATCAATCCAGCCAGGGCCAGTGCCCCAGTTTCTTCTGGGGGAAAGTAAATAAACATTTCAACATAATCATCTTTAGGAAGTTTCAGTGCGCCCATAGCCATAGCTAAGAACTTTTCTGCTAGATACACATAGGTACAAAGGGACAGAAGGGAAAAAGCCATCACTCTGTAAACCATGAACAGAAAGCAATTATGTTAATGAGGGGAAAATTACATTGTAATTAAAGTTTGTCATGTTGTTTTCTTTGGGGCTTATGTTTATATTTCTGTTCAATAAATATTTTGAAAATTCAGATTCATTTGCCAATGTTTTCTATTTTCTGCAAGATTAGTGTACTATGTGTTATGGAAGTTATGAACGAAATAATAATTTCAATGTGACCCAACACAGTAACTGAATTTCAAATGATAAGGACCTATGAATACGGCAAAATTATATATGTTCATGTATTCAGTTTAACCCAACAACCGAACACTGACATTCATTTCAAGTGCACACTGAGTGTTTGCCACGAATATGTGTGGTCTTAGAGAGATCTCATTAGCTTTAAAATTGAAATACTATACACCCTCTCCTATGACGGCAACAGAGTCAAATTGGAAATCAATAACAGGAAGAAATCCAGAAATTCTCCACTTACATGCAAATTAAATAACCACTTCTAAATAAAATGATCAAATATGAAATGACAATGGAAATTACAGCTATCCTGAGTTGAATGAAAAGCACACATTTCCAAAATTTCTAGATGCGGTTGAAGCTCACTGAGAAACTCCTAATAGGAAGAAAATACCGTAATCAATCACCTTAATTTCTACTTGAACTTACTTCACTAAGAGCAATTCAATTGTCAGCATTTTGATCAAAACCATCTGACAAGTATCTGGGCAGTTCCAGACATTCTCACATCTTCCTGTCTTCTTCTGAGCCCTCCAAACGGTTGCAACCTCTGCCCGTTACCCAGTTCCAAAGTCGCTTCCACATTTTCAGGTACCTCAATAGCAGTGCCTCACTCCTGGTACCAATATTCTGTATCAGTTCATTCTCACACTGCTCTAAAGAACTACCGGAGACTGGGTAATTTATGAAGAAAAGAGGTTTCATTAATTTATAGTTCTGCAGGTCGCACGGGGAACATCACTGGGTGGCCTCGGGAAATTTAACAATCATGGAGGAAGGCAAAGGGGAAACGTACATGAGAGCGGGTAAGGAACCTTTACCACTGTCTTAGTAGAAGCCAGCGGAGCTGCTTTCTGTGAAAAGATGCAATTGGAAAAGAGTGGAAAGTATCTATCACCCAAACCAACCCCAGCAGTGTGCCAGCAATCCTAAGACGCTCTTCTCTAATTCTGAACGGAAGAACTCCGCTTCCAAGACATGAGCATGAATGCAATTCCAGGCTGTAAGATATTTTGGGAGAATATTAGAGAGGCAAATCAACCCACTGGGCTTGGTGCTTTCCACAACTGAGGCCACCTGGTATTCCCAAAGAGAACAGAAATTTTGTTCAAGCTTTACTGAAAGCAGATAAAAATTAAAAGATGTGAGGGATCAGTGCTCCAGGAACCTGGGTCCATAAAATTACAAGCTGGAGAATAACTGCTCCCAGAAATGTGAGTATATTTTAAAAGGATTTATATGAGAAAATAAAGCAATTAGAATTATGCGAGAAGAGATAAGCGTTTTCTCCCTGCATGCATATGTGTAGATACGGTACGTGTGTGTACATGGACATACAGGTGGCAGATTATATTATAGATGCCAATCAATGAAGAAATGCAATGTGCAAGGATTTCATCTAATATATGCACCGCAACGTAGAGATTTGTGTTTCTCAATTGGCCTTCACGAGACAAAAGGAATTGAGAACTGCCTTGGCTTTGAATAGGAAAGAAGAGATCTAGCAATCACTAGAGAGTGATTACTGTGGAGATGATTGAATTAAAGACTATTAATTCAATCACATTAATGTAATCAAATCCTTTCCCACCTGACCTCCAGTCTCCCACTTTTACGTTCTTATCCATGAACTCTGATCCCCTATAATATATTTAATATATGAGGAACCCAATTGTGAACATTTTTAAAGAGGAAATGAATCTCATTTTACTTATGTTGTGATGTAAGGGAAATAGAAAGATTGTAACAGTATCTTTTACCTTTCATTTTAGATGCTGCAACTAAAAAGAAAAACCGGACTTTCACTGGCTGACTGATTGTCTGGAAACCGTTTTGGGATTTCTTTCCTAAGCTTCTTAATTAGAATCTTTACATTACAGAGAAAATGTTTTTGAGAGTTGAGTGTGGTCTGTGGAGTGTCCTGTTAGTAACGACTACTGGGTAGGTTTAACTCACCTCTTTTATTGAAATGTGAAAAGGTGTTATATTTATAATAGAAAACTCTTTGAAAGTCGCACCATTCATTTTAGAGGAATTTTAAATGTCACCCCAAATTTTAAGATTTTATTTAATTTTAACTAGTTTCCAAGTTTTAATCAATAGGCATAATATTCAAGATCTTATCTAAAAATTATTACATGGCAATATTTTGTCCTTGTTAATTAAAAAATAACACTGAAAACACAATCGTCTTCCTTTATGGTAAAAACCTGTCCAATAGTAACCATCTCAATGATGGCAGAATGAAATCAGAATCTGATTGGATTAAAAAGGAGGGAAAGGGTGTGGCTAAGGTGGGTGGAGACACCCTCTCGTATAAAAGCCCCTGGCAGGCAGCTCTCACTCCAGATCTGAGCTGTCTGCAGAAGCAGCTGGAGACCAGGGGAGAAACTCCAGAAGGAGAGGTGAGTTCAATCTCTTGGAATTCATTTTTACAAAAGGCGTATGAGAGTCTAGGGGAATGCAATAATGTCTTGATTCCACAAGTGTTGTCTGAGGCCAACTCCATGACAGACGCACTGTATTTCTGGAGGATAATGGCACCTCTGCCCTGGTAACAGTTAGGTAAGTCTTAGATTTTCAATACCAGGGCAAGAGACGTGACAATCTCCATTTGCTTGAATTTCATCAGAATTTGGTAGACTTTCTGAAATGCTGGACAGAGTTTCGGTAGCTCCATTATTCAACATCAGGTTTTCCTATGGGTTTGGTATTGTTTTCCTATTCTCCCCTTCCCACAACCCCTGGCAACCATCATTCTTCTCTTATTTTCTGATTTGTTTTGGTTCCGTTTTTTGTTCCTTTTAACTCAGAAAGAGAAAGGGAAGGAAATGAAAAGCAAAGTTTGTTTACATTACTATTGCGGAAAAGATCTGGCCGGATGCTGGGACCTACCTCTTCCAGGATGGGGATTCATTTTTTCTTTAATTGTTTTGAGACAGGGTCTCGCTCTGTCTGCCAGGCTGGAGTGCAGCGGCCATTTTCTGATTCTATGAGATCAGTCAACTCAGATTCCACATAACTGAGATCATACAGTGTTTACTTCCTTCAGCCTCACTTATTTTACTTCCCATCATGCCCTCGGCCTTCATCCACATTGGTGCAATGCCAGAATTGCCTTCTTGTTTATGGTAGAATAATCCAATGTATATACCACCATTTCCTTATCCATTTTTCTGTCACAGACTCTGGGGTTGTTTCCATGGCTCTTGTGAATAACGCTGCAGAGAACCGGAGAGTGCAGATGTCTCTTTGACATGCTGACCTCTTTCTTTCACGTAGAAACACAGAAGTAGGGTTGCTGGAACACAGGCAGTTCTATTCTTAATGTTTTCAGAAAGTTCCCTACAATTTTCTTTTTGCTACGGCCTTGAAAATATTCCTTATATATTTTGGATATTAATCCACTGTCATATATATGGCTGCTTGTTTGTTTTTTTTTAGTTCTGTTTTTTGCTTTTTTTTTTCCCCCGCCAAGCGTAAGATTCAGTTTTACCTGGTAGGACTTATTTGTACTTTGTGTCTTGTCCTTTTGGTGCGCTATCAGGGTTTTCACCACATCCAGTTTGCACAGTTGGGGAAGTAGAAGGTCTTCAAATGGACTCCAGCACTGTCCAATAGAAACATAAGATAACCCATATATGTAATTGTAAATTCATTTTCTGGTAGTCACATAAAATAGTACAAAACAAGCCTAATGAATTTTAACTCAAAATAAAATCATTTAACATGTGAGCAACTTTAAACGTTCTCAAGGAGATAGTTTACATTCTCTTTTCCCCCTTATGTCTTCAAAAATAAGAGTGTATTTGGCTCACAGCACATCTCCATTCAGATACGCCCCATCCCAGGTCTCAATAGCCATTTGTGACTGGTGGCTACCATATCAAAGAGCTCAGGGGTGTAGACTCCTTTACTATTTCAATTCAAAGGCTTTCGATGAATCATGCCCTTTATTCCAATGAGTATTACAGATATTAGAAGTTCAGGGCCTCGAGTCATTGACATTTGTATTCATGTTGTGTCTTCATCACTAGCAGTAGTGATTTTAAGTATCGTGCCATGACAGCTCCATGCATGTAAAGATAAAAGCCCCACACACTATCAGCTGTTCATTCAGCTCGTGGAAATTCTAATTCCGTGTTCATTTTTTTTTCCATAGACATTTGCCATGGCTGAGCACTTCAAACAGGTCATTAGATGTCCTGTCTGTCTAAAAGATCTTGAAGACGCCGTGCAACTGAAATGTGGATATGCCTGCTGCCTCCAGTGCCTCAATTCACTCCAGAAGGAGCCCGATGGGGAAGGTTTACTGTGCCGTTTCTGCTCTGTGGTCTCTCAGAAGGATGACATCAAGCCCAAGTACAAGCTGAGGGCGCTGGTTTCCATCATCAAGGAACTAGAGCCCAAGCTGAAAAAGGTTCTCACAATGAACCCAAGGATGAGGAAGTTTCAAGGTAAGGAATCTATAGGACCTGCCACAACCCATAAAAGGCACTGGGAAAACGACTTTCAAACATTTCTTCATTAAACATAGGCATTAGGATATCTAGCATCTAAAACTTCCATGCTTCACAAACAGCAACAGTTCTCACCTTTGCGTACAGATTTTCATGGAATCTGTGCACGTTTGTAGAATACTTTGGAGAGCAAGCTACTGTCTTCTTTCATGTATCATATGTGATAAATGGAAAACTAATTTTCATCAAATTCTCCACTAACTTAATTCAAAAGGCATTTCTAATATGAATAAGGTGGACTTGTTACAATGATCATATTCATGCAATCTAGAGATAAAATTTAACCGTATCAGGTGGCCAAACAAGTTTCCCCAGGAAATTTTGATTTGGGAAACAAAGTAGAATAAGAGTAAAAGTGAATAATGTGTTTAAGTGTTTGCAGTCAAAGGGCAGAGGGAGTCTGTAGTGTGTGTCTTTGCTGAACTCCTGGTTCTTCTTTGCACAGTGGATATGACGTTGGATGTGGACACAGCCAACAACTATCTCATCATTTCTGAAGACCTGAGGAGTTTCCGAAGTGGGGATTTGAGCCAGAATAGGAAGGAGCAAGCTGAGAGGTTCGACACTACCCTGTGTGTCCTGGGCACCCCTCGCTTCACTTCCGGCCGCCATTACTGGGAGGTGGACGTGGGCACCAGCCAAGTGTGGGATGTGGGTGTGTGCAAGGAATCTGTGAACCGACAGGGGATGATTGTGCTTTCTTCAGAACACGGCTTCTTGACTGTGGGTTGCAGAGAAGGAAAGGTCTTTGCTGCCAGCACTGTGCCTATGACTCCTCTCTGGGTGAGTCCCCAGTTGCACAGAGTGGGGATTTTCCTGGATGTAGGTATGAGGTCCATTGCCTTTTACAATGTTAGTGATGGGTGCCATATCTACACATTCATCGAGATTCCTGTTTGCGAGCCATGGCGTCCATTTTTTGCTCATCAACGTGGAAGTCAAGATGATCAGAGCATCCTGAGTATCTGTTCTGTGATCAATCCAGCCAGGGCCAGTGCCCCAGTTTCTTCTGGGGGAAAGTAAATAAACATTTCAACATAATCATCTTTAGGAAGTTTCAGTGCGCCCATAGCCATAGCTAAGAACTTTTCTGCTAGATACACATAGGTACAAAGGGACAGAAGGGAAAAAGCCATCACTCTGTAAACCATGAACAGAAAGCAATTATGTTAATGAGGGGAAAATTACATTGTAATTAAAGTTTGTCATGTTGTTTTCTTTGGGGCTTATGTTTATATTTCTGTTCAATAAATATTTTGAAAATTCAGATTCATTTGCCAATGTTTTCTATTTTCTGCAAGATTAGTGTACTATGTGTTATGGAAGTTATGAACGAAATAATAATTTCAATGTGACCCAACACAGTAACTGAATTTCAAATGATAAGGACCTATGAATACGGCAAAATTATATATGTTCATGTATTCAGTTTAACCCAACAACCGAACACTGACATTCATTTCAAGTGCACACTGAGTGTTTGCCACGAATATGTGTGGTCTTAGAGAGATCTCATTAGCTTTAAAATTGAAATACTATACACCCTCTCCTATGACGGCAACAGAGTCAAATTGGAAATCAATAACAGGAAGAAATCCAGAAATTCTCCACTTACATGCAAATTAAATAACCACTTCTAAATAAAATGATCAAATATGAAATGACAATGGAAATTACAGCTATCCTGAGTTGAATGAAAAGCACACATTTCCAAAATTTCTAGATGCGGTTGAAGCTCACTGAGAAACTCCTAATAGGAAGAAAATACCGTAATCAATCACCTTAATTTCTACTTGAACTTACTTCACTAAGAGCAATTCAATTGTCAGCATTTTGATCAAAACCATCTGACAAGTATCTGGGCAGTTCCAGACATTCTCACATCTTCCTGTCTTCTTCTGAGCCCTCCAAACGGTTGCAACCTCTGCCCGTTACCCAGTTCCAAAGTCGCTTCCACATTTTCAGGTACCTCAATAGCAGTGCCTCACTCCTGGTACCAATATTCTGTATCAGTTCATTCTCACACTGCTCTAAAGAACTACCGGAGACTGGGTAATTTATGAAGAAAAGAGGTTTCATTAATTTATAGTTCTGCAGGTCGCACGGGGAACATCACTGGGTGGCCTCGGGAAATTTAACAATCATGGAGGAAGGCAAAGGGGAAACGTACATGAGAGCGGGTAAGGAACCTTTACCACTGTCTTAGTAGAAGCCAGCGGAGCTGCTTTCTGTGAAAAGATGCAATTGGAAAAGAGTGGAAAGTATCTATCACCCAAACCAACCCCAGCAGTGTGCCAGCAATCCTAAGACGCTCTTCTCTAATTCTGAACGGAAGAACTCCGCTTCCAAGACATGAGCATGAATGCAATTCCAGGCTGTAAGATATTTTGGGAGAATATTAGAGAGGCAAATCAACCCACTGGGCTTGGTGCTTTCCACAACTGAGGCCACCTGGTATTCCCAAAGAGAACAGAAATTTTGTTCAAGCTTTACTGAAAGCAGATAAAAATTAAAAGATGTGAGGGATCAGTGCTCCAGGAACCTGGGTCCATAAAATTACAAGCTGGAGAATAACTGCTCCCAGAAATGTGAGTATATTTTAAAAGGATTTATATGAGAAAATAAAGCAATTAGAATTATGCGAGAAGAGATAAGCGTTTTCTCCCTGCATGCATATGTGTAGATACGGTACGTGTGTGTACATGGACATACAGGTGGCAGATTATATTATAGATGCCAATCAATGAAGAAATGCAATGTGCAAGGATTTCATCTAATATATGCACCGCAACGTAGAGATTTGTGTTTCTCAATTGGCCTTCACGAGACAAAAGGAATTGAGAACTGCCTTGGCTTTGAATAGGAAAGAAGAGATCTAGCAATCACTAGAGAGTGATTACTGTGGAGATGATTGAATTAAAGACTATTAATTCAATCACATTAATGTAATCAAATCCTTTCCCACCTGACCTCCAGTCTCCCACTTTTACGTTCTTATCCATGAACTCTGATCCCCTATAATATATTTAATATATGAGGAACCCAATTGTGAACATTTTTAAAGAGGAAATGAATCTCATTTTACTTATGTTGTGATGTAAGGGAAATAGAAAGATTGTAACAGTATCTTTTACCTTTCATTTTAGATGCTGCAACTAAAAAGAAAAACCGGACTTTCACTGGCTGACTGATTGTCTGGAAACCGTTTTGGGATTTCTTTCCTAAGCTTCTTAATTAGAATCTTTACATTACAGAGAAAATGTTTTTGAGAGTTGAGTGTGGTCTGTGGAGTGTCCTGTTAGTAACGACTACTGGGTAGGTTTAACTCACCTCTTTTATTGAAATGTGAAAAGGTGTTATATTTATAATAGAAAACTCTTTGAAAGTCGCACCATTCATTTTAGAGGAATTTTAAATGTCACCCCAAATTTTAAGATTTTATTTAATTTTAACTAGTTTCCAAGTTTTAATCAATAGGCATAATATTCAAGATCTTATCTAAAAATTATTACATGGCAATATTTTGTCCTTGTTAATTAAAAAATAACACTGAAAACACAATCGTCTTCCTTTATGGTAAAAACCTGTCCAATAGTAACCATCTCAATGATGGCAGAATGAAATCAGAATCTGATTGGATTAAAAAGGAGGGAAAGGGTGTGGCTAAGGTGGGTGGAGACACCCTCTCGTATAAAAGCCCCTGGCAGGCAGCTCTCACTCCAGATCTGAGCTGTCTGCAGAAGCAGCTGGAGACCAGGGGAGAAACTCCAGAAGGAGAGGTGAGTTCAATCTCTTGGAATTCATTTTTACAAAAGGCGTATGAGAGTCTAGGGGAATGCAATAATGTCTTGATTCCACAAGTGTTGTCTGAGGCCAACTCCATGACAGACGCACTGTATTTCTGGAGGATAATGGCACCTCTGCCCTGGTAACAGTTAGGTAAGTCTTAGATTTTCAATACCAGGGCAAGAGACGTGACAATCTCCATTTGCTTGAATTTCATCAGAATTTGGTAGACTTTCTGAAATGCTGGACAGAGTTTCGGTAGCTCCATTATTCAACATCAGGTTTTCCTATGGGTTTGGTATTGTTTTCCTATTCTCCCCTTCCCACAACCCCTGGCAACCATCATTCTTCTCTTATTTTCTGATTTGTTTTGGTTCCGTTTTTTGTTCCTTTTAACTCAGAAAGAGAAAGGGAAGGAAATGAAAAGCAAAGTTTGTTTACATTACTATTGCGGAAAAGATCTGGCCGGATGCTGGGACCTACCTCTTCCAGGATGGGGATTCATTTTTTCTTTAATTGTTTTGAGACAGGGTCTCGCTCTGTCTGCCAGGCTGGAGTGCAGCGGCCATTTTCTGATTCTATGAGATCAGTCAACTCAGATTCCACATAACTGAGATCATACAGTGTTTACTTCCTTCAGCCTCACTTATTTTACTTCCCATCATGCCCTCGGCCTTCATCCACATTGGTGCAATGCCAGAATTGCCTTCTTGTTTATGGTAGAATAATCCAATGTATATACCACCATTTCCTTATCCATTTTTCTGTCACAGACTCTGGGGTTGTTTCCATGGCTCTTGTGAATAACGCTGCAGAGAACCGGAGAGTGCAGATGTCTCTTTGACATGCTGACCTCTTTCTTTCACGTAGAAACACAGAAGTAGGGTTGCTGGAACACAGGCAGTTCTATTCTTAATGTTTTCAGAAAGTTCCCTACAATTTTCTTTTTGCTACGGCCTTGAAAATATTCCTTATATATTTTGGATATTAATCCACTGTCATATATATGGCTGCTTGTTTGTTTTTTTTTAGTTCTGTTTTTTGCTTTTTTTTTTCCCCCGCCAAGCGTAAGATTCAGTTTTACCTGGTAGGACTTATTTGTACTTTGTGTCTTGTCCTTTTGGTGCGCTATCAGGGTTTTCACCACATCCAGTTTGCACAGTTGGGGAAGTAGAAGGTCTTCAAATGGACTCCAGCACTGTCCAATAGAAACATAAGATAACCCATATATGTAATTGTAAATTCATTTTCTGGTAGTCACATAAAATAGTACAAAACAAGCCTAATGAATTTTAACTCAAAATAAAATCATTTAACATGTGAGCAACTTTAAACGTTCTCAAGGAGATAGTTTACATTCTCTTTTCCCCCTTATGTCTTCAAAAATAAGAGTGTATTTGGCTCACAGCACATCTCCATTCAGATACGCCCCATCCCAGGTCTCAATAGCCATTTGTGACTGGTGGCTACCATATCAAAGAGCTCAGGGGTGTAGACTCCTTTACTATTTCAATTCAAAGGCTTTCGATGAATCATGCCCTTTATTCCAATGAGTATTACAGATATTAGAAGTTCAGGGCCTCGAGTCATTGACATTTGTATTCATGTTGTGTCTTCATCACTAGCAGTAGTGATTTTAAGTATCGTGCCATGACAGCTCCATGCATGTAAAGATAAAAGCCCCACACACTATCAGCTGTTCATTCAGCTCGTGGAAATTCTAATTCCGTGTTCATTTTTTTTTCCATAGACATTTGCCATGGCTGAGCACTTCAAACAGGTCATTAGATGTCCTGTCTGTCTAAAAGATCTTGAAGACGCCGTGCAACTGAAATGTGGATATGCCTGCTGCCTCCAGTGCCTCAATTCACTCCAGAAGGAGCCCGATGGGGAAGGTTTACTGTGCCGTTTCTGCTCTGTGGTCTCTCAGAAGGATGACATCAAGCCCAAGTACAAGCTGAGGGCGCTGGTTTCCATCATCAAGGAACTAGAGCCCAAGCTGAAAAAGGTTCTCACAATGAACCCAAGGATGAGGAAGTTTCAAGGTAAGGAATCTATAGGACCTGCCACAACCCATAAAAGGCACTGGGAAAACGACTTTCAAACATTTCTTCATTAAACATAGGCATTAGGATATCTAGCATCTAAAACTTCCATGCTTCACAAACAGCAACAGTTCTCACCTTTGCGTACAGATTTTCATGGAATCTGTGCACGTTTGTAGAATACTTTGGAGAGCAAGCTACTGTCTTCTTTCATGTATCATATGTGATAAATGGAAAACTAATTTTCATCAAATTCTCCACTAACTTAATTCAAAAGGCATTTCTAATATGAATAAGGTGGACTTGTTACAATGATCATATTCATGCAATCTAGAGATAAAATTTAACCTCATCAGGTGGCCAAACAAGTTTCCCCAGGAAATTTTGATTTGGGAAAGAAAGTAGAATAAGAGTAAAAGTGAATAATGTGTTTAAGTGTTTGCAGTCAAAGGGCAGAGGGAGTCTGTAGTGTGTGTCTTTGCTGAACTCCTGGTTCTTCTTTGCACAGTGGATATGACGTTGGATGTGGACACAGCCAACAACTATCTCATCATTTCTGAAGACCTGAGGAGTTTCCGAAGTGGGGATTTGAGCCAGAATAGGAAGGAGCAAGCTGAGAGGTTCGACACTACCCTGTGTGTCCTGGGCACCCCTCGCTTCACTTCCGGCCGCCATTACTGGGAGGTGGACGTGGGCACCAGCCAAGTGTGGGATGTGGGTGTGTGCAAGGAATCTGTGAACCGACAGGGGATGATTGTGCTTTCTTCAGAACACGGCTTCTTGACTGTGGGTTGCAGAGAAGGAAAGGTCTTTGCTGCCAGCACTGTGCCTATGACTCCTCTCTGGGTGAGTCCCCAGTTGCACAGAGTGGGGATTTTCCTGGATGTAGGTATGAGGTCCATTGCCTTTTACAATGTTAGTGATGGGTGCCATATCTACACATTCATCGAGATTCCTGTTTGCGAGCCATGGCGTCCATTTTTTGCTCATCAACGTGGAAGTCAAGATGATCAGAGCATCCTGAGTATCTGTTCTGTGATCAATCCAGCCAGGGCCAGTGCCCCAGTTTCTTCTGGGGGAAAGTAAATAAACATTTCAACATAATCATCTTTAGGAAGTTTCAGTGCGCCCATAGCCATAGCTAAGAACTTTTCTGCTAGATACACATAGGTACAAAGGGACAGAAGGGAAAAAGCCATCACTCTGTAAACCATGAACAGAAAGCAATTATGTTAATGAGGGGAAAATTACATTGTAATTAAAGTTTGTCATGTTGTTTTCTTTGGGGCTTATGTTTATATTTCTGTTCAATAAATATTTTGAAAATTCAGATTCATTTGCCAATGTTTTCTATTTTCTGCAAGATTAGTGTACTATGTGTTATGGAAGTTATGAACGAAATAATAATTTCAATGTGACCCAACACAGTAACTGAATTTCAAATGATAAGGACCTATGAATACGGCAAAATTATATATGTTCATGTATTCAGTTTAACCCAACAACCGAACACTGACATTCATTTCAAGTGCACACTGAGTGTTTGCCACGAATATGTGTGGTCTTAGAGAGATCTCATTAGCTTTAAAATTGAAATACTATACACCCTCTCCTATGACGGCAACAGAGTCAAATTGGAAATCAATAACAGGAAGAAATCCAGAAATTCTCCACTTACATGCAAATTAAATAACCACTTCTAAATAAAATGATCAAATATGAAATGACAATGGAAATTACAGCTATCCTGAGTTGAATGAAAAGCACACATTTCCAAAATTTCTAGATGCGGTTGAAGCTCACTGAGAAACTCCTAATAGGAAGAAAATACCGTAATCAATCACCTTAATTTCTACTTGAACTTACTTCACTAAGAGCAATTCAATTGTCAGCATTTTGATCAAAACCATCTGACAAGTATCTGGGCAGTTCGAGACATTCTCACATCTTCCTGTCTTCTTCTGAGCCCTCCAAACGGTTGCAACCTCTGCCCGTTACCCAGTTCCAAAGTCGCTTCCACATTTTCAGGTACCTCAATAGCAGTGCCTCACTCCTGGTACCAATATTCTATATCAGTTCATTCTCACACTGCTCTAAAGAACTACCGGAGACTGGGTAATTTATGAAGAAAAGAGGTTTCATTAATTTATAGTTCTGCAGGTCGCACGGGGAACATCACTGGGTGGCCTCGGGAAATTTAACAATCATGGAGGAAGGCAAAGGGGAAACGTACATGAGAGCGGGTAAGGAACCTTTACCACTGTCTTAGTAGAAGCCAGCGGAGCTGCTTTCTGTGAAAAGATGCAATTGGAAAAGAGTGGAAAGTATCTATCACCCAAACCAACCCCAGCAGTGTGCCAGCAATCCTAAGACGCTCTTCTCTAATTCTGAACGGAAGAACTCCGCTTCCAAGACATGAGCATGAATGCAATTCCAGGCTGTAAGATATTTTGGGAGAATATTAGAGAGGCAAATCAACCCACTGGGCTTGGTGCTTTCCACAACTGAGGCCACCTGGTATTCCCAAAGAGAACAGAAATTTTGTTCAAGCTTTACTGAAAGCAGATAAAAATTAAAAGATGTGAGGGATCAGTGCTCCAGGAACCTGGGTCCATAAAATTACAAGCTGGAGAATAACTGCTCCCAGAAATGTGAGTATATTTTAAAAGGATTTATATGAGAAAATAAAGCAATTAGAATTATGCGAGAAGAGATAAGCGTTTTCTCCCTGCATGCATATGTGTAGATACGGTACGTGTGTGTACATGGACATACAGGTGGCAGATTATATTATAGATGCCAATCAATGAAGAAATGCAATGTGCAAGGATTTCATCTAATATATGCACCGCAACGTAGAGATTTGTGTTTCTCAATTGGCCTTCACGAGACAAAAGGAATTGAGAACTGCCTTGGCTTTGAATAGGAAAGAAGAGATCTAGCAATCACTAGAGAGTGATTACTGTGGAGATGATTGAATTAAAGACTATTAATTCAATCACATTAATGTAATCAAATCCTTTCCCACCTGACCTCCAGTCTCCCACTTTTACGTTCTTATCCATGAACTCTGATCCCCTATAATATATTTAATATATGAGGAACCCAATTGTGAACATTTTTAAAGAGGAAATGAATCTCATTTTACTTATGTTGTGATGTAAGGGAAATAGAAAGATTGTAACAGTATCTTTTACCTTTCATTTTAGATGCTGCAACTAAAAAGAAAAACCGGACTTTCACTGGCTGACTGATTGTCTGGAAACCGTTTTGGGATTTCTTTCCTAAGCTTCTTAATTAGAATCTTTACATTACAGAGAAAATGTTTTTGAGAGTTGAGTGTGGTCTGTGGAGTGTCCTGTTAGTAACGACTACTGGGTAGGTTTAACTCACCTCTTTTATTGAAATGTGAAAAGGTGTTATATTTATAATAGAAAACTCTTTGAAAGTCGCACCATTCATTTTAGAGGAATTTTAAATGTCACCCCAAATTTTAAGATTTTATTTAATTTTAACTAGTTTCCAAGTTTTAATCAATAGGCATAATATTCAAGATCTTATCTAAAAATTATTACATGGCAATATTTTGTCCTTGTTAATTAAAAAATAACACTGAAAACACAATCGTCTTCCTTTATGGTAAAAACCTGTCCAATAGTAACCATCTCAATGATGGCAGAATGAAATCAGAATCTGATTGGATTAAAAAGGAGGGAAAGGGTGTGGCTAAGGTGGGTGGAGACACCCTCTCGTATAAAAGCCCCTGGCAGGCAGCTCTCACTCCAGATCTGAGCTGTCTGCAGAAGCAGCTGGAGACCAGGGGAGAAACTCCAGAAGGAGAGGTGAGTTCAATCTCTTGGAATTCATTTTTACAAAAGGCGTATGAGAGTCTAGGGGAATGCAATAATGTCTTGATTCCACAAGTGTTGTCTGAGGCCAACTCCATGACAGACGCACTGTATTTCTGGAGGATAATGGCACCTCTGCCCTGGTAACAGTTAGGTAAGTCTTAGATTTTCAATACCAGGGCAAGAGACGTGACAATCTCCATTTGCTTGAATTTCATCAGAATTTGGTAGACTTTCTGAAATGCTGGACAGAGTTTCGGTAGCTCCATTATTCAACATCAGGTTTTCCTATGGGTTTGGTATTGTTTTCCTATTCTCCCCTTCCCACAACCCCTGGCAACCATCATTCTTCTCTTATTTTCTGATTTGTTTTGGTTCCGTTTTTTGTTCCTTTTAACTCAGAAAGAGAAAGGGAAGGAAATGAAAAGCAAAGTTTGTTTACATTACTATTGCGGAAAAGATCTGGCCGGATGCTGGGACCTACCTCTTCCAGGATGGGGATTCATTTTTTCTTTAATTGTTTTGAGACAGGGTCTCGCTCTGTCTGCCAGGCTGGAGTGCAGCGGCCATTTTCTGATTCTATGAGATCAGTCAACTCAGATTACACATAACTGAGATCATACAGTGTTTACTTCCTTCAGCCTCACTTATTTTACTTCCCATCATGCCCTCGGCCTTCATCCACATTGGTGCAATGCCAGAATTGCCTTCTTTTTTATGGTAGAATAATCCAATGTATATACCACCATTTCCTTATCCATTTTTCTGTCACAGACTCTGGGGTTGTTTCCATGGCTCTTGTGAATAACGCTGCAGAGAACCGGAGAGTGCAGATGTCTCTTTGACATGCTGACCTCTTTCTTTCACGTAGAAACACAGAAGTAGGGTTGCTGGAACACAGGCAGTTCTATTCTTAATGTTTTCAGAAAGTTCCCTACAATTTTCTTTTTGCTACGGCCTTGAAAATATTCCTTATATATTTTGGATATTAATCCACTGTCATATATATGGCTGCTTGTTTGTTTTTTTTTAGTTCTGTTTTTTGCTTTTTTTTTTCCCCCGCCAAGCGTAAGATTCAGTTTTACCTGGTAGGACTTATTTGTACTTTGTGTCTTGTCCTTTTGGTGCGCTATCAGGGTTTTCACCACATCCAGTTTGCACAGTTGGGGAAGTAGAAGGTCTTCAAATGGACTCCAGCACTGTCCAATAGAAACATAAGATAACCCATATATGTAATTGTAAATTCATTTTCTGGTAGTCACATAAAATAGTACAAAACAAGCCTAATGAATTTTAACTCAAAATAAAATCATTTAACATGTGAGCAACTTTAAACGTTCTCAAGGAGATAGTTTACATTCTCTTTTCCCCCTTATGTCTTCAAAAATAAGAGTGTATTTGGCTCACAGCACATCTCCATTCAGATACGCCCCATCCCAGGTCTCAATAGCCATTTGTGACTGGTGGCTACCATATCAAAGAGCTCAGGGGTGTAGACTCCTTTACTATTTCAATTCAAAGGCTTTCGATGAATCATGCCCTTTATTCCAATGAGTATTACAGATATTAGAAGTTCAGGGCCTCGAGTCATTGACATTTGTATTCATGTTGTGTCTTCATCACTAGCAGTAGTGATTTTAAGTATCGTGCCATGACAGCTCCATGCATGTAAAGATAAAAGCCCCACACACTATCAGCTGTTCATTCAGCTCGTGGAAATTCTAATTCCGTGTTCATTTTTTTTTCCATAGACATTTGCCATGGCTGAGCACTTCAAACAGGTCATTAGATGTCCTGTCTGTCTAAAAGATCTTGAAGACGCCGTGCAACTGAAATGTGGATATGCCTGCTGCCTCCAGTGCCTCAATTCACTCCAGAAGGAGCCCGATGGGGAAGGTTTACTGTGCCGTTTCTGCTCTGTGGTCTCTCAGAAGGATGACATCAAGCCCAAGTACAAGCTGAGGGCGCTGGTTTCCATCATCAAGGAACTAGAGCCCAAGCTGAAAAAGGTTCTCACAATGAACCCAAGGATGAGGAAGTTTCAAGGTAAGGAATCTATAGGACCTGCCACAACCCATAAAAGGCACTGGGAAAACGACTTTCAAACATTTCTTCATTAAACATAGGCATTAGGATATCTAGCATCTAAAACTTCCATGCTTCACAAACAGCAACAGTTCTCACCTTTGCGTACAGATTTTCATGGAATCTGTGCACGTTTGTAGAATACTTTGGAGAGCAAGCTACTGTCTTCTTTCATGTATCATATGTGATAAATGGAAAACTAATTTTCATCAAATTCTCCACTAACTTAATTCAAAAGGCATTTCTAATATGAATAAGGTGGACTTGTTACAATGATCATATTCATGCAATCTAGAGATAAAATTTAACCGTATCAGGTGGCCAAACAAGTTTCCCCAGGAAATTTTGATTTGGGAAACAAAGTAGAATAAGAGTAAAAGTGAATAATGTGTTTAAGTGTTTGCAGTCAAAGGGCAGAGGGAGTCTGTAGTGTGTGTCTTTGCTGAACTCCTGGTTCTTCTTTGCACAGTGGATATGACGTTGGATGTGGACACAGCCAACAACTATCTCATCATTTCTGAAGACCTGAGGAGTTTCCGAAGTGGGGATTTGAGCCACAATAGGAAGGAGCAAGCTGAGAGGTTCGACACTACCCTGTGTGTCCTGGGCACCCCTCGCTTCACTTCCGGCCGCCATTACTGGGAGGTGGACGTGGGCACCAGCCAAGTGTGGGATGTGGGTGTGTGCAAGGAATCTGTGAACCGACAGGGGATGATTGTGCTTTCTTCAGAACACGGCTTCTTGACTGTGGGTTGCAGAGAAGGAAAGGTCTTTGCTGCCAGCACTGTGCCTATGACTCCTCTCTGGGTGAGTCCCCAGTTGCACAGAGTGGGGATTTTCCTGGATGTAGGTATGAGGTCCATTGCCTTTTACAATGTTAGTGATGGGTGCCATATCTACACATTCATCGAGATTCCTGTTTGCGAGCCATGGCGTCCATTTTTTGCTCATCAACGTGGAAGTCAAGATGATCAGAGCATCCTGAGTATCTGTTCTGTGATCAATCCAGCCAGGGCCAGTGCCCCAGTTTCTTCTGGGGGAAAGTAAATAAACATTTCAACATAATCATCTTTAGGAAGTTTCAGTGCGCCCATAGCCATAGCTAAGAACTTTTCTGCTAGATACACATAGGTACAAAGGGACAGAAGGGAAAAAGCCATCACTCTGTAAACCATGAACAGAAAGCAATTATGTTAATGAGGGGAAAATTACATTGTAATTAAAGTTTGTCATGTTGTTTTCTTTGGGGCTTATGTTTATATTTCTGTTCAATAAATATTTTGAAAATTCAGATTCATTTGCCAATGTTTTCTATTTTCTGCAAGATTAGTGTACTATGTGTTATGGAAGTTATGAACGAAATAATAATTTCAATGTGACCCAACACAGTAACTGAATTTCAAATGATAAGGACCTATGAATACGGCAAAATTATATATGTTCATGTATTCAGTTTAACCCAACAACCGAACACTGACATTCATTTCAAGTGCACACTGAGTGTTTGCCACGAATATGTGTGGTCTTAGAGAGATCTCATTAGCTTTAAAATTGAAATACTATACACCCTCTCCTATGACGGCAACAGAGTCAAATTGGAAATCAATAACAGGAAGAAATCCAGAAATTCTCCACTTACATGCAAATTAAATAACCACTTCTAAATAAAATGATCAAATATGAAATGACAATGGAAATTACAGCTATCCTGAGTTGAATGAAAAGCACACATTTCCAAAATTTCTAGATGCGGTTGAAGCTCACTGAGAAACTCCTAATAGGAAGAAAATACCGTAATCAATCACCTTAATTTCTACTTGAACTTACTTCACTAAGAGCAATTCAATTGTCAGCATTTTGATCAAAACCATCTGACAAGTATCTGGGCAGTTCCAGACATTCTCACATCTTCCTGTCTTCTTCTGAGCCCTCCAAACGGTTGCAACCTCTGCCCGTTACCCAGTTCCAAAGTCGCTTCCACATTTTCAGGTACCTCAATAGCAGTGCCTCACTCCTGGTACCAATATTCTGTATCAGTTCATTCTCACACTGCTCTAAAGAACTACCGGAGACTGGGTAATTTATGAAGAAAAGAGGTTTCATTAATTTATAGTTCTGCAGGTCGCACGGGGAACATCACTGGGTGGCCTCGGGAAATTTAACAATCATGGAGGAAGGCAAAGGGGAAACGTACATGAGAGCGGGTAAGGAACCTTTACCACTGTCTTAGTAGAAGCCAGCGGAGCTGCTTTCTGTGAAAAGATGCAATTGGAAAAGAGTGGAAAGTATCTATCACCCAAACCAACCCCAGCAGTGTGCCAGCAATCCTAAGACGCTGTTCTCTAATTCTGAACGGAAGAACTCCGCTTCCAAGACATGAGCATGAATGCAATTCCAGGCTGTAAGATATTTTGGGAGAATATTAAAGAGGCAAATCAACCCACTGGGCTTGGTGCTTTCCACAACTGAGGCCACCTGGTATTCCCAAAGAGAACAGAAATTTTGTTCAAGCTTTACTGAAAGCAGATAAAAATTAAAAGATGTGAGGGATCAGTGCTCCAGGAACATGGGTCCATAAAATTACAAGCTGGAGAATAACTGCTCCCAGAAATGTGAGTATATTTTAAAAGGATTCATATGAGAAAATAAAGCAATTAGAATTATGCCAGAAGAGATAAGCGTTTTCTCCCTGCATGCATATGTGTAGATACGGTATGTGTGTGTACATGGACATACAGGTGGCAGATTATATTATAGATGCCAATCAATGAAGAAATGCAATGTGCAAGGATTTCATCTAATATATGCACCGCAACGTAGAGATTTGTGTTTCTCAATTGGCCTTCACGAGACAAAAGGAATTGAGAACTGCCTTGGCTTTGAATAGGAAAGAAGACATCTAGCAATCACTAGAGAGTGATTACTGTGGAGATGATTGAATTAAAGACTATTAATCTAATCACATTAATGTAATCAGATCTTTCCCACCTGACCTCCAGTCTCCCACTTTTACGTTCTTATCCATGAACTCTGATCCCCTATAATATATTTAATACATGAGGAACCCAATTGTGAACATTTTTAAAGAGGAAATGAATCTCATTTTACTTATGTTGTGATGTAAGGGAAATAGAAAGATTGTAACAGTATCTTTTACCTTTCATTTTAGATGCTGCAACTAAAAAGAAAAACCGGACTTTCACTGGCTGACTGATTGTCTGGAAACCGTTTTGGGATTTCTTTCCTAAGCTTCTTAATTAGAATCTTTACATTACAGAGAAAATGTTTTTGAGAGTTGAGTGTGGTCTGTGGAGTGTCCTGTTAGTAACGACTACTGGGTAGGTTTAACTCACCTCTTTTATTGAAATGTGAAAAGGTGTTATATTTATAATAGAAAACTCTTTGAAAGTCGCACCATGCATTTTAGAGGAATTTTAAATGTCACCCCAAATTTTAAGATTTTATTTAATTTTAACTAGTTTCCAAGTTTTAATCAATAGGCATAATATTCAAGATCTTATCTAAAAATTATTACATGGCAATATTTTGTCCTTGTTAATTAAAAAATAACACTGAAAACACAATCGTCTTCCTTTATGGTAAAAACCTGTCCAATAGTAACCATCTCAATGATGGCAGAATGAAATCAGAATCTGATTGGATTAAAAAGGAGGGAAAGGGTGTGGCTAAGGTGGGTGGAGACACCCTCTCGTATAAAAGTCCCTGGCAGGCAGCTCTCACTCCAGATCTGAGCTGTCTGCAGAAGCAGCTGGAGACCAGGGGAGAAACTCCAGAAGGAGAGGTGAGTTCAATCTCTTGGAATTCATTTTTACAAAAGGCGTATGAGAGTCTAGGGGAATGCAATAATGTCTTGATTCCACAAGTGTTGTCTGAGGCCAACTCCATGACAGACGCACTGTATTTCTGGAGGATAATGGCACCTCTGCCCTGGTAACAGTTAGGTAAGTCTTAGATTTTCAATACCAGGGCAAGAGACGTGACAATCTCCATTTGCTTGAATTTCATCAGAATTTGGTAGACTTTCTGAAATGATGGACAGAGGTTCGGTGGCTGCGTTATTCAACATCAGGTTTTCCTATGGGTTTGGTATTGTTTTCCTATTCTCCCCTTCCCACAACCCCTGGCAACCATCATTCTTCTCTTATTTTCTGATTTTTTTTTGTTCAGTTTTTTGTTCCTTTTAATTCAGAAAGAGAAAGGGAAGGAAATGAAAAGCAAAGTTTGTTTACATTACTATTGCTGAAAAGATCTGGCCGGATGCTGGGACCTACCTCTTCCAGGATGGGGATTCATTTTTTCTTTAATTGTTTTGAGACAGGGTCTCGCTCTGTCTGCCAGGCTGGAGTGCAGCGGCCATTTTCTGATTCTATGAGATCAGTCAACTCAGATTACACATAACTGAGATCATACAGTGTTTACTTCCTTCAGCCTCACTTATTTTACTTCCCGTCATGCCCTCGGCCTTCATCCACATTGGTGCAATGCCAGAATTGCCTTCTTTTTTATGGTAGAATAATCCAATGTATATACCACCATTTCCTTATCCATTTTTCTGTCACAGACTCTGGGGTTGTTTCCATGGCTCTTGTGAATAACGCTGCAGAGAACCTGAGAGTGCAGATGTCTCTTTGACATGCTGACCTCTTTCTTTCACGTAGAAACACAGAAGTAGGGTTGCTGGAACACAGGCAGTTCTATTCTTAATGTTTTCAGAAAGTTCCCTACAATTTTCTTTTTGCTACGGCCTTGAAAATATTCCTTATATATTTTGGATATTAATCCACTGTCATATATATGGCTGCTTGTTTTTTTTTAGTTCTGTTTTTTGCTTTTTTTTTTTTTTTCCCCCGCCAAGCGTAAGATTCAGTTTTACCTGGTAGGACTTATTTGTACTTTGTGTCTTGTCCTTTTGGTGCGCTATCAGGGTTTTCACCACATCCAGTTTGCACAGTTGGGGAAGTAGAAGGTCTTCAAATGGACTCCAGCACTGTCCAATAGAAACATAAGATAACCCATATATGTAATTGTAAATTCATTTTCTGGTAGTCACATAAAATAGGACAAAACAAACCTAATGAATTTTAACTCAAAATAAAATCATTTAACATGTGAGCAACTTTAAACGTTCTCAAGGAGATAGTTTACATTCTCTTTTCCCCCTTATGTCTTCAAAAATAAGAGTGTATTTGGCTCACAGCACATCTCCATTCAGATACGCCCCATCCCAGGTCTCAATAGCCATTTGTGACTGGTGGCTACCATATCAAAGAGCTCAGGGGTGTAGACTCCTTTACTATTTCAATTCAAAGGCTTTCGATGAATCATGCCCTTTATTCCAATGAGTATTACAGATATTAGAAGTTCAGGGCCTCGAGTCATTGACATTTGTATTCATGTTGTGTCTTCATCACTAGCAGCAGTGATTTTAAGTATCGTGCCATGACAGCTCCATGCATGTAAAGATAAAAGCCCCACACACTATCAGCTGTTCATTCAGCTCGTGGAAATTCTAATTCCGTGTTCATTTTTTTTTCTATAGACATTTGCCATGGCTGAGCACTTCAAACAGGTCATTAGATGTCCTGTCTGCCTAAAAGATCTTGAAGACGCTGTGCAACTGAAATGTGGATATGCCTGCTGCCTCCAGTGCCTCAATTCACTCCAGAAGGAGCCCGATGGGGAAGGTTTACTGTGCCGTTTCTGCTCTGTGGTCTCTCAGAAGGATGACATCAAGCCCAAGTACAAGCTGAGGGCGCTGGTTTCCATCATCAAGGAACTAGAGCCCAAGCTGAAAAAGGTTCTAACAATGAACCCAAGGATGAGGAAGTTTCAAGGTAAGGAATCTATAGGACCTGCCACAACCCATAAAAGGCACTGGGAAAACGACTTTCAAACATTTCTTCATTAAACATAGGCATTAGCAGGATATCTAGCATCTAAAACTTCCATGCTTCACAAACAGCAACAGTTCTCACCTTTGCGTACAGATTTTCATGGAATCTGTGCACGTTTGTAGAATACTTTGGAGAGCAAGCTACTGTCTTCTTTCATGTATCATATGTGATAAATGGAAAACTAATTTTCATCAAATTATCCACTAACTTAATTCAAAAGGCATTTCTAATATGAATAAGGTGGACTTGTTACAATGATCATATTCATGCAATCTATAGATAAAATTTAACCGTATCAGGTGGCCAAACAAGTTTCCCCAGGAAATTTTGATTTGGGAAAGAAAGTAGAATAAGAGTAAAAGTGAATAATGTGTTTAAGTGTTTGCAGTCAAAGGGCAGAGGGAGTCTGTAGTGTGTGTCTTTGCTGAACTCCTGGTTCTTCTTTGCACAGTGGATATGACGTTGGATGTGGACACAGCCAACAACTATCTCATCATTTCTGAAGACCTGAGGAGTTTCCGAAGTGGGGATTTGAGCCACAATAGGAAGGAGCAAGCTGAGAGGTTCGACACTACCCTGTGTGTCCTGGGTACCCCTCGCTTCACTTCCGGCCGCCATTACTGGGAGGTGGACGTGGGCACCAGCCAAGTGTGGGATGTGGGTGTGTGCAAGGAATCTGTGAACCGACAGGGGATGATTGTGCTTTCTTCAGAACACGGCTTCTTGACTGTGGGTTGCAGAGAAGGAAAGGTCTTTGCTGCCAGCACTGTGCCTATGACTCCTCTCTGGGTGAGTCCCCAGTTGCACAGAGTGGGGATTTTCCTGGATGTAGGTATGAGGTCCATTGCCTTTTACAATGTTAGTGATGGGTGCCATATCTACACATTCATCGAGATTCCTGTTTGCGAGCCATGGCGTCCATTTTTTGCTCATCAACGTGGAAGTCAAGATGATCAGAGCATCCTGAGTATCTGTTCTGTGATCAATCCAGCCAGGGCCAGTGCCCCAGTTTCTTCTGGGGGAAAGTAAATAAACATTTCAACATAATCATCTTTAGGAAGTTTCAGTGCGCCCATAGCCATAGCTAAGAACTTTTCTGCTAGATACACATAGGTACAAAGGGACAGAAGGGAAAAGCCATCACTCTGTAAACCATGAACAGAAAGCAATTATATTAATGAGGGGAAAATTACATTGTAATTAAAGTTTGTCATGTTGTTTTCTTTGGGGCTTATGTTTATATTTCTGTTCAATAAATATTTTGAAAATGCAGATTCATTTGCCAATGTTTTCTATTTTCTGCAAGATTAGTGTGCTATGTGTTATGGAAGTTATGAACTAAATAATAATTTGAATGTGACCCAACACAGTAACTGAATTTCAAATGAGAAGGACCTATGAATACGGCAAAATTATATATGTTCATGTATTCAGTTTAACCCAACAACCGAACACTGACATTCATTTCAAGTGCACACTGAGTGTTTGCCACGAATATGTGTGGTCTTAGAGAGATCTCATTAGCTTTAAAATTGAAATACTATACACCCTCTCCTATGACGGCAACAGAGTCAAATTGGAAATCAATAACAGGAAGAAATCCAGAAATTCTCCACTTACATGCAAATTAAATAACGACTTGTAAATAAGATGATCAAATATGAAATGACAATGGAAATTACAGCTATCCTGAGTTGAATGAAAAGCACACATTTCCAAAATTTCTAGATGCGGTTGAAGCTCACTGAGAAACTCCTAATAGGAAGAAAATACCGTAATCAATCACGTTAATTTCTACTTGAACTTACTTCACTAAGAGCAATTCAATTGTCAGCATTTTGATCAAAACCATCTGACAAGTATCTGGGCAGTTCCAGACATTCTCACATCTTCCTGTCTTCTTCTGAGCCCTCCAAACGGTTGCAACCTCTGCCCGTTACCCAGTTCCAAAGTCGCTTCCAGATTTTCAGGTACCTCAATAGCAGTGCCTCACTCCTGGTACCAATATTCTATATGAGTTCATTCTCACACTGCTCTAAAGAACTACCGGAGACTGGGTCATTTATGAAGAAAAGAGGTTTCACTAATTTATAGTTCTGCAGGTCGCACGGGGAACATCACTGGGTGGCCTCGGGAAACTGAACAATCATGGAGGAAGGCAAAGGGGAAGCGTACATGAGAGCGGGTAAGGAACCTTTACCACTGTCTTAGTAGAAGCCAGCGGAGCTGCTTTCTGTGAAAAGATGCAATTGGAAAAGAGTGGAAAGTATCTAACACCCAAACCAACCCCACCAGTGTGCCAGCAATCCTAAGACGCTCTTCTCTAATTCTGAACGGAAGAACTCCGCTTCCAAGACATGAGCATGAATGCAATTCCAGGCTGTAAGATATTTTGGGAGAATATTAGAGAGGCAAATCAACCACTGGGCTTGGTGCTTTCCACAACTGAGGCCACCTGGTATTCCCAAGGAGAACAGAAATTTTATTCAAGCTTTACTCAAAGCAGATAAAAATTACAAGATGTGAGGGATCAGTGCTCCAGGAACCTGGGTCCATAAAATTACAAGCTGGAGAATAACTGCTCCCAGAAATGTGAGTATATTTTAAAAGGATTTATATGAGAAAATAAACCAATTAGAATTATGCGAGAAGAGATAAGCATTTTCTCCCTGCATGCATACGTGTAGATACGGTATGTGTGTGTACATGGACATACAGGTGGCAGATTATATTATAGATGCCAATCAATGAAGAAATGCAATGTCCAAGGATTTCATCTAATATATGCACCGCAACGTAGAGATTTGTGTTTCTCAATTTGCCTTCACGAGACAAAAGGAATTGAGAACTGCCTTGGCTTTGAATAGGAAAGAAGAGAATCTAGCAATCACTAGAGAATGATTACTGTGGAGATGATTGAATTAAAGACTATTAATTTAATCACATGAATGTAATCAAATCCTTTCCCACCTGACCTCCAGTCTCCCACTTTTACGTTCTTATCCATGAACTCTGATCCCCTATAATATCTTTAGTACATGAGGAACCCAAGTGTGAACATTTTTAAAGAGGAAATGCGTTGTGTTGTAAGGGAAATAGAAAGATTGTAACAGTATATTTTACCTTTCATTTTAGATGCTGCAACTAGAAAGAAAAACCGGAGTTTCACTGGCTGACTGATTGTCTGGAAACCGTTTTGGGATTTCTTTCCTAAGCTTCTTAATTAGAATCTTTACATTATAGAGAAAATGTTTTTGAGAGTTGAGTGTGGTCTGTGGAATGTCCTATTAGTAACGACTACTGCGTAGTTTTAACTCACCTCTTTTATTGAAATGTGAAAAGGTGTTACATTTATAATAGAAAACTCTTTGAAAGTCGCACCGTTCATTTGAGAGGAATTTTAAATGTCACCCCAAATTTTAAGATTTTAATTAATTTTAATTGATTTCCTAATTTTAATCAATAGGCATAATATTCAAGATCTTATCTAAAAACTATTACATGGCAATATTTTGTCCTTGTTAATTCAAAAATAACACTGAAAACACAATCGTCTTCCTTTATGGTAAAAACCTGAGCAATAATAACCATCTCAATGATGGCAGAATGAAATCAGAATCTGATTGGATTAAAAAGGAGGGAAAGGGTGTGGCTAAGGTGGGTGGAGAGACCCTCTCTTATAAAAGCCCCTGGCAGGCAGCTCTCACCCCACATCTGAGCTGTCCGCAGAAGCAGCTGGAGACCAGGGGAGAAACTCCAGAAGGAGAGGTGAGTTCAATCTCTTGGAATTCATTTTTACAAAAGGCGTATGAGAGTCTAGGGGAATGCAATAATGTCTTGATTCCACAAGAGTTGTCTGAGGCCAACTCCATGACAGACACACTGTATTTCTGGAGGATAATGGGACCTCTGCCCTGGTAACAGTTAGGTAAGTCTTAGATTTTCAATACCAAGGCGAGAGACGTGACAATCTCCATTTGCTTGAATTTCATCAGAATTTGGTAGACTGTCTGAAATGATGGACAGAGGTTCGGTGGCGGCGTTATTCAATGTCAGGTTTTCCTATGGGTTTGGTATTGTTTTCCTATTCTCCCCTTCCCACAACCCCTGGCAACCATCATTCTTCTCTTATTTTCTGATTTTTTTTTTTTGTTCAGTTTTTTGTTCCTTTTAATTCAGAAAGAGAAAGGGAAGGAAATGAAAAGCAAAGTTTGTTTACATTACTATTGCGGAAAAGATCTGGCCGGATGCCGGGACCTACCTCTTCCAGGATGGGGATTCATTATTTCTTTAATTGTTTTGAGACAGTGTCTCGCTGTGTCTGCCAGGCTGCAGTGCAGTGGCTATTTTCTGATTCTATGAGATCAGTCAAGTCAGATTCCACATAACTGAGATCATACAGTGTTTACTTCCCTCAGCCTCACTTATCTCACTTCCCATCATGCCCTCGGCCTTCATCCACATTGGTGCAATGCCAGAATTGCCTTCTTTTTTATGGTAGAATAATTCGATGTGTATATCACCATTTCCTCATCCATTTTTCTCTCACAGACTCTGGGGTTGGTTCCATGGCTCTTGTGAATAACGCTGCAGAGAACCTGAGAGGGCAGATGTCTCTTTGACATGCTGACCTCTTTCTTTCACGTAGAAACACAGAAGTAGGGTTGCTGGAACACAGGCAGTTCTATTCTTCATGTTTTCAGAAACCTCCCTACTATTTTCTGTAGTGGTTGTACCATTTTCTTTCCCACCAACCGTGCACAAGGTTTCCCCTTTCTCCACATCATTACCAACACTTATCTTTTGTCTTTTTGATCATAGCCATCCTAGCAGAGAGGGGGGTAATATCTCACCGCGGTTTTGTTGCTGGAAGGCTCAGGAGGTTCTCTGGATGCCAGAGAGACCCCAGACCCAGCCAGTTTCCAGGTTCTGGATGCTGTCGGGAGAACGAATTCAGGGATGAGCCAGAATGAAGTGAAAGGCGAGAAGTTTCTATTCCAGAGTAAAAGCACACTGTTAGGAGAGAAGTGTGGGCGTGATTCTGAAAGCTCGTGGCGCTCAATGGAGTTCGGGGTTTCTATTTTTGTCTGTCCTTCTAATTAGGAGGTGAACTAATCATTAGGTTTTCTAGGAAAAAAGCAGAGATTTTTTAGAGTTGGTGAGGTACCCATTTTTCGTACTACATATGGGCATGCTGGGGTCAGCCGTGACACTGCAGAGTGTGTGATTTAGTGTGGTAATGACCATGGTCATTACTGTGGCAATGCTTTCAACCAGTTTAACTCCCTCCAGTTTTTTAGCACCTCATGAGCCCAGGTTCCTCCTTGTCCTTGTAATTTTAATGACAAGTGGCTAATTTTAACAGCCACTGTTTTGGTCTTATGTGACAGTGTCACTGGATACGTTCTCCACTCTCTTGTGACCACACAGTATTCCTGCCTCAGTTTAAACTGCATTTCTCGGATGATGAGTGAGGTTGAGCTTGTTCCTCAGTAGTTGCTGGTCGTTGGTGTGTGCTTTTCAGAGAAATGTCTATTCAGGTTTTTGCCCATTGGAATTTGGATTATTTTGGCTTTTGTTTCTTTTTGCTAGGGCCTTGAAAATATTCCTTACAGATTTTGGATATTAACCCACTGTCATACATATGGCTGCTTGTTTGGTTTCTTTTAGTTCTGTTTTTTGCATTTTTTTTCCCCCGCTATGCAGAAGATTCAGTTTTACCTGGTACGACTTATTTGTATTTTGTGTCTTGTCCTTTTGGTGCGCTATCAGGGTTTTCACCACATCCACTTTGCACAGTTGGGGAAGTAGAAGGTCTTCAAATGGACGCCAGCACTGTCCAATAGAAACATAAGATAACCCATATATGTAATTGTAAATTCATTTTCTGGTAGTCACATAAAATAGAACAAAACAAACCTAATGAATTTTAACTCAAAATATACTATCGTTTAACATGTGAGCAACTTTAAACGTTCTCAAGCAGATAGTTTACGTTCCCTTTTCCCCCTTATGTCTTCAAAAATAAGAGTGTATTTGGCTCACAGCACATCTCCATTCAGATACGCCCCATTTCAGGACTCAATAGCCATTTGTCACTGGTGGCTACCATATCAAACAGCTCAGGTCTAGACTCCTTTACTATTTCAAGTCAAAGAGTTTCGGTGAATCATGCCCTTTATTCCAATGAGTATTACAGATATGAGAAGTTCAGGGCCTCGAGTCATTGACATTTGTATTCATGTTGTGTCTTCATCACTAGCAGCAGTGATTTTAAGTATCATGCCATGATAGCTCCATGCATGTAAAGATAAAAGCCCCACACACTATCAGCTGTTCATTCAACTCGTGGAAATTCTAATTCCGTGTTCATTTTTTTTTCTATAGACATTTGCCGTGGCTGAGCACTTCAAACAGGTCATTAGATGTCCTGTCTGCCTAAAAGATCTTGAAGAAGCCGTGCAACTGAAATGTGGATATGCCTGCTGCCTCCAGTGCCTCAATTCACTCCAGAAGGAGCCCGATGGGGAAGGTTTACTGTGCCGTTTCTGCTCTGTGGTCTCTCAGAAGGATGACATCAAGCCCAAGTACAAGCTGAGGGCGCTGGTTTCCATCATCAAGGAACTAGAGCCCAAGCTGAAAAACGTTCTAACAATGAACCCAAGGATGAGGAAGTTTCAAGGTAAGGAATCTATAGGACCTGCCACAACCCATAAAAGGCACTGGGAAAATGACTTTCAAACATTTCTTCATTAAACATAGGCATTAGCAGGATAACTAGCTCTAAAACTTCCATGCTTCACAAACAACAGCAGTTCTCACCTTTGCGTAGAGATTTTCAAGGAATCTGTGCAAGTTTGTAGAATACTTTGGAGAGCAAGCTACTGTCTTCTTTCATGTATCATATGTGCTAAATGGAAAACTAATTTTCATCAAATTATCCACTAACTTAATTCGAAAGGCATTTCTAATATGGATAAGGTGGACTTGTTACAAGGATCATATTCATGCAATCTAGAGATAAAATTTAACCTCATCAGGTGGCCAAACAAGTTTCCCCAGGAAATTTTGATTTGGGAAAGAAAGTAGAATAAGAGTAAAAGTGAATAACGTGTTTAAGTGTTTGCAGTCAAAGGGCAGAGGGCGTCTGTAGTGTGTGTCTTTGCTGAACTCCTGGTTCTTCTTTGCACAGTGGATATGACGTTGGATGTGGACACAGCCAACAACTATCTCATCATTTCTGAAGACTTGAGGAGTTTCCGGAGTGGGGATTTGAGTCAGAATAGGAAGGAACAAGCTGAGAGGTTCGACACTGCCCTGTGCGTCCTGGGCACCCCTCGCTTCACTTCCGGCCGCCATTACTGGGAGGTGGACGTGGGCACCAGCCAAGTGTGGGATGTGGGTGTGTGCAAGGAATCTGTGAACCCACAGGGGAAGATTGTGCTTTCTTCAGAACACGGCTTCTTGACTGTGGGTTGCAGAGAAGGAAAGGTCTTTGCTGCCAGCTCTGTGCCTATGACTCCTCTCTGGGTGAGTCCCCAGTTGCACAGAGTGGGGATTTTCCTGGATGTAGGTATGAGGTCCATTGCCTTTTACAATGTTAGTGATGGGTGCCATATCTACACATTCATCGAGATTCCTGTTTGCGAACCATGGCGTCCATTTTTTGCTCATCAACGTGGAAGTCAAGATGATCAGAGCATCCTGAGTATCTGTTCTGTGATCAATCCAGCCACTGCCAGTGCCCCAGTTTCTTCTGGGGGAAAGTAAATAAACATTTCAACATAATCATCTTTAGGAAGTTTCTGTGTGCCCATAGCCATAGCTAAGAACTTTTCTCGTAGATACACATAGGTACAAAGGGACAGAAGGGAAAAAACCATCACTCTGTAAACCATGAACAGAAAGCAATTATATTACTGAGGGGAAAATTACATTGTACTTCAAGTTTGTCATGTTGTTTTCTTTGGGGCTTATGTTTATATTTCTGTTCAATAAATATTTTGAAAATGCAGATTCATTTGCCAATGTTTTCTATTTTCTGCAAGATTAGTGTAGTATGTGTTATGGAAGTTATGAACTAAATAATAATTTGAATGTGACCCAACACAGTAACTGAATTTCAAATGATAAGGACCTATGAATACGGCAAAATTATATATGTTCATGTATTCAGTGTAACCCAACAACTGAACACTGACATTCATTTCAAGTGCACACTGAGTGTTTGCCACGAATATGTGTGGCCTTAGAAGGAACTCGTTAGCTTTAAAATTGAAATACTATACACCCTCTCCTATGACGGCAACAGAGTCAAATTGGAAATCAATAACAGGAAGAAATCCATAAATTCTCCACATACATGCAAATTAAATAACCAGTTCTAAATAAAATGATCAAATATGAAATGACAATGGAAATTACAGCTATCCTGAGTAGAATGAAAAGCACACATTTACAAAATTTCTAGATGCGGTTGAAGCTCACTGAGAAACTCCTAATAGGAAGAAAATACCGTAATCAATCACCTTAATTTCTACTTGAACTTACTTCACTAAGAGCAATTCAATTGTCAGCATTTTGATCAAAACCATCTGACAAGTATCTGGGAAGTTCCAGACATTCTCACATCTTCCTGTCTTCTTCTGAGCCCTCCAAACTGTTGCAACCTCTGCCCGTTACCCAGTTCCAAAGTCGCTTCCACATTTTCAGGTACCTCAATAGCAGTGCCTCACTCCTGGTACCAATATTCTATATCAGTTCATTCTCACACTGCTCTAAAGAAGTACCGGAGACTGGGTCATTTATGAAGAAAAGAGGTTTCATTAATTTATAGTTCTGCAGGTCGCACGGGGAACATCACTGGGTGGCCTCGGGAAACTGAACAATCATGGAGGAAGGCAAAGGGGAAGCGTACATGAGAGCGGCCAAGGAACCTTTACCACTGTCTTAGTAGAAGCCAGCGGAGCTGCTTTCTGTAAAAGATGCAACTGGAAAAGAGGTGGAAAGTATCTAACACCCAAACCAACCCCACCAGTGTGCCAGCAATCCTAAGACGCTCTTCTCTAATTCTGAACGGAAGAACTCCGCTTCCAAGACATGAGCATGAATGCAATTCCAGGCTGTTAAGATATTTTGGGAGAATATTAGAGAGGCAAATCAACCCACTGGGCTTGGTGATTTCCACAACCGAGCCCACCTGGTATTCCCAAAGAGAACAGAAATTTTGTTCAAGGTTTACTGAAAGCAGATAAAAATTACAAGATGTGAGGGATCAGTGCTCCAGGAACCTGGGTCCATAAAATTAGAAGCTGGGGAGTAACTGCTCCCAGAAATGTGAGTATATTTTAAAAGGATTTATATGAGAAAATAAAGCAATTAGAATTATGCGAGAAGAGATAAGCATTTTCTCCCTGCATGCATATGTGTAGATACGGTATGTGTGTGTACATGGACATACAGGTGGCAGATTATATTATAGATGCCAATCAATGAAGAAATGCAATGTGCAAGGATTTCATCTAATATATGCACCACAACGTAGAGATTTGTGTTTCTCAATTTGCCTTCACGAGACAAAAGGAGTTGAGAACTGCCTTGGCTTTGAATAGGAAAGAAGAGAGTCTAGCAATCACTAGAGAATGATTACTGTGGAGATGATTGAATTAAAGACTATTAATTTAATCACATTAATGTAATCAGATCCTTTCCCACCTGACCTCCAGTCTCCCACTTTTACGTTCTTATCCATGAACTCTGATCCCCTATAATATATTTAATACATGAGGAACCCATTTTTAACAATTTTATAGAGGAAATGAATCTCATTTTACTTACGTTGTGATGTAAGGGAAATAGAAAGATTGTAACAGTATATTTTACCTTTCATTTTAGATGCTGCAACTAAAAAGAAAAACCGGAC
Source organism: Pan troglodytes (assembly GCF_028858775.2). NCBI lineage: Eukaryota > Metazoa > Chordata > Mammalia > Primates > Hominidae > Pan > Pan troglodytes. The sequence continues at coordinate 58,723,918 of NC_072418.2, forward strand.
TTTCACTGGCTGACTGATTGGAAACCGTTTTGGGATTTCTTTCCTAAGCTTCTTAATTAGAATCTTTACATTATAGAGAAAATGTTTTTGAGAGTTGAGTGTGGTCTGTGGAGTGTCCTATTAGTAACGACTACTGAGTAGGTTTAACTCACCTCTTTTATTGAAATGTGAAAAGGTGTTACATTTATAATAGAAAACTCTTTGAAAGTCGCACCTTTCATTTGAGAGGAATTTTAAATGTCACCCCAAATTTTAAGATTTTAATTAATTTTAATTGATTTCCAAATTTTAATCAATAGGCATAATATTCAAGATCTTATCTAAAAAATATTACATGGCAATATTTTGTCCTTGTTAATTAAAAAATAACACTGAAAACACAATCGTCTTCCTTTACGGTGAAAACCTGACCAATACTAACCATCTCAATGATGGCAGAATGAAATCAGAATCTGATTGGATTAAAAAGGAGGGAAAGGGTGTGGCTAAGGTGGGTGGAGAGACCCTCTCCTATAAAAGCCCCTGGCAGGCAGCTCTCATCCCACATCTGAGCTGTCCGCAGAAGCAGCTGGAGGTCAGGGGAGAAACTCCAGAAGGAGAGGTGAGTTCAATCTCTTGGAATTCATTTTTACAAAAGGCGTATGAGAGTCTTGGGGAATGCAATAATGTCTTGATTCCACAAGAGTTATCTGAGGCCAACTCCATGACAGACACACTGTATTTCTGGAGGATAATGGGACCTCTGCCCTGGTAACAGTTAGGTAAGTCTCAGATTTTCAATACCAAGACAAGAGACGTGACAATCACCATTTGCTTGAATTTCATCAGAATTTGGTAGACTTTCTGAAATGATGGACAGAGTTTCGGTGGCTGCGTTATTCAACGTCAGGTTTTCCTATGGGTTTGGTATTGTTTTCCTATTCTCCCCTTCCCACAACCCCTGGCAACCATCATTCTTCTCTCATTTTCTGATTTTTTTTTGTTCCGTTTTTTGTTCCTTTTAATTCAGAAAGAGAAAGGGAAGGAAATGAAAAGCAAAGTTTGTTTAAATTACTATTGTGGAAAAGATCTGGCCGGATGCTGGGACCTACCTCTTCCAGGATGGGGATTCATTATTTCTTTAATTGTTTTGAGACAGTGTCTCGCTGTGTCTGCCAGGCTGCAGTGCAGTGGCTATTTTCTGATTCTATGAGATCAGTCAAGTCAGATTACACATAACTGAGATCATACAGTGTTTACTTCCCTCAGCCTCACTTATCTCACTTCCCATCATGCCCTCGGCCTTCATCCACATTGGTGCAATGCCAGAATTGCCTTCTTTTTTATGGTAGAATAATTCGATGTGTATATCACCATTTCCTCATCCATTTTTCTCTCACAGACTCTGGGGTTGGTTCCATGGCTCTTGTGAATAACGCTGCAGAGAACCTGAGAGTGCAGATGTCTCTTTGACATGCTGACCTCTTTCTTTCACGTAGAAACACAGAAGTAGTGTTGCTGGAACACAGGCAGTTCTATTCTTCATGTTTTCAGAAACCTCCCTACAATTTTCTGTAGTGGTTGTACCAATTTTGTTTCCCACCAACCGTGCACAAGGGTTCCCCTTTCTCCACATCCTTACCAAAACTTGTCTTTTGTCCTTTTGATCATAGCCATCCTAGCAGAGAGTTGGTAATATCTCATCGCGGTTTTGTTGCTGGAGGGCTCAGGAGGCTCTCTGGATGCCAGAGAGACCCCAGTCCCAGCCAGTTTCCAGGTTCTGGATACTGTCGGGAGAACGAATTCAGGGATGAGCCAGAATGAAGTGAAAGGCGAGAAGTTTCTATTCCAGAGCAAAACACACTGTTAGGAGAGAAGTGTGGGCGTGATTCTGAAAGCTCGTGGCGCTCAATGGAGTTCGGGGTTTCTATTTTTGTCAGTCCTTGTAAATAGGACGTGAGCTAATCATTAGGTTTTCTAGGAAAAAAGCAGAGAGTTTTTAGAATTGGTGAGGTACCCATTTTTGTACTACATATGGGCATGCTGGGGTCAGCCGTGACACTGCAGAGTGTGTGATTTAGTGTGGTAATGACCATGGTCATTACTGTGGCAATGCTTTCAACCAGCTTAACTCCCTCCGGTTTCTTATCACCTCATCAGCCCAGGGTCCTCCTTGTCCTTGTAATTTTAATGACGAGTGCCTAATTTTAACAGCCACTGATTTGGTCTTCTGTGAAATTGTCACTGGATACGTTCTCCATTCTCTTGTGACCACACAGTATTCCTGTCTCAGTTTAAATTGCATTTCTCGGATGGTGAGTCATGTTGAGCTTGTTCTTCAGTACTTGCTGGTCATTGGTGTGTGTTTTTCAGAGAAATGTCTATTCAGGTTTTTCCCATTGGAATTTGGATTATTTTGGCTTTTTTTTCTTTTTGCTACGACCTTGAAAATATTCCTTATATGTTTTGGATATTAGTCCACTGTCATATATATGGCTGCTTGTTTGGTTTCTTTTAGTTCTGTTTTTTGCTTTTTTTTTTTTTCCCGCTATGCAGAAGATTCAGTTTTACCTGGTACGACTTACGTGTATTTTGTGTCTTGTCCTTTTGGTGCGCTATCAGGGTTTTCACCACATCCACTTTGCACAGTTGGGTAAGTAGAAGGTCTTCAAATGGACTCCAGCAGTGTCCAATAGAAAGATAAGATAACCCATATATGTAATTGTAAATTCATTTTCTGGTAGTCACATAAAATAGAACAAAACAAACCTAATGAATTTTAACTCAAAATATACTATAATTTAACATGTGAGCAACTTTAAACGTTCTCAAGCAGATAGTTTACGTTCTCTTTTCCCTCTTATGTCTTCAAAAATAAGAGTGTATTTGGCTCCCAGCACATCTCCATTCAGATATGCCCCATTTCAAGACTCAATAGCGATTTGTCACTGGTGGCTACCATATCAAACAGCTCAGGTCTAGACTCCTTTACTATTTCAACTCAAAGTCTTTCGGTGAATCATGCCCTGTATTCCAATGGGTATTACAGATATGAGAAGTTCAGGGCCTCGAGTCATTGACATTTGTATTCATGTTGTGTCTTCATCACTAGCAGTAGTGATTTTAAGTATCGTGCAATGATAGCTCCACGCATGTAAAGATAAAAGCCCCAGACACTATCAGCTGTTCATTCAGCTCGTGGAAATTCTAATTCCGTGTTCATTTTTTTTTCTATAGATATTTGCCATGGCTGAGCACTTCAAACAGGTCATTAGATGTCCTGTCTGCCTAAAAGATCTTGAAGAAGCCGTGCAACTGAAATGTGGATATGCCTGCTGCCTCTCGTGCCTCAATTTACTCCAGAAGGAGCCCGATGGGGAAGGTTTACTGTGCCGTTTCTGCTCTGTGGTCTCTCAGAAGGATGACATCAAGCCCAAGTACAAGCTGAGGGCGCTGGTTTCCATCATCAAGGAACTAGAGCCCAAGCTGGAAAAGGTTCTAACAATGAACCCAAGGATGAGGAAGTTTCAAGGTAAGGAATCTATAGGACCTGCCACAACCCATAAAAGGCACTGGGAAAACGACTTTCAAACATTTCTTCATTAAACATAGGCATTAGCAGGATATGTAGCATCTAAAACTTCCATGCTTCACAAACAACAGCAGTTCTCAGCTTTGCGTAGAGATTTTCATGGAATCTGTGCAAGTTTGTAGAATACTTTGGAGAGCAAGCTACTGTCTTCTTTCATGTATCATATGTGCTAAATGGAAAACTAATTTTCATCAAATTATCCACGAACTGAATTCGAAAGGCATTTCTAATATGAATAAGGTAGACTTGTTACAATGATCATATTCATGCAATCTAGAGATAAAATTTAACCTCATCAGGTGGCCAAACAAGTTTCCCCAGGAAATTTTGATTTGGGAAAGAAAGTAGAATAAGAGCAAAAGTGAATAACCTGTTTAAGTGTTTGCAGTCAAAGGGCAGAGGGAGTCTGTAGTGTGTGTCTTTGCTGAACTCCTGGTTCTTCTTTGCACAGTGGATATGACGTTGGATGTGGACACAGCCAACAACTATCTCATCATTTCTGAAGACCTGAGGAGTTTCCGAAGTGGGGATTTGAGCCAGAATAGGAAGGAGCAAGCTGAGAGGTTCGACACTGCCCTGTGCGTCCTGGGCACCCCTCGCTTCACTTCCGGCCGCCATTACTGGGAGGTGGACGTGGGCACCAGCCAAGTGTGGGATGTGGGCGTGTGCAAGGAATCTGTGAACCGACAGGGGAAGATTGAGCTTTCTTCAGAACACGACTTCTTGACTGTGGGTTGCAGAGAAGAAAAGGTCTTTGCTGCCAGCTCTGTGCCTATGACTCCTCTCTGGGTGAGTCCCCAGTTGCACAGAGTGGGGATTTTCCTGGATGTAGGTATGAGGTCCATTGCCTTTTACAATGTTAGTGATGGGTGCCATATCTACACATTCATCGAGATTCCTGTTTGCGAGCCATGGCGTCCATTTTTTGCTCATCAACGTGGAAGTCAAGATGATCAGAGCATCCTGAGTATCTGTTCTGTGATCAATCCAGCCAGTGGCAGTGCCCCAGTTTCTTCTGGGGGAAAGTAAATAAACATTTCAACATAATCATCTTTACGAAGTTTCAGTGCGCCCGTAGCCATAGCTAAGAACTTTTCTGCTAGATACACGTAGGTACAAAGGGACAGAAGGGAAAAAGCCATCACTCTGTAAACCATGAACAGAAAGCAATTATATTAATGAGGGGGAAATTACATTGTACTTCAAGTTTGTCATGTTGTTTTCTTTGGGGCTTATGTTTATATTTCTATTCAATAAATATTTTGAAAATTCAGATTCATTTGCCAATGTTTTCTATTTTCTGCAAGATTAGTGTAGTATGTGTTATGGAAGTTATGAACGAAATAATAATCTGAATGTGACCCAACACAGTAACTGAATTTCAAATGATAAGGACCTATGAATACGGCAAAATTATATATGTTCATATATTCAGTCTAACCCAACAACTGAACACTGACATTCATTTCAAGTGCACACTGAGTGTTTGCCACGAATATGTGTGGGCTTAGAGAGATCTCATTAGCTTTAAAATTGAAATACTATACACCCTCTCCTATGACGGCAACAGAGTCAAATTGGAAATCAGTAACAGGAAGAAATCCATAAATTCTCCACATACATGCAAATTAAATAAGCACTTCTAAATAAAACGATCAAATATGAAATGACAATGGAAATTACAGCTATCCTGAGTTGAATGAAAAGCACACATTTCCAAAATTTCTAGATGCGGTTGAAGCTCACTGAGAAACTCCTAATAGGAAGAAAATACCGTAATCAATCACTTTAATTTCTACTCGAACTTACTTCACTAAGAGCAATTCAATTGTCAGCATTTTGATCAAAACCATCTGACAAGTATCTGGGCAGTTCCAGACATTCTCACATCTTCCTGTCTTCTTCTGAGCCGTCCAAACGTTTGCAACCTCTGCCCGTTACCCAGTTCCAAAGTCGCTTCCACATTTTCAGGTACCTCAATAGCAGTGCCTCACTCCTGGTACCAATATTCTATATCAGTTCATTCTCACACTGCTCTAAAGAACTACCGGAGACTGGGTAATTTAAGAAGAAAAGAGGTTTCATTAATTTATAGTTCTGCAGGTCGCACGGGGAACATCACTGGGTGGCCTCGGGAAACTTAACAATCATGGAGGAAGGCGAAGGGGAAGCGAGTGGCTTTTTCACACAGTGACAGGAAAGAGAGAAAAAGGAAAGTGCCATACACTTTGAAATCATCAGATCTTGTGAGAACTCACTCACGGTCATGGGAACAGCGTGGAGGAAATCCTTCCCCGTGATCCAGTCATCTCCCACCTGGTCCCTCCCCCAACACTGAGGATTACAATTCAACATGAGATTTGGCTGGGGACACAGAGCCAAACTGTATCACTTGATATGAACCCACAGAATACTATTAATTTTCATTCAGTCTTTTATTTCTTAACAAATGGTGGTAAAGTATATATAATTGACCATCTTAACCATTTTTAAGTGTAAAATTCAATGGTATTTATTATGTCTATGTTATTTTGCCACCATCACTGCCATTCATCTCCAGAAATCTTTTCATCTTCCAAAATTGAAACTGTATAGCCATCCTAGCCCTCTTTTAAATTCACCTATTTGTTGTCTCGCCTGAGTGCTTTATGTATTCCGGATGTTAACCCCTTATCGGATGTATGGTTTGCAAATATTTTCTCCCACTGTGTAGATTGTCTCTTCAACTTATTGTTTCCTTTGTTGTGCAGCAGCTTTTACATGTGATGCGATCCCATTTGTCTATGTTTGCTTTTGTTGCCTGTGATTTAGGTGGTTATATCAAAAAATATATAGACCCTTTTGCCACTCAACTCAAAGCCTCATACCAAGCCATGGCCTTCATTCTAGCCAGTATTTCCAATATTGGAAGGTCAGGGCCCTGATCATTTATATTTGTACTTATATTGTATCTTCATTTCCTAGTACCAGTGCTTTACAAAGAGTAGGCGATGATGTCTTCATGCAGGTAAAGATGAAAGTGTCCCAAGAACTATCAGCCATTCCACTCACGGAAAAGCTAATACCATGCCTATTTACTCCCAGACAGTGGCCATGGCTGAACACTTTAAACAAGCAAGCAGTTGTCCTATGTGCCTGGATTATCTTGAAAACCCCATGCACCTGAAATGTGGATACGTCTGTTGCCTCCGATGCATGAACTCACTGCGAAAGGGGCCCGATGGGAAGGGGGTGCTGTGCCCTTTCTGCCCTGTGGTCTCTCAGAAAAATGACATCAGGCCCGCTGCCCAGCTGGGGGCGCTGGTGCCCAAGATCAAGGAACTAGAGCCCAAGGTGAGAGCTGTTCTGCAGATGAATCCAAGGATGAGAAAGTTCCAAGGTAAGGAATCTGTACTACCTGCTCCAAGCCCATAAAGGGCCTTGGAAAAAGCAGCTTTTAAATGTCTTTCCGTTCAATACGGGCATTAGCTGAAGTCTGCAACCTAAAAGATTTGTGATCCCAAACATCAGCTGTTATCAGCGCACAGTATAGGTTTTCACAGGATCTGTACCAATTTATAATTATGACAGCAAACTATCATCTCCTCCTTCATCCATCCTATGCACTAAGAGGGAGAAAAACCTTTAATCAAAATATTGAATAACTTAAACAAGAATTTTTACTATGAGAAAGGTGGGCTTGTTGCAATTATATTCATACATTCTATACATAAAATTTGACTTAATCGGGGGGCCAGGGAAATTCCTAAAGAAAGTTCGGATCTGAGAATGAACGTGGAATAAGAGAAGTGACAATGAATAAAATATTTGGGTCTGTGCAGTAGAAAGGCAGAGGGAGTCTGTAGTGTGTGTCTTTGCTGAACTACCGGTTCTTCTTTGCACAGTGGATATGACCTTGGATGTGGACACAGCCAACAACTATCTCATCATTTCTGAAGACCTGAGGCGTGTCCGATGTGGGAATTTCAGACAGAATAGGAAGGAGCAAGCTGAGAGGTTCGACACTGCCCTGTGCGTCCTGGGCACCCCTCGCTTCACTTCCGGCCGCCATTACTGGGAAGTGGACGTGGGCACCAGCAAAGTGTGGGATGTGGGCGTGTGCAAGGAATCTGTGAACCGACAGGGGAACGTTGTACTCTCTTCAGAACTCGGCTTCTGGACTGTGGGTTTGAGAGAAGGACAGATCTACTTTGCCAGCACTAAGCCTGTGACGGGTCTCTGGGTGAGCCCAGGTCTACACCGAGTGGGGATTTACCTGGATATAAAAATGAGGGCCATTTCCTTCTATAATGTCAGTGATAGGTCACATATCTTCACATTCACGAAAATTTCTGCTACTGAGCCACTGCGTCCATGTTTTGCTCATGCAGATACAAAGTCGTGATGATCACGGATACTTGAGTGTGTGTGTGTAATTAATAATGGCATTGCCAGTTCCCCAATTTATCCTGGGCAAGGCAACTATACACTTGAACACAGAAAACATCCACAGTAAGTGGCTGTGTGCTCGTGACCAAAGGCGAGAACTTCTCCGCTTGGTCCACTTATGGTTCAAAGTTATGGAAGAAGAATGTGGGTCTTTCAAGGAATTCTGAGCTCTACTTGTATTGCTGATGAAAAATTGCATATGAAATATAAAGCAGTGTCATTTTTTGGTAACTCATGCTTATGTTTCTTTTACAATAAACGTTTAACATTTTCAGATGAATTTGCAAATGTTTTTCTTTTGCTTTGCTGTAAGATCAAGTAAATGTGTCATGGAGGTTATAAACTATAATAATATAAATTGACCCCCAAAATTAATTCACTTTCTAAATGACAAGGAAACACTGCCTGTTAAACTGATAAAAGTATGTGCCTGTATGTGTTCAGTTTTACCCAACAACTGGAAAACACACATTCATCTCCAGTATACATTGAACATTCGCTAGCATAGACAGATGTGGCCATAAGACAAATCACATTGACATGAAAATTGAAATAATATACACACTGTTCTCAAATGCCAACAGAATTAAATTATAAATCAGTAACAAGAAGAAATCTGTAAAATCTCCACATACATGAAAATTAAACAACCACTTTAAAATAAAACACAAATCAAAGGTGAACTTATAAAGGAAATTATAAAATACCTTACGCTGAGTGAAAGTAAATGCACAATATCACAAAATGTGCAGATGTAGTTGAGGTTTAGAGGGAAATTTATAGAAATAGACACTTATAGAATCAAGGAAAATACCCTCATCCATGATCTAGCTTCCTTTTTTTTTTGAGACAGAGTCTTGCTCTGTCGCCCAGGCTGGAGTGCAGTGGCGCGATCTCGGCTCACTGCAAGCTCCGCCTCCCGGGTTCACGCCATTCTCCTGCCTCAGCCTCCCAAGTAGCTGGGACCACAGGCGCCCGCCACTACGTCTGGTTAATTTTGTGTATTTTTGTTTTTTTTTTTTTTTTGGAAGAGACAGGGTTTCAGCATGTTAGCCAGGATGGTCTCGATCTCCTGACCTCGTGATCCGCCCGCCTCAGCCTCCCAAAGTGCTGGGATTACAGGAGTAAGCCACCGTGCCCGGCCGGTCTAGCTTCCATTTTTAAGTGAGCAAATGCAGTGGCAAATTAGGTAAAAAACAAAACAAAACAAAGACTACAGTAGTAGTCAATGAAATAGAAAATGGATAAATGTTAAATAAAATTTTAAAAATTCAAGACACGTTTTTTCAGGATCAAAGTAGTAAATCTTCAGCTAGAGTGAAAGAGTGAGGAAGGGATGAATTAAAACAATGAGTAAGCAAGAGAAAAGGAAGACAGGGCAAAATCAAGAGAGGCAGAGAAAGAAGAGACAGAGCCCATCGTGATGGCTCAAGCCTGTAATCCCAGCACTTCGGGAGGCCGAGAAGGGAGGATTGCTTGGACTCAGGAATTTGAGACGAGCCTGGGCAACACAGCAAAACCCCATCTCTACAAAAATAATAATAATAAAATTAGCTGGGTGTGTTGGTTTGCACCTGTGGTTTCAGCCACTTAGGAGGCTGAGGTGGGAGGATTGCTTGAGCCCCAGGAAGTTGAGGCTGCAGGGAGCCATGAGCCATGATCATGCCACTGCACTCCAGCCTGGGCTACAGAGTGAGACCCTATCTTCAAAAACAGAAAAGAAAATGTAACATATATACACAATGGAATAGTATTATCCATAGAAAAGAAGAAAGTTCTGTCATTTGCATCTACAGAAATGAACGTGGAATACACTATGCTTAGTGAAACATACAGCCACAGAAAGAGAGGTATCACGTGATCTCATTCACTTGGAGAATTTTAAAAAGTGATCTCACAGAACTAGAGAGCAAGACCGGATGCAGTGGCTGACACCTGTAATCCCAGCACTTTGGGAGGCCGAGGCGGGCGGGTCACCTGAGGTCAGTTCAAGACCAGCCCGGCCAACATGGTGAAACCCCGTCTCTACTAAAAATACAAGAACTAGCCAGGCATGGTGGTGCACGCCTGTAATCCCAGCTACTCGGGAGGCTGAGGCAAGAGAATCGCTTGAACCCGGGAGGTGGAGGTTGCAGTGAGCTGAGATTGCACCATTGCACTCCAGCCTGGGGGACAGAGTGAAATTCCGTCTCAAAAAAAGAAGGAAAAAAAAGAACTAGAGAGCAAAATGGGGTTACCAGGGGCCGAGGCTGGGGCTGGGGCTGGGGCTGGGGCAGTGAGGTGGGAGGGTTAGGGAATGGTTGGCCAAGATACACACAATTTCAGCTAGACAGGAGAAATAAATACAACATGGCAACAATAGTTAATAATAATATTCTTTTTTTTTTTTTTTTTGAGACAGAGTCTCGCTCAGTCGCCCAGGGTGGAGTGCAGTGGCGCGATCTCGGCTCACTGCAAGCTCCGCCTCCTGGGTTCACGCCATTCTCCTGCCACAGCCTCCCAAGTAGCTGGGACTACAGGCGCCTGCCACCACGCCCGGCTACACGGTGAAACCCCGTCTCTACTAAAAATAATAATATTCTTGAAAAATGCTAAGGGAGGCAATTTTCAGTGTTTTCATAAAAAACATGACAACTTTTCGAGGAAATGCATATATTACCTAACTAGATTTACCCGTTTGGTAACGCATCTACATTGCAAAACACCATGATGTACACAATCATTACATACAATTATTCTGATAATTTAAACAAGAATCAAACTTTACATGTTCAAGATGTTCCGTTTTACCTCAGTGAGATCTCAAAAATTTTTTTTAATAAAAAATAGTTCTGTTGAAACTCTCTCGTGAATTTTCCTTTCAGTTGTTGTACTTTATTGCCCCTAAATTGCTTACTGGTTCCTTCTTAAACTTTCTCTTTGTTCATGTTCTCTATTTGATGAGGAGTTATTCCTCTGGTTTATTTTTGTTCTTCTGCCCTTGATTTTCTGGAGTTCTTTGTGCATATTTAAGATAATTAATTTAGTATTTGGAGAGGAAGCCCAATGTCTTGGCTTGCTCATATGCTATTTTTTCTTACGACTATTATACTGTCTTGTGTGTGTGCCTCATTTTTTTGGTAAGAAAAAGTGGACATTTTGTGTGGCAAACCCTGGACATCAAATTCTCACCCCTGAGCAGGCTTTCTTGTTGCTGCTGGTTGTGAGTTGGAGTCTTCTGTTTTTGTTTTCATTTTTTGTTTTGTTTGAACCTTTGTAAACTACTGTGTAAAGGTTTCACTTTCTCCTGTGTGGCCACTGAAGTCTCTGCCTTCTGGTCTACTAACAATTTGATGGAGATTTTTAAAAAATGCCTGAACCCAAACCCAAAATTCTCTCAAGCTCTTTGCCATGGGATCCCTCTAGGGGGCTTAGCCAGGATTTTTTTTTTTTTTTTTTTTTTTTTTTTTTTAGACGGAGTCTAGCTCTGCTGCCCAGGCTGGAGGGCAGTGGCGCGATCTCGGCTCACTGCAACCTCCGCCTCCCAGGTTCACTAGCCAGGATTTTTACAACTCTCATTTCAGCCTTCATTTCCTGCTTGCATGGAGCCTCGGGATCATCAGAGGTAAAACATAGGGTTTCTCAGATTTTTATAATCTTGCATGGACATGTATGATTGAACTCAATCCTTGGTATACCTCAGTGCTATTCAAAGCTCTTACTATCTCATGTAATTCTCCCCCCAGACTCTTCCTTAATAGGCTTTTCATTCTGTCATCTGTTTTCCCTGTTATCCCTCACCCAGGCAACTTCAGCAAGTGTATTTGTCTTTAAGTGCTTTTAATGACACTGGCACCCCCAATAAATCAGCTTCAGTCTGTGTAGATCTAAAAAGGGTGAAATAAAGGCAAGCCCTTGAGCCAACCCTTCAAGGAACCACTAAGATAGATGGAGGCACACAACCACAATTCTTTGAGAACAAAGATTCTTCATCCTGTGGCATCAGCGTGCTGGCCTGGGAATGAGGGACGCCGTGTTCTCAGCAGCCATCAAGCTGCAGAGTGGGGAAGAGTAGGTGGGTGAGTCAAAATACCACAACTCAGCTGGGTGCAGTGGCTCACGCCTGTATTCCCCGCGCTTTAGGAGGCCGAAACGGGCGGATCACCAGGTCAGGAGATCCAGACCACCCTGGCCAACATGGTGAAACCCCATCTCCACTAAAGATACAAAAATTAGCTGGGCGTGGTGGTGGGTGCCTGTAATCCCAGCTACTCGGGAAGCTGAGGCAGGAGAATCGCTTGAACCCGGAAGAAGGGGCTTGCAGTGAGTCGAGATCATGCCACTGCACTCTGGCCTGGTGATAGAACAAGATTCCACAAAAAAAAAAAAAAAAAAAAAGCCACAACTCTCTTCCTGAAATTAAGCAGCTTCTTCCTTCACTCACGGTTCCCCTGGAGGTTGTAAATTATTAGATTCAAATTTTCCACAAAGGTTGATTTTGACAGTTATTTCCCAGTTTAATTCTTGTTTTACCAAAGACTACTTTTAAAATTCCCTACCTTGAAACTTGCAGTGAGATCACTCCATTAATTTTAAACAGAATTTTAAAATTCTGATATTATTGCTCTATATGCTCTAAATAGGGCTTTTATCTATTTGTAGGAATGCTTCCTCTCAGTGCAAATTATCTAGAATAAAGAAGGGAAGTCTGTTTCTCCAAGGAGAGGCACAGGAGGCAGGGCTATATAGGTAACCTGGATGACAAATTACAATATGCCATGGAGTATGTGGACATTGAAGATATGCAATATTGAGGTGGGAAGATGGCTTCAATGACTTCAGAATTTTCAGCATGGGAAAACAAGAGGTTTCCTTAAATTGTGATAGCCTGGCCGGGTGCAGTGGCTCACACCTGTAATCCCAGCACTTTCAGAGGCTGAGTTGGACGGATCACTCAAGACCAGCCTAGGCAATATGGTGAGACCCCTTCTCTACTAAAAGTACAAAAAATTAGGGGGGTATGGTTGTGTGCATCTGTGGTCTCAGCTACTGGGGAGGTTGAGGCGGGAGAATCACTTGAGCTCAGGAAGTCGAGGCTGCAGTGAGTTGTGATCGTGCCACTGCATGCCAGCCTGGGCGACAGAGTGAGATCCTGTCTCAAAAAAAAAATTATCTTATTTTAGAAACATGTCAGAAAAATCAAAGAACATGCCCAGTTGAAACTACAGTAAGATCCTTTGATTCACCTTCAAGGTTTCTTTCCACAGCTGATTATGACTTGATTCCGAAATCAGAGTTTTGAAAAGGAACATAGAAAACACTTTTAGCCAGTTATTCTGCTAATCATCAGAATCTTCACATCATGTCCAGAAGTTGCATTTATCAGAAGTGGCTGAGGAGGTTTTGCATTGGGAATCAAATATTCTCATCAGAGAAGCCCCAGACTCACTGAGGCAATGTCACTGAGAGATACTACAGATGACATGATCGTGACATCTCTGTGGGGAGATCAGGTCCAGGAGCCTGTCTCTAAGGACTCAGGTGCCCCAGCTTATGGTGACTGACACATCCCTGTACAGAGCTTGTTGCCAAGACCACCCCAGTGAGTGCTTCTGTACATTTAGAGCAAAAGGCAGAACATAAAGATCTCAAACAGGAGAAGAGCTCAGAGCTGAGGGTGAGCAATAGCATTGGGCAAAATAGGTTTACCCCTGCCTGGCTCTGAGCCACACCATCCATGCCCCGGCTGGACCAAGACAGTGGCACATTAAGCCAGGTGCTTGGCTTGAGCTCCTGGCTCAATGTGGGACCAGAATGCTCAGGTTTACTGTATACCCCTGTGTCCTAGAAACACTGTCAAAGGGAGAAATTAGGACAGTTCTCCTTAGAAACTGAACCAAGGATCACTTGAGGTCAGGCGATCCAGACCACCCTGGCCAACATGGTGAAACCCCATTTCCACTAAAAATACAAAAATTAGCTGGGCGTGGTGGTGGGCACCTGTAGTCCCAGCTACTCAGGAGGCTGAGGCAGGAGAATCACTTGAACCCGGGAGGCAGAAGGCTGCAGTGAGCTGAGATCACACCACTGCACTCCAGCCTGGGCAGCAGAGTGAGACTCCATCTCAAAAAAAAAAAAAAATTTTTTTTTTCAGCACGTAAAGACCCTAAAACCTACCCACCTTGAGTAGGTATCCCCTCACCTATGGAGGCCTATTAGGTACAGCAACCAGATGCTTAGCAATGGGGCATTGTAAATACAGTGTCAGGGTTGGAAACATTATCAGAGGATGCCCAGTTCAACTCCCTCTTCTGAAAGAAGGTGAAAAGGAGACGCTTTTTCTGAGGCCGCACATATCTGACATTTCTCCACAGCTTAGAGAAGTCACCCTTCATCCCATGAAACACACACAAGTTTGTGAGCGGAGCTGGCTAAGAGCAGGGGAGATACAGAAATGAATGCCAGTTATGGTGTTAGGTAGATCCGGGAAGAACATGGTGCAGCAGGAATACAAAGTCAGGAGGGAAGGTGAGATGAGGATTTCATTTCGAAGGATTCCTAGGGATACCTTCTAACAACTCTCCCTAGACCAAAACAAAAACAAAAACAAAAAGAAACCAAAAACAAAACCCAGAAAAACAAAAACAAGAAACAAACCATGAAAGGATCATAGTTTCTTTAGTGTTACTCCACCGTGCCCACTGATGAAACAATCATGCCTCACAGCTTTTTCCAATGCATTTTATCCTTTATTACTTCATATAATCCTTTTAATACTCTTGAGACAGTGTAGGAATTTGAAGTGGTTGACTGGATCAAGGTCACACACATACACACACACACACACACACACACACATCAAATAGGAAAATTATAGTCCTAATTCTCTTGCATCCCAGTCACGGTAGTAATTTATAATAAATACTGTTTACGTACAACATGGTCAAAGGGGTTGCCTAGATGCTGTATTTGACATTCTCATGGCTGCAGACATTCTGGGAAATTTGAAAAACATGTAATCCAAATTAGAATTAGGTATTATTGAACCTGGCTGAGAAGCAGGTGTCACACCAATTTCTCTGCCTTCCTTTAAAGACCAAGTTTCAGACAGAAAGGTCAAACTGGGTTTTCTTTCCTTTACAGTCATCAGCAACTGCTGGGTTTGTGTGTTCAGGCCAGTTAATGGAAGCCTGAAGGAAAAGAGAGAGAGAACGCCGTTAATGCTACATGTGAGGTCTCAGCTTTGTTGCATCAATGACTAATTCCCCATGTGGCATCCTTTGGGTATTCTTGGGAGTATCTCAAGCCATCTCTGAGGAAACAAAAATCTGTTCCAGACTGAAAACCGTGAGATAGCGATTTCTCCGTTAAATATTAGAACGTAAGACAAGATTTCCACTGGGAGAACTGTTTGAAGTAATATTAGTAGTAACCAACGCCACTACCTGCTCAATGCTTTACACGCATCTCACATTACATCCTCACAATGGGTAATGGCATTCAAGACTTTATAGGTTCCAATACTGAGGGTCAAAGTTTCCAACTAAAATATGTTTACAGGCTGGACGCAGTCCAGTCCCACGTCTAATCCCAGCACTTTGGGAGGCTGAGGCAGGCAGATTACTTGAGCTCAGGAGTTTGAGACCAGCCTGGGCAACATGCCAAAACCCCACCTCTACCAAAGATACAAAAACTTAGCCAGGTGTGGTGGTGCGTGCCTATGGTCCCAGCTATTTGGGAGGCTGAGGGTGGATTACTTGCACCTGGGAGGTCAAGGCTGCGGTGAGCCATGATCACACCACTGCTCTCCAGCCTGAGTGACAGAGCAAGACCCTAACTAAAAAAAAAAAAAAAATTTACAAAGCTAGAGAACAGAGGCACACTTACACCGCAGCCCATGCTCATGTTTCTTTCTCCAAATCAAAGAGGAGGATTCAGCCACTTATTTTGTGCCCTCTTTGCATGTGAGTGTCCCAATTAGCATGTAGGCACAAATACCTTTATAACCTGAAATATGGTCATTTCTGCAGTTTAGTTTTTTTTGAGCACCTATAATACTGAAGGAAAAATATCCCTGGCATCATGGAGCTCATGTTCTAGTGGAAGGAATTAGATAATAGAATAAATACATTATACATTTGAAGGTGAGAAGAGCCCTGGGGGGGAAAAATAAAGAGAATAAGCAATTTGGAAAATTTGTAATGTTTATGGGTTTTTCTATGCATCTGAAAGTTTGACTCAATATCCATATTTATGAAAAAATTATCATTTAGAGATGACAAGGGAAAACAAGTCATAGTAGGGTCTCCAGCATAGAGTCTGTGATCTCATTTAATCTTTAAGAGTTCTGAGATAATTATCCCCATTTTCCATTTGAGAAAAATTGGACATGAGTGGGAAATGAGTTGCCCTTCCTGTATTTTATTAATGGGTCATCAGGATGCTTATACTTAGTCTCTAACTGAATGCTCAGTAACCTGAATATGATTTTCCTTTAAATAAGGCAGGTAGAAACGGAATGCTAAATATCGCCAGAGCTTTCTACACACGTGACAGTGTGAATGGAAGCTGATAGGCAGTTTCTAAACGGCTTCTAACAATCCTCACCTTGTATCAATCACACCCTTGTATCATCTTCGCCTCTAGCGTAGGCAAGGCCTGTGATTTGCTTCCTTTGAGATGGAGTCTTGCTGTGCCACCCAGGCTGGAGTGCAATGGTGCGATCTCGGCTCACTGCAAACTCCGCCTCCCAGGTTCAAGTGATTCTCGTGCCTCAGCCTCCTGAGTAGCTGGGATTACAGGTATGCACCACTACGCCGGGCTAACTTTTGTATTTTTAGTAGAAATGGGTTTTCACCATGTTGGCCAGGCTGGTCTCAAACTTCCGACCTCAAGTGATCCACCCGCCTTAGCCTTCCAAAGTGCTGGAATTACAGGCATGAACCACAGCACCTGGCCAAATTTGCTTCTATCCAATAGGCAAATATGGTGAGATGTCACTTTTTTGGTGAGCCTACATAGAATTGCTACTTCCGCCTTGCTAACAAACTCTACTGCCTTGAAAAACCCGACAAACAGTTGCTGTTTGAGAGTTGGAGAGCGAGTCTTTTCAGTGTTTCTTCCCGATAACTGAGGGCCTCTTCCAGCCAACAGCTCTCAAGGTACTAAGACCCTTAGCCCAACAGCACCACAGGAACTGAATTCTGCCAACAACCACACGATCTTAGAAGCAGGCTGATTTTTCCTTTCCCAGACATACCTTCAGATTTGACCCTAGCCCTGGATGACATCTTGGCACAGCCTCATGAGAGATCTCAAGGACGACCAAGTAAGCTGGGATTGGAGTCCTGACACTCACATAGACTGTAAGATAATGTGTCATTTAATCTAAGTTGGTGGTAACATACTTGGCAACAGTTAGCTAACACAGAAAAGAAGAGAACTTTTGCTTTATGAGAGGAATCTAATGGATTTGGAAACATGAAATAGACTGAGAATTGCCTATTTTTATTCTCTGGTAATGAGGGGTACATCCAAATGGAGGAAAGAAAATAGAAAATATTCATAGAACCCTTTTTGGTCTACGGCAAGTATAATATCAACTGTCATCTTTTACTCACCATTGAGTACATCCTCTGCTTTAAGAACTAGGCATACATTTTCAATCTCCCAAGAGGAAAGACTTTTTTTTTTTTTTTGTATTGGAAACTGGCAAGAGGGTTTCTCATCATCATCTTATAGGTCCTAGACCATCTCAACACAGAACTTTCCCCATCACAGCCAGGCGCGGTGGCTCACGCCTATAATCCCAGCACTTCGGGAGGCCAAGGTGGACGGATCATGAGGTCAGGAGATTGAGACCATCCTGGCCAACATGGTGAAACCCCGTCTCTACTAAAAATAGAAAAAATTAGCCGGGTGTGGTGGTGGGTGCCTGTAGTCCCAGCTACTCAGGAGGCTGAGGCAGGAGAATCGCTTGAAGCTGGGAGGCTGATGTTGCAATGAGCCAAGATCACGCCACTGCACTCCAGCCTGGGCAACAGAGTGAGACTCTGTCTCTCAAAAAAAAAAAAAAAAAAAGAATTTTCCCCATCACCAAGGAAAATAAGCAACTTACCCAACTACCTTAAGTACACAATCTGGGCTGATCAAGCTCTCAAGAAGTTTTGCAACTCCATCATTGCCCAAGTGATTTTGAAGCAAGTTGAGTCTTTCTAGTGTTTTGTTGGTGGTAAGAACAGAGGCAAGAGATCGACAGCAGGCACTGGTTAACATGCACTCTTCTAGCCTGCAACGAAGATGCACAGGTAAGGTGGGGCCAAATCCTTGAGGAAAAATGGCAGATGAGATGGGTGAGAACTGGACTTCTACTAGATCCCTCCAAGTTTTGGGCAAAAGAATTGACTGTGCAATAAGAGTCCCATTTCAAACACTAGACTATTATGTCCGAGGTATTGTATTTCCCAATCCACTTCCTCTTGTGCTTTTCTTCAGCTGTTGCTAGCTAAAGGCAGGGATCTTTCTCCACCAGGCACCTACCCAATATTCACCAACATGCAGTTGGGATGTCTCAAACCACCACATAGCAGCTGCATTCCTGCATCTTCTATTTTGTTGCTCCCAATCTCCAGGCTCCTCAGTTTTTCATTAGTAGCAATAACTATGGCAATATATTGACAGATATCGCTGCTAAAGAAACAGCCAGACAGACTGCAAAACAGAAACATGAGCTAGAGTCATGACCACCTGTCTCCAAAGATTTATTTCACAGAGTGTTAAGCATTCTTGGACCCGTCTTGTGACATTCATGAATTAGGGACTGCTTACAGAAACAAGAGCAGTGTTAACATCTACAGGTCACTTACAACATACCAGGCATTGTTCAAAACTCCTAATGCACATTAAACTCACAATGATCACAGGGCTCTTATCCTGGTTTTACAAACAAGGAAACTGAGGCCAGAATGTTTTAAGCATTTTTGTCCTGGGAAGCCACATACATTCAACCTACACCGTTGCAATACTGAGCTTGGATTCTGAAGAATTATGTTAGGCAACCTCCTCTGACATTCACGTTTCTGCCTTTCAGTACTCATGTCAAAATCCAACATCGAGAAGGGCTAAATACATGCTTTCTATAAAGAGAATTTTACCAAATGGTCCTTTCTCAAAGCAAGCAAAGTACTCACGATTGTCCATGTTCTCCCATGTGACCTGCCACCTTGTTTTTCCATTCACATCTCCCCCATTATCTACTCCTACAATCCTACTTCATCATTGCCTCACCACGTTGGCCTTCATGTTGATTCTCGAGCATAGTTGGCTGTTTCTATGTTAACAGCTCTGCACCGACTATTCACTCTGCTTGCAAGCCCCACTCTAGTGATCTGTATGACTCCATCTACAACCTTCTCCAAGTCTTTGCTCAAATGTCCCCTTGTCAATGAGGTGACATTGACCTTGCTTAGAGATGGCCATACCCTACCCTCAGCACTCCTGATTACTTGCCCTTAGTATTGAATTTAAAAAGTTTCCATAGCAGTTTTTACTGCCTGATACAGGAGTTGACAGCCTTTTTCTATAAGGGGCCAGATAATAGTTTAGGCTTCACCGGCCATGGTGCCTCTGTCACAACTACTCGATTTTGCCACTGCAGCACAAATGCATGCATGAAACACATGTAGATGAATGGCTGTGTTCCAGTAAGATCTTTATAAAACCAGGCAGAGGGCCAGATATGGCCCCTGGGTGATACAGTTTGCCGACCTCTGATCTAACAATACATAAGTTTCTTATGTTTTATTTCCTATCTCCCCCAGTGCCAGTACAAGATCCATTAATACATGGATATTTATTCTGTTCACTGATGTATCCCAGCCACCTAGAGGAGTGCCTGACACTTAACATATATTCTTTGTTATAGAATGTATATTAAATACTGAATAATCATATTAAAGCAGATTCCAGAAGATCCTATTTTTCATTTAGTAGTTATAAAAGTTGGGTGGTGCATTCCTGTAGTCCTAGCTACTCAGGAGGCTGAGACAGAAGGATCACTTGAGCCCAGCAGTCTGAGACTGGCCCGGGCAATATAGCAAAACCCTGTCGGTAAAATATATAGAGCGTTAATGATGTGCCAACCACATCCATGCTTTCAAACTTAGAGGAAAATAAAGGGTGATCAATAATGTGGGCTTCCATGTGCCCTATGGGAGCTCATAGAGGAGGTGCCTATCCAGCTTTGGGTAGGTGATAGACAAAATGGACAGTTATACTTAAGATAATTCTTGAAGGATGACAAAAGAACGTGTTTGGAGTCTACAACAAGGTTCAAACTATGGTCTGAGAGCCAAATCTAGACAACTTTGTTTTTTATTTATAAAGTTTTATTGGAACATAGCCACACCCATTTGACATTTTTCATGGCCTCTCTTCAGCTATGGGAGAGTTAAAAATAGTTATGACAGGGACATTATGGCCCACAAAGCCCAGAGTATTTACTGTCTAGCCTGTTATAGAAAAAGGTTTCTAACCCCTATTCTACAGTATGAGTGAATTTGTCTCAACCTACTAAGTACAAACTAAGGGCCATGAAAAAAAGGGAGGGTGAGTTATATTATTTTCCCCAAGGCAGCTTTCCCTAAACTGCCTTGTCAAAGGAAGCAAGATTCTAGAAAGAAAAGATATCCCTACAATTTCCTATTTTACCTGCCCATTTGTACCAAATTACAATGGTAACATGGATTTAACTTATAACTACAAGACAGAAATAAAGATAAGATACCATACTGCTGAGCATATTCTTATACAGTCCAGTAAGCACTTCAGTTCAGGAGCTCACAAGCCATAGTGTTGCTATTTTATGAACAGGAGATGCTTTTAGGTTATCAGTTTCTTGTATTTCTGAGCCCCAAAAAAGGCATTTGAAATAGAACATTTTCAAGAAAGTTCAAATTAAACAACTCCAAGGAATTTTTTAAACAATTTTTTTTTCAGGCAAGTGGGAGACTCACTACTTCTGAGAAAATACGAGAAGTTTGATTATTCAGCATCATTGATGAGGCACACTCAGAAAGCTGTAGTGGCTTGTTACAGATTTTTTCCTGGAAGTTCAATCAGAGGCCATTGCATCATGCCTAAATCAGATGTCTTTGGCCGGTACCAGTGGCTTGGATATGGCCACCTACCCCAGTGCATCCTTTTCCAATAAAGCTATTTCCCAACAGAAAGATGCCCCTATGATCGCCAACCCCAAAAGATATTCACTGCCTTGGAAATTGTAAGCCAGGCCAGGGCAGGATCTTTGGGTCCCTTCTCCTGTGGCATTTTCCCATGCTATGTCCACCCGGGGGCAGGGGGAGGGGTCCGGCCCAGGCACCCTTCTCCACGTGATAAGGATCTGAGGGATTTTGTGAACTCTGCTCCTTCTGAGCTAAAAGGTTTTGCCAATGAATCTTACCATGCTTTCATGTCGCCTATTCTGGGGAGCCCATGCTCCCGTACCCCTATCACCCATGATGCCATCACTGGAGTCTTATCCCTGCCACCAACCCCACCACCCAAGCCCTCATGCAGTAGAAACACAGTCATCCAGGACAACTGTGGGAGACTTACTGAAGCTCCTCTAGCTGACAGGTTGGAAACAGCAAGGGAAACGTCACATGCAACACTCCGTAATTCTTTAAGCGATTCACACACAGGTCTAGTTGCCTTAGAGTTGGGCTGAACAGAAGCACTCTTCCAAGGGCGCTGCAGCAATTTTCAGTGAGACAGCAGAAGACTAACCTGCACACAGAGAAGAGTGAGTCAGTAACAGTGTGAGCACCAGAGAGGGGAGCACCTGAGACCACCCACCCCACGCCCACGGGCGCCTCGATGCCTTCTACTGCCATTGCCCCAAATCTCTACCAATGACTTTCTTATTTGGAAAAGGAGATTAGAAGTACCCCAAAGAGTGCAGAGGGTGAAATATAGAATGGATGATGCAGAACAGGGCATGAGAAAAATCTAACTCCAACTTCTACTAACGGAATAATCTTATAGACGTTACTTCTGGAACTTGGTTTCTCCCATCATTTGATAAAGTATATTTGGCTAAATTGAATCCTAAGATTTTCAGTTTAAAAACTCACTTTGAAAGAGTTACTTTATTATTTATAAGTGAATACAGGAACTGTTGAAGATTTTTTTAAACTGGGAAAAAGTGAAGACAGACGGCACACCAGAAGCCCTGTTGTTAGCCCATTTTGTGGTATCCCGTTTTGTCTGTCCAGGTTTAGCTCGTTGCCAATATGTGGAAGTTTACTCAATCCTAATCTGGATTTCCAGCCTCTATTTTTTTTTCCATTATTTATTTTTAAATAAATTTTTAAAATAGAGATGGGGGTCTCACTGTGTTGCCCAGGCTGGTCTTGAACTCCTGGGCTCAAGTGATCCGCCTGCCTTGGCCTCCCAAAGTGGCGGAATTATAGGCGTGAGCCACCACACCTGGCCGAATCTCTATTTTTTTTAACCCGTTTTCTGTTTGCCCTGGGAATACCGCACTGGCAGTGAGCTGCACTTTTTTCCTAAACAGGGAATGGGTTAAAAAGTTGGAAATAGGCCGGGCATGGTGGTTCACACCTGTAATCCTGGCACCTTGGGAGGGGGAGACAGGAGGATCACCTGAGTTCAGGACTTCGAGACTAGCCTGGTCAACATGGTGAAACCCCGTCTCTGCTAAAAATACAAAAATTAGCCGGCATGGTGGCGTGCACCTGTAGTCCCAACTACTTGGGAGGCTGAGGCAGGAGAACTGCCTGAACCGGAGAGGTGGAGGTTGAAGTGAGCCGAGATTGCACCACTGCACTCCAGCCTGGGCGACTGTCTCCAAAAAAAAAAAAAAAAAAAAAGTTGAAAACAACCAATTTATTGGTTGGAAATACTGAATCTTGGCTCTGGTGTGGGAAAAGGGTACACTAGACCAGAGGCTGGCAGCAGACCAAACCTGGCCCCTCCCTGCTTTTGCATAGCTGCAAGCTTAGAATGATTTTTGTGCTTTAAAATGATCGGAAAATGTATATGTAGTTATTTTAATTTGGGTTTGACACGTGAAATGGGCTAGGTTTTCCTTTGTATACTAATGCGTGCTTATTTTAAATTATATGTACAAGTAAAAGTTAAGACTAAGAATGAGCTAGAGAAGTTCCCTGTTGTCCTCGTAGAAACCAGCACTATCAACTCATTTGCATACTATTTTCCAGCTGTCAGATTTGGTCATGACCATAAATTTGGCCTTTTACAGGTGTTTTCCTCAGACTACTGTGATTTCTTTCACGTTCTTAGGCTTAGAAATTCCTTGCCTACTTAAAATAAGTTACCAAAACAAACATTTTTTGCTTAGTATATCTGGATTATTTTAAATACGGGTATGAACTACGAAAAACTCCATGCCAACAATCTAAGGTGATAAAAATGTTCTAAAATTATATTGTAGTGTTGTGCAACTCTAAATATGCATAAAAAACATCGAATGTGTACCTTAAGTGGATGAATTTTCTGATATGTAAATTATACCTGGAACCAGTGGGAAAAGAAAAAAAAGAAAAAATCTAGCAGGAAACAAAAAACGTGTAGATATGAGATGAAAAAAATATCTATTTGGAGTCTGATTATTGAACAAATGGTCTGTCCCTTTTTTCATGAGACCTTCTTTTACAACAAAATTAGCTCATATTGACAATTACTTACTGGATTTATCTGGGGCCAGATGGATCTTAGAACATTGAGATATTAAAGACATGGCTGGACACAGTGGCTCACGTCTGTAATCCCAGGACCTTGGGAGGCTGAAGCGGGTGGATCACGAGGTCAGGAGATCGAGACCATCCTGGCTGACATGGTGAAACCCCGTCTCTACTAAAAATACAAAAAATTAGCCAGGCGTGGTGGCGGGTGCCTGTGGTCCCAGCTACTCGGGAGGCTGAGGCAGGAGAATGGCGTGAACCCGGGAGGTGGAGGTTGCAGTGAGCTGAGATCACGTCACTGCACTCCAGGCTGGGCAACACAGCGAGACTCAGTCTCAAAAAAATAAATAAATAAAAACATACATAGTGCGATATTATATAATATGAACAGGAGTTTCTGGTGTTACCCTGCAATCAAACAAGTATTTTTTACAGAAAATATAAAGAATATAAAGAATATTATATCAGTTTGTATTATGTTTTGGAATCTAGCAAGTCCTAAAAAGGGGGTAAAAGGGGCTAAAGGGGGCCAAAAAAAGGGGGGCCAAAAAAGGGCGAAACAAAAAAACAAGATGACCTACTGCATTCTTTTGTCTTTTTGGAATTTGTAATTGTGAACGGGGAATCGTGTCCTTAAATACACCGAGCTACTTACTGTTTTGTTTTCTGACCATGTTTTACAGATCTCCGCCCTTCATTTTTGTACCTTTATGCCTCACTTTTGCCACGTTTTTGCCATCTTTCATCGTGTTTGCCATGCCCCAACCTTCCGGAAGTCTGCCTTTCTAGCCACTTTCCCAGAGCAGACAGAGCTTACCTACGAGTAACCCACAGTAGGTTACATACAGGGAGAGCCCCTCTTCCACCTTCTTGAAAGGAGACTCAGGGGAAAAAATCCTATTTCAAGGCAATCTAGCACCAAACCTTTCCTTTGCTTTCGTCTTTGTGTTCTCAGTCACATCTCATCCTACACGACACCCAGTTCACGTGCTCACTGTGAGAACAATATATAGGTTCCCTGCTCTTAGAAAGTCAGTTGCTATGGCCTACGTGCTATGTTTAGAATGTTGTGACCACCATTTTTTATCTTTTATTTTTGTTGAGACAGAGTCTCGCTCTGTCACCCAGGCTGGAGTGCAGTGGCACAATCTCGGTTCACTGCAACCTCCGCCTCCCGGGTTCAAGCAAGTCTCTTGCCTCAGCCTCTCAAGCAGCTGGGACTACAGGTACCCGCCACCACGCCCGGCTAATTTTTGTATTTTTAGTAGAGACAGGGTTTCACTGTGTTGGCCAGGCTGGTCTTGAACTCCTGACCTTGTGATCCGCCCGCCTCGGCCTCCCAAAGTACTGTAATGACAGGCGTGAGCCACCGCGTCCGGCCGTGACCACCATTTTTAACTCTTATCTCCAAAGATGTATGTTTGGTCACGTTATGACTCCACTGTCCAGATTGAGAAATACAAGTTGAAAAAAAATCCAGAAACATTTTTGCCAACGTTTCGCAAATCAGCTGTCAACCCAGAGTATTAACCCAGACCTACTGAACTCCAAAGACTGTGCTTTTGGCTGCTTTGCTTTGCTGTCCCTTTCCCCACCACTGCTCTTTGATCTTGTGCTTAGATATTCAAGTCAGTCTGAGCTTCTACGTGGTGAGCTCATCTGAGCCAACTTACACCAGTGATATAAGAGTGCAGTTGGGATGAAGCAAGGCATCACACAGTATGTTCATCCCGTCGCTCCTCAGCGGATTGCTGGATAAGGTCAGTTTTCTCAGACTCCCGCCACTGATGAGGAGAGAGGCGATTTCTTCGCATTCGCTGGCTCGCAAATCACATTTCATCAAGCTGTAAGAGGAATTCAGAAATGAAAAGAGGCTCCCCCCGTTTAAGCTATCCCCTCTTTTAAATTAAAAAAAAAAAAAAGAGAGACCTAACCAAGTGCGATGATGTCTACTTGGAAATAAATAGATCCCTTTGCTTCTAACCTTTCTCTCCCTATGCCACTCCTCAGAGTTCAAATTTGGGCAAGGTTACAGATTCACGAAGGGCTGTGAGCAGGCAGTTCCTTCCTCTTCTGCATTCATCTCCACGTGGCTTCCAGGGTGATGGTTCAGAACAGTAAGTCAGGTATCAAGCATCCCACCTGACCATGGGATGTGGGTACGATCACATTTATAAATCTCATCAAGACCCTCAACTTACCATCACATTTACAAGGACTTCTGATGTTTTTTCTGCATAGCCTTGGGTGCCCCACATGCTCTGGCTCTCAACTATCTCTATTTTCTTTTTTTTTTTGAGATGGACTCTTGCTCTGTCGCCCAGGCTGGAGGGCGATGGTGTGATCTTGGCTCACCGCAACCTCCGCCTCCCGAGTAGCTGGGATTACAGGCGTGCGTTACCACACCCGGCTAATTTTTGTATTTTTAGTAGACACCAGGTTTCACCATGTTGGCCAGGCTGGTCTTGAACTCCCGGCCTCAGGGGATCCACCCGCCTCGGCCTCCCAAAGTGCTGCGATTACAGGCGTGAGCCACTGTGTCCGGTCTAACTTTCTATTCATTACTCATTCTGTACCATCCTCCCTGATCTCCTCACTCTCCCTCAAGTCCACAAGCATATTTTTGCTTTAGTGTCTAGTACCCTTATCTCTACTTAGTGATTTTCCCCGTGGGACCCTATTTTTTAAAAAAAGTTTTTTTCCTTAAATTATCCAGGAGTGGTGGTGCACGACTATAGTCCCAGCTACTTGGGAGACTGAGGTGGGCGGATCACTTGAACTCGGGAGTTCGAGGCTACAGTGAGCTATGATCATACCAATGCACTTCAGCCTGGACAACTGAGCAAGACACATCTCTAAAAAAAAATAAATAAAATAAGTAAAATAAAAATAAGTGATCTTTCCCCAGATAGCTGCATGGTTTGCTGTCTCACTTTCTTCAACTTGTCACTCAATATTCTCTTCTTCAATGAGGATTTTGAATAATAGCCGTCTTTCAACTAACAAATATTGTTATTTTCAGGCATTGTATGAAGTTCCTGGGATACAGCAGAAAACTGGAAGAAATACGATGGAATTCTAGCATTGTAAAGACAGGGCTGAATGTATCATGTGCCTAGTAGATGATCAGTTCTTTATAGAAAGTAAATCAGAGTAGGTCACAGAGAAAGAAAACGATGTATTCTACTTCCTTACAGGGCAGGCACTGAGCGAAGACTCTCTCACTGAGCCATCCTACTTGGCCTGTGTATTCTATTTTGAATGAAATGGAAGCCCTTGAGGGTTTGAAGATTAGAGGACAGAAGAGTCAGAAGCTCTGACTTAAATAAGGTAGAAGAATTTTAGCAGAAACTTGAGAGAAGAGGGCAAGCTCTGAATCTCTAGGACAAGGGAATTTCTGTCAGAGGAAATGAGTGGAAAGAGGCAGAAGCAGGAGCAGGTTTGGTGTTTTAAACATCTACAACAAACAGTGCAGCCGCAGCACGGTACATAAACAGGAGATGGGGAGAGGGTTAGCCAGGGCCACCCAGCGTGAAAGGGTGTATTCTATACTTTTTTTTTTTTTTTTTTTTGAGATGGAGTTTTGCCCTTGTCACCCAGGCTGGAGTGCAATGGTGTGATCTCGGCTCACCGCAACCTCCGCCTCCCAGGTTCAAGTGATTCTCCTGCCTGAGCCTCCCGAGTAGCTGGGATTACAGGCACGCGCCACCATACTTGGATAATTTTGCATTTTTAGTAGAGACGAGGTTTCGCCATGTTGGTCAGGCTGTCTCGAACGCCTGACCTCAGGTGATCTGCCCGCCTTGGCCTCCCAAAGTGTTGGGATTCCAGGCGTGAGCCATCGCGTTGGCCTGTGTATTCTATTTGGAATGAAAGTGAAAGCCATTGAGGGTCTGAAGATTAAAAGGACAGAGTCACAAGATCTGACTTAGATTGCCATTATCCTTAGCAAACTAACGTAAGGACAGAAAACCAGATACCACATGTTCTCACTTACAGATGGGAGCTAAATGATGAGAACACATGGACACATAGAGGGGAACAACACACACTGGGGCCGACTTGAGGGCTGAGATTCAGAGGATAGGATCAGAAAAAATAAAAATATCTATGAGGTACTAGGCTTAGTATGTGGGTGATGAAATAATCTGCACAAACTCCCATGACACAAGTTTACCTATGTAACAAACCTGAACATGTATCCCTGAAGCTAAAAGTAAACTAAGAAGAATTAAGTCTACCCTTGTAGTAAAACTGATATATCAAAAAATAAAGCTATGTTTTGCTTCAAACACACACACACACACACACACACACACACACACACACACACCGGAAAACAAAACAATCCAAACTAGATGAAAGTTGCCCTTCTACACTCTTTTCCATGTAGCAAGCAAAGGTGTGGACAGGTAGGAAGATGCTGAAGTACTGCAGATAGGTGGGAGATGGGTTGGTCTATCATGCTTAGCAGTAAAGGAAGCAGGAAGGAGTCAGATGGATCCACTCTAACAACAGACCTAGAAAATTTGTCTAAGCCAGGCCACAAGAAAATCTGTATTTGAAATGCCTATTTAAATATCAAAGTAAGAGGCTGAGGTGGGCAGATCACGTGAGGTCAGGAGTTTGAGAACAGCCTAGCAGACATGGCAAAACCCTGTCTCTACCAAAAATATAAAAGTTAGCTGGGTGTGGTGGTGTACCCCTGTGGTCCCAGCTACTTGGGAGGGTGAGGCATGAAAATTGCTTGAACCCGGGAGGCAGAGGTTGAAGTGAGCCGAGATCACCCCACTGGACTCCAGCCTAGGTGACAGCAAGACTTTGTCTCATAAATAAATATCAAAGTTGATATCTCTACAAATACTTCACTGAGTCTGAAACCAGGAGAAATGTTTGTAAATAAGTACCTAAGAGTCTTCATCACATAGAGGCTACTTAATGCCATGAATAAGAACTCATAGAAGGGGTATAGAAAAGACATTTAGAACCACTTGGAAATATCCCAAAGGTAAGAGTCCAGGAAGATGAAAAACAGGTAAAGATGACTGAGGAGGAATAATCAAGGTTTGGGAAAAACCAAAGGCGAAGAGGAAAATGTGTTCCAAGATGAAAGGAGTTTGGGGAGGGGGGCATTGAGGTAGGGGAGAGGCTAACTACAAAGTGGCAACAGAGTTGGGATTTGGCTGGGAGAATGTGATAGGGAGAAGGGATGCTGAGTGAGGTGGAAGGCAATGACTCTCAAGAACCATGGAATTTGAACTATGTCAGAAAAAACGTGAGGGGCTGGGTGCAGTGGCTTCCAGCACTTTGGGAGGCTGAGGTGCTTGGGAGACCAGCCTGGCCAACATGGTGAAACCCCATCTCTACTAAAAACACAAAAATTAGCCATACGTGGTGGCAAGCTCTTGTAATGCCAGCTACTCGGGAGGCTGAGGCAGGAGAATCGCTTAAACCCGGGAGGCGGAGGTTTTAGTGAGCTGAGATCACACCACTGCACTCCAGCCAGGGCAAAAAGAGTGAAACTCTGTCTCAAAACAAAAATGAAAACAAAAACAAAAAGAAAGGGATGAAGGGGGTGAAAGGGTGGGAAGCTGCTGCTCAAATGGCTGAAGGATGCAGTAGGATTAAAGGGTGGGAAGATTTGCTTACAAGACAAAGCAGCTTGAGAATACAGGAGGTGCTGTTAGAGCATGAGGTACTTGAAATTGAGAGTACAAGCGAAATGCACTTATTGGAGATGAAGTCTAGCAAGTGGCATTATCCAATATTGAGTCACCAGCAAATAGAGCTACTAAGCACTCAAAGCGTGGCTAGCATGACTGAGGCACTGGATTGTTAGTTTTACTACATTTACATTGGAATTTATTATTCATTTATTTATTTATTGAGATGGAGTTTTGCTCTTGTTGCCCAGGCTGGAATGTGCAGTGGTGCCATCTCAGCTCACTGCAACATCTGCCTCCTGGGTTCAAGCGATTATCTTGTTCACCCTCTCGCATAACTGGGATTACAGGCACCTGCTACCATGCCTGGCTAATTTTTGTATTTTTAGTAGAGGTGGAGTTTCACTATGTTGGCCAGGCTGGTCTCGAACTCTTGAATTCCTGACCTCAAGTGATCCACATCCTCTGCCTCCCAAAGCGCTGGGATTATAGGCATGAGCTACCAGGCTTGGCTAGTTTAAATTTAAAGGTTGATTCCAAATTATTGGAAGATTTAAGTATGTTTAGGACACGGGCATGTGAATTAGTTCTCTCAATTGTAAATTTTATGAAATGAATACGGAGGTCAAACATTTCTGATGAAAATGTGCCCGAGCAGCGATGTTCTCTGTGAAATACTGGATTCTGCAGCCTTTATACAAAAAAGGGAATATAAAATCACATCAATAGTTTTTTGCATTAATGACATATGGATATAATTTGATATGCTGGGTTAAATACTGTTAAAATTAGTTTCAAGGCTGGGCACAGTGGCTCACACCTGTAATCTCAGCACTTTGGGAGGCTGAGGCCTGTGGATCACCTGAGGTTAGGAGTTCGAGACAAGCCTGACCAACATAGAGAAACCCTGTCTCTACTAAATATACAAAATTAGCTGGGCATGGTGGTGCATACCTGAAATCCCAGCTACTTGGGAGGCTGAGGCAAAAGAATCACTTGAACCTGGAAGTCAGAGGTTGCGGTGAGCTGAGACCGTGCCATTGCACTCTAGCCTGGGCAACAAGGGCGAAACTCCATCTCAAAAAAAAAAAAAATTAGCTTCACTTGCTTCCTTTAACTTTTTAACGTGGCTACTGGAAAATTTCAGTTTGTGGCTTGAATAATTTCCACTAGACAGTGTTTTAGGGTTTGACCAGTAGTCTACTTCAGAATGACCAGAGGAATTAGATCATTAGAGAAATATCAGTCAAGGGAGGGAGAAGCCATGTTATATGAAATATCAATGTAGAAATTGAAATCAAAAGGCAGGAATAATGTTGGTGAAAGAAACAAACCACGTGCTAAAAAAATTGAGGAATGAGTGACATCAAAAGGTAGGAGCAGGTAGTGTTATTGAAGGGGCACCTCTATCCACCAACACCCAGGCATTCCCCTCACATGCACTGAGCTTTCAGCCGAGCAACAACTCACCTCAGATGACTTATTTGGCATGTGGGCTCGTGCAGGATGTCATGCAGAAGTGAAAACATATTTAGGGAAATGGACGTACAGTTGATACTCAGGTATGTCAGGCTCCGATTACGAGCCAAAGCCTTGAGTAAGTCTTCAAAACCAGAAGCAGTCGAGACATAGGACAACCTGTGGAAGACATAATAGCAGGAAAGCACTAGTGAAGGTCTGAACATCTTCTCCACAATTTCTCCTGCCTGCCTCACTTCATCCTGTAACAAAGATTCTCAGTGGATTACATCCTCACACATGGCTCTCAATCTTAAATTTCTAGTCAGGTCAGAAGACTATTGCTAATTCCAAGGTCAGCCTGTTGACTTTGAAGTAATCCCCTGGGTCTTTATGGTGTGTTCACCTCATGACCTATCTTAAGTGGGACCCACAAGCCGGATACTAAGAATACATCCACATGCACAAAGATATTAAGATACATCCACATGCACAAGTTTAACCATGTTTTTCTACACTGAGAGCAAAAGACAAAATATGCTGATGGCTGATAATAGCCACACAATCAACCACATGTAAATTACTCCGTTTCAGCAGTCCTAGCCAGAGCAATCAGGCAAGAGGAAGAAATAAATGGTATCCAAATAGGAAGAGAAGAAGTCAAACTATCACTGTTTGCAGATGACATGATTCCATATCCAGAAAACCCCATAGTCTCAGCCCCAAATCTTCAGCTGATAAACTGCAAAAGTTTCAGGATACAAAAAGAGAAAAATAAAATCAGTGTACAAAAATCACTAGCATTCCTATACACCAACGACAGCCAAGCTGAGAGCCAAATCGGAAATGTAATTCTATCCACAATTGCTCACAAAGAATACCTATGAATACAGCTAACCAGAGAGGTGAAAGATCAAAAGGAGAATTACAAAACACTGCTCAAAGAGATCAGATGACACAAACAAATGGAAAAAACATTCCATGCTCATGGAGAGAAGAATCAATATTGTTAAAATGGCCATACTGCCCAAAGCAATTTACAGATTCAATGTTATTCCTATGAAATTACCAATGGCATTCTTCACAGAAACTAGAAGAACTATTTAAAGTTCACATAGAACAAAAAAAGAGCCCCAATACCCAAGACAATCAATCCTAAGCAAAAAGAACAAAGCTGGAGGCATCACGCTACCTGATTTCCAACTATACTATAGGGCTATGATAACCAAAACAGCATGGTACTGGTACAAAAACAGACACATAGACCAACAGAACAGAATAGAGAGCCCAGAAATGAGGCCACACAACTACAACCGTCTGATCTTCAACAAAGCTGACAAAGACAAGCAGTGGAGAAAAGACTCCCTTTTCAATAAATGGTGCTGGGGTAACTGGCTAGTCATATGCAGAAGACTGAAACTGAATGCCTTCTTCACACCACATACAAAAACCAACTCAAGATGGATTACAGACAAAATGAAGTGCAAAACTATTAAAAACTTGGAGGCGCTGGGCACGGTGACTCATGCCTGTAATCCCAGCACTTTGGGAGACTCAGATGGGCAGATCACAAGGTCAGGAGTTCAAGACCAGCCTGTCCAACATAGTGAAACCCTGCCTCTACTAAAAACACAAAAATTAGCTGGGCGTGGTGGCGGGTGCCTGTAGTCTCAACTACTTGGGAGGCTGAGGCAGGAGAAGCACTTGAACCTGGGAGGCGGAGGTTGCAGTGAGCCGAGATCATGCCACTGTACTGGGGAACAGAGCAAGATTCCGTTATAAAAACAAAAACAAACAAAACAAAACAAAAACTAGGCAATACCATTCTGGACATAGGAATGGGCAAAGATTTCATCATGAAGATACCAAGAACAATTGCAACAAAAGCAAAAAATGACAAATGGGATGTAATTAAACAGAAGTGCTTCTGTACAGCAAAAGAAACTATCAGAGCAAACAGTCAACCTGCAGAATGGGAGAAAACCTTTGCAAACAATGCACCTGACAAACGTCTAATACCCGCATCTATAAGGAACTTAAATTTACAAGAAAAAGATAACCTCATTAAAAAGTGGGCAAAGGGTATAACAGACAGTTTTCAGAAGGTGACATACATGCAGACAACAAGCATATGAAAACAAGCTCAATATCACTGATCATTAGAGAAAAGCAAATCAAAACCACGAGATACCATCTTACACCAGTCAGAATGGCTACTATTTAAGAATCAAAAAATAACAGGCTGGGCGTGGAGGCTCATGCCTGTAATCCTAGCACTTTGGGAGGCCAAGGTGGGTGGATCACTTGAGGTCAGGAGTTTGAAACCAGTCTGGCCAACATGGTGAAACCCCGTCTCTACCAAAAATACAAAAAATTAGCCAGCTTGGTGGTGCATGTCTGTAATCCCAGCTACTCAGGAGGCTGAGGCAGAACAATCACTTGAACCTGGGAAGTGGAGGTTGCAGTGAGCCGAGATTGTGCCACTGCACCCTAGCCTGGGTGACAGAGCAAGACTCCACCTCGAAAAACAAATTATGTATATATATATATATATGTGTGTGTGTATAAATAAAACAGATGCTGGCAAGGATGTTCCCACTGTTGGTGGGAGTGTAAATTAATTCGACCATTGTGGAAAGCAGTGTAGTGATTCCTCAAAGAGCTAAAAGCAGAACTACCATTTGACCCAGCAATCCCATTACTGGGTATATACCCAAAGGAATACAAGTTATTCTACCAAAAAGATACATGCACATGAATGTTCAATGCAGCACTATTCACAATAGCAAAGACATGCAATCAGCCTAATGCCTAGCAACAAGATTGGATAAACGTGATACATATATACCATGGAATACTATGTAGCCATAAAAAAGAGAGCATTTTTTTTTTTTTGGCGGGGGCAGGAATATGGAGTTGGAGGCCATTATCCTTAGCAAACTATCACAGGAACAGAACCAAATACTGCATGTTCTCACTTGTAAGAGGGAGTTAAATGATGAGAACTCATGGACCTGAAGAGGGGAACAACAGACACTGGGGTGTACTTGAGGGGAGGAGGGAGAGGATCAGGAAAAAATGAGTACTCGGCTTAGCACCTGGGCGTACAGTCTTATAGTCTATATACAAAATATGTACGTCAAACCTGTGACACAAGTTTACCTACATAAACAAACTTGCACATGTACCACTGAACCTGAAGTTAAAAAAATAACAATTCACGGCTGGGTGCAGTGGCTCACCCCTGTAATCTCAGCACTTTGGGAGGCTGAGACAGGTGGATCACGAGGTCAAGAAATCGAGACCATCCTGGCTAACATAGTGAAACCCTGTTTCTATTTAAAATACAAAAATTAGCCAGGCATGGTGGCGTGCACCTCTAGTCCCAGCTACTCAGGAGGCTGAGACAGAAGAATCGCTTGAACCCTGCAGGTGGAGGTTGCAGTGAGCTGAGATCACGCCACTGCACTCTAGCCTGGGTGACAGAGCAAGACGCTGACTCAAAAAATAATAACAAATAATTCACAATTTCATTGAGGAAAAAAAAGTTGTCCTAGAGTCCCACCACCACCACTGGCCCTCACCCCCAACCCCGGAAGAACATTTCTCATTACTCCCTTGGAGTTGCAGCAGGACATCAGGGCAACAGCTTTGGTCATTGTCTCTAAGGGCCACCTAGAGAAAAGAGTTAGGAATCTCCAACTCAACATTAAAGGAAAGAGACGGGAAGGGAAATGTGGAAGCTGGCCAACCCTTGGAGGATTGAGGATCCTATGGCAAATCCAGACGTAGAACACACAGGAAGCCCTTTTAATTTACTTCCCAGCCTATGTGGCGACTCGGTGGGAGACTGGATGTTTTCCATGTTGCTGTATTTCCAGAGTCCTTTACCTAGCAATTCTCCTGATCCCCATTTTACACAAACAACTTCTCTCCCAAGTCTTTGCCCCATGTTGCAACAAAACTGTTTAAGGTTTTTTTTTTTTTTTTTTTAAATACACACAATGGAGTCTCACTCTGTCACCCAGGCTGGAGTGCAGTGGCACAATCTCAGCTCACCGTGGCCTGCGCCTCCCGGGCTTAAGCGATTCTCCTGCCTCAGCCTCCCAAGTAGCTGGGATTACAGTTGCATGCCGCCACACCCGGCTAATTTTTGTGTTTTTAGTAGAGATGGGGTTTCACCATGTTGGCCAGGCTGGTCTCGAACTCCCAACCTCAAGTGATCCACCCGCCTCAGCCTCTCAAAGTGCTGGGATTACAGGCATGAGCCACTGCACCCGCCCTAAAAGTCTTCAGTTCTCCTTTCATCATTTTCAATTAGGCTTTCCTGCTCTCACTACCCTTCCAGAACTGTTCTTGGCCAACAATGACTTCTACCTTGCTAATGTCATTGGCCAATTCTCAGTCTTCAGTCTCCTTGAATAAGGACTGCCATCTGACACAGTTGACCTTTCCTTCGTTGGTAAACTTGCCTCACTGGGATCCGAGGATACCACACCCTTTACTTTACCTTCTAGCCTAATGACTACTCCCTCAAAGGCCTTCGCTAGTTTCTGCTTTTCTCCCCAGTCACTTAATGCTGGAGAACTCCGGGCATCAGTCTTTGGATCGTTTTGCTTCCTGAGCAACATTCCTATCCTTGGTGAACTCAGTCCTTGGCTTTAAATACACATTTGTGTTATACACATGTATACACGAACGACACCCACATTTTACCTTCAGTTCAGAAATATTACACACTGCTCTCTGGACACCTAATAGACATCACAACTTTAGCTCAAACAACTTTAGACTGACCTTCCTCAAATTCTGGCTCTCGCCATCATTTCCCAACTCAGTGGCAACTGTCACATGGCAGTTTTCAAAACAAAGATCTTGGGGCAATTCTCTCTCCTAGTCTAGATTTAATCAAGGAATCATCCTTTGTCAACATATGCCCCGGAGTTCGCACCTCACCAACGTCTACTATTCACACCCTCAGAGGCACCATTGATTCTCACCTGGCAAACGCCAAGAAAAAGAGCCTCCTCTGAGCTTTCAGATTCTGCCCTATGCTCCCCGATTGGCCATTTTTAAACGCGGTATCCAGAATGAGCTTCTTAAAATGCAAGCTAAATTATGGCATCTCTGCTCAAAACCCCTCAAAATGCCTCACCTCACTCCAGAAAACCCAGTCCTGACACTGGTTTACAACACCATGATCATGCCATACATACTTATGAGCCATCTCCGTAATACCCTTCCTGCCTCACGCTGGTCTAACCACGTAGGTCTCTGAACACAAAGCCTTTGTTTCATGGATCCCTCCCATCCCAGGGGATGACCAACAGTT
Organism: Pan troglodytes; assembly: GCF_028858775.2. Lineage (NCBI taxonomy): Eukaryota > Metazoa > Chordata > Mammalia > Primates > Hominidae > Pan > Pan troglodytes. The sequence goes on from NC_072418.2 coordinate 58,760,074, forward strand.
TATCTGGCTCATTCTTTCACCTCATTCAAGTCTTTGCTCAAATCTCACTTTCTCTGTGGAACTTATTACTACAGCCTGTACCCTCCCACACCCCTAAATACCCACTTATGCACCCTGACCTTGCCATTCTTTTCCCCCCGTAACACCATTGTCCTAAAATACTTTAAAATGCGTGTACTTATTATGTCTGCCTATATTCTGTCTCATCAGATAGCAAACAAGGAAATTTGTCTTTTTTCCCCCCATTGATATATCCTAGTACTTAGACTAGCACCTCAAAGTAGGCATTCTTCTTGAATGAAAATAAAGTTAACTCCTGGGCTTCCAGAATCCTAAGATCATATATGTTGATGTGTACTGAATATTTTAGTGACATTTCCTATAGAGCTATTATAAACTCAGATAAATACTAATTTTCCCAATGACTGTTTAGGCAAGTACAGCTGCTTTTCACATGATTCTAATGCATTCTGTAGGAAAGAAACTGTTAGACTCCTACCCTGACCCATTTTTGCTTTCTTCCTTAGGATAAACCCACTTGTTACTATTTCTTCCTGATTCCAAGAGACTACTTTCCCAGTCCCCCTTTGTAGTTATATGAAGCCATATGAAGACAAGGTAAACAGGCCAATGAGATGCAAGCAGAAGTGATACAAGAAAGAGTTTTGAAAAGACTCCATCAAGGAAGCTCCTGAAGCTTCTAGATAAACCTTTCCTTCTCCCTTCTGTTGCTTCCTGCCTTGAAGGCAGCCATGATGGCTGGGACCTCAGATGCTACTGTGGCCTAAGGTCATCTTTATCATAGACACACTAAAGATGGTTGAGAAGTACAGAAGGAGCCTAGGCCCTGATGAGCCTGACCTGAAAGTGTGTTTTGTATATTGTCTTCTCCCAGAGAAAGAAAAAGATCACCGTTATTCCTAGGGGAACCTCTAAGGCAGAGGTTGATATAGTACTTACTTGAGTGTGCGAAGTTTACAGCTAGAATGCTCCAGGGCTTTAGACAGAATCCTTTCTGAAATACCATTAAGGTCATTGTCAAAGATATGCAGCTCCCAGAGGCTCTCCATTGTATAAAAAAGAGAGCAGATCTCTCTCCAGTAGACAAGGCTCTTCATTTGACTACATAGAAGAAAAATTGAGTTTTCCAATGGAATCATTTCAACTCCAGCAATTTGTAAAACATGTAAATTAAAGTATGTTTTGAGAGTGCCTGTTGTCTGACTCAGATTTAATACCATGCAGCAAGAAATAAAGTAGGGTCAAGCATGAATGAACAACATTCAGATCCATTAAAGTAGCTGGTGATTCCATATTCTGATAAGACACATCTGAGTGCAGGGCCTTTAAATGCGAGATTATTAAATATTTTTAAACTTCAATATTAAAAATCAATGTTGCATGTTTTGTGCTATCATGAATACTCCTATAATGTAACAATACAAGGTTTATTTCTTTTTAATCTATACAACAGATCTGAAGAAATTAGGTTAAACCACTGGTTTGCAATGAGGCAATTCTGCCGCTAAGCAGACATTTGGTGATGTATAAGATTTTTGTTGCTGTCACAACCGGGGAAAAGGGGACCCTACTGGCCACAGGAGAGACCAGAGATACTGCTAAACCTCTTACAATGTGCAAGATAGACCCCCACCACAAAGAATAGCTGGCCCAAAACGTCAACAGTGCTGAGGTTTAACTCAAACTTTGAGTTTAAACAGAAGCAGAGAGATTTAAGTCACCGGTCTAATTAGAAGCTAGATTGGAAGTCAAGTTCTTCATGGCCCCGAGTTTGTCTTGTTCTGGTCAACAAGCTCTAGACTTATGGGCAGGTCTTAGGAAGACAGGAAAGAGGATTTATTTTTTAAAGACTCACCTAGCAGTTGGCCTTATAAGTGGCTCTTTGTTTTGAAAGATGTGCTGAACACTCAACTTAAGTGTCCTCAGGTGACAGCAGTAATCCAGACAGTATAATGAGACCATCATATCCTTGTCTGATCGAAGGTAAACTGTAACCTCCATGAGAGCATCCACAATCGTCTTCACAAATTCTTCTTCCCGATTCTCATAGAGACAGTAAAACAAAGGCATATGGTGCGTCAACTTTTCCGGGTCACGGTCCAGATATTTCATGTATCCCACCGAGTACCACTTGAAGCTGTCTACCATCGGTAGCTGGTATCCAAAGGATGTCTCAAGAATCTTTCTCCTGTTTGCATTTAGAAGACCAAAAATGAAAGTAAACACTTGATTAAAGTCAGAGTATTGTTCTCTCTTCTCTTTATACTCTCTGCTGCCTGAGGGGATCAGATAGTTGGGTACCGCCATCAGAAATGCAATGGCTGTACAAAACTCCTGGACGTTCAGGTGTATGAACTTGTAGCGGTCTTTATGAGTGCTGCTCGGCAAAAGAATATTCGCGGCCTGCAACACAGAGACATCAGCCTCAGTAAACCCAACACATCTGAGGTCTTCACCACTGAAATTCAGGGTGCTCAGAAACAGTCCTCCTGCAGCCAGCAAACACAGACGTTTTAGGAGACCTAGGTGATACTGATTGGCAGTAAGTCCAGCCTCTGATGTCAACGCATCAGCAAGAAAGTGGGCATGTAGATCAGTGGGTGTTTGGCAGCAGAGCTGGAAGTCACGCCCCTTGTCCATCTGCCGCTTCAGGACAGTACACGTGATCCAGCATAAGATGGCGACTCGGCACAGACCCACGAGTATTTCATCCTCATGTACAAGCTGGAGGGCTGCCGACGCCCTCTGGCGGTCTTTAAAGAAAGAGTTAAAATATATCTCCCTCTTCTCCTTCGACAGCTGCAAGGTCGTGCAGCAATCTACCTCTTTCAAGAACGATTTTACATTATTCCCACGTGTGGGCCTTGAGGAGATGAGGAACCAGCAGCCTGGAGCCATTTTTCTCTTCAGCAAACTGACCAGGAGAACTGGAATGGGAACTTTCTGGGTGCTGTTACTACACAAAGCACTTTCATTGACATTTAACTCGAATCTTATGTTGTCCAAGTCCTCGAGGATGAAAAGGAGTTTCTTGGGATCAGACAGGATGTCTGCAATGGGAGCCTGGCCGTCAGGCCAGTCCTTGGCGATTAGCTCAGCCAAGCTGCTGTTGGTCATCTGGTTTATTTCGTGAGAAGTGAGGTGAACGACGTACGAGATCATGTTCTGCCACATCTCACCCTTGATCCACCTCAACACAGCCAGATTTATAACCATAGTTTTTCCAGATGCTCTCTCTCCCATCAGGAACACATTGAGATTGTTTGCTGAATAATAGCTGGTAGAATCATAGGCTAATTGAAGTATGTAGAACACATCTGACGAAACGTCACGAAAAAATTTATAATGAAATTTTCCAAAAGTGTGACTTTCCCATTGCAGCATGAATTTTCTCCTCATGACAGCTTTGCATGCCTCCTGATTGCCTAATCCAGCGAGTACAGGGCAGAAAATACAGAACAAAGATGAAAGTTCAAGATGTAAAAACAGTTTTAGCTTCTTTTCATGTTTACAGTAAAAATATAGTAGAAATTTTTACTTACTACTGCTTATCACAAAGATATAGGTACAAAGATATTTACCATCATGTTGCTTTGTTTTTGAGATGGAGTTTTGCTCTTATTGCACAGGCTGGAGTGCAGTGGCACGAACTGGGCTCACTACAGCCTCCACCTCCCAGGTTCAAGCGATTCTCCTGCCTCAGCCTCCCAAGTAGCTAGGATTACAGGCGTGCACCACCACACCTGGCTAATTTTTTGTATTTTTAGTAGAGACAGGGTTTTGCCATGTTAGCCAGGCTGGTTTCGAACTCCTGGCCTCAGGTGATCCACCTGCCTTGGCTTCCCAATGTGCTGGGATTACAGGCATGAGCCACTGCGCCCGGCCCATATTGCTTTAAAGGAAAAAGGTTGAATAAAACCTATTCACTCATACAGCGGAGTCGACAGATCTGTTTTAGCTTTGTTCTTTATCCTTCAAGGGCTTCCCTCTCATATCTTGGCATCAAGAACATATTTCTTTCATTTTTGGGGGTTCCTTAGCGTTTTAGGTAGCCTTCAATTATGTTTCATTTCACACCCAGTTTTTCCTTTGAGGCAATAACTCGAGTTCAGGGACTGTTTCCTGGTACGTATTCAGCTCAAAGTATCTATTACATCTTGGCCCATCAGTCATGAGTTACACGTTCATCTTCCCTTCTAGTTTTTTGTTTATGCATATCATTACTGAAATCCTGATCATTTAATGAACTACTTAAGATAAATGAAATTGTATGGAATAAAGTTAAAATTTATCGTAAAGGGAGTCTTAATTCTTGAGAATACACAAGATTGCACTCCCACTGCAAAAACAAACAAAAATGTTAAGACATAAGTATAAAGCTGTCATAGAGGTATGATACAGAAATGATCCAAATAAGTGAATTCCTAGAGGGGGATGACTCCTTCCTTAGTGAGCAGATACTTGAAAATGTTTTTATCCCTGGGTAAGGGCAGGCAAAAGAGGGAGCCTGGCAGCATGGAAGAACTTTGATGGGATAAATAAAAGCCAATGATGAACAGCTGCAGCAGGGCTGGTGTGGTGGACCTGAATGTACTGGAATGTGGCACACTGGCTCCCCCCCAGTGGAGATGAGCCTGATGGATAAACGGGCCTGATCCCACCCTCTAGACTACCAGGGCTGCCTAGTTCCGACCTAGCACATCTCAACAGCCTGGCAGAGACAGGACTTTCTCCTTACTGTTTTTATCTATGATGTTTAGTATACAATAAAAAAATTGAGATTCAAAGAAGCAGAAAGCCACGGTGATGAGTATGGTTCATGATTATAAACCATGATTCATAATCAAGAAAAAAAAATCTTTGGAAGATGTCTATTTAGGTGTTTTTCTTTTTGCCAATTTATTGATTAGATTATCTGTTTTCTTGTTATGCAGTTCCTTACATACTTTGGATATTAGTTCCGTATCATACATAGTTTACAAATATATTCTCCCAATCCAGGAGTCTCTTCACTCATTTCCTTTGCCATTCAGAAGCTGTCCAGTTTCACACATGTACACACACACACACGTAAGAGAATAAATATGTGAGATAATAGATTTGTTAGCTTCATGTCAACATTCCACAATGGAAGCATATCAAAACATCACATTGTCCCATATAAGTATGCATAACTATTTGTCAAAAGTAAAATTTTAAAAAAATGAATAGAAGCATATGTACGTATAACCCAGCTTTTGGAATTAGGAGGTAATTTTATAATAAGTTTCATATTACACATATATCCCCATATATTAGGTATATAGAGTATAAGAATCAGATGGATGCTCTGTAACTTAAAATATACACTATGCAAAACAAAGAATTCATTGGAATGGCTGAATGGCAGGTGGCACACACAGAAGAAAGGATGAGGGGGCACCAGCACAGATCAATAGAATTGGCCTAACAAGCACAGAGGAAAAACAATCACAAAACCAATCAGACCATCAGGGAACTGTGATACAATATCAAAGGACCAGTATAAAATACGTGTAATTACAGTCCCCAAAGGAGAGGGGATGAAAAGGTATTCAACATCACGAATCAGAAATGCAAATAAAAATCACCATGAGCTATTCCCTTCACACCTGTTAGAATGGATATTATCAAGAAGACAAACGGTAAGTGTGGGTGAAGATGTGGAGAAAAGGGAAGCCTTGTGCACGGTGTGTGGGGCTGTCAATTAGAGGAGTCATTACAAAAAATGATGTGGAGGTTCCTCAAAAAATGAAAAATAGAACTACCCTAGGACCCTGAAGCTCTTTCTTGAGAATCCTTTGTGGTCAGAAAAGCCTGTCAAGGACGTTTTTATTTTCTATAAACTTAGTTCAAAACCATAAGTTTATTCTTCAGTCCATTTCTCCCTTGTCACGTTTTATGATGAGCAAAACCACCACCACCAGGCTGCATCTTTATTGTCCCCCTAAATCTCCTTATCTTCAAGTTAATAATGTGCATTTTCCACTGTTATTTCAGGAACAACCTTGCTAAACTTTCCACCAGTTCAGGTTCCCACCTGATAAAGTCCACTGAAGGTCAAAGACATATTGAAAACTTATTAAAATGGTAGAGGATGGCCAGGCACAGCGACTCACACCTGTAATCCCAGCACTTTGGGAGGCGAAGGCGGGCAGATCACCTGAGGTCAGGAGTTCGAGACCAGCCTGGCCAACATGCTGAAACCCCATCTCTACTAAAAATACAAAAATTAGCCCGGCATGGTGGCAGGCACCTGTAATCCCAGCTACTCGGGAGGCTGAGACAGGAGAATCACTTGAACCAAGGAAGCAGAGGTTGCAGTGAGCCAAGATTGCACCACTGCACTCCAGCCTGGGAAAAAAAATTTTAAAAAGCAGAGGAAAGTTACAGGTCAAGTAGTTTCTTGACCTGTAGTTTCCTCTACCCTTTAATTACTTGACTTGTAGTTGCTTTCCCCACTGAAAATTTCAAGGCCCATCAGGCATCTACCAATTTCCTGTCCCAAATTCCAAAGCTCCATTTGAGTTTTGTTTTCAACTGGGAGCAGTCTATGTAAGTACTAAGACCTTTTGCAATTACTACTGCGATATGTCGAGCCATCCCAGAAGAGGTACTGGGTGAAGAAAGTGAAGAAAAGAAATCATATCTGATATTCTCTTAAATATCTGCAATTTGGAGAGAAGTAAACGGAGCAGGTGAGCATGTACCTCATGAGGAAGGGACAGCACAACAGTCTTGAGAATAAGATGATCAAGAGAAGCAGGAAGGATTTCTATTTTCTCAGGGCCCTGGGCAGAGGGGGAGGGGAAAGACATTGCAATGTCCATGGAAGTGAGAAACTCACTGAGTGGACTCAGCCCTGCTACTGACATTTAAAGGGTCACCATGGAGGACACAGCCATGGTCTCCAGGAAAGCCTTCTCTCAAACTTGGGTTCACTTCCCCCTCATTGAAACCCTCAGTAGATAGTGGTAAAAATGTAAAGGGTAATAAGAGATTACAACATGGCCTAGGAGGCATGTTCAGTAGACTTTACACCAGACTGATATCAGTCTGTGGCCTGTTAGGGACTGGGCCCCATAGCCGATGGTGAGTGGTGAGTGACTGAGCACTCCTCTGTATTTACAGCCGCTCCCCATCGCTCACATTACCGCCTGGGTTCTGCCTCCTGTCAGATCAGTGGGAGCACTGGATTCTCACAGAAGCGTGAACCCTATTGTGAACTGCACATAGGAGGGATCTAGGTTGCACCCTCCTTATGAGAATCTAATGCCTGATGATCTGTCACTGCTTCCCATCACCCCCAAATGGGACTGTCTAGTTGCAGGAAAATGAGCTCAGGGCTCCCAGTGATTCTACATCATGTGAGTTGTAGAATTATTTCATTATATATTACAATGTAATAGAAATAAAGTACATAATAAATGTAATACATTTGAATTATCCCCAAACCATCCATCTCCACCCCTTCTAGTCCATGGAAAAATTGTCTTCCGTGAAACTGGTGCCGAAAAGGTGCGAGACCACTGCTTTACACTATACCAGGACAAGCTATACATTTTGGACACAGTTGTCTATAAGCTTGAGCTAGATAAGAAAAGAGAAGTAAATGACAGGATAACCATGCAACTAAAAAAAAAAAATTACTAATTCTGGAAGAAAACACTCAAGGAAGGAAAACAAGTTTACCACCATGTCAAGTTACTTAAAGTGTAATTTTTAAAATATCTAAAATATGAAGTGAGGCATGGTTAGAGAAGATGGTAGACCAGAAGCTGGTAGTGTGCACCGCTCTCATGGAGAGAGAACAGAGCGGCAACACCAGCTCTTCAACTGGATTATCTAGGACACACGGGATTCATCAAGGAAGCCACACAACCCACGGAGAACAGAAGAGTGAGACAGGACAGCCACCAGCCCAGGATTGGCACACAGCCCAGGAAGGCTCCCGACCACAGGGAGATGGTGAGTGAGCAAGAGTCCCCAAGGATCGTTATTTTACAGTGTATATCAAAACATCAAGTTGTACACCTTAAGTATACATAATTTGTATCTGTCAATTACATCACAATAAAGCCAGAAGCATGTAGGTATGGAAGGAAAAGGTCTAAGAAAAACGTATGGCCTCAAAATAGAGAACATAGACAGAAAGATCAAATTCAGGTTACAGAAAAAAATCCTTGTAATTATGGAGTATGTAAATATGGGTGACAAATGTTTTAAAAAGAACATTCATATGCACCCCTATTAAGCTTTTGAACTTTAAGGATAAAGAAATTATTCAGGAATTTAGCAAGAGGCTGGGCACGGTGGCTTATGCCTGTAACCCCAGCACTTTGGGAGGCCGAGGCGGGCGGATCACCTGAGGTCAGGAGTTCAAGACCAGCCTGGCCAACATAGTGAAACCCCATCTCTACTAAAAACACAAAAATGAGCCGGGTGTGGTGGTGGGCACCCTTAATCCCAGCTACTCAGGAGGCTAAGTCAGGAGAATCACTCGAACCTAGGAGGTAGAGGTTGCAGTGAGCCGAGATTGTTCCACTGCATTCCAGCCTGGACAATGGAACAAGACTCCATCTCAAAAAAAAAAAAAAAAAAAAAAGAATTTAGCAATAAACATGAAAAAGGAAAACAAATCTTAACAGGTTAACATTTCTCCAAACATATTCAGTGCCAGAAGACACAGAAGGAATTTATACAATATTAAAAAGGAGTGGCTGGAGAGTATTACGTCCAGTAAAGTTCCCATTTGTGTATAAAGACATGCAAAGAGTTTTAGACATAAAATTAAGGAATTCACTAAGGAATTCACTCATGAATCCTTCTCAGAGGCAGAGACGGAGGAAGCAACAATGAAGTCCAGTTAACTAAGGCAATGAAATGAATTATTCATCACATCAGGGACAGGGGTATGTGATAAGCCAGGTATAGCTTTAAATATAGAAGAAGCCTAAACAAAAAGATACTTGTGATTGCCATCAATAGCCGAGGTTATGAGCCTTGACTCCATAAAGTATATATAAGCCATGGGTTGGAGGAGAATAGCAAAGGAAGGCCAGAAGCCTGTGAGTCATAACGATGAGTGAAGACATGCTATACTATTTAATTGGGAAGATATGAGTTTAACCAAGTTAATATTGTATAAAAGTTGTCTTCAATATTAGAGGAATTTGAGGACCAAACTAATTCCTCATTCTAAAGAAGATCTACTGTTCACCTATAAGACATAGACTGAAAATAAGAGGGAGATATTCCATGCCATTGGAAGCCAAAGAAGAGGAGTAGCTATGCTTATATCAGACAATACAGATTCCATGACAAAAACTATAATGAGACACAAAGAAGGTCATTATGTAATACAGGGGTTGATCTAGCAAGAGGATGTGACAATTGTAAATATATATGCATCCAACACTGGAGTCCTCAGTCTAGCTCTAATAATTGCTTTATGTAAGAGAGACTCTAACACAATTACAGCTGTAGACTTCAACATCCCATTTTAGTGTGGTATTCATGATCTTGGTAAGTTCTCTTAACCCCTCAGGTATTCAGGTTTTCAATTGGAATACATGATTTTATCTATTTTAGAGATGTTCGGGAGGGACTAAATGAGCCAATGATGATGACCTGCATAGGAGTGTACCCAAAATGTTAACCCTCCATGACGCTTACACAGAGCCCCCTACATTTCTGTAGCTGGGTCTTATGGTAGGAGCGTACCCGGGTGTTAACCCTCCATGATCTTTACACAGAGCCCCTACTTTTCTGTAGCTGGATCTTATGGTTCTAGGACAGAGCTCTATGCTGGGAAATCTGCTCTAGCTCAAGTACTTTCTTTGAGTCTAATCCTTTGGCTGGCTACTTTCATATAAGCTGGTTCGCATAATAACAGAAAATAAAGGTAGGATCAGAAAGCCACAAAATAGAACATGACCCATATCCAATCTATCCCTGGTCCTCATGTGATTTCCAGGTCTGAAGACTGGTTCTTTGGGGATGGAAAAGTCATGTATCAAAACCACCAAGCTAAACAATTCCATCAACAAGTGGACTAAGGACACAAATAGATGCTTCTCAAAAGAAGATACACAAATGGCCAATATCTGATAGTCCTTGAAAAAATGAATATGAAAAAAATGCTCAATATCGCTAATGACCAGGGAAATGCAAATCAAAACCACAATGCAATCCCACCTTACTCCTGCAAGAATGGCCATGATAAAAAAAAATTTAAAAAATAGATGTTGGTATGGATGTGGTAAAAAGGGAACACTTTTACACTGCTGGTGGGAATGTAAACCACTATGAAAACCAGTGTGACTATTCCTTAAAGAACTAAAAGTAGAACGACCATTTGATCCAGCAATCCCACTACTGTGTATCTACCCAGAGGAAAGAAGTCATTATACAAAAACACATGCACATACATTTATAGTGGCACAATTCGCAATTGCAAAAATATGGAACCAGCCCAAATGCCCATCAATCAACAAGTGGATAAAGAAATTATGAACACACACACACACACATACTACTCAGTCATAAAAAGAAGCGAAATAATAGCATTTGCAGCAAGCTGGATGGGATTGGAGACCATTATTCTAAGTGAAGTAACTCGGGAATGGAAAACCAAACATTGTATTTTCTCTTAAGTGGGAGCTAAGCTATGAGGATGCAAAGGCATAAGAATGATACATTGGACTACAGGGACTCGGCGGGAAGTGTGAGAGGGAGGTGAGGGATAAAAGACTACACACTGGGTACAGTGTGCACTGCTCAGATGGTGGGGATGCCAAAGTTTTAGAAATCACCACTAAAGAACTTACTCATGTACTCAAATACCACCTGCTTCCCAGAAACCTATTTAGAAAAAAAAAAAAGGCCCAACACCCAGCTTCCTGTGAAGTGCCCTGATTTCTGCCCACCCTTCTCGTGACCCCACTCACGGTTTCGTCTGCCAATGATCTTCCTACAAAGATCTTCCTTACGCATCATTGAAAATATGCTGAAGAGCATATTCCATATATACTGTCCCACATAAGAGATTGGCAACACGTTAGCCAGTTCTTCTTTTGTCATCTGTATCAGTGGAAACTGTGGCAGTTTGAAATCAAGAATCTTGCGTGCCAGATACTTCTTAAAACTCTGAAATTCCTTGTCACTGAGATTCTCTAGATACCACAGCAGGTCAAAGTCAGTAGAATCCGATTCTGCCATCTTGCTTCTCCAGGGAAGGCAGACTTCAGAGAAGGGATTTTGAGGCACAAGAAATATGAGATCTAAAAATAGATGTGGAATCAGACAATCAAACCACACAGTAATGCCAATTCATCCAAAGCTAACATCCTAGACAATTCCTGTGGTGTGATAGAAGCTCCTTTCTGATAGGCCAAGAACGATAAGTCTGAACTCTTTCTGTCTGGGTCAATGGCCTTGTCGACTGATCTTGGCAAATTTCTAGGTTCTGTTAAGGTGGAACATCAGTTGTGTTAAAAGGCAACATTCTTATGGTAAAAGTTATCCCTGATTAGCAAATAGCATATAGGTTGAGAATTGAGTATCATACAGAAACTTTGGAGGGGAAGTGTTTCTTTTGAAATTGTCACCCCTATGCAGATTGGAAATCTAGACTTGTGGTCTCTTACAAGATATGCTGTTGTATATGAAACTCCTCTATGCTAGAATAATCTGTATAGCAATTGGCTGTATTTACAACGATTATACTCCTTGGAGGTATGTCATTGATACGTATAAGGACTCCTAATGAAAAGGCAACTGTTATAATAAGCAAACAGGCTGTTTGTGGTCTTGTATGCTGCTGAGAAGAAATCTAAGTTATGATGTACTCTGTTCTGTCTTGTTAGTATATAAATGAGCCAAAGACAGCCCCTAGGTTATTTTTTCACTCTAGGCTGAAATCTGTTAGCGCATAAAGCCCACTGGCTTCAGACTCAAGTTTTTTATACATCCAATTGTTTTGAACACAGCCCAAATAAGCAGATGTTTAGCCATGTAGAGCCTGCCTGCTTTGCAAAGCTTGCAGAACTGCTCCCAACATCTGCCAGCAACAGGTAAGTCCCCAGGGTCAAGATGACTGCAAGGTGCTACTGCTCTTTGGAGCTCTTGGACCCAGGAGATCTTCCTCCCCACTGTACTGAGTGGTATCACCTACACACACACACACACACACACACACACACACACACACACACACACACACACAGAGGTTGCCTCTTCAATTCTACCCCACCTCCGCAGGGGTTCCCCATCTTCCTGTCCTCCTGAGTAGGGACCCACACACTGTAGCCCCTGGCCAGGCTCCTGCTGTAAGAGACATGCCCCACACACAAACCTGTGAAAATGCCACCCAAAAAAGCATGTGTGCAACTGCCACCCCTTGGTTATCTTTTCCCTTGACCAATTTCTAAACCCCGTGAGCCTCCCACACCTGTCAGTTTCAATGTCAGTCTAATCCTGGTATCATCACACTCAGTCACGAGAAGTTGAGATTGCAGAGTTGTGACTAAAGAATCCATTCCAGAGCCTTGACCCAACACAGTCAAGGCTCTCAGAGTTTATGACAAAGGTGGAGAAAGAAGATCTGATCAGATATGAGTGGATGTGGATTGGCTAACATCTCCATGGTTTTACGGCAAATGCTTCGACACAGAGAACAAGGGATAAATAGTCCCTTTGGGGGCATAAAAGAAAGTTGGAGAATGGCAGGTATCTGCTTGAGGCTAGACTGCTCGATCTCCAACCATGAAATAAACCTAACTAGATACTCAACCGTAACTAGGTTGTTGGGCGTAAAGAAACCGCCGGTGAAGCTGATAAGATGCACCAAATACAAGACAGAGTCACTGGTATTGTAGACACACTCAACAGTGATGCCTACCTGAAGGGAAGAAGTAGGCACATTAAGCTTGCAGACCTCACATACCGGGTACTATGTTAGAAGATAGAGCCACTGGGTTGGATCTGACTCCATTGTGGCCATGAAGTACATGGAAAGATACTCATGATCCCCCAATAAAGGGGTAAAAAAATGGGCCTACTGACATGCACCTATGGTACCTGAGTTTTGCAGCATTGCTATGCCAATCCCCAGTGCCCAACAAGGTAAGAACTATGACACCCTCTTCCAGAACATTTTCATTTGCCCTAAAGGAGGACCTGCAACTAGTAAGCAGTCACTCCCTGTTTCCCTCTCCTCCCCTAAAGGAGCCTTTAAATGCATGGTTGAGCTGGCAGAAAAAAAAATAAGGAAGTCACTGAGTTTCAGAAGGCAAGCATGCACCCAGGGAGTCGCTTTCATGTTAGGTCAGGTGAAGTCAAGCAAACTTTGGCAGCCTAGAGCTCAGTTTTAGGAAATCATATACAATTTTAGGGCAAAGGAGAAGACAAACCCTGGGGCACATTGAGGTGGGAGGACAGATGAAAGGCCACCAGTCAGTGGCAGGGGATAGACAAATGAGAAGGTTAACTAGAACATCCCACTGAACAGAGGGTGGTGGAATTCTTACTCTGCTCAGTATCGGGTCTGAGGAGGAAAGGGGAAGCAATCGCACCCTTAAGTTCCTAAACCTAAGCTGGACTTCGGAGAGTAATCATTCCACAGCTTTTTGTCTCATGTATATTTTTGTATTCTGGACCTAAATGCACAAACATGCTAAGAAATCTTTCGAAAACTTAGTTTTTCAAAAATGTCTTAACCTCTCTTAACTCAGAAAAAAAGTCATTACCTGAATAAAATGGAATGTGAAGCCATAAAGATTGGTTTCTAGGTCTATATTTGCTGGACCCAGAAAGATATTTATAATATACTATTGAGATAAAAAGCAGTGAATGGGACTGGTACCCTGACACATGTACATACAGGTGTCGTGTTGGCTGAAGCCAGGATTTCAGGGTGTACAGAAGAGAGTTAACATGACAGGTCCGAAACTGCCATCTTTAGGATCTGCCTGCTACGTTGGCCGTTGGCTAGCATCCGGAACCTGGATGTGGAAGGCACCCCCCACCCACATTCCCAGAGCTGATAAGAGTGGCTCACATGCCTTTATGGCTTGTACAGACAACATGGCTTATGCTGAAGCTTTGCTGTCCTTCTGGGAGCCTGGAAGCTTGCATTTTCCTTCCATCTAAGCAGTGAGCCAATTTTCTTGGCACTGTTTAATGCATATTTTGGAATATGCTAGGGAGAGGATGCCTATGTGACCAGCTCTCTCTCTCTCTCTCTCTCTCTCACACACACACACACACACCCAAGCACTGAGTTTGTAATGATCTTCCACAGCAGACAATACCTCATGTGTGTTTTTTACCACTTGCTGCTGGGGGAATTCCACATGTCCTGGGTGACTCTGCCGGGAGAGGGCACTCGGGAGCCTGGTTTCCTCTGGATTTTGTCCCATATGCCTCTTTGCTTTGCCGATTCTGCTTTGTAGCCCTCACTGTAATAAGTCACAGCTGTGAACAGGACTGTGCCAAGTCCCAAGTCATCCCACCTAACCCAACTAGGGGATGGCATTCAACACCTGACACACAGGGTAACAGGAAATAGCCTCACAACATTGAATGACGTCCTCCTAAACTCACATGACCATCCCTTACCTTGCAGCAGGCAACCCCATTAACATTGTTAGTGATGGGAGATTTGCTTTCAGGTCTAATTACTCCCTTAAATGGAAGTCTCCATCAGGGCAGGACCACTGTTTCTCTTTCTCCCCAGTGTTCTCAGCCTCTGTATCCATAATTGACACTTAGCATATTTGCTAAGAGGTCAGTTCTTTTCGTGCTCATATGGTTAACAAGATTGCCTTAGTCAGCTGGGCACAGTGGCTCACGCCTGTAATCCCAGCACTTTGGGAGGCCGAGGTGGGTGGATCACCTGAGGTCAGGAGTCCGAGACCAGCCGGGCCATCATGATGAAACCCCATCTCTACTAAAAATACAAAAATTTAGCCAAGCGTGGTGGTGGTGGGTACCTGTAATCCCAGCTATTTGGGAGGCTGAGACAGGAGAATCACTTGAACCTGGGAGGCAGAGATTGCTGTGAGCTGAGATAGTGCCACTGCACCCCAGCCTGGGAAACAGAGCAAGACTCTGTCTCAAAAAGAAATAAAAAAAGATTGCCTTAGTCTCAATGGAATTTCTCTTCTCTCTCACCCTAAAATGATATCTTTATGTCATGACCGAAGATGTCAAAGAAAAATTTTAGAACTGAGGCTTAGAATTTTATCAGACTGCAAAGTTAGTAATGATGTCAATTAAAGTAGATCTGTACTTCTCATGGAGAATACTCATTGCAACAAATTTTAAATCCCAGGAGAGCTGCTATGTGTGCACATGTGTAAGGCCACTGCAGCCCCAATTAAGTATATCATAATTATGGTATCACAAATCCACACTGATACAAAATATGCATTAAATGGTGCTGAGAAAATTGGCTCACCACCTAGATAGCTTTCCATCACTATACAGACAAAATTCAGTAAATAAGATTGGGTTGTATTTTTTAAGGAATGATCGGGACTTAATATTTAATTAAGAAATATTTAATCATGCCCTTGTTTCTGATTTTATACTTATAGAATAAGGAATGTTCCATAAGCTTTATGTGTCGTGACTCTGGGGCTTAATAAAAACAGATGTATATCTGACCTTTGAAGAAAAATATGTAGACAGGAGAGATGAAGATAACATAGAAAGAGAAGATTTTAAAGTTATTAAGAATTCTATTCACAATCATTGAGGAAATATCAATTAGATATAGAACTTGAAGAGACAAGTTATAAATGGCTAACACATGTCTATACAAAATTGGCACCTTGTAGTTCAGTCAACAGCAACTTCCAGCAATCAATTTAAGAAGCATTGCACTGTGGTCAGATGAGGGTATGAAATGTTGGTGTAAAACAGTGTTTTGCCTTTTGAGAAAAGTAAGTAATAAGAGCTTTTAATATACATACACATGCTAACTCAATATTGCATTTTTTTTTGAGGAACCTATGAAGCAGAGTCACTAGGCATAAAGCTTATGGAATACTATTTAAATCATCCTATACAATAGTATAAAATCAGAAACACCTGAAGTCTGACAAGGACATGATTAGATATTTCTGGTGCATTATTATGTATTATCAACCCACTTAAAAAATCATACTTTAGGCTGGGCAGGGTGGCTCATGCCTGTAATCCCAGCACTTTGGGAGGCCGAGGAGGGCAGATCACGAGGTCAGGAGATCGAGACCCCTATCCTGGCTAACACGGTGAAGCCTTGTCTCTACTAAAAGCACAAAAAATTAGCCGGGCGTGGTGGCACGCGCCTGTAGTCCCAGCTACTCAGGAGGCTGAGGCAGGAGAATCGCTTGAACCTCGGAAGTGGAGGTTGCAGTGAGCCGAGATGGCGCCACTGCACTCCAGCCTGGGCGAGACTCCGTCTCAAAAAAAAAAAAAAAAAAAAAAAAAAAATCGTACTTTAAAGAACACAAGAAAAAGCTCATAAAACA
The DNA here is from genome assembly GCF_028858775.2 of Pan troglodytes. Classification (NCBI taxonomy): domain Eukaryota; kingdom Metazoa; phylum Chordata; class Mammalia; order Primates; family Hominidae; genus Pan; species Pan troglodytes. The sequence goes on from NC_072418.2 coordinate 58,776,630, forward strand.
GCATTTAGAGAAGTATGAACTGTTTGAGTCTAAAGGTAACTCCACTTTCTTAAACATATTAGAGGGAAATACAGTTGACTCCTGAACTCAAAAGTCAATGGTGCCAGCCCCTAGGCAGTCAAAAACCCACGTATAACTTTTGACTTCCAACACTCATAGCCTACTATTGACCAGAAGCCTTATCAACAGTCAATTAACACATAAGTAGACTCACATCTATATTGATTGCATTCATGACATATCTGACTTTAATTTTTTAAGTGTTTCTAGGCTGCCTGGTTCATCTACAAGTTGTCATACATCTCCCCCAAAATTCTCCAATATATTTATTTTTGAAACTTCATGCATAAGTGGACCCATGCAGCTCAAACCTGTATTGTTCAAGGGTCCACTGTAAATCTGTTTAACACAAGTGTTTTCTTCTTTTAAATCTTGTGTCTAGGTGTTTTTCCCCCCTAAGCGAACACAAGTAGATTAGGGATTAATAAGTTAAGCCTCACCACCAAGTCCAACCCTTCCCGAAATTCCCAAACTCTTCCCGCCTTTGACTTCTATTTCACCATTGCCTTTGAGCCCCGTCCTTGTAACTGAGAGACTTCTGAGTTCAGGAGTCAACTGTATTTCCTTCTAGTGATATGTTTGTCTAATAAAGTAGAGTTACCTTTAGACTCAAACAGTCCATATTTCCCTAAACACTGTTGTATGAGCTTTGCTTGTGTTAAGGTATGATTTTTTAAGTGGTTTGGTAATAATGCATCAGAAATATTTAATTATGACCCTCTCAGTCTTTAGGTGTTTCTGATTTCATACTGTGACATAGGATCATTCAAGGAAAATTCCATAAGCTTTTTGCCTAGTGACGGCTTCATAGCTTCCTAAAAAAAAAAAAAAAAAAAAAAATGCAACGTTGAGTGTGTGTTAAAACCTTTTATTACTTTTCCCAAAGGGCAAAACACTTTTTTTACACCAACCTTTTGTACACTCATCTGACCACATTGCAATGCTTTTTAAGTTGGTTGCTGGAATTTGCTGTTGACTGAACTCTAAGGTGCCGACTGAACTATGAGGTGAGCTCCAACACCTGCACAAAAGCTGACACTACAGCATTGCACGTCCCAAGTCGGCATTGCATCAGATTAGCTGATCACCGCACAGTTGGGCACTTCAAGCACCTGTGACCAGACTTTCTCAAGCACTGAGACACAGGGTAATCACCTGGGGAGTTATCAAAAACCCCAGTGTCCCGAAATACAGACACTGATTAGAGACTTTGGAGGTTGGGCCCAGGAACCAGTGTATTGTTCCAATCTCCCCTGTAAATTCAGCACTCAAAGTTAACAATCAATTTGTAAACTAAAAATAACATGTTAAGACCCACCGCCCACCCCCCCCATCCCCTCACCCCCACCCACCCCCTATCCCCCCACCCCCCCGCCCACCCCCCCATTCCCCCCACCACCCCGCCCACCCCCCACGCCCCCGTCCCCCCACCCACAACCAACTGAGCGGACCCCCTCCTGGCCAAGATACTTGAAAAACAGAATCATTGACTATGGCAGGAAGGGAGGTCAAACCTCCTCCTATCTCCTTCCTTTCGGAGCCTAGGCACAACTGACGGGCATTAACATTAAAATAGAGCTCAGGACCGGGTGCAGGAGCTCACGCCTGTAATCCCAGCACTTTGGGAGGCCAAGGTGGGCACATTACTTGAGGTCAGGAGTTCGAGACCAGCCTAGACAACATGGCGAAACCCCATCTCTACTAAAAATACAAAAATTAGCTACATATGCTGGCGTGTGCCTGTCATTCCTGCTACTTGGGAGTCTCAGGTGGGAGAGTCACTTGAACCCAGGAGGCAGAGGTTGCAGCGAGCTGAGATCACACCACTGCACTCCAGCCTGGGCGACAGAGCGAGACTCCGTCTCAAAATAAATAAAAAAAAATATTCTTTTCATCTCTAACACTTTATACATCACATGGAAGAATAGCATCCATAAAGCTATGATGACGAGTTAGCTAGGTTTAAACACTCCACCCACAGTGCACATACACTTCAAAACATCATGCTGCACACAATACAGGCAATTTTATCTGTCAACTTAAATAAGTTTAACAAAAAAAAAAAAAAAAGCATGACCCAAATTTACTCATGTGAACTTGAAAAAGGTAACACAGCTTGGCCTGCCCTTAGGAACTTTAGTCATTTTATTCCCCCATCATATTATTTCCAGCTCCTAACCAAAGAGAAAGCTAAAGAACCAATGTAACATAATAAAAAAAGACCTTAAAATCCAAACAAACAAATCGACCAGAAAGGTAACTCACCAACCCTGCCACCAGGTCTCCCTGGCTGGTCGAAAGCAAACAAGCTAGGAAGCGGGAAGAAAAAGGCGGTGCCTGCCCGGTGATTAGCCAGCGGACTCCTCTCTTGATTGGCCAAGGTGGGTTCTTGATGACCTTCGCGATGGAGGGGAAATACTGCTGCACCTGCGTGTTTCTGCCCAGATGCCTCAATTGTCTTTCTTCACCCAGGACTAAACAGGGTCTGCTGATTAGGAGACGGTCCACACCCCGTTTATGATGTTGGAGCTCATGGGGCATCTGACCAAGAACCTCCAAAACAATTGATTTAGGCAGTGCCGGGGGAAAGAAGTTTTCCACCAATAATCTCAATTTCGGATAACCATCTATACAGTAAGCTCCATGAGGGGAATACGCTGTCTAGTCTACATCACCACCTGGCAAGGATCCTTTCAAATCTGAGGGAGGCCATAAATATTTGTGGAACAAATGCAACCAAAGGCATGTTTAACAGGTGATAGAATTTGCGGAGGCACGTCCTAGATCCTCCACCCGGGGGGCCCGTCTTGGCTGCCTATTGGAATCACCTGGAGACCTCTAGTGACGACTGATAGCTCAGTCCTATGCGCAGGTATCTGCTTTAGTCAGGAGGGAGTATGCTCTGGGTATGACTGATAAATAGAGCTCCTCATATTGAACAGATTACAGAAGAATAGGGGCATCTTCATAGGTGCAAAAGGGGAAATATAAAAGAGTCTATATCTATTCATGCTTTTAGATGTATCTTTGTAAGTTAGGAAATAAAAGAATTTCCTTCACCCAGTAAAGGGTTCCAAAAAAGCAAGAGCAAACAAAAATCTCATAATGGACGAGAAAGTGATGAAAGAATACCTTTTACAATAAGATACAAGATAAACAAGGCCTCTGTCACCACTCTTATTTCAACATAGTGCACCTGTTCACTGGGACAAGAAAACGGATCTGAAAGAAAGAGGCGAAATTATCATATTGGAGATAATTTGAATATCCATGCAAACTCTCTCCCCTTAAATCTATTGATAAATTGTTAGGATTCAAAGCAGCTTTGGTGAATATAAATCAACATACAAATCTGATTGTATTTCTCTAAAAAAAAAACTAATTGGAATTTAAAATTTTAAAGGATGCCACATGCAGTTCCAAGAAAAATATAAACTAGAAATAATTCTTATAAGAGATTGTAAATCTTATTGAATGATATACAATGTTATTGCCATATACAAAATCCTTAAAAATGAAGGATAACATTACATTCTTGTACAGGAATTATTATTATGAAGACGTTAATATGCTCCCAAATAGACCTTTATATTCAGTAAAACAATAAAATCCCAATAGAAATTTTCATATCAAAATATAATTCTGAAATGTATGTGGAAAATAGAAGGGACTAGTACAAGCCAAGAGACGCCTGAAGCACATAGGTGGGTGAGAGGTGGGAATGATGATTGAGTTGGACCTACCCTATAAAGATTTAATTTAAAAACTATGGTAATTAAGACTTATTGGTTGGCCGGGGGCGGTGGCTCATGCCTGTAATCCCAGCACTTTGGGAGGCTGAAGCGGGCAGATCAGAAGGTCAGGAGATCGAGACCATCCTGGCTAACACGGTGAAACCCCCGTCTCTACCAAAAATATAAAAAAATTTAGCCAGGTGTGGTGGCGGGCCCCTGTAGTCCCAGCTACTCGTGAGGCTGAGGCAGGAGAATTACTTGAGCCCGGGAGGAGGAGCTTGCAGTAAGCCGAGATCAGGCCACTGCACTCCAGCCTGGGTGACAGAGCCACTCCGTCTCAAAAAAAAAAAAAAAAAAAAAAAAAAAAAGACTTATTGGCACACGGATGAACAAATAATAGTGAAAAAAACATAGAACCCAGAAACCAATGTAGGCAAATACGAAAATCTGGTTTATAACAGATTTCTGGGCAGTGGCGCAGGTGAACTATTCATTAAATGGAGCCGGTGCCATTTGTATTTAAATGGAAAAAAAAAAATGGATCCCTTCTCCCTACCTTAGAGAAAAATAATTACAAGTGACTTAATACTTCTGTGTGAAATTCAAAACTCTATCATATTTTAAACGGCAATATTAGATATCTTCATGAGTTGGAGTAGGGAATGATTTTTGTCAACAAGACCTCACATTTATAAAACATAAAGTACATTTTGATCAATTTGATTTCATTTAAAATGAAAACTGTTCAGTGAATGGTTCTTATATAACAAAAGCTACAAACCACAAACTGGGAGGAGATATATGAAAATACGTGCATCACACATAACTGACCAAACCACTTTTTCAGAATATGTAAAGCACTTCTTCATGCAAATAAAAACAGAACACAACCAATAGAAATACAAGGAAAACAATGAAAAGGTATTTCACAAAAGAGGCAACAAATGGCTCACAAACATGAGAACAATGTTCAAGTATATTAATAATCAGATAAAAGCAAATGAAAACAACAAAATACTTTTTCCAACTAATATTTGGTGACTACTTTAAAATGTCAACAACATCAGGAGTAGGCAGTAAGGTGCAGCTATGGGGATATTCACCTGTGCCTGATGCTAATGTAATGAGTGAAACCACTTCTGAAGAGGCAACTGAAGTCACCTGTGCCTCAGGGACTCAGCCATTCCACTCAGGTAATCCAAAAGTCCTGTGGGCTCATGGATGCGTGCAAGAAGGTTCAAAACAGCATTGTTCATATTGGCAAAAACTGAGAAACCACCCAACCACCTATCACTGACAGAATGGATCATTAAATGGTGACCTAGTCATACATTTAAATACCGTGAGGCAAGACCTAGAAATGAACCGCAGCTATAACAAACTCTCATTGATTAATTTCAAAAACATAATAAGTGAAAAGAATCAAGTCACAGAATGATACACTATAATTCGAAAATGAGGAAAACAAAACATATCTCTTACGGGAACATATATCACCAGGAAAAATAAAAAGAAAATCGAAGGGAATGAAGTGCACTTCACAACTGGAAATTCACTTTGGTGGCAACCCCTGAGGATGGAATGGGCATGCTGTTATGACTACATGAGTCTGCAAAGGTCCCCATCATGTCTGCTTCCCAATCTAGGTTCTGGACCACAGAGACTTGTGTTATGATTACAGTAATTCCTTAAAGTTTTCATTATGTTTCTCTGCACTCCTTGATGTGTATATTTCAAAACCAGGATCATCACCATCATAACACTGAACTCAGGATTCTTATAAGGAGGAACTAAAATGGTGATTGTAAAAGGATAGCTCCTAGGACACTGAGGTTTGGCGTGAACCCAGAAGATGACTGTAACGATTGTAGGGAAGCTGGAATAGCAGGAAAACCATGCCCAATGATGAAATCTCGATCTTGTGTCTAAAAAACTTAGCGCCTGTTCTGTCTACGCAGAAACACAGTAGCCGATATCCATTAAGTTCTTCTTGCAGGCCAGGCACAGTGGCTCATGCCTGTAATCCCAGCACTTTGGGAGGCCGAGGCGGGCAGATCACTTGAGGTCAAGCGTTCGAGACCAGCCTGGCCAACATGGCGAAACCCCATCTCTACTGAAAATACAAAAATTAGCTGGGCATGGTGGTGTGCATCTGTAATCCCAGCTACTCAGCACGCTAAGGCAGGAGAATCTCTTGAACCCGGGAGGTGGAGGTTACAGTGGGCAGAGATGACGCCACTGCACTCCAGCCCGGGTGACAGAGTGAGACCGTATCTAATAATAATTAATAATTTCTTCTTGCACGACAGGTTTAGTTACGGCAGAAAGATGTTGTGCCACACGAACATTCTTCAAGGAGTTTAGCATGTAGGAAGGAATTAGGCATTTAAATTATGAACAGAGTCACCCCAACTCTCCAAATGAACCATTTTCGAGAGACTGGAGGAGCATCCTTGCAGCCGTGAGCCCTGGGAATTCTAAATGGGAACCTCCAGCCTGAAATATCCCCCGCTCTATACGACACCAGGAGCAAAGGTCTAGAACAGCCCTTCAAGGGGCGGTGGGCGTTTCGCTTCACATATTTTCTGGATCTGTTCATCAAAAGCCCTCTGAGCCAATGGCAAGGGAGCAATTCATTGGCCAATCAAATGGCACCACGGATCTTTTCTTCCCGCTTCCAGCCACCAATCATTAAGGACCAGGAAGGCGTGGAGTGGTGAGTCAGCGCGTCGTGCTGGGCTGTTCTCTTCTATCTGCTGATTTCCTGGGTTACTTTGGGTCTTCCTTTTCTTTCTCCCTTTTACCCTGTCTCCTTTCTTGAGGCTGATTGATCACAGCCAGGCCTCTCCATTCTATTTACCCAGCGTTTTCCTTCTCTCCAGTTAGTGGCGTAGATGAACGCCCTGTGTTTATAAGGTGCCTCCCAGTTGAGCCTGAGACCTGTGAGAAGAATGGGGGGTGGAGGTGGGGGAGACTCGTCACGAAGGGAGACCTTGGAGCTTCGAGGGTGGGAATGTTCTTATTAGATTTTTCATCCCTGGGACACAAACATGTAGGAGAAGCTGGAGAACATAGACAGGGATGAGGTAAGGGGGTGGGACTTCCCATGAACGGTGAGACCCAAGCCCACTCTGCTCTTGCGAGCTTGCTCTCTGACCTAGGGCAGAAACGTCTTTGATACTATAATTCCAGAATGTGATTTAAAAAGAAAACCACACTTCTAGTTGACTCATACTAATTATGTATATTAGCTGCAGAGAGATGTGTTGGTACATGTATACGTATCATTAAATCAGGGTAATTAGCATATCCATCTCCTCATACCTGTATCATTTCTTTGTGTTAGGAACATTCAGAATCCTCTCCTTAGGTGGGAGGAGGGAGAGGGTCAGGAAAAGATAGCTATGGGGTCCTATTCTTGGTACCTGGGAGATGAAAAACTGTACACCAAACCCCTGTGACACGAGTTTACCTGTATAACCAGTGTATATGTACCCCTGAACCTAAAATAAAAGTTAGAAAAACCCTCGAAAATAATAAGATATTAAGTATATTCAACCTATAGTGCTACTGAACACCAGCACCCATTCCTACCTCCAGGTGTAACTTGGTATCCATTAGCCAACCTCTTTTCATCCCCCTTCTCCAATTATGCCATTTGTTTAGACTATGAAACGTATATAGAAAGAATATCTTTCTATATCAATAAAAGTTGGTTTTTACTGTTAAGGGTTGAATTGTGTCCCAACCCTAAACACACACACACACACACACACACACACACACACACACACACACACACACACAAGTCCTAACCCCTTTATAGGGTGACAAAATAAGGTTGTTGCAGATGTAATTAGTTAAGGCGAGGTCATACTGGAGTGAGTGGCCCCCCTAACTTAATGACAGGTGTCCTTATGAAAACGGCCACATGCGGCTGGGTGTGGTGGCTCATGCCTGTAACACCAGCACTTTGGGAGGTTGAGGTGGGTGGATCACCTGAGCTCAGGAGTTTAAGACCAGCCTGGCAAACATGGCAAAACCCTGTCTCTACTAAAAATACAAAAATCAGCTGGGTGTGGTGGCAGGTGCCTGTAATCCCAGCTACTCAGGAGGCTGAGGCAGGAGAATTGCTTGAACCCGGGAGGTGGAGATTGCAGTGTGCCGAGATTGCACCATTGCACTCCAGCCTGGGTGACAGAGCGAGACTCGGTCTCCAAAAAAAAAAAAAAAAAGGAAAATGGCCACAAAGCTGGGTGCAGTGGCTCACACCTACAATCCCAACACTTTGGGAGGCCGAGGCGGGTGGATCACCTGAGGTTGGGGCTTCGAGACCAGCCTGACCAACATGGTGAAATACAAAAAATTAGCCAACTGTGGTGGCGCATGCCTGTAATCCCAGCTACTCAGGAGGCCGAGGCAGGAGGATTGCTTGAACCTGGGAGGCAGAGGTTGCAGTGAGCCAAGATTGCGCCATCGCACTCCAGCCTGGGCAACAAGAGTGAAACTCTGTCTTAGAAAAAATGGCCACATGAAGGTAGAGACAAGCAGAATGGCATGTGACAAAGTCAGATTGGAATTACATAGCTGCAGACCAAAGAGTGACACAGGTTGCCAGCAAACCACAGAAGCCAGTAAGAGGCAAGGAAGGGCTCCCCTGGGTTTCAGAGAGAGCAGCACCCTGCCAACACTTTGGTTTTGGATATCTAGGCTCCAGAACCATGAGACAGTAGGTTTCTGTTTTAAGTTACCTAGTTTGTGGTATGTTGTCATGCCAGCCCAAGGAAGCTAGTAAGCTATTAGAAGAAAAAAATGATGTGATTTTACACTTAGAGAACAGCTTCAAGAATATATCCTTAGGATCACCAAATGTTAAAAGTTTACCTTATATGGTGTCCCTCTACTCTTATATAAGTATTTTTCCTGATCTGTTCAAGATTTGTACACACTGTACAAATTTACATCTAATACTTTACCCTAAATGCTTCAGGGTTTATGTTCTAAAAATAAAAATAAAAGTAAGCTCTTTTGATAACCACACTATATAAAAAACAGGAAATTAATAGAATGATATTATCTAATGTACAGATCTTACACTTAATGGACTTTTTAATTTTTGCATTTGTTTTCACAAGTGGACCGAACGTGGAAATTCTTACACTAAGCCTGTTTTTTTTTTTTTTCTTTTTTTAAATTTAAGTTCTGGGATACATGTGCTGAATGTGCAGGTTTGTTACATAGGTATACACGTGGCATGGTGGTTTGCTGCACCTGTCAACTGGTCATCTAGGTTTTAAGCCCCACATGCATTAGGTATTTGTCCTAATGCTCTCCCTCCCCTTTCCCACCCCTCACCCACGGGCCTCAGTGTGTGAATGTTCCCCTCCCTGTGTCCGTTTGTGTTCTTATTGTTCAACTCACACTTCTGTGTGAGAACATGCAGTGTTTGGTTTTCTGTTCCAGTGTTAATTTGCTGAGGTTGATGTAAACCTGTTTTCATGATCTAACCTATGCCTCAGTTTGAGTGTGTGTGTGTGTGTGCGCGCTCTTTCACACACATATACACACATGCTCATGCTCTCACACACACATACACACCCACACACATGCTGTCTCTTAGATTCTGGAAAAATAATTTTTATTTAAATTTTGACATAATTTGCTGATGAAGATGTTTGAGCCTGAAGTCTTCTGTGGGGGAAGAGTTAAAAAAAAAAAAAAAAAAAAAGCTTTCAAAACTTCACACACACAAAATAGATGAAAGTTGTCATTTTCTAAGAATTTATATATTTGAACAAAATTATCAGTTTTATTGGCATAAAAATGGTAATAGTCTCAATTTTTGATATCTGTAGGATATGTAGTGGTGTCTTCTGTTTCTGGTATTAGTTGCTCATGTCTTCTTATTCATCAGACTTGTTGGGGGTTATCTAGTTTGTATTTTCAAAGAATCTACTTTTGACAGAGTCTTGTATTTTAATTTTTATTTCCTTGATTATTTTTTCTACTTTCTTTTGGTGTGTTTTGCTTTTTATCTAAATGTATAATTAGCTTATGAATTTTCAACCTTCCTTATGCCTTTGAAGTAGCACATTTTTCCAGCTCCTGATTTAGCTGTATTTCACTCACTTCATATGCAACATTAAATATTCAGTTCAAAATCTTATATCCGATATTTTCTCTTTATTCATAGATTACTTAGAAGTATGTTTCTTAATTTTGGAATGTCCTTCATTTCATTGTCAATTTCTGACTTAAATTATGATCAGAATATTCTGTGTAACTTACATTATTTGAAATATGTTGAAGCTTGCCCTGAGGATCAGTATATAGCTGACATTGGTAGATGATTCGTCTATCTTATAGTGTTTTTTCCATTTATTGAATGAAAAGGTCTGTGTCCACAAGGTAAAATTTTTCCATTGTTTTTAAGCCCTTTATTTTCTTTTTAACTTGTTTGTTTAATTGCTGGAACAAATTGATAAAATATCCTGCTATGATTAGGGACTTACCTAATTCTCCTTATGGTGCTGACCATTGGGGGTGTGTGTGTGTGTGTGTGTGTGTGTGTGTGTGTGTGTGTGTGTGTGTGTGTGTGTATAGACATATGTATATGTATATATGTGTGTGTGTGTGTATTTTTTTTCTTTTTTCTTTTTGAGACAGAGTCTTGCTCTGTTGCCCAGGCTGGAATGCAGTGGTGCCATCTCAGCTCACTGCAACCTCCGCCTCCCGGGTTCAAGCAATTCTCCTGCCTCAGCCTCCCGAGTAGCTGGGATTACAGGTGCCTGCCACGACGCCCAGCTAATTTATTATTTTTTATTTTTTGGTATTTTTAGTAGAGACGGGGTTTTACCATGTTGGCCAGGCTGGTCTAGATCTCCTGACCTCGTGATGCGCCCACCTCGGCCTCCCAAAGTGCTGGGATTATAGGCGTGAGCCAACGCACCCGGCTGGTCATTCGTATATTTTAAGGCTGTGTTATTGTTGCATGTATGATTATAATTGTTCTCTCTTCCTGGTAATTTGAGCCCTGTGGTTATGCAGCATCTAGATTTGTCACCAATGTTTTGGCTTGGGGTCTGCTTTTCTGGTATCAATATTATTACAACAGATTTTTTTAAAAGCCTGGAATAATTCAATATCTTTTCCTTCTAATTCAAGTCATGCAATAAATGGAATGGATGAAGAGTTTGGTGAGTAAGATTGGTTATCATACCTTACGTATGCATGACATGCTATTTTGTTCAGATTTCCCATTTAAAAATTTCTTAAATTGACATAATTGTACATATTTATGGGGTACAGTGTGATGTTTGGACACATATATCCATTGTATAATGATCCAATCAGGGTAATTATCATATCTGTTTGTTTAGACACATTTCTTTGTAGTGATACTCAAAATCTTCTAGCTATTTTGAAATATCCGCCACACTGTTATTTGCTTTAGTTACCCTAATTTGTAAGAGAACACTAGAACTTGCACTTTCTAACTGTAAGCGTGCCTGTTGACCAATCGCTCCTGGTCTCCCGTTACTCTCCCATCCCTTCCCCAGCCTCTAGTAACCACTATTCTACTCTCTACTTCTATAAGTTCATCTTTTTAGATTCCCCATATAAATGAGATCATACGGTGGTTTTCTTTCTGTGCCTGCCTTTTTTCACCTCGTGTCCTCCACGTTCATCCAGGTTGCCACAAATGGCAAGATTTCATTATTTTTTATGGCGAAATAATATTCCATTGAGTATATATACCACATTTTCTTTATGCATTCATTTATTGATAGGCACTTAGGTTGTTTCTATATCTTGGTTATTAGTAATAGTGCTGCAGGCCGGGTGCGGTGGCTCACGCCTGTAATCCCAGCACTTTGGGAGGCTGAGGCAGGCGGATCACGAGGTCAGGAGATTGAGACCATCCTGGCTAACATGGTGAAACCCCGTCTCTATTAAAAATACAAAAAAAAGTTAGCCGGGCATGGTGGCAGGCACCTGTAGTCCCAGATACTTGGGATGCTGAGGCAGGAGAATGGTGTGAACCTGGGAGGCAGAGGTTGCAGTGAGCCGAGATCGTACCACTGCACTCCAGCCTGGGTGATAGTGCGAGACTCTGTCTCAAGAAAAAAAAGGTGCTGCAATAGACATGGAAGTAAAGATACCTCTTTGACATATGAATTTCCTTTTTTAAAGAGGTATATACCCAGCAGTAGAATTACTGGGTTATATGGTAGGTTCTATTCTTAATTTTTTAAGAAACCTCCATACTGTTTTCCATAGTGGTTCTGCTAACTTACATTCCTACCAATGGTGTGTAAGAGTTGCCTTTTCTCTGCATCCTTGCCAACATTTGTTATTTTCTTTAGCCATTCTAACGGGGTGAGTTACCCCAGATTTTTTTAGGTTCAAATTTGCATGTTTAGTCTTTCAACTTTCGTTTTTCCGTTCTTAGTTACCTCTTTAAAGAGCAAGTATTTGGTTTTTGTATTTAGTCTCACCATCTTTGCCTCTGTACCATTGAGGCAATTATTCTGTGTAATTACTAATAAGAGTTCGAGTTGACCATCACTTTTTTATTTACCTTATCTGTTCTAGGTTCCTATTTCTGTCCTTCTTTATTTTTTAGATTAGTTTGTCATTTTTCCTCTTCTCTATTTACTTTGGCAGACAAACTTTTTTATGGTTATATCAGAATTCTATCAGTGGGCTTATCAGAATTTCTTATCAAATTTTTACTTCTGTCATCTTCCCAGAGAAGAACATTAGAGCACTTGATGTCCTTTTTCTCTTTTTTTTTTTTTTAGATTTACATGCCAGCTGTGATAAATTTTAATTCTATTTTCTGTCTCACAAGACTGACTCTATAAAGCAACTTGTCTTCTAATTGACTGTGGCATCTCTTAATTTTCACCTGGAATAATTTTCCTTCTCTCCAATGGTCAATTTTCAAAATTTCCTATAGTGTAAGTCTTCTGTTGGAAAATTTGTCATTTATCTGCAAATGTCTATTTTTATTTCTTTTTATTTTATTTTTATTTTTGAGATGGAGTGTTGCTCTGTCACCCAGGCTGGAGTGGAGAGGTGCGATCTTGGCTCACTGCAAGCTCTGCCTCCCGGGTTCACGCCATTCTCCTGCCTCAGCCTCCCCAGTAGCTCAGACTACAGGTGCCCACCACCACGCCCGGCTAATTTTTTGTGTATTTAGTAGAGACGGGGTTTCACCGTGTTAGCCAGGGTGGTCTTGATCTCCTGACCTCATGATCCGCCCGCCTCGGCCTCCCAGAGTGCTGGGATTACAGGCATCAGCCACCGTGCCTGGCCTTATTTCTTAAAGATTATTTTATTCTGGTTAGACTTGAGTCAGCAGCTATTTGTTTTCAGCACCTTGCATGGTTGCTTCTTTAGTTTCTTCTTTCCGTAGCATCTGATCAGGTCAGCTGTCAACATAATGGCACAACTGTTCAAATAAATTATTGTCCTCCCCTTGCCTTACCCCCACTCTGGAATGCTTTCAAGATTTTCCCTTTTGTGTAACTTCTTTATGTTCTAATGTCATTATGTTTCCCTATAATGTGTCTAGGCATGGGTTTGTTATTTATACTCTTGGACTTTATTGGGCTTCTTAATTAGTAGATTGATTTTTTTTTTCATTGGTTAATAGAAACATCCAGGCCAGGCACAGTGGCTCACACACCTGTAATCCTAGCAGTTTGGGAGGCAGAGGTGGGTGGATCTCCTGAGGTCAGGAGTTCGAGACCAGCCTGGCCAACATGGTGAAACCCTGTCTCTACTAAAAATACAAAAAATTAGCCAGGCGTGGTGGTGGGCACCTGTAATCCCAGCTGCTCAGGAGGCTGAGGCAGGGGAATCACTTGAACCTGGGAGGTGGAGTTTGCAGTGAGCTAAGATTGTGCCACTACACTCCAGCCTGGGCAACAAGAGTGAAACTGTCTCAATTAAAAAAATTATAAAAAGAAACATACTAGTAGCAATTTTATATTAGGTTGGTACAAAAGTAATTGCGGTTTTTGCATTTTTTTCATGGCAAAAACCACAAGTACTTTTGCACCAACCTAATAAAACATACTACATCTGGTCCACAGTCTCTTTTCTCCTTTTGGGGAGCCAGTAACAAGTGTTAGCCCTTTTCATCCTTAGTCTCTTGTCCTCTCTTCTGTGCTTTTCATCTTTTTCTCTCTCTCTTCTTGGATGACTTCTCTTTATGTGTCTTCCAGACCACTAATTATCTCTGTCAAATCTGATACTAACACATTGTATTAGCTTCCTGGGGCTGCTATAACAACATACCACAAAACAGACAGCTTAAGCAACAGAAACTTACTGTCTCACAGTTCTGAAGGCTAATAAGTCCAAAATCAAGGTGCTGGCAGGCATAATTTCTTCTGAAGACTGTGAGGGAGAATCAGTTTATTCCTCTCTATTAACTTCTACTTGCTTTAGGTGTGCTTTGGTTAGTAAGTGGCATTTTCCCTGTGGCATGGTATCCTCTTCCCTCTATTCATATGTGTCCAGATTTTCCCCTTTCTTTTTTCTTTTTATTTTTCGAGATGGAGTCTCACTTTATTGCCCAGGCTGGAGTGCAGTGGCATGATCTCGGCTCACTGTAACCTCCCGGGTTCAAGCAATTCTCCTGCCTCAGCCTCCTGAGTAGCTGGGAAGACAGGCACATACCACCACTTGGCTAAGTTTTGTATTTTTGGTAGAGATGGGATTTTACCATGTTGGCCAGGCTGGTCTTGATCTCCTGACCTCAGGTGATCCGCCCACCTTGGCCTCCCAAAGTGCTGGGATTACAGGTGTGAGCTACTGTGCCCGGCCAGATTGTCCTCTTTCAATAAGGTCACCAATTATATTGGATCGGGGGCCCACCCTGCTTTAGTATGACCTCATCTTACATGTTCCAGTACAGCTAATTGCATCTGCAAGGATGCTATTTCCAAACAAGCCCAGACTTCAGTTGCACTTTGTGACCTCCAGTGTAACTCATTGTATCTACGAGTATGCTATTTTCAAAAACTTCATACTTCAGCGTGTAACTTTTGCAGGGGGACATACATTGGATGCAGAAAAGATTCCCTGGTGATTTTTGTGGTGGTAGTGGTGGTAGAGGAGTGTGTGTGCGTGTGTGTATGGTGTGTTTGGGGGAATATTTAAAGTTCCATCTGTAGCCAATCTGAATGCAGTCTTTCCCCTCACTTTCAGAGGATCTCTTCCCAGAGCAGGAGGTATTAATATTTCAGCCTGTGGCAAGAGGCTACACTTTTTTTAAAATTATTATACTTTAAGTTTTAGGGTACATGTGCACAACGTGCAGGTTTGTTACATATGTATACATGTGCCATGCTGGTGTGCTGCACCCATTAACTCGTCATTTAGCATTAGGTACATCTCCTAATGCTATCCCTCCCCGTTCCCCCCACCCCATAACAGTCCCCAGTGTGTGATGTTCCCCTTCCTGTGTCCATGTGTTCTCATTGTTCAATTCCCACCTACGAGTGAGAACATGCAGTGTTTGGTTTTTTGTCCTTGCAATAGTTTGCTGAGAATGATGGTTTCCAACTTCATCCATGTCCCTACAAAGGACATGAACTCATCATTTTTTATGGCCGCATAGTATTCCATGGTGTATATGTGCCACATTTTCTTAATCCAGTCTATCATTGTTGGACATCTGGGTTGGTTCCAAGTCTTTGCTATTGTGAATAGTGCTGCAATAAACATACGTGTGCATGTGTCTTTATAGCAGCATGATTTATAATCCTTTGGGTATATACCTAATAATGGGATGGCTGGGTCAAATGGTATTTCTAGTTCTAGATCCCTGAGGAATCACCACACCGACTTCCACAATGGTTGAACTAGTTTACAGTCCCACCAACAGTGTAAAAGTGTTCCTATTTCTCCACATCCTCTCCAGCACCTGTTGTTTCCTGACTTTTTAATGATCACAATTGTAACTGGTGTGAGATGGTATCTCATTGTGGTTTTGATTTGCATTTCTCTGATGGCCAGTGATGATGAGCATTTTCTCATGTGTTTTTTGGCTGCATAAATATCTTCTTTTGAGAAGTGTCTGTTCATATCCTTTGCCCACTTTTTGATGGGGTTGTTTGTTTTTTTCTTGTAAATTTGTTTGAGTTCATTGTAGATTCTGGATATTAGCCCTTTGTCAGATGAGTAGGTTGCGAAAATTTTCTCCCGTTCTGTAGGTTGCCTGATCACTCTGATGGTGGTTTCTTTTACTGTGCAGAAGCTCTTTAGTTTAATTAGATCCCATTTGTCAATTTTGTCTTTTGTTGCCATTGCTTTTGGTGTTTTAGACATGAAGTCCTTGGCCATGCCTATGTCCTGAATGGTATTGCCTAGGTTTTCTTCTAGGGTTTTTCTGGTTTTAGGTCTAACATGTAAGTCTTTAATCTATCTTGAATTAATTTTTGTATAAGGTATAAGGAAGGGATCCAGTTTCAGCTTTCTACTTATGGCTAGCCAGTTTTCCCAGCACCATTTATTAAATAGGGAATCCTTTCCCCATTGCTTGTTTTTGTCAGGTCTGTCAAAGATCAGATAGTTGTAGATATGAGGCATTATTTCCGAGGGCTCTGTTCTGTTCCATTAGTCTATATCTTTGTTTTGGTACACTCTGATCTTGGCACTGTCTCCACATCAAGAAAAGTCCAACTCTAGTTGCCTGCTTCTCCAAGATGGTCTCAGAGCAAAGCACCAGCAATGTTCTTGCCCAAAGTCATTCTTTAAGTCAGTGGTTTTCAAATCTGGGCTTGTGTCAAAATCAACTGACATTATATATAACTGATGTTATATAACAGATATATAACTGATATTATATATCTAATATCATCACTAACTATTTGCCCAAAATTAACAGATGGCTGTGCCCTACCCTCAGCATTTAGTGTGTCTAGGGAAGGACCTGGGGATTTGCATAGCAAGTTGCCAGTTGGTGCTGATGTTGCTTGGAGAAGCACTGCCTTAGGCCCTGCTCAGTGGTGGCCTCAGGACTCAGATACATGTTCCTATAATTAAGATTTCACTAAAAGTAGGCTTTTTAAGACTATTGGCAAAAGCATCCAGGGGAGAAGCCATGAAGGTCACCTTTCCATCATCATATTCTCATTCCGAATACTGCTTAATAATTTTCCCTAATTTTTGTGGGTTTTATTTATTTTGAGACAGTCTTGTTCTGTCACCCAGGCTGGAGTGCAGTGGCACAATCTTGGCTCACTGTAACCCCCACCTCCCAGGTTCAAGAGATTCTCATGCCTCAGCCTCCTGAGTAGCTGGGACTATAGGCGCCTGGCTACTTTCCCCTAATTTTTTGATCTTAGGTGCTATTAAATTTTTTTTACATTTTTCTCCAAATTACCTATTTTATTGGGGGGGGGGGTGGCAACATTCTGCCTAATGGCCACCCATGAATAAAACAGCTTTATTTTTATTTTCCACTGTATAACTTAACCCTTTTATTGACTTTGCTATTGATCTCTAATTTCATTGCCCTTAAGACAAAGAAGATGACTTTGCTACTGTTGGCTTTTTCTTTTTGAATTATGATTTCCTTTAAAGCTCAGAGCATAATTGATTATCATGAGCATAATTACAAGCTAATTGATTATCATGAATGTTCCACGTATGCTTGAAAAGAATGTTCTCTTTTGTGTAGGATTCCATAAATATTCATAAAATGTGTTGATTTTTATATATCTAATATGAATAACTATTTGCCCTATGTTTTTAGTATCTTTTAAAATTTTAGACTTGTTTTAGACACAGAAAAGTTTGCAAAAATAGTGCAGAGAGTTCCCATAAATCCTGTGCCACATTTCTCTAGTAACCACTTTCGTTACCATGGTACATTTGTCATAACTAATAAACCAGTATTAATAGATTATTAACTAAGATTATTCTTTCTTCAGATTTCCCCCCTTTTTACCTAATATCCTTTTTTTTTTTTTTTTTTGAGATGAAATCTCGCTCTGTTGCCCAGGCTGGAGTGCAATGGTGCGATCTCAGCTCACTGCAACCTCTGCCTCCCGGGTTCAAGTGACTCTCCTGCCTCAGCCTCCCGAGTAGCTGAGATTACAGACACCCGCCACCACGCCCGGCTAATTTTTTTATATTTTTAGTAGAGATGGGGTTTCACCATCTTGGTCAGGCTGGTCTCAAACTCCTGACCTTGTGATCCACCTGCCTCAGCCTCCCAAAGTGCTGGGATTACAGGCGTGAGCCACTGCACCCGGCCCCTAATATCCTTTTTATGTGCCTGGACCTCATCTAGGATCCCCCACTGGGTTTTGTTGCTGTGTCTCCATTGAGTTCTCTAAACTAGGACCACTCTCAGGATTTCCTTGTTTTCAGTGATCTTGAACGTTTTGAGAAGCACTGGTCAGGTATTTGTGGGACATTGTTCATGTTGGGTTTGTGTGACGTTTATCTCATTGCGAGACTGGGGCTTTGGGGAGGAAGACCACGGAGGAAAGGTGCCCTTCCCATCATATCATATGCTACCACTTGCTACCCATGTTGGCCTTGATCTCCTAGCTTAGGTGTCTGGCTGGTTTCTCCACTCTGAAGTTACTCCCTACCCCTTTTTATACTATAGTATCGTATACTATACTATACGATACTATAGTATACTATACTATACATTGAGATGGAGTCTCGCTCGGTCGCCAGGCTAGAGTGCAGTGGCACGATCTCGGCTCACTGCAATCTCCACCTCCTGGGTTCAAGTGATTCCCCTGCCTCAGCCTCCAGAGTAGCTGGGACTACAGGTACCCACCACCACATCTGGCTAATTTTTTGTATTTTAGTAGAGATGGGGTTTCACCATGTTGGCCAAGATGGTCTGGATCTCCTGACCTTGAGATCGACTCACCTCGGCTTCCCAAAGTGCTAGGATTACAGGCGTGAGCCACCATGCCCGGCTGTACTATATTCTTTAAAAAGAAGTCTCTTTGTACAACCCACATGATGTGGTTTGGCTGTGTCCCCACCCAAATCTCATCTTGAATTGTGGCTCCCATAATTCCCACATGTGGTGGGAGGGACCCGGTGGGAGATAATTGAATCATGGGGGTGGTTTCCCCCATACTGTTCTCGTAGTAGTGAATAAGTCTCGTGAGACCTGATGGTTCTATAAGGGGAAACCCCTGTCGTTTGGTCCTCTCTTGTCTGCCGCCATGTAAGATGTGCCTTTTGCCTTCCCCCATGATTGTGAGGCCTCCCCAGCCACATGGAACTGTGGGTCCATTAAACCACTTTTTTCTTTGTAAATTACCCAGTCTTGGGTTATGTCTCTATCAGCAGCATGAGAACAGACTAATATACCACACTTAAGAGGTGGGGAGTTATGCCGCATCTCCTTAAAGGGGAAGAATCCATCCATCTAAGCTACTTGGAATTCTTCTTCTTGCTAAAGTTGTTACAGTTTTAGCTATTGGAGGCTCTTTCAGCCTGCCCTGGGTTTCTTTGGTTAGGAAGTGGTCTGAGAAACCAAGATCTGATCTGGACACTGGGTGTATCGATTGCCACTAGGGTATCTGTTATGCTTCCAGGCCCTTGCATGAGTGTGACTGTAACAAAGTACCGTAGACTAAGACTATACTTCCAGGGATCATTTCTATAGTTCACTGCAAAATACTGCAGACTGGATGGCTTACCAACAGAAATGTACTTCCTCTAGTTCTGGAGGCTGGAAGTTCAAATCAAGGTCCAGCAGAGTCCCTTCCTGATGAAGACTCTTTCTGGATTGTACACAGCTGCCTTCTGTGTCCCCACATAATAGAGTCAGAGAAAGAGATGGGGAGAAAGAGAGCCAGGGAGGGACTTCCATTTGTTCCAGCACCATTTATGGAAGAGACGATCTGCCTCCATTGTGCCTTTGTCAAAATCAGTTGGCTACATTTGTGGGGCATGCCTTCTCTATTGTTTCCTGGGAAAAATGTAATTTCTATATTTACAGTGTAATTTCTATATTTAAAAGTAAAAATGTAATTTCCGTAGCTGCGGTGTAATTTCTGAAGCTGCGGTGTAATTTCCAAAGCTGCGGTGTAATTTCTGAAGCTGCGGTGTAATTTCCGAAGCTGCGGTGTAATTTCCGAAGCTGCGGTGTAATGTCCGTAGCTGCGGTGTAATTTCCATAGCTGCGGTGTAATTTCCGAAGCTGTGGTGTAAGTTAGGTAGCTGCGGTGTAATTTCCGAAGCTGCGGTGTAATTTCCGTAGCTGCGGTGTAAGTTAGGTAGCTGTGGTGTAATTTCCGAAGCTGCGGTGTAGTTTCCGTAGCTGCGGTGTAATTTCCGTAGCTGCGGTGTAATGTCCGAAGCTGCGGTGTAATGTCCGAAGCTGCGGTGTAATGTCCGAAGCTGCGGTGTAATGTCCGTAGCTGCGGTGTAATGTCCGTAGCTGCGGTGTAATTTCTACAGCTGCAGTGTAATTTCCGAAGCTGCGGTGTAAGTTAGGTAGCTGCGGTGTAGTTTCCGTAGCTGCGGTGTAATTTCCTAAGCTGCGGTGTAGTTTCCGTAGCTGCGGTGTAGTTTCGGAAGCTGCGGTGTAGTTTCGGAAGCTGCGGTGTAATGTCCGTAGCTGCGGTGTAATTTCCGAAGCTGCGGTGTAGTTTCCGTAGCTGCGGTGTAGTTTCCGTAGCTGCGGTGTAGTTTCCGTAGCTGCGGTGTAATTTCCGTAGCTGCGGTGTAATTTCCGTAGCTGCGGTGTAATGTCCGTAGCTGCGGTGTAATTTCCGAAGCTGCGGTGTAATGTCCGAAGCTGCGGTGTAATGTCCGAAGCTGCGGTGTAATGTCCGTAGCTGCGGTGTAATGTCCGTAGCTGCGGTGTAATTTCCGAAGCTGCGGTGTAAGTTAGGTAGCTGCGGTGTAGTTTCCGTAGCTGCGGTGTAGTTTCCGTAGCTGCGGTGTAATTTCCGAAGCTGCGGTGTAATTTCCGAAGCTGCGGTGTAGTTTCCGTAGCTGCGGTGTAATGTCCGTAGCTGCGGTGTAGTTTCCGTAGCTGCGGTGTAGTTTCCGTAGCTGCGGTGTAGTTTCCGTAGCTGCGGTGTAGTTTCCGTAGCTGCGGTGTAATGTCCGTAGCTGCGGTGTAATGTCCGTAGCTGCGGTGTAATGTCCGTAGCTGCGGTGTAATGTCCGAAGCTGCGGTGTAATGTCCGAAGCTGCGGTGTAATGTCCGTAGCTGCGGTGTAATGTCCGAAGCTGCGGTGTAATGTCCGAAGCTGCGGTGTAATGTCCGTAGCTGCGGTGTAATGTCCGTAGCTGCGGTGTAGTGTCCGTAGCTGCGGTGTAGTTTCCGAAGCTGCGGTGTAGTTTCCGTAGCTGCGGTGTAGTTTCCGTAGCTGCGGTGTAATGTCCGTAGCTGCGGTGTAATGTCCGTAGCTGCGGTGTAATGTCCGTAGCTGCGGTGTAATGTCCGTAGCTGCGGTGTAATTTCCGTAGCTGCGGTGTAATTTCCGAAGCTGCGGTGTAAGTTAGGTAGCTGTGGTGTAATTTCCGAAGCTGCGGTGTAGTTTCCGAAGCTGCGGTGTAGTTTCCGAAGCTGCGGTGTAGTTTCCATAGCTGCGGTGTAGTTTCCGTAGCTGCGGTGTAATGTCCGTAGCTGCGGTGTAATGTCCATAGCTGCGGTGTAATGTCCGTAGCTGCGGTGTAGTTTCCGAAGCTGCGGTGTAGTTTCCGAAGCTGCGGTGTAGTTTCCGAAGCTGCGGTGTAGTTTCCATAGCTGCGGTGTAGTTTCCGTAGCTGCGGTGTAATGTCCGTAGCTGCGGTGTAATTTCCGTAGCTGCGGTGTAATTTCCGAAGCTGCGGTGTAAGTTAGGTAGCTGTGGTGTAATTTCCGAAGCTGCGGTGTAGTTTCCGTAGCTGCGGTGTAATTTCCGTAGCTGCGGTGTAATGTCCGTAGCTGCGGTGTAATTTCCGAAGCTGCGGTGTAAGTTAGGTAGCTGTGGTGTAATTTCCGAAGCTGCGGTGTAGTTTCCGTAGCTGCGGTGTAATTTCCATAGCTGCGGTGTAATTTCCGAAGCTGCGGTGTAAGTTAGGTAGCTGCGGTGTAATTTCCGAAGCTGCGGTGTAAGTTAGGTAGCTGCAGTGTAATGTCCGAAGCTGCGGTGTAAGTTAGGTAGCTGCGGTGTAATTTCCGAAGCTGCGGTGTAATGTCCGTAGCTGCGGTGTAATTTCCATAGCTGCGGTGTAATTTCCGAAGCTGCGGTGTAAGTTAGGTAGCTGTGGTGTAATTTCCGAAGCTGCGGTGTAAGTTAGGTAGCTGCGGTATAATTTCCGAAGCTGCGGTGCAGTTTCCGAGGCTGCGGTGTAGTTTCCGAGGCTGCGGTGTAGTTTCCGAGGCTGCCGTGTAGTTTCCGAGGCTGCCGTGTATCCGAGGCTGCGGTGTAGTTTCCGTAGCTGGGGTGTAGTTTCCGAGGCTGCGGTGTAGTTTTGGAAGCTGCGGTGTAGTTTCCGTGGCTGCGGTGTAGTTTCCGTGGCTGCGGTGTAGTTTCCGTGGCTGCGGTGTAGTTTCCGTGGCTGCGGTGTAGTTTTGGAAGCTGCGGTGTAATGTCCGAAGCTTCGGTGTAATTTCCAAAAATGTAAAGTCTATATTTGCCTGGATATTGAGGCTATGTCAGGTAACTATAGGATTCTTGTATCTTCTGGATTATTGTATCTCTGATTTCCCCATCTATTATTGAGACTTTCATGACCATTTGAATGAGAAGGTGAGATGAATGTGATTAAATAACTTTCCGCCTTCATTGCCATCCCACCAGTACTAGCAAGATACTATATAATGGTAATCTTGATCCATTTATTTGTAATAACTTGGCACTGTCCTGAATTTTCTACAGGTTTTATTTATTTATTGTTCCTGGTCACTGTCTCTTTGAGGATTGGTATCTCTGCTCCAGAAAAAGATGGCAGCCTCTTTCTTCTCTGAGTTTGGTCTTATGTGGTATCTGGAGGAGCTCAAAAAGGAGGAGTTCAGGAAATTTAAAGAACATCTCAAGCAAATGACTTTGCATCTTGAACTCAAGCAGATTCCCTGGACTGAGGTCAAAAAAGCATCCCGGGAAGAACTTGCAAACCTCTTGATCAAGCACTATGAAGAACAACAAGCTTGGAACATAACCTTAAGAATCTTTCAAAAGATGGATAGAAAGGATCTCTGCATGAAGGTCATGAGGGAGAGAACAGGTGAGGGAGTCTGGGAAGGGGGAAGCCTTCTTATAATGAGGACTATGTCCTAATTTTGGTGAGTGGTCTCTGCCTGTCTACAACACGACCTGAATGTGCTATGGGAAAATATTAGGTTTTTTTTTTTTTTTTTTTTGTAGACGGAGTCTCACTTTGTTGCCCAGACAGTGCAGTAGTGTGATCTTGGCTCACCGCAACCTCCACCTCCCAGGTTCAAGCGATTCTCCTGCCTCAGCCTCCTGAGTAGCTGGAATTACAGGCGCCTGCCACCATGCCTGGCTAATTTTTGTATTTTTAGTAGAGATGGGGTTTCACCATGTTGGCCAGGCTGGTCTTGAACTCCCGACCTCAGGTGATCCACCCATCTTGGCCTCCCAAAGTGCTGGGATTATAGGCATGATCCACCATGCCCAGCCTGAAAATATTGTCCTTGTAGGCAGGAAATGGTCTCTTAGACCTGGTGGTTACATGTGGGTAAAATGTCAGTGGCTATTATGTCCTAACCTGTATTGTACCTTTATCTGGGTCACCAATGATTTTTACCCTAAGCTGAGAACTTGCAACCAAGCCAGAAACTCTGTGAGGTGAAGTCGTTGCATAAGAACTATGCACCTGACTTATTTGCAAGAGCAATTAACACCTGCGGTAGAGGATACAGTGAGGTTGACTGGTGTAATCATGTATTTATCCAAAGTTCACATCAGACAAGCAATGATCTATAAGCAATATGGCTTTTAGAGTCACATTTGTATTTATCCTGGCATAAGGTGTTAACTGTTACTTTGCACATTTGCGTTATCAATGGCAGGATATAGCTCTTTCAACTTTACTGCCAAATTGTTTTTCTTTGTCGTTGTTCAGTGTCTTACTGTGATGTGCCTGGATGTGGCTTTGTTTTCATCCTGATTGGGATTCTTTAATATTCTTGCATCTGAGGTTCAGTAACTTTCTTCAGTTCTCAATTTTAGCCATTGTCTGTGTATTCCATTCTTCTGTTTATTCTTCTGGGACTCCAGTTACACCTACTGGACTTTCTTGTTTGTTTGAGACAGGGTCTGGCTCTGTCACCCAGGGTGGAGTGCCGTGGCATCATCACGGTGCACTGCAGCCTCAACTTCCTGGGCTAAATGATCTGCCACCTCAGCCTCCCAAGTAGCTGGGACTACAGGTGTATGCCACTGCGCTTGGCTAATTGCACACCTGGCTAACCTTTTAAAAAAAAATTTGTAGAGATGAGCTCTCACTATATTGCCCAGGCTGGTCTCAAACTCCTGGGCTCAAGTGATCCTCCTGCCTTGGCCTCCCAAAGTGCTGGGATTACAGGCCTGAGCCACCATACTGGCCTAGACTCACTCTTTCTTTCTCTTTCTCTTTTCCTTTTCCTTTTTCTTTCTCTCTCTCTCTCTTTCTCTCTCTCTCTTTCTCTCTTTCTCTCTCTCTTTCTTGCTGTCTCTTTCTCTCTCTCTCGTTCTCTCTCTCTTCCTCTCTCTCTTTCTCTTGCTATCTCTTTCTCTCTCTCTTTCTCTCTCTTTCTCTCTCTTTCTTTCTCTCTCTTTCTCTCTCTTTCTCTCTCTTTCTCTCTCTTTCTCTCTCTTTCTCTCTCTCTTTCTTTCTCTTTCTCTCTCTCTTTCTCTCTCTCTCTTTCTCTCTCTTTCTCTCTCTTTCTCTTTCTCTCTCTCTCTCTTCTCTTTCTCTCTCTCTTTCTCTTTCTCTCTCTTTCTCTCTCTCTTTCTCTCTCTCTCTTTCTCTCTCTTTCTTGCTGTCTCTTTCTCTCTCTCTTCCTCTCTCTCTTTCTGTCTTGCTATCTTTCTCTCTCTTTCTCTCTCTTTATCTTTCTCTCTCTTTCTCTCTCTTTCTCTCTCTCTCTTTCTCTCTCTCTTTCTCTTTCTCTCTTTCTCTTTCTCTCTCTCTTTCTCTTTCTCTCTTTCTCTTTCTCTCTCTTTCTCTTTCTCTCTCTCTCTCTCTCTCTCTCTCTCTTTCTCTCTCTCTCTCTCTTTCTGTCTTTCTCTCTCTTTCTGTCTTTCTCTCTTTCCTTCTTTCTTTCTTCTTTGATACAGAGTCACGCTCTGTTGCCCAGGCTGGAGTGCAGTGGTGCAATCTCGGCTCACTGCAGCTTCCACCTCCTGGGTTCAAGTGATTCTCCTGCCTCAGCCTCCTGAGCAGCTGGGATTACAGATGCCCGCCACCACATCCGGCTAATTTTTTGTATTTTTAGTAGAAACAGGGTTTCCCCATGTTGGCCAGGCTGGTCTCGAACTCCTGACCTCAGGTGATCTGCACACCTCAGCCTCCCAAAGTATTGGGATTACAGGCATGAGCCACCATGCCCGGCCTTGATTTCTTAAATTTAGTTCACATGTTTTATTTATGCAGTTTGCCTTTTTCACAGACTTCCATTTTTTCTCAATATTTATTCCATCTTCTATTTTATTGAGCATTTTAAATTATTTTAAAATTTGCCTGAAGATTTTAACATTTATAGGTCTCTTTCTACTGTTTCTTTTTCTCCTTATCTGGTCATACAGTCTCCTAGTATGTCCGGTAATTTTGAGTGCCAGATTTTGAATATGAGACATTGAAAATGTTGAGAATCTGTAATATCTTGTTCCAGTGAAATTGGAATTGATTCTGGTAGTAGTTACAGGGAAATTTCCTTAATATTGAAGATTAAAATAATTGGTTTGAAATAAAATAATTTGAGAGTTTCCATTTTTGGCAATGCTAGCCTTTCTTGCACATTTTCTTGATTTGGAACATCACTTGGAAAAAACCCTTCCCAGTCCAATTTTTTTTTCTTTGAGACGGAGTTTCACTCTTTCACCCAGGCTGGAGTAAAGTATCATGATTTTGGCTCACTGCAACCTCACTGAATCCCCCAGGTTCATGCGGTTCTCCTGCCTCAGCCTCCGGAGTAGCTGGGATTATAAGGCGCCCACCACCACGCCCAGCTAGTTTTTATATTTTTAGTAGAGACGGGATTTTGCCATGTTGGCCAGGCTGGTGTTGAACTGCTGACCTCAGGTGATCCGCCCACCTTGGCTTCCCAAAGGGCTAGGATTACAGGTGTGAACCACCACACCTGGCCACCCAGTCCAAATTTTTAAACAAATTCCCCCATGTTTCCTGGAGTGTTTTGGTGTCACATGCTGAGGTCTCAGCTACACTGGAAGCTGAGGCAGGAGGATCACTTCAGCCCAGGAGGATGAGGCTGCAGTGAGCTGTGTTTGCACCACTGCACTCCAGCCTGGGTAACAGAGTGAGACCCTGTCTCAAAAAAGTAATTTATATAAAGAAGAACATTCTTTGCACATGGAACCATTTTAGAATATTGCTAAAATAAAATGTAAGCAGGTCTGAAGTTAGATCTTCCACTGGGTACTTACACTTCTCTCTTTTCACAGTTGGTTTGAGGTTGTACCCACTTAATTCCCCTTATGAGCAACCAAACATGTCACCGAAATCTCCAGAACAGCTGAGAAGACCAGGAAAGCAGGAAGCCATTGGGGAATGGGCAAACAACTTAGCTTAAGATGCTAATGGGATCTTCACCAATGTCAGATGGCATTTTCACCAGTTAGGGACTTCAGGGGGCTGAAAGATTGGGGGAATCCCTTGTTCTCCCCAAAAACTTAAGGTAGCATTACCTACTGTCAGCAGTCTGTGGGCACTGGATTATATCTTTCACCTGCATCCAATCAAATCCAGTAACTATTATGCGGGGCATAGGGAAAATTTCCCATCTACAACTGCCCCCTACATCTCCAGTCCATCAGCAGCTACTCACTTGCAGAATATAAACATCATACTAGTTATTTAAGGAACAGATAACTGTAAAGGAGTTTTCGGCCTGGCTGAAGGATCCGGCTCTAGGCTGGTGCTCCAGAGATGACTGTAAGAACTATAGCATCAGGGAGCTGCTGCCTCTCCTGCAAAGAGGAAAGTGGGAGATGGGAAGCTCACTGTTAGAACTGTGGCTTTAGAAATACACCACGACAGCTACGATTCAGAAATCGGGAAGCTCACCAGTGTAGCAGCTGCTTAAAATCAATGACCACAGCAACTGGTTTTAGTTTTCGAGACAGTCTCGCTCTATTGCCAGGGCTAGATTACAGTGGTACAATCTCTGCTCACTGCAACCTCCACCTCCCGGGTTCAAGCGATTCTTCTGCCCTGGCCTCCCGAGTAGCTGGGATTATAGGCCTGTACCACCACGCCCGGCTAATTTTTGTATTTTTAGTAGAGATGGGGTTTCACCATGTTGGCCAGGCTGGTCTCGATCTCCTAGCCTCAAGTGATCTGCCTGCCTCAGCCTCCCAAAGTGCTGGGATTATAGGCGTGAGCCACTGCGCCCGGCCAACTACGGCAATTGGAGACAAGCCTTCTATTACAGAAGAATCCAGCGTCTGTGTGTTCATGGAAGCTGGCAGCAAAACAGGCAGAAGATAGTCTCCACTCCCCTTCCCCTTCCAGTGTCATGAGAGTGAGGGCCAATCGCAGAACTTAATCTGTACCTTGATCTTAGCTATGAGGGGTTGTGGGATGCGTAGGGCTTGGTCACCACTATTGCTGGATCTTTTTTTTTTTTTTTTTTTTTTTTTTTTTTTGAGACGGAGCCTCACTCTGTTGCCCAGGTTAGAGTACAGCGGTGCCATCTCAGCTCACTGCAACCTCTGCCTCCCGGGTTCAAGCGATTCTCCTGCCTCAGCCTCCCAAGTAGCTGGGACTACAGGCACACACCACCACGCCCCGCTAATATTTGTATTTTTAGTAGAGACAGGGTTTCACCATGTTGGCCAGGATGGTCTTGATCTCTTGACTTCATGATCTGCCCACCTTGGCCTCCCAAAGTTCTGGGATTACAGGCATGAACCACTGCCCCAGCCTGTTGTTGGATTTTTTGATTGGCTTTTCTTTTGAGAATTCTGCCATCGAAAGAAAGCTCACTGGCATAAAGTTGGAATGGATGCCAGGTGCCATTCTATCCTCTCTACTGCATCTCCTCTCTCTTCTGGAGGCAACTGCCTAGGTCAGGTCCTTCTTAGGTGGACTTTCAGATCTAGTCCCTATATGTGAAACCTATATGTGTATCTAAATCCCTTGTTTATGCAAATTGAGTACATGCTATAGACACTGTCCTGTTATTTATCCATATGAAGAGATTATTCCATACTTTTAATATTTGTATAATAGCTTGTGTTTCATAAATTATTTAACTGGTCTTGATAGTCATATAGCTATTTTCCAGTTATTTTGCTATCATAGTAGCAATGAATACCTGTGTATGTGTCTATTGAAAGCAGAAGTTATCAAACTTTACATAGTAGCAATGAATGTGTGTGTGTGTGTGTGTGTTTGTGTGTCTATTGAAAGCAGAAGTTGTCAACCTTTTTGTGTAGAGGACCATATGATTTCCATTTTAGGCTTTGTGAGTCATACGGTCTCTCACAGCTGTTCAGCTCTGCTATTCAATCAGGAAGGCTCCTGTAGACAATATACCCGTGAATGGTGTAGTGAGTTCTAATGAAACTTTATTTACAAGAGGAGACTGACCAGGTTTGGCCTGGGGGCCACAGTGTGTAGACCCCTGGAAAGATACATCCTGAGAAGAAAAAAATGTCAGGGGCAAAGAATATATGCAGGAATGCTTAACTTTGTGGGTTTTCTCTCCTCTTGCCCTCACTGACTCAGGATACACAAAGACCTATCAAGCTCACGCAAAGCAGAAATTCAGCCGCTTATGGTCCAGCAAGTCTGTCACTGAGATTCACCTATACTTTGAGGAGGAAGTCAAGCAAGAAGAATGTGACCATTTGGACCGCCTTTTTGCTCCCAAGGAAACTGGGAAACAGCCACGTACAGTGATCATTCAAGGACCACAAGGAATTGGAAAAACGACACTCCTGATGAAGCTGATGATGGCCTGGTCGGACAACAAGATCTTTCGGGATAGGTTCCTGTACACATTCTATTTCTGCTGCAGAGAACTGAGGGAGTTGCCGCCAACCAGTTTGGCTGACTTGATTTCCAGAGAGTGGCCTGACCCCGCTGCTCCTATAACAGAGATCGTGTCTCAACCGGAGAGACTCTTGTTCGTCATCGACAGCTTCGAAGAGCTGCAGGGCAGCTTGAATGAACCCGATTCGGATCTGTGTGGTGACTTGATGGAGAAACAGCCGGTGCAGGTGCTTCTGAGCAGTTTGCTGAGGAAGAAGATGCTCCCGGAGGCCTCCCTGCTCATCGCCGTCAAACCCGTGTGCCCGAAGGAGCTCCAGGATCAGGTGACGATCTCAGAAATCTACCAGCCCCGGGGATTCAACGAGAGTGATAGGTTAGTGTATTTCTGCTGTTTCTTCAAAGACCCGAAAAGAGCCATGGAAGCCTTCAATCTTGTAAGAGAAAGTGAACAGCTGTTTTCCATATGCCAAATCCCGCTCCTCTGCTGGATCCTGTGTACCAGTCTGAAGCAAGAGATGCAGAAAGGAAAAGACCTGGCCCTGACCTGCCAGAGCACTACCTCTGTGTACTCCTCTTTCGTCTTTAACCTGTTCACACCCGAGGGTGCCGAGGGCCCGACTCCGCAAAGCCAACACCAGCTGAAGGCCCTGT
Organism: Pan troglodytes; assembly: GCF_028858775.2. NCBI lineage: Eukaryota > Metazoa > Chordata > Mammalia > Primates > Hominidae > Pan > Pan troglodytes. The sequence continues at coordinate 58,806,254 of NC_072418.2, forward strand.
GCTCCCTGGCTGCAGAGGGCATGTGGACAGACACATTTGAGTTTTGTGAAGACGACCTCCGGAGAAACGGGGTTGTTGACGCTGACATCCCTGCGCTGCTGGGCACCAAGATACTTCTGAAGTACGGGGAGCGTGAGAGCTCCTACGTGTTCCTCCACGTGTGTATCCAGGAGTTCTGTGCCGCCTTGTTCTATTTGCTCAAGAGCCACCTTGATCATCCTCACCCAGCTGTGAGATGTGTACAGGAATTGCTAGTTGCCAATTTTGAAAAAGCAAGGAGAGCACATTGGATTTTTTTGGGGTGTTTTCTAACTGGCCTTTTAAATAAAAAGGAACAAGAAAAACTGGATGCGTTTTTTGGCTTCCAACTGTCCCAAGAGATAAAGCAGCAATTTCACCAGTGCCTGAAGAGCTTAGGGGAGCATGGCAATCCTCAGGGACAGGTGGATTCCTTGGCGATATTTTACTGTCTCTTTGAAATGCAGGATCCTGCCTTTGTGAAGCAGGCAGTGAACCTCCTCCAAGAAGCTAACTTTCATATTATTGACAACGTGGACTTGGTGGTTTCTGCCTACTGCTTAAAATACTGCTCCAGCTTGAGGAAACTCTGTTTTTCCGTTCAAAATGTCTTTAAGAAAGAGGATGAACACAGCTCTACGTGAGTCCATCCTATGACTTTTTCTCTCTTCTCAGAATCTGTCTGTATTCCCAAGTGGGTTTTGCTGATGAAGTGTTTAATATAGGATCATGGTTAGAAACTCACTTTTTCTACCACAAAACCTCAGCTCACATCCTGGCCCGGCATTTTAGGAGCTCTATGACTTTGTCTGTGAGCCTTGCCCTTTTGTGGCTGCAGTGGCCCCATTACAGAAGTGGGAATAATAATTGTATTGTGAGGAGTGAATATGAGGACCTGTGTGAAGAGTGTTTCCTACTTTCTCAAGTATTAGCTGATCAGTACTATAATCGATATTTTTCCATAGCACCACACTCACTGAGTCTTGACCTCTCAGCTGCAAGTTACCTTTGAAAACGTAGTCTAAAAAATCATACAGCCCGGGTGTGGTGGCTCATGCCTGTAACGCTACCACTGTGGGAGGCTGAGGCAGGTGGATCACTTAAGGTCAGGAGTTCGAGACTAGCCTGACCAACATGGTGACACCTTGTCTCTACTAAAAATACAAAAATTAGCCGGGTGTGTAGTGCACACCTGTAATCCCAGCTACTTGGGAGGCTGAGGCCGGAGAATCACTTGAGCCCGGGAGGCAGAGGTTGCAGTGAGCTGAGATTGCGCCACTGCCCTCCAGGCTGGGTGACAGTGAGACTCTCATCTCCAAAAAAAAAAAAAAAAAAAAAAAAAAACACACACACACAAATCATACAAATTTTCTTCTTCTTCTTTTTTTTTTTTTTTTTTTTTTTTTTTCCTGAAATGGAGTCTTGCTTTGTCACCCAGGCTGGAGTGCAGTGGCGAGATCTTGGCTCACTGCAAGCTCCGCCTCCCGGGTTCACGCCATTCTCCTGCCTCAGCCTCCCGAATAGCTGGGACTAGAGGGGCCCGCCACCACACCCAGCTAATTTTTTGTGTTTTTAGTAGAGACGGGGTTTCACCGTGTTGGCCAGGATGGTCTCGATCTCCTGACCTCGTGATCTGCCCACCTCGGCCTCTCAAAGTGCTGGGATTACAGGCGTGAGCCACCGCGCCCGGCCAAATCATATAAATTTTAACTTACGGCTCATGCCTATAACCCCAACACTTTGAGAAGCTGAGCAGGAGGATGCTTGAAGCCAGGGGGCTAAGACCAGCCTGGGAAAAATAGCAGGACCCCACTTCTACAAATTTTTTTTTTTTAATTAGCCAGGTGTGGTGGCATGTGCCTGTAGCACAGCTACTTGAGGGAGGCTGAACCAGGAGGATTGCTTGCTTGAGCCCAGAAGTAAGAGACTGCAGTGAGCCATGATTGTGCCACTGTATAACCCAGCCTGGGCAATAGAGCAAGACCCCATCTCAAAAACCAAAAGAATCATATGAGGTGGATCCTATTATCCTGTTACAGGTGAGGAAACTGGGGCAAAGAAGTCAAGCGAGCTGCCAGGATCCTATATTTAGGACATGGAGAGTTTTAGGGCTGAGCCTAGGCTGAAGATGTCGACTTAATGGCTGGGCTGTGCTGCCTCATCTTTTACTGTAAACCAGCCTGACCAACATGGCGAAACCCCATCTCTACTAAAAATACAAAAATTAGCGAGGCATGGTGGCACGCACCTGTAATCCCAGCTACTCAGGAGGCTGAGGCAGGAGAATCGCTTGAACCTGGGAGGTAGAGGTTGCAGTGAGCCAAGATTGTGCCATTGCACTCCAGCCTGGGCAACAAGAGTGAAACTCCATCTCAAAAAATAAACCTATTTTGGATGTGAGACAGGGTTTCTCAGCCTTGGCACTGGTGATGTTTTGGCGGCTGGCTCTCCTGTTACAGTGGGGGGCTCTCCTGTGCATTGTAGGATGTACAGAAACATCCCTGGTCTGTACTCACTAGATGCCAGAAGCACCCCTCCCTTAAGCTCTAACATCGAAAAAGGCCTCTAGACATCCCCAAATGTCCCCTGGGGGGAAACGTCACCCCAGGTTGAGAACCACTAACATAAGGTGACTTACCTGAAGGGTCCCGTTCCTTCTGACTGAGGGAGGCTCTGCCTCAGACATCTTCTGTTTGAGAAGACAGCGTAGTGCGTGTATGTGTTACAAGTGGCTCGTGTTGACCGCCTGCCCGTGGAAAGCTCGTCCTTTCTTGACCACAGGTCGGATTACAGCCTCGTCTGTTGGCATCACATCTGCTCTGTGCTCACCACCAGCGGGCACCTCAGAGAGCTCCAGGTGCAGGACAGCACCCTCAGCGAGTCGACCTTTGTGACCTGGTGTAACCAGCTGAGGCATCCCAGCTGTCGCCTTCAGAAGCTTGGGTGAGTCGAGAATCGACTTCGACTCGAGTATGTCACGGAGATGACCTATTCATCTCACCTCTAGCTTTCAGTCGAGGCTAACTGCACAAGCAAAGAATTAACATCCAGAGCAGTTTCTCAACCTCAGCACTTACAGACATCTCATGCAGACCATTCTTCATCATAGGGGTTGTTCTGTGCGTTGTAGGGTGTTAAGATGCATCCCTGGTCTCTACCCTCGAGATCCTAATAGCATCCCCTTGTCCAGATAACCAAAATAGTGTCCAGACACTGCCAGCTGTCCCTTGTGGGGGCAAAATCTCTCAAGTTGAGAACCACTGAGCTGTGTCATTGGGCTGTGAAATCAGAGAATGAGTTCATGATGGATGATGAGAGACAAACAGAGGTGTGCAGGCTGTGCTCCCATTAGGTGAAACTCATCCAAAATTTTCTTTGTTTTTGCAGAATAAATAACGTTTCCTTTTCTGGCCAGAGTGTTCTGCTCTTTGAGGTGCTCTTTTATCAGCCAGACTTGAAATACCTGAGCTTCACCCTCACGAAACTCTCTCGTGATGACATCAGGTCCCTCTGTGATGCCTTGAACTACCCAGCAGGCAACGTCAAAGAGCTAGGGTAAGTCTCCGTTTATTGAGACCACGGATTGGGTTTCAGAGAAGACTGTAGCGTAAGTCTCCGTTTATTGAGACCACTGATTGGGTTTCAGAGAAGACTATAGCGTAAGTCTCCGTTTATTGAGACCACTGATTGGGTTTCCGAGAAGACTATAGCGTAAGTCTCTGTTTATTGAGACCACTGATTGGGTTTCAGAGAAGCCTATGTATTTCTTTTTGTGTTGGGGGAGGGGGCTGCATATTTTAAGACATCCACTTTTTCCTTCTATGATTTGTATGCAAACTTAGTTTCCTGAGAACTTGGATAGGGAAGTTAAAGTTTCCCAATTGATGTAGCCATTTCGGAAAACTGTGTGTATTCAGCCTTCATGGATTCTGGCAGATTATGTAACCCAAGAATTCCACCTGGAGGTGCACATTCGACAGAGGGACCTGTCTCAGTTTGCTGAAAGACAGGCACTAAAGCATTCCCAGCAGGTGTTCATAATCTCTGAGAAGTGGAAATACCACTGACAGTAAGTTAGATAAGAAACCTGTGGTTACATGCTCCTGTTCCATGAGAAAGAACACTCTCGGTCATATGCAAAAACCTGGACAAATCTCAGACATTGTTGATGGCAATGAGCCAGACTCAAGAGTACATCCTATGGCTTTATTCCTGTGAAGTTCAAAGATGGGCAAGGCTCTGGTGTTGGAGGTTCGGGCAGTGTATTCCTACGTTCTCATGCTGCTATAAAGACATACCAGAGACTGGGAATTTATAAACAAAAGAGGTGTAATTGGCTTACGGTTCTGAAGGATGTACAGGCTTCTGCTTCTGGGGAGGCCTCAGGAAACTTACAATGGTGGCAGAAGGCAAAGGGAAAGCAGGCACGTCTTACATGGGGGAGCAGGAAGAAGAGAGAAGAGGGAGGCGCTACACACTTCCAAGCAACCAGGTCACGTGAGGACTCTGTCACAGGAACAGCTCTAGGGGATGGTGCTAAATCACTAGAAACCACCCCCATGATTCCGTCACCCCCCAGGCCCCTCCTCCAACACTGGGATTACAGTTCGACATGAGGGTTGGGTAGGGACACAGCCGAACCATATCAGACAGTGGTTACTTTTGTTAAGATAGTGAAGGAGAGGGGTACAGGAGAATGATGAACCTGCTCTGTTTCTTGACCTGGATACTGGTAACTCAAGTGCCTTAAATTCATGACAGTGTGTTGGCTGGCACTTAACCATTGTGTGTACTTTCCAGTATATATGTTTTAATTCAAGCATTTTTATTTTTGCAATTAAATAAGGGTTTCCTCTAAATACTTACCCTCTACTTACCTTCATTGGTACCCACACATTCACATACTTCTCTATACTAGTCTCTGTTGGCCATTTTTCTGAGCTTGCATCAACCGAACACAAAAAGACCCAAACGCTTTTTTAAAAAATAACAACTTTATTGTGATATCCACATACCACAAAACATATACTTTTAAAATATGTACTTCATATACTTTAAGAAATACTTTTAAAGTATAACTATGCTTTAAAATGTACAGTTTAGTGATCCTCATATATATTCATGAGGAAGTACAACCATCATGACTAATTTTAGAATGTTCTCATTACCTCAGAAAGAAACCCCATACCCATTAGCATTCACTCCTCACTCCCTTATCTCTCTGGTCCCTGGGAATTACTAACATACTTTCAGTCCTATTGGATTTTCCTATCCCAGGCGTCTCATGTAAGTTGAATCACATGTGCTCTTTTGCGAATGGCTTACTTTCACTTAGCAAAATGTTTTCAAGGTTTATCCAAATTGTACCATGTATCAGTACTTCATTCCTTTTCTTGGCTAAATAGTATTCCACTGTGTAGATATTCCCCATTTTGTTCTTCTAGTCCTCTAGTGATGAACACTTGGGTTGTTACCACCTTTTAGCTATTCTGAATAGTGCTCTATGAACACTCATGTGTGAACACCTGCTTTCAATCCTTTTGGACTTGTAACCAGGAGTAGACTTGCTAGGTCATAGAGTAAATCCATATTTAACTGTTAGAGAAACCACCAAGTTATTTTCCTCAGTGACTGCGCAATTCTGTATTCCCACCAGCAATGTATGAGAGTTCTAATTTCTCCACATCTTTGCTTATTTTTTACTTATTTACTTATATTTTATTATTACATAATTATATTTACTTATTTTTTATTATACCCATCCTAGTAGATGTGAAGGAGCATCTCATTGTGGTTTTGATTTGCTTTTCCTGAATGACTAATGATGAGCATCTTTTCCTGTGCTTTTTGATCATTTCTATATCTTCTTTGGAGAAATATGTATTCAAGTCCTTCACACATTTTTAAAAACTTTTATTTTACATTCAGGGGTACAGGTTTTTAAACATTTAAACATTTAAACATTTTTTAAAACTTTTATTTTACATTCAGGGGTACAGGTTTATTATAAAAGTAAATTGCATGTCATGAAGTTTGGTGTACAAATTATTTCGTCAACCGTTAATAAGCATAGTACCTGATAGGAAGATTTTTCTTCCCCACCTTCTTCCCACCCTCTGCTCTCAAGTAGGCCCTGGTGTCTGTTGTTCTTTTCTTCATGTCTATATGTACTCAGTGTTTAGCGTCCACTTATAAGTGAGAACATGTGATATTTGGATTTATGTTCCTGTGTTAGTTTGCTAAGGATAATGGCCTCCAGCTCCATCCATGTTGCTACAAAGGACATCATCTTACTCTTTTTTATGGCTGCATAGTATTCCATGGTGTATGTGTATCACATTTTCTTTATCTAGCCCACTGTTGATGGGTATTTAGGTGAATAGTGCTGTGATGAGCATACAAGTGCATGTGTCTTTATAGTACAATGATTTATATTCCTTTGGGTATATACCCAATAATGGGATTGCTGGGTTTGATGGTAGTTGTGTTTGAAGTTCTTTCAGAAATTGCCAAACTGCTTTCCATAATGGCTGAACTAATTTACATTCCTGCAAAAATGTGTAAGTGTACACTTTTCTCTGCAACCTCACCAGCATATATTATTTCTTGACTTTTTAATAATAGCCATTCTGACCTGTGTGAGATGGTATCTCATTGCAGTTTTGATATGCATTTTTCTAATGATGAATGAGCATTTCTTCATATGGTTGTTGGCAACACCTTTGCACATTTTTAATTGGATTTTTTGCCTTTTTGTCAAGTTGTAAGTGTTCTTTATATTTTCTGATTACAAGTTATATACGAGACATACTTTGTGAATATTTTTTGCCATTCTGTGAGTTGTCGTTTCACTTTCTTAATGGTGTCCTTTGAAGCACAAAAGCTTCTAATCTGATGAGATGCACTTTATTTTTTTCTTTTGTCTCATGTGCTTTTGGTGCAATTGCTACGAAACCATTGCCTAACCCAAGTTCATTAAGATTAACTTCTTTGTTTTCTTTTCTTTTCTTTTTTTTTCCCCCAAATTTGAGATGAGTCTCACTCTGTCACCCAGGCTGGAGTGCAGTGGTACAATCTCAGTTCACTAAAACCTCCGCCTCCTGGGTTCAAGTGATTCTTCTGCCTCAGGCTCCCGAGTAGCTGGGACTACAGGTGCCCACCACCATGCCCAGCTAATTTTTGTATTTTTAGTACAGACGGGGTTTCACCATGCTGGTCAGGATGGTCTTGATCTCTTGACCTCGTGATCCGCCCTCCTTGGCCTCCCAAAGTGCTGGAATTACAGGCTTGAGCCACCACGCCCGGCCGCACCAACCTATATCTTAAATCTAGAAAGAACATTAAAAGCATGCATGGCCTCAGAGCCCTGCTGCAGAGGCGTGAGGAGCCATGGACTCGGTGACTTGCCAATTCCACGTTTATTTCTGGACAACTCCCATAATGGCTTTCATCTTTATTCTGTTGTCTCTGAGCTTATTTTTTGTGGCAACCAGAGGTAAGGAGAGTGGTTGAGGTAATAGAAAACCACACAGTTAAACCACACAGTTGTGAGGCAACACAAATCAACTCAAGCCACCAAAAAAGGAGTCCTAGGGGACTCGGGTTCAAGCTTCTTCCATGTTCTGTGAGGAGATATTACTTGAGCAGAGACCTGAATGATAAAGATGCATCTAACCACAGGCCAGAAAAAGAGCATTCCACTTGGCGGGCACACATGCAAAATAGCCCAAGTTCGGTAAAGGAGCCACTAGAGACGAGTTTGGGGAGGATCAAACATGAATAATACCTTAGAGAATGAAACCTGTGTTGTCAAGCAACTGAAAAAGAACCAGGGTGGCTGGGACATGGGGACTTGGGAATGGGTAGGACCCTTGTGGATCATGTTGTATATTTTGGGATTTTCTCCAAGTGCAGTGAGATAAGTTACTGGGGGAGGCTAAGCCAAGCATGCATATAACTGACACTGTGCATCTCAGGTTGGCTGTCTCTGTACCCCAGAGACCATAAGCCAAGCATGCATATAACTGAGACGGTGCATATCAGGTTGGCTGTCTCTGTACCCCGGAGGCCATAAGTCAAGCATGCATATAACAGATGGTGCGTCTCAGGTTGGCTGTCTCTGTACCCCAGAGACCGTAAGCCAAGCGTGCATGTAACTGAGACTGTGTCTCAGGTTGGCTGTCTCTGTACCCTAGAGACTGTAAGCCAAGCATGCATATAACTGAGACTGTGTGTCTCAGGTTGGCTGTCTCTGTACCCCAGAGACCGTAAGCCAAGCATACGTATAACTGAGACGGTGCATCTCAGGTTGGCTGTCTCTGTACCCCAGAGACCGTAAGTCAAGCATGCATATAACTGAGACGGTGCATCTCAGGTTGGCTGTCTCTGTACCCTGGAGGCCATAAGTCAAGCATGCATATAACAGATGGTGCGTCTCAGGTTGGCTGTCTCTGTACCCCAGAGACTGGGTTGACAGGGATCAAGAACAGGGTTGGGAGGCAGTGAGCCTCTCAAGGACAGCAAATGTGGGCTTCCCGACTCTGATAGGATTGGCAAGAGGAATGAGTCCAGGAACTAGAAACCAACAGAATGTGACATTTTCCCTTTCCTGCAGGCTGGTAAATTGTCACCTCTCACCCATTGATTGTGAAGTCCTTGCTGGCCTTCTAACCAACAACAAGAAGCTGACGTATCTGAATGTATCCTGCAACCAGTTAGACACAGGCGTGCCCCTTCTGTGTGAAGCCCTGTGCAGCCCAGACACGGTCCTGGTATACCTGATGTGAGTGGATGTTGGGGATGCCTACTGTGGAGGGCCATGGTGGCAGTTCAAACCTGGGCCTATTGATGACAGTCTGCTCATTGATGGAGGCCACATAGCGGAGGTTTAAAAGCTCACGCTTAAGAATCAGAAAAGACTTGAGTTCTAGTTCAGGATTTACCACGTATACACTGTCTTCTTAAGCAAAATACTTAACTTTGAAGCAGAGGAAAATCCTGTCTTAGAGGTCTTATGGCTATCAAGTGAGACTGTCTATACAGAACACGTACTGCGTTTCAGAGCTGTTAGGTTGGGTTAATGCACCTGCAACACACATGGTACTTCCCGTGTTGATAATGGTTATTTCGAGCATGTAGAATATACTTGGTGGGTACTCAGGACAGTAGCGGGGAAAAATGTCTATGGGCCTCTTGACCCCAGTTAATACTACAATACATGTGACGTTCTTGCAGTAATAGGATGAGAAGAGGCTATTCAAGCCAGTTTTAGGGTACGTAAAACACAGAAGGAAGACAGATGAGTAAGTGTTAAAGGCCAATTGATTTACCTATTAATGGAATTCTAATATCTTTAGGTGATACTTATCCAAAAGGGGAGAGGACAGGAGAATATATATGCATTTGTGTCTTTTTTTTTTTTTTTTTTTTGAGTTTTGAGTTTTGCTCTTGTTGCCCAGGCTAGAGTGCAGTGGCATGATCTTGGCTTATCGCAACCTCTGCCTCCTGGGTTCAAGCAATTCCCCTGCCTCAGTCTCCCAAGTAGCTGAGATTACAGGCATGCGCCACCATGCCTGGCTAATTTTGTATTTTTAGTAGAGATGGGGTTTCTCCACGTTGGTCAGGCTGGTCTCGAGTGTGTCTATTTTTTAAATACACAAATATCATTGGAAGAAATAGTATTATAATATAGGCTGCCTGTGAGAAATAGAACTGAGAAGCTGGGAGATAGGGGAGGATGGAGATTTTTCCCTCTTTATACTTTTGGGCATTTTGAAATGTGAACAACATGAAAGTAAGAGTATTCTGAAAATGTCAAGAAAATGAGAGGATTTATACCTCGAGCTAAAATAGAGGGACAGGGACAGGACTTAACCTCCCACCTAAAACAACCAAAAATAACCAACTAAATAAAACAACTGTTTAAGACTTCAGACATCAGGCAATGAAGGACAGTGGTGCCTGAGTGATAAGGGACAAACAGGTGAGTCCTAGAATTGTCCCAGGTAACTATCTGGAGAGAGATTTCAGGATGCAGTTCAGGAAGGGGAGCCCAGATGGAAGTTGGTAGACTCCGTGAGTTGGTGAAACCCCGTCTGTACTAAAAATACAAAATACAAAAATTAGCTGGGCTTGGTGGTGCACGCCTGTAGTCCCAGCTACTCTCGAGGGAAGCTGAGGCTGGAGAATCGCTTGAACCTGGGAGGAAGAGGTTGCAGTGAGCCGAGATCGCACCACCACACTTCAGCCTGGGTGAAAGAGCAAGACTGTCTCAAAAAAAACAAAAAATAAACCAAAAAAAAAAAAACAACAAAGTCCACAAATGCCTGGATATGCCAGAAAATTGAGATCCATGAGAGAAGCAAGCTGGGTGAGGCCCCCGTGGAAATGCAGATCTTGTGTCTGTCAACAGGAAGCAGTTGCCCGTTCTGTCCTAGCCTGTTGGATTTCCATGTGGGAATGTGGCTCGTTATTGCCAGATATCCCAGTTTTCAACAGAGGTTGAAATCTAGATTTTACATACAATTTTACTGATGGTTATATATTGCCAACTGATTTTGTTAAACATAAAAGTGCCAGGAAATTTAAATATCCGTAGGCCATATGTGGTTCGTTCATCACTAGCTTGCACCGTCTGCTTTTTTGTTTTTCTCTACTCCACACTTTTTTTCCGAAGTCAACATGGATCCTTAAAAAAAAAAAATTCATAAACTGGCTGGGATTGGAGGCTCACACCTATATTCCCAACACTTTGGGACGTCAAGGCAGGTGAATTGTTTGAGCCCAGGAGTTCAAGACCAGCCTGGGCAACATGACGAAACCCTTTCTTGACAAAAAAATACAAAAATTAGCTTGGTGTGGTGGCACACACCTGTAGTCTCAGCTACTCAGAAGACTGAGGTGCTGAGGTGGGAGGATCCCTTGAGCCAGGGAGGTAGAGGCTGCAGGGAGCTGTGATCATGCTACTGCACTCCAGCCTAGGTGACAGAGCCAGACCCTGTCTCCAAAAAAAAAAAAAAAGTTTTGAACCTACTGTGATTTTAAAGAATAATGAAATTGAAAAAGTTGGGGATTCTACACATGAGGTAATCAATACACTTTACCAGTCCATGAGGGAGCAGTCTCAGAAGGTCCATGTCTTGTCCAAGGACATCATCAGATGAAGAATTAGAACCAAAATTAAAGCCCTGTTAGAGTATTAGCTATGCCATATTACATGATACTTTTTCCTTCTGCGTTACCCTCTTATTTTCTAATTCTTCTATCATGCAAGTAAGAAGAAATGAGAGGGCCGGACGCGGTGGCTCACGCCTTGTAATCCCAGCACTTTGGGAGGCCGAGGCGGGCAGATCACCTGAGGTCCGGAGTTCAAGACAGCCTGGCTAACATGGTGAAACCCTGTCTCTACTAAAAATGCAAAAATTAGCGAGATGTGGTTGTGGGTGCCTGTAATCTCAGCTACTTGGGAGGCTAAGGCAAGAGAATCACTTGAACCTGGGAGGTGGAGGTTGCAGTGAGCCGAGATCGCGCCGTTGCACTCCAGCTTGGGCGACGACAGCAAAACTCCATCTCAAAAGAATAAATGAGAGGAGGTGTTTTCAGATAATCCAGAACTTCATCTCAGCTGGGGAGTTTGTAAGATTATAGAAATATTACCCTGAATGTGAAATTAAGCAAATCTCCCTGAGACACCACGTCCCTCTTCACTCTCCTTCTCGTGTTTTTGTCCCCATAGGTTGGCTTTCTGCCACCTCAGCGAGCAGTGCTGCCAATACATCTCTGAAATGCTTCTGCATAACAAGAGCGTGCGCTATCTAGACCTCAGTGCCAATGTCCTGAAGGACGAAGGACTGAGAACTCTCTGCGAGGCCTTGAAACATCCGGACTGCTGCCTGGATTCACTGTGGTAGGCTTTTTGCTGTTTCTTTGAAGACCAAGCCGTCTTTTCAAGGGCATGCACTGCTGAGAATGGGGCATCTGGAATTGAGGAAGGCCGTAGTGTCTGTGCCTGGGCATGTGAAGGTTTAAAAAATACTTGCTTCAGATTCTTGTCGAGACGTTCATGTAAACAAATCAGCACCCTGACTTCTGTGGCATGGATTTAATATGTTGCAAAGAGTTCTCCAGTGGCATATAGGTAGAGGACTGAGAGAGCCGGAATTAGGTCGGGACCTGAGGGGCAATTTCATGGCGAAGATGATATTTGGTGTGTGTTCTACAAAATGAATGCACTTCATCAGGTGCAAAAATAAAGCCAAAATTCCAGGTAGAAGGGTAAAACGTGAAGGTGGGAGATCCAAAAATACACGTGAGAATTAATGTGTGTAACAGAGAATGCTTTAGAAGAAGACAAAGGGTAGCATGAGATCAGCCAGAAAGGAGATGGTGAAAAGACTTAATTTCATGTTATCAAATAGAGAAATATCTGGGTAACCCCTGTAGCGGTGGTGGCAGTGTTTTTAGAATTACCAGTTAGGATAACATGTTGTTATGTATTTTCCCTGAAAAATACAGAGGCTTCTGAAATCTGGCAGCGTGATTTTTACCTAATCCATTAGGAAATCAGTTTAGGATTTTGTATTCCTCACTTGAAGAGTATGTTAAATAACATAACAAAAACACCAGATGCATTCTTTCTCTCCCAATAGTGCGTTAGGCTATCTGGGCCAAACATTGGCACTGAAAGACACCAAAAACATCAGATACAATATTAAGAAAAAATTTAAAAGCATCTAGAAGCTAAACAGAAATATTCTTTTTTTTTTTTTTTTTTTTTTGGAGACAGAAGAGTCTCGCTCTGTCAGCCCACGCTGAAGTACAGTGGCACAATCTTGGCTCACTGCAAGTGCTGCCTCCCGGGTTCACGCCATTCTCGTCTCAGCCTCCCGAGTAGCTGGGACTACAGGCGCCCGCCACCACGCCTGGCTAATTTTTTTGTATTTTTAGTAGAGACGGGGTTTCACTGTGCTAGCCAGGATGGTCTCGATCTCCTGACCTCGTGATCCACCCACCTTGGCCTCCCAAAGTGCTGGGATTACAGGCATGAGCCACCGTGCCCAGCCCAAACAGAAATATTCTTAAGTAGCAGGCTAAGTAGATAGCACTTAAGGCTATCCAAAACTCCTTAAGACGTATTAAAAAAACACAACATAACCTTAAACTAGTATTGAACAGATGCCTGAAAGAAACAAAAGCAAATTGTCTCAGGAGGTAGGTAATAGGATGACATGATCCTTGACCTCAGCTTATTCCTAAAAGGATTTTTTAAGGTCAGTAAATACAACACAGTTAAAATAACCCAACCCACAAGGAAATAAATCTCATTGAGCCAAGGACAAGTCAAAATACAAACAGCTACCAAACTATCTAATTATCTATAAAGCTATTATACTTACTATGTTTACAGAAAAATAACAGGTTTGAATCTTAGGGAAAAGGAGATGAAATGAGCAAATAATACAACTAGAAATTATAAATATAATAACTGACTATATGGGGTGAATAGTAGATTAGACATAATTAAAGAAAAAATTAGTAAAATGGAAGGTAGGTTACAATTACCTAGAAAGCAGCGTGAAAACAGAAAAATAGGTAAATCATAGAAAAGCATATAAGACTTAGATGATTAAGACGTTCTAACACACTTACTGGGAATCCCGGAGAGAGAAAATATTTTAAGAAGACTGAAATTTTTCTGTAACCAATGAAAGATTCCAATTCAGATTCAAGCATCCAAATAAGCGCTTAACAGGATAAATAGTGGAGAAACTGCAGAACACCAGATATAAAGATGTTGGTCTGTAAAGATTTAACAAGGGGCTGGGAGCTGGCGGGGGGAGTGATATCTACAAGAAAGGAGACAGACTTGGGTGAAGAGTAATAGTGGAAACCAGAGGGCAGTACAGTGAGATATTCAGTATGGCGGGGAGACGGGAGGGTGGATTGTCAACCTAGAATTCTATAGCCACCAAAAACTATCAAGAATGAGGATAAAAACACATTTTCAAATAAATACGAAGTTTCTTACCACCAGATCCTTCCTAAAAGTAATTCTAAAGACTGTTCCTTAGACAGAAGTAAATCATTCTAGATGGAAGAGAGATAGAGCAAAGAAAGGGGTAGATCTCTGGATAAATCTAAACAAAATGTGGATTGTGTATAAAAATAATACCATCTTGAAGATATAATGGAAAAAATATACAACAGCCATAACAAAATATAAAGGGGTAAATTAAGGTGAATACTCAAATTAGCAGAAAAGAGGAGACAGAATGATTAAAAAATTCCTGATCCAAAAAAGAACAAGGAAACAAAAATTGAACAGGTAAGAAAATATGAAACAAGATATATATTTGAATTCAAATATGCTAGTAATTAAACGAACAGATTAAATGTTTCAGCTAAAAGATTGCCATATTAAAACGTAACTAATGTTTATAAGTTACTTATTAAAACGTGAAGTTGTGGTTGTACAACATTGTGAACTGTAGTAAGTGCCACTGAACTGTTCACTTTAATATAGTTAATCTTAAGTAAATTTTACCTCAATAAAATGATGAAAATGAAAGGATAGAAAAAACGATGCAAATATTAAAAGGAAGCTTACACAACTGTATGAATCAGACAAAATAGAATTTAAGACAAAGTATTATTCAGCTCATGCTAATTTTTAAATTATCTTCCTACTCAATTGAACTTTAAATCTTACAAGGTGAACATAATTACTTCCCATATAGAGTCCAGGAATCTAAGAGAAATCATAATGGAAATTAGAACATATGTTGAAATGAAAAAAGAATATACTTTGCAACAAACTCAGATGGAGCTGTAGTGTGTGTATATATTTTAAAAGGAATCTAAAGAATAATGAACTTAAGGGTTTTTTTAATGGTAAAATAAACCCCCTAAAGGATGGAAGGAAATAAAAATAAGGACAGAAACTAATGAAACAAAAATCACAATGGAAAAGATCAGAAACCTGCAAGGTGGTTCTTGGCAAAAACAATTTTTGTTAATGCCATCCTATAGGATATAATGCAAGCCACACATGTAATATTAAATTTATATAATGCAAGCCACACGTGTAATATTAAATTTTCAAGTAGCCATATTAAAAATGATGTAATATTTGAAAGTAATTTTATAAGTAAATATTTGAAACTAATTTTAATAATATAGTTTATTTAGCCATGTATCAAACATCACTTCAATATGTAATCAGTACAAAAAATTAGTGAGAGATTTTACTTTTTTTGTATTAACTCTCTAAGGTTCACTATGTATTTTATACTATGGCACATCTAGATTCAGACAAGCTACATTCCAAGTGCTCAGTGGTCACATGTGGCTGGCTATCACACTGAAGAGTGCAGGTCTATGTCAAGAATGGGAAAAGAAACATTACTACAGATGCTACAGATATTAAAAAAGATTACGTATGAGCAACTTTACACACTAAACTTGAAAATTTAGATATTTTCAAGACTCAATAAGCTTCTAAAATAATATAACTTAAATATACTCAAGAGAAAAGAAAAATGAATCAGTCAAATCTTTTTATATAGAAAATTCCAGGCTTAGAAGCCTTCATTTGTGATTCTTACCAGACATTCAAAGAATAAATAATTCCACTCTTACATCAGCTTTTTCAGGATCAGAAGAGGAGAAACTCCCCGCCATTTTTTGTGGCTAGCATAATCTTGATGCCAGAAACCAATAAGAATTTTATTGGTTGTAATATAATCCTTACAATTTTTGTAAGAAAGCAGAATTAAAGGCTAGTGTCATTCATGAAATGCAAAAACACTGAACAGAATATTAGCAAGCAGAATCCATAAATGTATTAAAAGAATAAACATAATGACTAAGTTGGGCTTATCCCCAAAATGTAAAGTTGCTTTAACATTAAAAAGATTAGTAAAAATAATCAATGTAAATCACTTTACTGGTTAAAAATAAAAATCATGATCTAAAATGCAGAGAAGTTTGAATTAAGACCTACAATTCTTGAAAAACTATTTGGGAACTTCCTTGATGATCTAAAGAATATGTTCAAAAAAATCTAAAGCAAACATTTGTCTGATGATGAGAGAAAAGCTTTCTCTTCAATATCAAGAAAAAGATAAGAACGGTGGCTATAATCACTTCTACTCAACAGTGTCCTGAAAATCTTAGCAAATGCTTCAAGGTAAGAAAAACACTAAACCTGTAATCTTTGAAGAAACACGTAATTCTATACAGATGATTTGAATGTACCTAGAAAAATCCAAGAAAATCTGTAGCTAAGTTATCAGAATTAGTCTAACAAGCTTGCTTGAAACAATATATCAAAAACAGTTACTGATATACCAACAAGAAGTAATAAGCTAGTGGAATTAAATAAAAGTACCTTTTAGAGTAACATAAAAAAGAAATTACCTAGAAATAGCTACTGTGATATATGTGAGACTTTTGTAGAGAATATGATCAAGTTATGGTATAAAACAGAATGTTATATTCAAAGATTGAAATATTCAGTATCTAAAAAGTCAGTTTTCTGTAAGTTGAATTCATTTGCTTTCATGAAATCCCAGTGAAAATGCGATGTTTTTGTTTGGTGATTGAGTTGAACTTGAAAAGTAAATTTTAAAATGTGTATGGAATTTGCAAGAGGCCAAGAATACCTAAGAAACACCTAAAATATAAAAAGTGGGCCGGGCACGGTGGCTCACGCCTGTAATCTCAGCACTTTGGGAGGCTGAGGCGGGTGGATCACCTGAGGTCAGGAGTTCAAGACCAGCCTGACCAACATAGTGAAACCCCGTCTCTACTGAAAAAAAAAAATACAAAATTAGCTGGGTATGATGGTGGATGCCTGTAATACCAGCTACTCAGGAGGCTGAGGCAGGAGAATCACCTGAACCCGTGAGGCAGAGGTTGCAGTGAGCCGAGATTGTGCCGTTGCATTCCAGCCTGGACAACAAGAGTGAAACTCCGTCTCAAATAAAAATAATGTAGGAGCCCTTGCTCTAAATGTGTCATCTAAAGTTTTAGAAATTAAAAAAGCATGATATTCACACAGGGATAAGCAGACAGACCAGACACACAGAATAGAGATCTCAGAAACAGACTGATCCACGTGTGTTCAGATGTTGCATCATGGAATAGTGTATCACTGGTGCAGAGAGAGGATAGACCTTCAACAAACGATGCTGAGACAATTCAGTTGTCCCTCCATATCCATAGGAGGTTGGCTACAGATTTCCCCTGAGGATTCCAAAATCTGTAGATGCTCAAGTTCCTAATGTAAAATGGCATAGTGTGTGTTTTGAGACAGTCTCTCACTTTGTCGTCCAGGCTGGAGTGCAGTGGTGCGATCTCAGCTCACTGCAACCTCTGCTTCCCGAGTTCAAGTGATTCTCATGCCTCAACCTCCTGGGTAGCTGGGACTACAGGCACCCATCGCCATACCCGGCTAAGTTTTTGTATTTTTTTTTTTTTCAGTAGAGATGGGGGTTTCACCATTTTGGCCAGGCTGGTCTCGAACTTCTGACCTCAGGTGATCCACCCACCTCAGCCTCCCGAACTGCTGGGATTACAGGCATGAGCCACCGCATCTGGCCTATAGTGTTTGCTTATAACGTACAGGCATCTTCCCATAATACTGTAAATCATCTCTAAGTTACTGTGATATGTAATACAATGTAAATGTCGTGTGAAAAGTTGTTATACTCTATTGGTTTTTTCATTTGTATTTTTTAGTGTTGTGTGTTATGTGTTATTATTTTAATTCTTCAATAATTTCAATCTGCGACTAGTTGAATCTGTGGATATGGAGGACTGGCGGTGTCTATCCACGTGAATGACAAAGGCTGTCGTGCTTTGGTGTCTCTTTTCCTGATATTAGACTGAGGTGTAATAGCCTTTAAGCATGGTACCCTTACTCCTTTGCAGTTTGGTAAAATGTTTTATCACTGCTGCCGGCTGTGAAGACCTCGCCTCTGCTCTCATCAGCAATCAAAACCTGAAGATTCTGCAAGTTGGGTGCAATGAAATCGGAGACGTGGGCGTGCAGCTGTTGTGTCGTGCTCTGACGCATCCGGATTGCCGCTTAGAGATTCTTGGGTGGGTATCGCCAAGCTCCTGGTTATGTTTTCATGAGTAGCAAAGACGGAAAATGGATGGGAAGAAAGAGAAAGATGAAAACTCCAACAGGACCACATAGCAGCTAGCTGTGGTTGCATCATGAACCAGTGTAAAACTTCAGGGCTTAAGGCAATGAGAAGTTAGATTGCTGCTGGCTCTGCTTGTCTGGGCAGGCGTCACTGACCTCAACCAGGTGTGCTTAGGAAGCTGTGGTTAACTGAGGGATTGGCTGTTTGGGTTGACCTTGCTATATGGTATGGAGGTTGGCTGGCTGGGTTGGCTGTCCCCTTGGGGATGACAGATGTAACTGGCCCACGTCTCATTATCTAACTGGTTGGCCTGGGCTCATTGACATGGCATCTGTATCAGTTTGCCAGGGTTTAAAAAGTACCATGGACTGGGTGGCTTAGATTATGAATTTATCACTTCACGGTTATGGAGGCTGAAAGTCTGAGATCAAAGTGTCAGCAGAGTTGGCTCCTTCTGAAGGCCATGGGGGAGAATCTGCTCCAGGCCCTTCTTGTCTTGTCGATAACCATCTGTCTTCTCCCTGTGTCTTCATGTTCTCTTCCCTTTATGTGTGTGTGTCTAAATTTCCCCTTATAAGAACACCAGTCATATGATTAGAGTCCCCCCAGTGTCCTCATTTTAGCTTAATTGCCTCTATAAAGACCTTGTATCCAAATATGATCACATTTTGGGGTACTGGGGTTTAGGACTTCAACATATAAATCTTGGCAGGGACAGAAATGAGCCCATAGCAGCATCTCAGGAGTTCAAGAGATGAAGTATAGAAAACATCCAAGATCACCAGGTGTGATAGCTTAGTCCTGCAATCCCAGCACTATAGGAGCCTGAGGCAAGCCAATAGCTTGAGGCTAGGAGTTCAAGAACAGGCTGGGCAACATGGTAAAACCCCATCTCCATAAAAATTAGCCAGGCGTGGTGCATGCCTGTAGCCCCAGTTACTCAGGAGGCTGAGGAAGGAAAATTGCTAGAACCCGGGAGGTCAAGGCTGCAGTGAGCCATGATCATGCCACTGCACTTCAGCCAGGATGACAGAAACCCCATCTCCACAAAAATTAGCCCGCAGGCGTGGTGCATGCCTGTAGCCCCAGCTACTCAGGAGGCTGAGGCAGGAAAATTGCTAGAACCCAGGAGGTCAAGGCTGCAGTGAGCCATGGTCATGCCGCTGTACTTCAGCCGGGATGACAGAAACCCCATCTCCAAAGAAGAAAAACACCCAAAATGGTGGCTCAGAACTCTCCTAACCTTGCTTCCATTGTTATATTATCCAAAACAAGGTATGAAGCCGTCTCAGATGTTATATTATCCAAAGCAAGGTATGAAGCCGGAAATAGACTCTGTTAGTGGAATGAGCTGCAAAGTCACATTGCTGTGGGCAGGGATACAGAGAAGAATGGACACTTATGGCTACTTTTACCACCTACCCACAGACGGGTGATCTGAGGTCGTAAACACTGGACTGTGAGAGATTGCACTTGAGGCAATGGGGTGTGCCTCAGCTAGACGTCTAGCTCACATCCCATCCTACCTCCACCCTGAGGCTGGGGCCGCATCTTACCATGTGTCTTTTTATTGCAGGTTGGAAGAATGTGGGTTAACGAGCACCTGCTGTAAGGATCTCGCGTCTGTTCTCACCTGCAGTAAGACCCTGCAGCAGCTCAACCTGACCTTGAACACCTTGGACCGCACAGGGGTGGTTGTGCTCTGTGAGGCCCTGAGACACCCAGAGTGTGCCCTGCAGGTGCTCGGGTGAGCTGGGGTCTGTTGTGCTCTATGGGCAGAGTGCTCCGGGCTAAGAAGGGACTGGCTGGGACCTGCAGTGTAATCACGCTGCATTTAAAATGCAAATGATGTTCCTTGTCTCAGGGTTGTTGCAGGAGTAAGAACCAAGCAGGTGAGTATAAAACTCTTACCACAGTAAGTGGTGAACAGTTAATGTCCAACAAATGGAAACACTTGTGAAGTGGCCTCATTGTCTGGGGTAACACCCGAGGTTCATTGTCCCAGGGCCATGGAGATCCAAGGACGCAGAGATCCAAGGACGCAGATACACAAAGAGTGAGGTTAAGAGCAGAAGTTTAATAGGCAAAAGAAAGAAGAGCTGTCTGCTACAGAGAGGGGTCTCGGAAAAATGGATTGCCCGATCCATGGTGAAATGCAGAGGGTTTTATAGACGAGCTGGTGGGGAGGTGTGGTGTCTGATCTACATAGGGCATGAAAAACTGGTTAGGACCAGGTGTGCCGTTTGCATAGGGTGTGAATTTCTGGCAGCCCCCACCCCAGTCTTTTATTAAGCAGGCAGGTTCTCTGCCTGAGCTGCACTATGTTGCCCATTTCTTTCTTACTGTACCCATGCTAATAAAAAAGGGAAGATGGCGCTTCCATGGTGAACAGGCCTGGCCCCCAGGTAGCTCTTTTCACTGGCGCAGCTGCTGGCATTTCCCCCATGCAATCTTCGAGCTCCCTTATTTATGTTTGCAGCTCAGTTTTTCAGGATGCTCTTTGTTAGAAAAGAAACGATTTCTTGGGCTGGTTTTTGTTAGAAGGGAAGCTCTGCTGAGGACTTTTGCCCTCACTATCTGCCTAAATAATTTTTTACCTCCTATATCACTTGTTACTATTATAATACAAATTATGATACATGTTTATATTTTAAATATTTATGTGTAAATACAAGTTATATGTATATTCATAAGTATAACATTTATAAATAGAAACTTATATAAACATAATTTATATTTTAATTTGTTATATTTATAATTACATATAATCCCACAAACATTATTTTACTAGATAACTATAGAGTCCTTAACATTTATTTTTCTCATTCATTTTCCCCTACTCTTTTCAAACCAATATGAGATGAAGGCAATCATAGGCAGTTATTAGGCTGTTCATTTCCAGAAAAGGGAAATATAATGGGTTAAAACTGTTATAACTCTAACACTAAAGAACATTCACTGATTTTTTTTTTTCCATTTTGTGAAGATACAGGTTTGTTTTCTTGAAGTCCATCCTTATAAATCTCCACCTGGAAAGGCTGAGTGCTTGGCATTGTTTCTTTCTCATTTTAATGTTTGCTAAAGATTCAGAATGTAGACTACCAAAGTAGACACGTGATTAAGGGGAAGGACTCAAATTGTCTGCATTCTGAGTCACGGAGGTCTGTGTTTGTCTCCTAGCCTTGCCATGTTTGGCCCTGTAAGCCAGGGTAAGGCATTTGTCCTCTTTGATTATCAGCCTCCTATCTACAAAATAGGGATGATTATTTGGCATGGTAATTATGAAAGTATGCATCAGATAATGTGATAACTATGGCAGAACTAAATAAGTGAGTTTTCATCTTCCTCCAGCCCCCACCATAGATAGTCTCACAAAGATGTGTATTAAGATACATAGTTGTGCTAAAGAACATAGCTTACCCCAACAGTGTGGGACAGTTGCACGCAAACAGATGCCAAATGGAGATGAGAGATATTATACGTAAAAGGAAGGACCAAGACACGGTGATACTTAATCCTTCTGTCTGATGCAAAGCAATGATACAACGTATGGGGGCTCCAGAAACAAATTGCTTGAATTTGTATCCAGACTACCACTTACTGGTTTTGTGACCTTAACATTGTTCTCATTGTCTTCATCACAAGTCCGGACAATTATGCTACCTCATAAGGCAGTTGTGAACATTTAATGAGATAGGCATGTAAAAAGCCTTAGCAGAGGGCCAGGGCCCAGGTACTTGGATAATGGAAACTATTAACTTTATCTTTGAAAAAGTAAAAATAGCTTCAGTCTTTCTCCCTAATTCCCACTGACTTCTTGTTGCAAATCCAAATGTTTGTGTGGAGTTCATGCCTTCTATTACCAATTCTGGACATTTATTTATGTCCAGTGACATATTGGAGCCAGCTCCTACAAGCTGGTGAGAGCCGTGTGTGTGTGTGTGTGTGTGTGTGTGTGTGTGTGTGTGTGTGTGTACCTGTCTTTGTAACTCTGTTTAGTGACAGCAAGTGGGCAGCCCGAAATTGGCCATGATTGCCTTGGAGAATTTACACCACAGAAATTGGCAAAGCTATAAATTGGGACTTTATTTTCTGGGGATCCAGGGGTAACATTTATCAGCATACCGCTGCATTTGATGTGTATGTCTTTCCTCTTGGAGGTAACACCAGGGTTTCCTAGGCTTGTCCTGGGATGAATTAGGGAGAAAGATGAGCTGCAGAAAAGGGAAAAAGTATGTGAATTAAAAATAGAACCTTTTAAAATATTTTACCAGGCTGAGAAAAACTGATTTTGATGAGGAAACCCAGGCACTTCTGACGGCTGAGGAAGAGAGAAATCCTAACCTGACCATCACAGACGACTGTGACACAATCACAAGGGTAGAAATCTGATTGCGAGGAACCTGGGCTCTGACTCGAACACCTGCAAAGGACACACAAGGGTAGAGATCTGATTGCGAGGAACCTGGGCTCTGACTCGAACACCTGCAAAGGACAGGGACTGGGACCGTTACTTACATGACACTGCACCCAGGAGATACAAATCATTGACACTCTGAGTTGTGAGATTTCTGGCACCCCATTCATAGATTTGATATGATACACCTGGTTTTTATGTGCTCTGTGGCCTTGGATGAGCCACTGAAAGGCCTTCATGGTCTCTCGGTCTCACAAGGACCTCTTAACCCCTCAATAAAGTGTTAAATTTCTAAACATTGGAAAATCTTTTTTTGCCTTTTTTTTATTTGTATAAATTTAAGGGGTACGAGTACGGTTTTGTTACATGTATATATTGTGTGGGAAAATCTGGGCTTTTAGTATACCTATCACACAGATAGTATACATTGTACCCATTAGGTCAGTTCTCACCCTGCACCTCCCTCTCACCCTCCTGAGCCTCCAATCAATGTCTACTATTCCACACTTTTTTTTTTTTTTGAGATAGAGTTTTGCTCCTGTTGCCCAGGCTGGAGTGCAATGGTGCGATCGCGGCTCACCACAACCTCCGCCTCCTGGGTTCAAGTGATTTCTCCTGCCTCAGCCTCCTGAGTAGCTGGGATTACAGGCATGCACCATCACGCCTGGCTAATTTTTTTTTTTTTTTTTTTTTAAGTAGAGACGGGGTTTCTCCATGTTGGTCAGGCTGGTCTTGAACTCCCGACCTCAGGTTATCCACCTGCCTCAGCCTTTCACAGTGGTGGGATTACAGGCGTGAGCCACTGCACCCA
This sequence comes from Pan troglodytes, assembly GCF_028858775.2. Classification (NCBI taxonomy): domain Eukaryota; kingdom Metazoa; phylum Chordata; class Mammalia; order Primates; family Hominidae; genus Pan; species Pan troglodytes. Next base: position 58,829,652 of record NC_072418.2, read on the forward strand.
GCCACTCTTTATATATTATTCAGCTCTCACATACAAGTAAGAACATGCATTATTTGACTTAGTTTCTGAGTTATCTCACTTAAGATCATGGCTTCAGTTCCATCCATGTTGCTGCAAAAGACATGATTTTATTCTTTTTATGGCTGAATAGGATTCCACTGTCTATAAATCATGTTTTCTTGATCCACTCATCTGCTGGTGGACACTTATGTTGATCCCATGACTTTGCTATTGTGGAGAGTGCTCCAGTAAACACATGGATGCAGGTATCTTTTTAGTATGATTTCTCTTGCTTTGGATAGAACTCGGTAGTGAGGTTGCCAGACAAAATGGTAGCTCTATGTTTAGTTCTTTGGGAAATCTCCATACTGCCTGGAAAATCTTGAAACAGTGTTTGCTACTGATGAATGACTGGAATAGGAGTGCAGGTTGAAGAAACTGTGGCCCCCTCCCCGTGTTGACTTGGAAAGACGCTGGCCACACTGAAAGCACTAGAAAGGCTGGTCTGACTTGGGCACCCTTCTTTCTGCCAGTCCTACTAGGATTCCAGGTTGGGCTCCTGATCTGTTCTTGCCTGATGAAGGCACCTTTTTTATTGGTACATAATAGTGGTATATATTTTGGGGTTCATGTGAATGTTTGGGTAATTTCCATGGCATTGCTAATATTACCTCTCCTCACGGTCTTTGCCTCTCATATTCTTCCCCAAACTCCCCTCTGGCTCTCCTTTCCTCATTGGGCCTCTTGAGTTCTGAGGCTACCCTGTCTCCCCTCCCTTTGAATAAAGATCTCTTGGGAGTGGGAGCTGAAAGGAAATTTTAGGAATGGGGGTATTTCACTTCTGAACTTTTTTTTTTTTTTTTTTTTTTTGAGACAGAGTCTCGCTCTGTCACCCAGGCTAGATTGCAGTGGTGCGATCTTTGCTCACTGCACCCTCCACCTCCCGGGTTCAAGCGATTCTCCTGCCTCAGCCTCCCGAGTAGCTGGGATTACAGGCGCGTGCCACCACACATGGCTAATTTTACTATTTTTAGTAGAGACGGGGTTTCACCATGTTGGTCAGGCTGGTCTAGAACTCCTGACCTCATGATCTGTCCACCTTGGCCTCCCAAAGTGCTGCAATTACAGGCATGAGCCACCGTGCCCGGCCTCACTTCTGAACTTCTGTGCCACTGATTTAGGAGTGAAGATTGAGAAAATCAGCAACCTGAATGTCCAGCAATGGGTGAATGGATAAACAAAATGTGGCATATAAATAAAATGAAATACTGAGTCTTCAAAAGGAAGGACATGCTGATATATGACACAACATAGATGAACCTTGAGGATATTATGCCAAATGAAATAAGCCAGTCAGAAAAGAACAAATACCGTACATTCTCCTTCTATGAGGTACTTACAGTAGCCAAATTCATAGAGGCAAAAGGTAAAATGTTGGCTACCAGAGGCCAGGGGAAGGAGGAGAAGATGGAGTTATTTAATGAGCATAGAGTTTGTTTTGCAAGATGGAAAAGTTCTGGAGATGGATGGTGGTGATGGTTGTAAAATGTGAGTGTGCTCAAGGCCACAGGGATGTACACTTTAAATGGGTTAAAATGGTAAAATTTTGTTATGCATGTTTTACCACAATAAAAAGAAAGTGGGGAGGCTGGGTGCAGTGGCTCATGCCTGTATTCCCAGCACTTTGGGAGGCCGAGGCAGGTGGATCACCTGAGGTCAGGAGTTCGAGACCAGCCTGACCAACGTGGAAAAACCCTGTCTTTATTAAAAATACAAAAAATTAGCCGGGCGTGGTGGTGGTGCATGCCTGGAATCCCAGCTACTCAGGAGGCTGAGGCAGGAGAATCACTTGAACCCAGGAGGCAGAGGTTGCAGCAGGCAGAGATCATGCCATTGCACTCCAGCCTGTGCAACAAGAGCGAAACTCCATCTCAAAAAAAGTGTGGAAAGAAAAATAACAAAGAAACAGGAAAATCTGGGAAGTCATTTAGTCTGTCATCTGTAAAGTGGTAATGATTAAGGACTTCCCACCTGGGTGCAATAGACGTGATAAAATATAAAAGCAGCTTGAGGAACCAAAGAACCTATTCTCCAGCTACCTTAATTATGTTCACGAGATGTCCATTTCCACCCCCAGCAGGAACGTTAACATTTTTCTCCTAACGGTTTTCCCTCCACTAAAAATACAGGTCAGTAGAAAAGATGGAGAAGGAAGTGCTGACAGAGAACGGGTACTGAGCTGCCCAGCACAGTGGTTTACGCCTGTAATCCCAGCACTTCAGGAGGCCAAGTCAGGAGGATCGCTTGAGCCTAGGAGTTAGAGACCAGCTTGGGCAACATAGCGGGACCCTACCTCTACTATCTATCTATCTGTCTGTCTGTCTGTCTGTCTGTCTGTCTATATCTATCTAGAATTATTATTTTTTTAATTATCTGGGCGTGGTGACTCATGCCTGTGGTCCCAGCTACTCAGGAGGCTGGGGAAGGAAGACCACTTGATCCTGGGAGGTTGAGGCTGCAGTGAGCCGTGATCACACCACTACACTCTAGTCTGGGTGACACAGCAAGGCACTGTCTGAAAAACTTTTTTTTTTTAATCACAAAAAAAGAGGTACTAAGCTATAAAAAGTCTAAGTTACAAGTAAAGAATCTTAATGACAGAATTGAAGGAGATTATTCACCCAAGAGCTATTAATACATTGACAGGTGCTTACCACAAGCTGAATATTTTATATGTGTTATTTCAATTCTTGGAAAATCTGAGGTTGATGCTTTAAGACCCTTCTTGTAATGGGAAAATTGGCCTAAAGGGTACAAGTAACTGCTTCCAAGCTAAGAAGCTGTCACTCTGGCTGCCTTCACCCTGGGGATCCTTTTCCACCCAAGTTCCTCCATTATTCCTGGAATTCCATCTGTCTCTTCTTCAGTCCAAGGATCTCCTGGGCTGTTTCAGCACTCTACCACCTCTGTCTCTCATAACCTGAGCTGTGCACCAAGCTTGACTCACCTCAGCCACACATCAGTCCTGGGCAAATCTAGCCAAGCTTTTAAGATTGCATGGTTGGCCGGGTGCAGTGGCTCACGCCTGTAATCCCAGCACTTTGGGAGGCTGAGGCGGGTGGATCATGAGGTCAGGAGTTCGAGACCAGCCTGGCCAACATGGTGAAACCCTGTCTCTACTAAAAATACAAAAATTAGCCAGACACGGTGGAACACACCTGTAGTCCCAGCTACTGAGGAGGCTGAGGCAGGAGAATCACTGGAACCCAGGAGGTGGAGGTTGCAGTGAGCTGAGATTGCACGATTGCGCTCCAGCCTGGGCAACAGAGCGAGACTGTCTTAAAAAAAAATTGCAAGGTGGTGGGTGAGGAAGTGAGTGTCAAAAAAGACAGCAAGCAGAGTGGGTAAAAGAAGGAGAGGGAGGAAAGGTGAATGAAGCTGGAGACAAATAATCCATCTACCTTCCTCATAAGTATAGGCTTGAAGTTAGACAATTGGTCACAAGCTAATTGGTCTGTCTTGGTTCACGGGATTCATAATTTGGAGGCAGCCTAGAAAAAAGTTCAGCAGTCAAGGTACACTGGAATCCCTTCTATCTCATCTCTTCTCTTTTCCTGAATCACCAATTACCCCTTCCAAACCCCCTCCAAGACCTATTATGGGCCCCCCAGTCCTACAAAGTAACATTGGCCTGACTGTACAGTGGATTTGAAATCATCTGTCTACTCTAAAAAAATGTTGCTTTAAGATACTTTGATGTAATTGAATTCTAGGACAAACTTAGAAATTGTAGAATAACAACAAAAAAAAAATTCCTAAAAATTTAGAAATTGAGTAGACTAAATATGATTGACTTGAGTATTGATTAGTAAATTGAAAATTTAGTAATTGAGAATTTGTGGATCAAGCATTAAACAGAGGATATCCCTGTGTTTTTGTCTGTTTTTTGAGATGAAGTCTCGCTCTGTCACCAGTCTGGAGTGCAGTGGCGCGACCTCAGCTCACTGCAGCCTCTGCCTCCTGGGTTCAAGCAATTCTCCTGCCTCAGCCTCCTGAGTAGCTGGGACTACAGGTGCCCGCCACCATGCCCAGCTAATTTTTATATTTTTAGTAGAGACAGGGTTTCACCATGTTGGCCAGGATGGTCTCGATCTCTTGACCTTGTGATCTGCCCACCTCGGCCTCCCAAAGTGCTGGGATTACAGGCGTGAGCCACCATGCCAGGCCATCCCTGGTTTTTTGTTTGTTGTTGTTTTTTTTTTCTCTGAGACAGAGTCTCGCTCTGTCGCCAGGCTGGAATGCAGTGGCATGATCTCTGCTCACTGCAACCTCCACCTCCCGGGTTCAAGCAATTCCCCTGACTCAGCCTTCTGAGTAAGTGGGACTACAGGTGCGCAGCACCACACCTGGCTAATTTTTTTTTGTATTTTAGTAGAGACGGGGTTTCACCATGTTGGCTAGGATGGTCTCAATCTCCTGACCTCGTGATCTGCCTGCCTTGGCCTCACAAAGTGCCGGGATTACAGGTGTGAGCCACCGTGCCCAGCCCATCCCTGTTACTTTTAAAGAAACGATGGAGAAATCTTGGGATAGTCTTTATTTATCTTGTCAGATTATCAGAAATAACATGGTTGGCCAGGTTTGGTGGCTCACGCCTGTAATCCCAGCACTCTGGGAGGCCAAGGCTGGAGGATCGGTTGAGCTCAGGAGTTTGAGACCAGCCTGGGGAACATGGCAAAACCTCATCTCTACTAAAAAAAGTTACATGGTGGCACACACCTGTAGTCCCAACTACTCGGGAGGCTGAAGTGGCAGGATCCCTTGAACCTGGGAGGCAGAGGTTGCAGTGAGCTGAGGTGGTGCCACTGCACTCCAGCCTGGGTGACAGAGTGAGACCCTGTCTCAAAATAAAATATGGCCCATTTTAATAGCTGGTAACTGAATATGAATCAATGAGATGAAGATTAAGGCAATTAACCTTTGATTTTATTTTTAACCTTTATTGCCCTGACAATATTTTCTAAATTAGTTCACATACGTCTCCCACTCTTTCTATCCCAGATTTCATCTACAAAGGGCAGTAAAGATATAGAAAAAGGAAGAGAATGAAGTATTTATTTCAAGGACTCTGGGTTTTACTATGTCTAATAGTGAGAACATGGATGGACAGAAGGATTATAGCCTTCAACTTATTGAAAGATCCCATCAGGTGTTGTAAAGTGGGTCAGATCTTAAAATAGAAAAGTTGGATTTATAGGCCAGTCTGACTTACTATCTCTGTAATCTGTTGTAAAGCATTTTCTTTTGGTATCCTTGCTTTTAAATCAGTAAAGTAAGGCTATCCTATCTTACATGGCTTTGATGGGGATTTAGACCCTCTAGGACGGTGTTTTATAAGCTATGAAATGCTAAATGGATCTCCAGCTATTCTGTAAGACTGCTTCTGATAGCGTCTGCTTATTGAATAATAAAATAGTACAAGAAAGTCTCTTGGTGTTAGAGTGGGGGAGAGAAAATTACAACTTAATAAGATCTTATTCTTCATAGAGATTTCCATCCATGACACATCGATTTCACATATCCTGTGCGGGATACAGTTTTATATTTTCAGGTGAGTAAAGTACATTTTAGAAATGTTACACAGCCACAGAGCTAACTAAGGCAGAAGTGAAAGCCAAAATTGGGTCTAATTTAATTACAAATTGTTTCTGCCCTCATTTTGAAGATGAGGTAATTAGGTCCAGAGAGGGGAAGTGACTGACCCAAAAGTAACAAAATAAGGAATTATCCTGGGGTGTAAAGACAGAGTCTGTGGCCAGAGGCAGACCACATTTCTGTGCAAATGGATAGGACAGAGTGGTGGTGAGTTCATGGAGGAAGGATGGAAGACCACATCGTTGGCATCTAACAACCAAAATGATTAAGAAAAACTTTATTTTGGCCAGGTGCAGTGGCTCACGCCTGTAATCCCAGCACTTTGGGAGGCCAAGGTGGGCGGATCAGAAAGTCAAGAGATCGAGACTATCCTGGCCAACATGGTGAAGCCCCATCTCTACTAAAAAAAAAAATACAAAAATCAGCTGGGCACAGTGGTGTGTGCCTGTAATCCCAGCTACTTGGGAGGCTGAGGAAGGAGAATCGCTTGAACCCGGGAGGTGGAGGTTGCAGTGAGCCAAGATTGCACCACTGCACTCCAGCCTGGCAACAGAGCGAGACTCTGTCTCAAAAAAGAGAACAACAAAACTATTTCAGATGGATAAAATAAGTGAAAGGGAGGTGGTCCTTACGATGGTTTTGTATTAACCTGAATATTGTGATTCCTGTAAACAGGGTCCCATTCTACCTCCATGTCCTGCACATCTGCAGAATAGAGAAGGAAAACTTTTACTTTCCGGAGAAATTTTATTTCAAGTCTCCTTGAGCAGCAGTCTTAAGTCTCAACCCATAGCATCCAATCCTTTGTGTATTAGAGGGTTTACCTCTCTTGTCCTGCAGCTAACTCAGGTTGACACTTTCTATGCCTCAGAGCCTTTATTTTTGTCTTATCAGGGTACAGGTGCTGGTAGATGTGGCAGTGGGTACTTGTGGAAGATCCGGATTCTTATTTCTTCAAGAAATATGTAAAATCAACTGAGCATGAAAATGGAGAACGGTTGAGGACAACGGAAGTTGAGTAGAACGGGTTAAAGCAGTATGTTACAGTATCGTGTGCAACAGTACCATGAGCAACGGTAAGAAAACTCTTAGGCTCAGCCATAAATTTAAGCAGGGTTGAACATCCTTCAGCATGTTCAGCTATCTGGATACAAGTGTGGAGTATGTAGAACATTGGAAAAAGGTTTGTGGTTTTAAGTGCATAGGACAAAGTGAGAGGGGCAGGCAGAGCATGGAAGATGTTGACTAGACAAATTTGAGGGGCTGTTTGGAGTACTGTCGGCTGAATAGATAAACTCTAAGCAGGGTGAAGTATAGCAAAAAGGCAGCTGTCTTCAGGAACTGAGAAGGGTTTGGGGTGTTATTCTACTTATGAGCCAAAAAGCCTGTTCCTGTTTCATGGAAGCTAGCAGAAGATACGAGACTCCTGGCCCAGAAACAAATAATTTTATCATCCATGACAAAAGCATGAGTCAGTATTTCTTGTTGCTTTTAATCAGTTCCTCATACTTCCCAAGTCTCACAGCTTTGGGTGCCATAAAGGGTCCATGATGGATGACTGTACCTGCTGTAGATTGGATTAAGAGAAGCACGCTGAGCTTAGGGAATCTGCCAATAAGCAGAACAAGCCTGCTTTTGGTCTGGGGTAGAAAGTTACCTTATCCCTCAAGTTTGCTCAGCGCAAACACAACCTGGCAAAAGTCCTTGGCAAAAAAACAAAAATAAAAGAAATTTAAAAGTCAGGGTCCAACATTTTTTGCATACCCATAAAGAATGTACAGGGGTGCTTAGGGCCAATGATAAACAGCCTCTTGCTATAGCATATCAGTGAGTTATCAGTGGAATCTACAGATTAAACTCTGGTTAGAGTCAGTCAGGAAGATATGAGGTGGTTGTTGAAGAGGCAAATACCAATTAAAAGTGAAACTACTAGGCCAGGCGTGGTGGCTCACGCCTGTAAACCCAGCAGTTTGGGAAGCCGAGGCGGGTAGATCACGAGGTCAGGAGATGGAGACCATTTTGGCCAACAGGGCGAAACCCCATCTCTACTAAAAATACAAAAAGTAGCCGGGTGTAGTGGGCGCCTGTAGTCCCAGCTACTCAGGAGGCTGAGGCAGGAGAATTGCTTCAACTCAGGAGGCGGAGGTTGCAGTGAGCCGAGATCGCACCACTGCACTCCAGCCTGAGTGACAGAGCGAGAGTGTCTCAAAAAAAAAAAAAAAAAAACTACAAAATAATTGGAATTTCTGGAGTTTGAGCATGAAGGAGGCTTAGATATGGCAGAAGATACTGTCATTGAAGATGCAGTTACACAGGGATGTCCGATCTTTTGGTTTCCCTGGGCCATGTTGGAAGAATTGTCTTGGGCCACACACTAATGCTGGCTGATGAGCTTAAAAAAAAAAAAGTCCATGCATACGAAAGTTTATGAATTTGTGTTGGGACCTCATTAAAAGTGGGCCCAGGCTGTGGGTTGGACAAGCATGGAGATTAAAATTAGGTGTAAGGAATATAGGCTGAACATCCCAAATCCAAAAATCCAGAATCTAGAATGTTCCTTTTGAACGCTGAGACGATGCTCATAGGAAGTGTTTACTGGAACGTTTCTGAATTCAGAATTTTAGATTTTGTGTGTCCAGCCAGTAAGTATAATGTAAATATTCCAAAGTCTGAAAAAATGCAAAGTCCATGCATTTCGGATAAGGGATACTCAACTTGTACCACCGGAGGGGCTGACGGGGGGCCAGGAACTAAAGTCTTTTAACTGAAGTCTAAGTTGGCAGTCTGGAAGTGGCTCGAAGAACAGGGGGTCTAAATCTAAAGACACGAGGATAGAGGCTGAGAGGGAGACAGAGGGGTGAAGAGAATGGTCGCAGAGCAGAAGGTGAGGAAGAGACCACCCACCCGATTAACTGCTAGGCTCCCGAGACAAGACAACCACGCCCGAAAGAGCTGTAAGAGAAGCAATGTCCTCAGAGGAGATGCAGGTTTCAGAGAGAGGGAGATTAAAGGGACCGTTTCAACCTATTCTCTAAATATAGGTTTGCTGGTTTCCAAAGAGCACAGTGAGAAGGTTTCGGGTGAAGAAGGGCAGGAGATGGAATAAACTCAGAAAAGTACATCATAATGAAGAGTGGGAGATAGGAATCAATCCAGGCCGGGTGCGGTGGCTCACACCTGTAATCCCAACACTTCGGGAGGCCGAGGCAGGTGGATCACTTGAGGCCAGGAGTTCAAAACCAGCCTGGAAAACATGGTGAAACCCCATGTCTACTAAAAATACAAAAGTTAGCCAGGCCTGGTGGTACATGCCTGTAATCCCAGCTACTTGGGAGGCTGAGGCAGAAGAATCGCTTGAACTCGAGAGGTGGAAGTTGCAGTGAGCTGAGATGGTGCCACTACGCTCCAGCCTGGGTGACAGAGTGAGACCCTGTCTCAAAAAAAAAAAAAAAAAATCAATGCAGAGTCTAATACTTCTTGGGGGAATCAATATAAGTGAAGATAAAGGCATATTAGGAGTTCTGGATGTCTATGTGGTTTAATCACAGTATAATAATTATGGAATTATAAACACATCCATCCCACTTCACAATCCATGAGAAATGAGGCTTTGGGCTTTCCTGAGGTATTTTTATATGCTTTGCTTTATTGAATTCTCTCAACACCTCCAAGAATTAAAAACATTACACCAAGGAGGACATAGACAAGACTGAAGGCACAGCCAACTTATGATCTTGGTACCAGACACAGTATTACACTAGGATTCCAGACCTGGGCATGCAATGGGCGGCCTCCAACAACCGTGACAAAGCCTCCTGCAGGGAACAGCTCATTTGTCCCCACAAATGGTGACATTGGAGCGACACACAGGCCAGGATGTCCTGGTGGCTTTCCCCCAAGATCCATGGTCAAGCCACGTGGCATCTAATCCGTGGGATCACCACCACCACTTGTCTTCAAGGTCATTAAAATCCCATGCACACTTGAGTTTCAGACAGAGCTCCTTCTGTGAGGTCTGTATCTCCTCTCTCACTAGATTGTGCAAGTCTTTTTGAAGCCTGCAAAACAAGAAGTACTGAAGTTTAGAAGCAGTGAAGAAGTTTAGAAGTAATTTTTAATTTTTAAGGTTCAGGGGAACATGTACAGGTTTGTTACATGGGTCTATTGTTTGGCATGAAGTTTGGTGTGTGAATGATCCCATCAGCCAGGTAGTGAGTATAGCACCTGAAAGTACTTGAACCCTTGCCTTCTTCCCACTGTCCTCCTCCTAGTAGTCCCGTGTCTTGTCAACAAATATATGTGTATATATGTATATACACACATATTCACATACATACACACATACACACACATATACATATTTTTTGAGACGCAGTGTCACTTTGTCACCCAGGCTGGAGTGCAATGGCGTGATCTCGGCTCACTGCACCCTCCACCTCCTGGGCCCAAGCGATTCTCCTGCCTTAGGCTCCTGAATAGCTGGGATTACAGGCGCACACCACCACGCCGGCTAATTTTTGTATTTTTAGTAGATATGGGGTTTCACCATGTTGGCCAGGCTGGTCTCGAACTCCTGACCTCAGGTGATCTGCCCACCTCGGCTTCCCAAAGTGCTGGAATTAGAGACATGAGCCACCATGCCTGGCCTACTGTCACCATCTTTAAATCCACATGTACTGATTGTTTAGCTCCAACTTGTGAGAACATGTGGTATGTGGTTTTCTGTTCCTGCATTAGTTCACTTAGGCTAATAGCCCCCAGCTGCGTCCATGTTGCCACAAAGGACATGGTTTCATTCCTTTTTAGAGCAGTGTAGTACTCCATGGTGTATGTGGACCACATGCATGTGTGTGTTCCTCACAGCACTGTTCACAATAGCATTGACATGGAACCAACCTAGGTGCTCATCAACAGCAGACTGGATGGAAGCAGTGAAGTACAGGCAGGGTGCAGTGTAAAGTGGCAAACTGATATAAAGCAAAATAAAGGTTTAGACAAAAGTAATTACCATTTTTGCCATTAAAAGTAATGGCGGTCAGGCATGGTGGCTCACACCTGTAATCCCAGCACTTTGGGAGGCTGAGGCAGGTGAATTACCTGAGGTCGGGAGTTCTAGACCAGCCTGACCAACATGGAGAAACCCCATCTCTACTAAAAATACAAAGTTAGCTGGGCTTGGTGGCACGTGCCTGTAATCCAGGCTACTCGGGAAGCTGAGGCAAGAGAATCGCTTGAACCCGGGAGGCGGAGGGTGCGGTGAGCCGAGATCGCGCCATTGCACTCCTGCGTGGGCAACAAGAGTGAAACTCCGTCTCAAAAAAAAAAAAAAAAAAAGTAATGGCAAAAACCATTACTTTAAAACCACTGCATTAAAAGTAATAGCAAACACAATTACTTTGGCACCAACCTACAGAAAGACTAACAAATGAAGGGTAACTTTTGTTTACCCTTCGACTGGGACCTCCCACCACCCTAGCCTTACCTACAGATGTCAGGGAGAAGATTTGATGGCACGGGAACCCCTTTCCATAGAGAAAAGGCACAACCACAAAGGTAGAAGATGAGAAAACCATGGTGCGGATGACACAAGGGACCTTTGTGGGCAGGCCAGAGTAACTCAGGCCATTTTCACTGTGTATGAATAAATCCAAGTACTTCTCATTAATCTGCATCTAGCAATTTTTGAAAAATATGAGCGTTCTACAAGAGGAGGCGAGGGTCTGGGCACCCAGTCAGAAGCCCCTTCTGCACACATGCATGATAGACAGCAGAGAAGCTTCATCTTTAACGGTTGCTGTCCCAGAACCCTTTTTAAAATGCACCACTGAAGTGTGAAGTTGGCAACATCAAATCTTTAAAAGGTGCAGATCGTGACTCACTTCCTAAAGTAGGCAAGGTTCCTTGGCATCTGGGATGACTTCTGCTGAGATGTACCAGTAACAGCTGTTAACTGCTTACCTTTCTCCATGCCCCAACTTTTTTTTTTTTTTTTGAGACAGGGTCTTGCTCTGTTACCCAGGCTGGAGTGCAGGATCATGGCTCACTACAGCCTCAAACTCCTGGGTTCAGGCAATCTTCCCACCTCAGCCTCCCAAGTTGCTGGGAACACAGGTGTGTGCCACCATGCCAAGCTAATTTTTTAAAATTTTTGTAGAGACAGGATCTGCCTATGTTGCCCATGCTGGTCTTGAACTCCTGGCCTCAAGTGATCCTCCTGCCTTGGCCTCTCAAAGTGCTGGAATTATAGGCATGAGCAACTGCAGCCAACCTGCTTACCTTTCTGATTTCCTCTCAGAATACTGAATGGGGTGGCAAGTGTTCTAATTAAATGCTCTTCTCTCAGTGCCTCTAAGGGGCAACATAAAGCTTGGTGCAACCTCAGGGCCTTTGCACATGCTACTGAAACATCCTCAGTACATTCCACCCTTCATCTCTAGTCACCTCTCATGTTCCCTTCCTGATATAGGGACTCCTCCTTCCAGCCTCCTTGGGACTCAGGATCAATGGTACCGCCTCCCGCAAGCCCCTTGCTATTCTGGTCACCCTCCTGTCTTATCTCAACCCAGAGTTTCTTTCACAGCATTCATGACAACAGAGATTGCTTTTATGTCTCAGACCTGTTATCTCCTGGAGGAGAACTCAAGACTCTCAAGGACAAGGCTCATGTCCGTTTGTTTCCCCCCTGTCTACCATGCCATGGTGCTTGGCCCAGAGTCGGTATTGAAAAAGAAGCCACAAGTTAATGGCTATGGAGTGACACGTACAGTAGGAACAAGAATGATAAACAGAAGCAGGCTCTCAAAATACCCAAAAGTCTCCAGGACTGCACCATCCAGTACGGTAGTCATTAGCGACATGTGGCTGTTAAGATTTAATTAGTAGGTTGATGCAAAAGTAATTGCCATTTTTGCCACTAAAAGTGACAGCAAAAACCATTACTTTAAAACCACTGCATTAAAAGTAATAGCAAACACCAAAATTACTTTGCACCAACCTAATAAAATTAAAAATTTATATTTATATTAAAATAGGCTGGTGGCCAGGAGCAGTGGCTCACGCCTGTAATCGCAGCACTTTGGGAGGCAGGCCAACATGGTGAAACCCCCGTGTCTACTAAAAGTATGTTAAAAAAAAAAAAAAAAGAAAGAAAAAGAAAATTAGCCAGGCGTAGTGGCATGCACCTGTAGTCCCAGCTACTGGGGAGGCTGAGTCAAGAGAATCACTTGAACCAGGATGGGGAGGTTGTAGTGAACTGAGACTGTGCCACTGCACTCCAGCCTGGGTGACAGAGCAAGACTCCATCTCAAAAAAGAAATAAAAGAAAAAAACAGTCCGGGCATGGTGGCTCATGCCTGTAATCCCAGCACTTTGAGAGGCCGAGGTGGGTGGATCACCTGAGGTCAGGAGTTCAAGACCAGCCTGGCCACTATGGTGAAACCCCCATCTCTACAAAAATACAAAAATTAGCTGGGCATGGTGGTGGGTGCCTGTAGCTCCAGCTACTCAGGAGGCTGAGGCAGGAAAATTGCTTAAACCCGGGAGGTGGAGGTTGCAGTGAATCAAGATGACACCACTGCACTCTAGCCTGGGTGACAGAGTGAGACACTGTCTCAAAAAAGGAGAAAGAAAAAAGAAAACTACTAATTCAGTTCCCAGTCACACTAACCATGTTTCAAGTGCCCAATGATGAGATGCCGCTCATAGCTACGCAGCAGGTGCACAGCACAGAGATCACTCCCACCCTTACTGGAAGTTCTGTTGGCCTGCATGGCCTGAGGAAGCCGAGTGCAATGGAAACCTGACACATGCTCTAGAAGCCTAGTCAATCTAGCCTTGTCCCTGTATGTTCTCCCCTGCAGAAAAGTCAGTGAGGTTTACCCGAGTTTCTGCAGCCTGCATGTCGACTTTTTCAAAGCCTTACATAGCATCTTGACACCATCAGTATCCAATTCATTGCCTAGAAGGTTCAGATTGACCAGGCTCTTACTGCTGCTGAGAACAGAGAAGAGATGCTGGCAGCAAGCAGTTGTCAGATTGCATTTCGCCAACCTAGGGGCGGGTGGGAAGAAAGCACAACAGATAGTCCTCTGAGACTGGGAAGTTAGAAAAGAGATACCACATCTGCAGGAAAAAAACTATTACTAAAGCAGACTGCTTAAGAGTGGAGCACTTGGCCAGGCACAGTGGCTCACGCTTATAATCCCAGCACTTTGGGAGGCCGAGGTGGGTGGATCATGAGGTCAAGAGACAGAGACCATCCTGGGCAACATGGTGAAACCCCATCTCTATTAAAATACAAAAATTAGCCAGGCATGTTGGCATGCATCTGTAGTCCCAGGTACTCAGGAGGCTGAGGCAGGAGAATCGCTTGAACCCGGGAGGTGGATGTTGCAGTGAGCCGAGATCACACCACTGCACTCCAGCCTGGCGACAGCAAGATTCTGTCTCAAAAAAAAAAAAAAGGGCTGGGCGCGGTGGCTCACACCTGTAATCCCAGCACTTAGGGAGGCTGAGGTGGGTGGATCACAAGGTCAGGAGTTCAACACCAGCCTCAACAAGATGGTGAAACCCTGTCTCTACTACAAAAAATACAAAAATTAGCCAGGCGTGGTGGTGGGTGTCTGTAATCCCAGCTGCTTGGGAGGCTGAGGCAGAGAATTGCTTGAGCCCACGGGGTGGAAGTTGCAGTGAGTCAAGATTGCGCCACTGCACTCCAGCCTGGGCGACAGAGCAAGACTCCAGCTCACAAAAAAAAAAAAAAAAAAAAGGAAAAGAGTGGAGTATTTACTGCATGCCGGGCACCTTTTAAATACTGACATATAACTCATCTAACCCATCTATCAATCTTATCAAAGGTACATACTATTTTAAACTGTATTTGATGGAGGAGGAAACAAAAACTTAACCTGCCAGAATGTGAAACAAACCATTTTAGTATACAAGGGATATGAGTTTATTAGATCTTTGAAAGAACTGAAATAGCACTATTATTCCTTATTTACACTTTTTTCCATCTTATTCTAAATTCAACAATACAAAATTTGAACACAGGGTTGGCTAGCTACTAGAAACACAAGGACAAAAGTGAGAAAATACATTAGATCAGTTTAACACATCAGAGATCTCCACCTGAGTTCATAAATAACTATTACACGCTGGCCAGGCACAGTGGCTCATGTCAGTAATCCCAACGCTTTGGGAGACTGAGGCAGGCAGATCACTTGAGCTTAGGAGTTTGAGACCAGCCTGGGCAACATGGTGAAACCTCATTTCTATAATAAATACAAAAAAAATAGGTGGGTGTGGTAGCGTGCACCTGTTGTCCCAGCTACTCAGGAGGCTGAGGAGGAAGGATTGCTTGAGGTTGCACTGAGCTGAGATCGCACCACTGCACTCCAGCCTGGGTGACAGAGTGAGACCCCATCAAAACAAACAAAAAACCATAAAGCCCTTCTTTTAGAAAGAAAAAAGTCAGAATGAGTCTCTCTAAGGAAATAGTTCAGTAAGTTGCTTCGTTAACTGATTTTTTTGAAGATAAACTTGATTCAGAATGCATTTATGCCACACTATCTTAAATTTGGCACTGCAGATAACGTTAACCTATTCATGTTTCTTTCAGGCCTATGAGAGAACAAGTCTAGTTTATGTTTAAACCAATAATTTAATGTGTGGTGTCTATATAATAGATTTAACAATCTCTGAATAGAGGTTTGAGGTGGCTGGTAAACCCCAACAATGCTGGAGGTGGTTTACAATTTGAGTCGGTTCATTTGATACTAACAAATCCTAACACCGTTTCTGAAAACATCACTGAGCTAATGGAACCATTCCCTACATGAGAAATTGCTATCATGTAAGCCACATTTAGCAAAAAATCCTACAGTTCAGAGCAACTCATCTTAGTCTGCTTAGTACACGTTGCATGATGGTTAACAACGGTGAAGTGAAGATTCACAGTGGGGAGCAGGCTGCGCTCCCCTCAACTTCCCAGCACCTGGCACCCACCATGGGCAGATTGGGAGAGACAATATTTACAATGTACCAAGGATGGTGGTAACAAGAGTAAAACACTTCTCTAAACGTGAAAAACTTCAAGCTTATCATCTAGCAGGAGAGTTTTTGTTTGTTTTTTTGAGATGGAGTTTCGCTCTTGTCTCCCAGGCTGGAGTGCAATGGCACAATCTCAGCTCACTGCAACCTCTACCTCCCAGGTTCAAGCGATTCTCCTGCCTCAGCCTCCTGAGTAGCTGGGACTACAGATGCCCACCTATACACCCGGCTAATTTTCGTATTTTTAGTAGAGACGGGGCTTCCCCATGTTGGCCAGGCTTGTCTTGAGCTCCTGACCTCAGGTGATCCGCCCACCTCGACCTCCCCAAATGCTGGGATTACAGGTGTGAGCCACTGCTCCCAGCTAATTTTTGTATTTTTAGTAGAGACGGGGTTTCCCCATGTTGGTCAGGCTGCTCTCGAACTCCTGACCTCAGGTGATCCACCCACCTTGGCCTCCCAAAGTGCTGGGGTTACGGGCGTGAGCCACCACACCTGGGCGAGATTTCTTAGATGGCTTGTCCTTACTTTCTAACCCCCGATGGGATCCGATTATATCTCCCCACCCGCAAGAGTAGAGAAGGAAGACTCTGCAAGGAGAACAGCATCAACTCACCCAAGTGTGTGCAATGCACGATGTGGTTTCAGAGCCTCACACAGTAGCTTCACTCCATCATCCTGAAGATCATTTTCTCCCAAATCCAAGATTTTCACATTATGATTATGGCTGAGGGCATTAGCCAGCTCTCGACAGCCCTCTCTTGTGAAAGAACAACCTGACAAACTGCAAAATAAAAACATACAAAAGGGGGGAAAGTAATTGCGTCCCGAAGCTGTGCTGTGTTTACAACTGCCCATCTCACGTCCAAGGAAAGGAGACACCCTGAAGCCAGACTTTTGTCCCAAGCCTCGAAGGAGGAGGGTGCGAGTCAGGAGGGCCGAGACACCTCCAGGTGCTCTATTTACCTGAGATAGAAAGCCGAGGGCACAGCAACACAGCCCTCTCCCTCCCACGCCCCCCCGCAGGTGCATGAACGTGGAGGGCCTCTCTGTGGTGGTTACCATCACAGTGCACGATTCTCAGCCTTCGAGCTGGACAGTTGAGCTGAAGATACCAGGAATCTCCCATAACGGCAGGTCTGAATTTCCCAGAATAAATTACTATACCATAAGAAGTTCAAAATAGTTAATCCAGGTGACTGTTTGGAGAAAATATGGGTTGAGGTGGGGAGGGATGAGGAGAGGAAGGACAAGGAAGAGACAGGAGGAGAAAGAGTAATCCAAAATCCTTAAACACACCCCCCAATCCCAAAAAGGTTTGGCCGGGCATGGTGGCTCACGCCTGTAATCCCAGCACTTTGGGAGGCTGAGGCGGGTGGATCATGAGGTCAGGAGTTCGAGACCAGCCTGCCCAACAGGGTAAAACCCCGTCTCTACTAAAAATACAAGAATTATCCAGGCGTGGTGGCGGGTGCCTGCAATCCCAGCTACTTGGGAGGCTGAGGCAGGAGAATAGCTTAAACCCGGGAGGTGGAGGTTGCAGTGAGCCGAGATCGCACCATTGTACTCCAGCCTGGGCGACAGAGCAAGAGTCTGTTTAAAAAAAAAAAAAAAAAAAAGTTTTGACTACGTGAAGAATGTCCATGTGGCTAACCCATCAAAGGCCAAGTGTAAGAGAACTGCCAGCCTGATAAATGATACATGCAAATCAAAGACAGTCAGATTTCCCTAGAGTTTAGAGATGGTGGTCAAAGGGTACAAAAATCTCAGCAGGAATATAATTGTTGGCTTTTTTTTTTTGAGATCTATTCCATGGCATGGCAAACATACTTAATAGAACATTGTACCTTTCAAAATTGCTAACATAATAAATTTCAAATATTGTCACCACAAAAAATTGTTAAGTATTTGAGGTGATGGACACATTAACTTAATTATTCCACATTGTATTCATAAAGTTTGTACCCCCAAAACATATACAGATGGTAAATTTACAATAAAACGATTAAAGTTTTAAAAACAAGAAAGAATTCCCTACAAGTGACTAGGGGAAAAACAAAATGAAACATGTTAAAAAAAAATCAGCAAATTTTATCAACAGGTTTTTTTAATCTGGAAGTTTATATCAATGGTTGTCAGCATTTGAAAACATACTCAACTTCATTCTTATAAACGCAGATGCAAATATAAAACTACTTTGTGTTTACAAAGGAAGAGATATGACCCACGGGATGGGCCTCAAAATAATCTTAGAGGGAGAAATTAGTTCAACCATTGTGGAAGACAGTGTGACGATTCCTCGAGAATCTAGAACCAGGCCAGGCGCGGTGGCTCACGCCTGTAATCCTAGCACTTTGGGAGGCCAAGGCGGGTGGATCACGAGGTCAGGAGATTGAGACCATCCTGGCTAACATGGTGAAACCCCATCTGTACTAAAAAAAAATACAAAAAATTAGCCGGGCATGGTGGCGCGCACCTGTAGTCCCAGCTACACGGGAGGCTGAGGCAGGAGAATGGCATGAACCCAGGAGGCTGAGCTTGCAGTGAGCTGAGATCACAACACTGCATTCCAGCCTGAGCGACAGAACGAGACTCCATCTTAAAAAAAAAAAAAAAAAAAAAAAATCTAGAACCAGGAATCCCATTTGACCCAGCAATCCCATTACTGAGTGTTGGTGAAGCTTTAGATGAAAGGAGATAGGCCATAAATCAATAATTGTTGAAGTTCGAGCATGGATTGTAATATATGCTCTTCTCTCTAAAGTTTCAAAATCCCCTGGAAGAATAACAAATCCCTTGACCGGCCAGGCACAGTGGCTCACGTCTTGGTACATGCTAGACCGCACGTAACTAGCACTCAGTAAAAACTCTGGGCTCAGGGTCTCTAATGGGCTGCCCTGGCACACTTGGCATGATTGCCACAGCTGGTGGCTGGAGGAATTGTGTGTCCTGTGTGATGTTGGAGAGCAAGCTTGGAGTCTTAAGGAAAAGGCGAGCACTCAGACAAAGGATTTCTCAGCAAAGCAAATTTACCTCTGCACAGAGGGTGCTTCTCTTTGGCCCGTTGCCACGAGAGCACATAGAACAAAGGAGAATGAAAGTTTTTATCCCTGATGCAAATCCTGACCCCGTGCCCTTTCCCCATTGGCTGGGGTCGGACCACACAATCTCAACTAGACCTGATTGGCTAAACGTTTGAACTTTTTCTTAGATAATGTGGGCACTTAAGGGAGAGAAGGGAGAGTAAGGGAGAGAGGGGAGAGGGGGAAAAGTCGTCTGCGATGAGCTGGAGAGCTAGTTTTCTTCCCAAAGAAAGGAAGGTGAGATGATACTGATAAGCCACTGGTGCTGTTAGCATGCCTGGGCACGTAGTAAAGGCAGAAAGAAAGAGAAGGAAAGGGAAGGGGAGGGGCACTGTGGATTAAAGAAAAAAGGATTGATCAGGCTATTTGAAGAGAAACCTTGTCATATCCCACATGTGATTGCACAGGGAGAGGGCTCCTGGGAGCTTATGTCTGGTTTCCTCTGGACTCTGTCCCAAGCCCCTTTCCCTTTGCTGATCTGCCTTGTGTCCTTTCACCCTGATGAAGTGTAGCCGTGAATACGACTATGGGCTGGATCCCAAGTCCTCCCAGTGAAACATCAAACCCGGGGGCTGGTCTCGAGGTCCCCCGGACACACACACATTCACAGTCCTCCCACTTTCCCCATCCCACACCCCCGACAAAACCAGAAGCTCCTCCCAGTGAAACACCAAACCCGGGGGCTGGTCTCGAGGTCCCCCAGACACACACACATTCACGGTCCTCCCACTTTCCCCATCCCACACCCCCGACAAAACCAGAAGCTCCTCCATGGCAAAGAGCTTGTCCACGCCTCATTCAAACCCCATCAGGAACTCAGGCATTGGTGGGTCAATTCCCATCGCTCTCCTCCATCCGCTAACTCAGAGGGAGCCAAGAAAACTTACTTCAGGCTCTGCAGGTTACCATCTGGGCGACCCAAGGCCTCACACAGGAACTTGACTCCCTCGTCTCTCAGGCTGTTCTTGCTCAGATTCAGGTGCGTCAGGCTCCTGTTCTGCAGGAGAGCATCTGACAAGTGCTTGCAAGCGGGTGCTGCCAGCTGGGAAAACCAGAGCCTGCAGGGTGAGAGCCACAGAGATGGACACTCAGGGAAGCAGCCCAGACCCAGGCTCCTGGGACAGAGCCTCAGGCCCCCCTCCGAGTCTACACATGCAGCAGCTCCCTGGACGACATGGTCTTTCTTTTTAGCTGGACACCGACCCAGGCTATGGCAGTATCTTGCATACCATAACCCTCCCTCGATCCAGATTTCTACACTGAGTACACCAAGTCTGTGGTTCTCATTAGTGACTGGTTTAGGAAAAAATAGAGAAAAAAAAAAAACTTTCAAGGCTCCAAGGCTCTGGAGCCAGTTGGGCGTGGGTCCAAATGGGCTTGTCTGTCAGCAGCTGGGTGACCCTCAACAAGCTCCTGCACTCCTTTCAGCCTTCATTGCCTTCCATTCTAAAGTGCAGTAGGATGGTCTGGCAGAGAGCTGCCAGTGAGCCCATGAGCAGTGCATGTGCTTGGGACGGCACTTGGCAAACAGGCAGTGTACAGGTTATAGAAGATTATTATATCACAAATAGAGATGTCATATATTAGATATGCATGTATTGCATAATATGTGTTAACATATAAGTTTTATGAAAATATATGTAGTTACGTAATAGTATATCGTTAACATATTAAATATTAACTATATATTACATATATTGCATAATACATATATCATAATGTAAATATATAATGAAATATATGTTATAATTATACATGTATATATGTAAAATTACAATCAATTACATTATAAATTATAACTTAACTAATTGTTATATAAATAACTATGTAATATTAGTCGTAATTATATAATTACAATTATAATTGGTTAAAATTACAACCTATATGTATATGATGTTACAATGTGTAGAATTATAACAGTTATAATTATACTAATTATTAGGGCTATAATAGAGTTGTAATAATATATTAGGGTTATAATACTAATTATAATTAGTTATAATGGTGTTACAATTCTACACATTGTATCATGATCATACACGTATAATTACACATGTATGATTAACTCACATTATGTGTGTGAATCACCTATCGATAATCCCATTCTTGGAGACTCAGTGCCGAATGAGCAGTGGCCCTCTGCTCCTTTGCCAGTTCAGAGTCTGTGGTTCTCCAGGATAATCAACTTGGTGACACCTAAAGGCCCTTGGCCTTTTCTGTGCTTTTTATACTCACCTGACAATTGTCCAGTCTCAGGAAAACCCACCTTTCCCTCTATTCCACACCTGCACCAGAGCAGCACGATGCAGCTAGAGAAGAGGAGACCTAAAGAATCTCTTCATGCGTCCACCACTGTACGGGGTCTCTCATTCCCACAAGGCAGTCCTCTAGATTCCCGCAGTCCTGCCTACAACGGCTCACATAACATCTCTGAATGGCATCTCAAGCTCCTATATCCCCAACCCAAACTCCTCTTACCCAGACCCTGCTCTGCCCCCAATCTTTCCTGCGTTGGAGAATGGTCCCACCCTTTACCTAGCTGCCAACCGTACCCTCTGGGAGGTGTTCTTGGTACCCTCCCCCCTAAACCACCTCGAATCCATTGGCAAACCCCATTGGCTCTACCTTCCGATCTATCCTGAAATCCTATAACCTCCCCATGGGCCACTCCCTCCTGGTTGATAGGAGCCCTATCTCTTGCTCATACTGGTATTTTTGCCCCGACTGTAGTCCACCTGTCCACAGCAGCCTGCATGATCTTTCAAAGTACGTCAGATTAAGGTAACATCCCACTTCCAAGGATGACTTTCCACCTCACTCCAGACAAAACAGATTCCTACACAGCCCAGCATATCCCAGGCACTGCCATCTCCTACCACTATCGCCCTCACTCTACTCCAACCATGCTAGCTTCCTCATTGTTCCTCCAACATGCTGTGCTTATTCCAACCTTTTGAGATGGAGTCTCACTCTGTCATCCAGGCTGGAGTGTAGTGGCACGATCTCAGCTCACTGAAACCTTTACTTCCTGGGTTCTAGCGATTCTCCTGCCTCTGCCTCCTGAGTGGCTGGGATTATAGGCACCACGCCCGGCTAATTTTTTGTGTATCTTTAGTAGAGATGGGGTTTTGCTGTGTTGGTCAGGCTGGTCTCAGAATTCCTGACCTCGTGATCTGCCCCCCTCAGCCTCCCAAAGTGCTGGGATTACAGGTGTGAGCCACCTTGCCCAGCCCAACCTCAGGCCTTTCAATCTGCTGTTCCTTCTCCGCATACGGCTGCCTCCCTTGCTTCATCTGAGTCTCTATTTAAGTATCACCTCTTCAAATAGGTTAGTGAGAGAAGACCCTGCTGGGAAATCAACCCCATCCCTGTCATTCTACTCTCGTTCTACTTTGTTTTTCTTCATATCTATTGTTTTGTTTTTATATGTCACTCATAAAACTATATCTTCCACATG
Source organism: Pan troglodytes (assembly GCF_028858775.2). Lineage (NCBI taxonomy): Eukaryota > Metazoa > Chordata > Mammalia > Primates > Hominidae > Pan > Pan troglodytes. The sequence continues at coordinate 58,851,897 of NC_072418.2, forward strand.
GGCAGGAAGTAAATCTGTCCTATCTACCACCCCAGCTTTGAGGCCTTCTTCTGTCTCTGCTAGGAGCTCACATATGGGTTGACCAAAAAATCATTACTTCCTGGGGTCCTCGTGGAAATTAAGTTTCTTGGCAAAAGCTCCAGAGATGGGATCAACAAATCCAGGATGCTACTCTGAATCTGTTTTAGAGCAATTCCTGGCACATAGTAATTACTCAATGAATGTTACTTTTTAATAATATAAATAGATATCAAATGAAGAAACCATTGTTCTAGATATCTGTGCCCATAGAGTCATTTCTAGAAATGGAACTAGGGAAAACTTACTCCAGTCTCTCTAAGGCACACTTGGGGTGAGTCAGGGCCGCACACAATAGCTTTATGCCATCATCTTGGAGCCGATTAAATCCCAGGCACAATCGAGTTACGTGTTGGATGCTGGTGAGAAACAAGGCCAGGTCCTGACAGCTGGCTGCCGACAGGTTGCATTTCTCCAGGCTGTGGAAGGTGCAAGTGCAAGGTGAGCCTCAGCCATGATGACCAGGTTCCTCTACCTTTCTCTCTCAACCCCTTAACCCCCGAGACCCAAACATTATGGGAAGATTAAATTGGAGAAAGAACAAAAGCTTAAAGAAGGAGAAAAAGGGCCAGGCGCAGTGGCTCACGCCTGTAATCCCAGCAGTTTGGGAGGCCAAGGCAGGTGAATCACCTGAGGTCAAGAGTTCGAGAGCAGCCTGGCCAACATGGAGAAACCTCATCTCCACTAAAAAAAAAATACATATATATATACATACATATACATACACGTATATACACACACACATATATACGTATATATATACATATATATACACACATATATACATATATATACACACACATATATACATATATATCTGGGCATGGTGGCGCGCACGTGTAGTCCCAGCTACTCAGAAAGGCTGAGGCAGGAGAATTGCTTGAACCCAAGAGGCGGAGGTTGTGGTGAGTCAAGAGTGCGCCACTGTACTCCAGCCTGGGTGACGGAGACTCCATCTCAAAGAGAAAAAGGTGAGGCAAGGTAGGGTTTTCTCAGCCCTATTGAGGTGTGGGCTGGATCGCACTTAGTTGCAGAATAAGAGGACTGCCCTGTGCATTACAGGATGTCAATAATAACTGACCTTTACCCACTAGGTGTTACCCACTAGTAGCAACCCCTACACCATCAGGACAACCAAATATGTTGTCCAGGCATTGCCAAATGTCCCCTGGGGGACAAAAATCAAATCATCCCCAGTTTCAACTAATTTAATAGAATCCAGTTGAAAACCCCTGGATTTGGGGAGAATCAAAGAAGCCTAAGGAAATTATGCAAAGAAAGGCTGCCGTGTGAGATAGCCATGATCAAAGTGAGGGGAAAACTGGCTGGAACTGAGACCTAAGGTGGTGGGAAGAAAGAAGAGGCCAGGCGTGGTGGCTCACGCCTGGAATCCCAGCACCTTGGGAGGCCAAGGCGAGTGGATCACCTGAGGTCAGGAGTTCGAGACCAGCCTGGCCAACATGGTGAAATCCCATCTGTACTAAAATTACAAAAATTAGCTAGGGATGGTGGTGTGTGACTGTAATTCCAGCTATTCTGGAGGCTGAGGTAGGAGAATCGCTTGAACCCAGGAGGTGGAGGTTACAGTGAGCCAAGATCGTGCCACCATACTCCAGCCTGGGTGACAGAGTGAGACTCCATCTCAAAAAAAAAAAAAAAAAAAAAAGACAGATGATAGACAGAAAGAAAGACAGAAAGACAGAAAGATAGAAAATAAGTATGTCAATGTGATAAGTAAACGCAGTAGGGGGATCCCTAAGGTTCCCCAAAACATACCCACTGCCACCCCCACTGTGCCACTCCAGCTTGCAAAGAAGATGCTTTGAGAAGGCCGCAAGACTTACGACAGCTCCTTCAGGGGACACGTTGGTAGCGTGGAGGACTCCCTCAGGCTTCTCACATCAGAGAGATCATTGTCCCCCAGGCTGAGGAAGTTGAGACTTGTGTTCTCAGTGAGTTTGAGAAAGAGCTGACAAATCTGGTGGGTAAGGCCACAGGACTCCAACCTATCATAGAGGCCCCGAGACAGACGGTTACTCTTTGAAAGAGTGATCTGTGTTTACAGACCCCCCTGCTCCATGAATGAAAGCTGATTTTCTCCCTCTTCCTCATCCCTTTCAGAGGTTGGATGGCCCGCATGTCAACGCTACTCAAAGCGTGGTCCATGATCCAGCAAGAGCAGCATGACGTGGTAGCCTGTTAGAAGTGCTCATTCTCAGGTCCCACCCCAAATGTGCAGGATCTCTGCAGTTGAGTTCCTGGGATCTGTATTATTATTTTTTTTTTTTTGAGTTAGAGTCTTGCTCTGTTGCCCAGGCTGGAGTGCAGTGTCACAATCTTGGCTCACTGCAACCTCCACTCCCGGGTTCAAGCGATTCTCCTGCCTCAACCTCCTGAGTAGCTGAGATTACAGGCATGTGCTACCACACCCGGCTAATTTTTGTATTTTTTAGTAGAGACAGGGTTTCACCGTGTTGGTCAGGCTGGTCTCGAACTCCTGACCTCATGATTTGCCCCACTCCGCCACCCAAAGTGCTGGGATTACAGGCATGAGCCACCACACCTGGACTGGAATCTGTATTTTAAAACACCCACTAGGTTGGGCCGGGCACAGTGACTCACGCCTGTAATCCTAGCACTCAAGAGGCCGAGGCAAGCAGATTGCTTGAGTCCAGGAGTTCAAGACCAGCCTGGGCAACATGGCAAAACCCCATTTCTACAAAAAGTACAAAAATTCACTGGGTGTGGTGGCACACACCTGTGGGTACCAGCCACTCGGGGGCTGCAGTGGGAGGACTGCTTGAGCCAAGGAGGCAGTGGTTGCAGCAAGCAGAGATCACATCACTGCACTCCAGCCCGGGCAACAGAGTGAGACCCTGTCTCAAAAACAAAACAAGATAAAAAATAACCTCCCCCAAGGTGAGGCTAATATACATTAAAATTTGAGAACCACGGCTCTACACATAGGAACATTCTCCTTTGCTCATCCTTCTCTGTCTCCTTTTGCTACAAGGCTGAGTGCTGTCAGCCCTCCCAGTGGATCGTGGAAGCTTCTGGTGGTCTTGCAACCCCCCTTGACAGATCTAGGGAGCCAAAGACTTACCACAGATACTTGAGGTTGCAAGCTGAGTGTCTCAAAGCTTTAAGAATCAGGGGGACAGTCATTCCCAGCTTGTTAGAGCTGAGGTTCAGATGGGTCAGCTTGCTGTTACCCTGAAGGGCAATAATGAGGTCCTGCAGAACCCACTCAGGAGTTACCGATTTGTACCTGAGGAAGGGAAGGGACATGAAAGCTGGATTGGGGGAGAAGACTGGTTTCCAGGATCCCGTCTGCCTCCTCACCCTGCCTTCTACTACACTCACTGCCAAGGTTATACAGGGTACACAAGGAATTAAAAACAAGGGCTGAGCCATGGTACTGGACCTTGAAAATAAAAACTAAAATATACTCTCCCCCAAAAAAATCAGTAAACTCAGTTGCAGGTACGAAGTCAGGGATCCCTCCTTCCCTCTCCACCTCTCCTAGAGACCTGCCATGAAGAGGTCCTGGGGCCACCTACTCTTCTAGGAAATGACCCCCCCATACACACATACAATCCAACCTAGAAAAGCCCAGCAATAACTCTCTTGCATTTTCTGAACTTCTTTCTCCTTATCTTGAGAACTAAATAAGACCACAAGTTTAATATTAAAAGAAAAATTCAAAAAGAAGACTGCCCAATCCCATTACTGGGTATATGCCCAAAGGAACTTAAATCGTTCTATTATAAAGACACATGCACACGTACGTTCATTGCAGCACTATTCACAATAGCAAAGACAGGAAATCAACCTAAATTCTCATCAATGATGGACTAAACAAAGAAAATGTGGTGCCTATACACCATGGAATACTATGCAGCCATAGAAAAGAATGAGATCATGTCCTTTACAAGAACATGGATGGAGCTGGAGGCCATCATCCTTAGGCAGCTAATGCGGGAACAGAAAACAAAATACCACATGTCCTCACTTATAAGTGGGAGCTAAATGATGAGAACACATGGACACATAGTGAGGAACACTGGGGCCTGTTGGACATGGACACATAGTGAGGAACACTGGGGCCTGTTGGACATGGACACATAGTGAGGAACACTGGGGCCTGTTGGACATGGACACATAGTGAGGAACACTGGGGCCTGTTGGACATGGACACATAGTGAGGAACACTGGGGCCTGTTGGACATGGACACATAGTGAGGAACACTGGGGCCTGTTGGACATGGACACATAGTGAGGAACACTGGGGCCTGTTGGACATGGACACATAGTGAGGAACACTGGGGCCTGTTGGACATGGACACATAGTGAGGAACACTGGGGCCTGTTGGACATGGACACATAGTGAGGAACACTGGGGCCTGTTGGACATGGACACATAGTGAGGAACACTGGGGCCTGTTGGACATGGACACATAGTGAGGAACACTGGGGCCTGTTGGAAGGTGAAGAGTGGGAAAAGGCAGAGGATCAGGAAAAATAACTAATGGGTACTGGGATTAATATCTGGGTGATGAAATAATCTGTACAACAAACCCCATGACACACATTTACCTAGTGACATACACTCGTACCCCTGAACTTAAATGTATTTTAAAAAAATAAACGAAGGCCACAGCCCCCTCTGCCTGCCTCTCATGAGTTTGGTCCAGCTCACCCAATACACTGAGGTTTGAGGAAAGTTACGATCAAACCTTTCACTCTTAACTGGTTGAATCAATGCACACATCTAGGCTTTAGACCTTGAAAAGTAAGACCTAATGGTGGGGGAAAAGCAAGGTAGAATTCATTGGCCTAGACACCAGATCATTCCAACAAATCCCACCTCAGATTCAATGCTACGCATTACTCTCTCCTCTATAGTTTCCCCCCCCCACTTAATTGTTATACAAGGTCCACCTCCATTTGCTAATTCCTTCCTATCTTCAAGCCAGATCTGAGACCCTGTCATTCATTCCTCCTTGGATCATATTAGCAGGGGACCAATACGCTTTAGTCCACAGCTGTGCTCCAGCTCCAGAGAGGACCCTCCCCCTGCTCACCTTTATTTTAAAAGGTTCTATTTTTAATTCACATACTTTTTCCCTTTTCTGCAGCTCATCTTTCTCCCTAATTCATCCCAGGACAAGCCTAGGAAACCCTGGTGTTGCCTCCAAGAGGAAAGACATACACATCAAATGCAGCAGTATGCTGATAAATATTACCACTGGATCTCCAGGAAAAAAAAAAAAAGTCCTAATTTATAGCTTTGCCAATTTCTGTGGTGTAAATTCTCCAAGCCAATCATGGCCAATTTCGATCTGCCCACTTGCTGTCACTAAATGGAGTTACAAAGATAGGTACACACACACAAGTGGCTCTCACCAGGTTGTAGCAGCTGGCTCCAACATGTCACTGGACAGAAATACATGTCCAGAATTGGTAATAGAAGGCCTGATGGCTTTGTTGATATCATTTGAATATACTAAGTACATTCTCCTCATGGTGCCTTCTATCTCGTTTTCTTGGCTTGGAATGCTCTTTTTCCCCAGGTATCCACGGGCACAGTCCCTCCTCCTTCCATACACTGAGTCAAGTCTGTCTTTACCCAAATACCTTTTCAGTGAGGCCCTTCTGCCTTTCCTACCTAAAAAATGCAAGCCACTTTCCTCCTTATACATCCTTTCTGAGCCCCCAGTTTTCTTTGGGAGATGCCACCCTCTTGGGTCCTATTCTGATGATTTTGTTTGCTTCCCTGACACAATGTAAGATCCCTGATGGCAGGAGTTATCTGTTGGCTTCACTGCTAGAACCTCAGAACTGAGAACAGAACCTGGCACAGAGGAGATGCCCAATACTCACTGAATGCAGGAGTGACCCATCAAACACTACCTACTTTTGCTTAAGACACGAAACAGTCTCAGACTACAAGTGTCTGTAGCTCTTCTTGAGTGCTTTGACTCCACTATACCCTCGAAGTTTTCTACTCCTTCAAATCCAGCTCAAAACAGGACTGAGGCCCTAGGGAAAAATTACTTTGTCCACAGGTGCCTCTAATGCGAGATCATTCTTGATAGATCGGCATTTTAAAATTTCAGCCTACTTTGCCTAAGTAGCAGTTTCATAAATACAAGCACAGTTTATTTTATCCTCCTGAGCACGTAGCTTGCCTTCTGGCAAATAGTCAACCACACTCATCAAAAGAGAGAAGTTGGGAGATTCTCCTAGGGTATCTTCTTGAGCTGCTGGCGTCTCACACTTACGTCAGTTTCTGGACTTTGCATCTTGGATTTTTCAGTGCAAGACAGAGACCCTTCACAGAGGAAGCATGAAGTTTGCTGTTACTCAGGTCTAGCTCATGCAGATTCTCATTTGTGACCAACGTAGAGCAAATGCTGTTCCATGCGTGCATCCTGGAATCAAACTTGCTTGTCCTTCATGAGGGAGAGACAGAACACGGATAAGAGCAAATTAGCCTTAAGCAATACCCAGAATACAACCTACGGGACACAGAAAGAAACCCTAACAAAATTATTATAATTTTCCTAATGTGGCTGGGTGCAGTGGCTCACGCCTGTAATCCCACCACTTTGGGAGACCGTCGGGAGTTTGAGACCACCATGGCCAACATGGTGAAGCCCCATCTGTACTAAAAATACAAAATTAGCCAGGTGTAGTGGTGCATGCCTGTAATCCCAGCTACTCAGGAAGCTGAGGCAGGAGAATAACTTCAACCTGGGAACCTACATCTGTCAGGGTGTGGGGGTTGCAAGACCACCCCTAGCTTCCATGATCCACTGGGAGGGCTGACAGCTCTCAGCATGGTAGCAGATGGAGACAGAGAAAGATGAGCAAAGGAAAATGTTCCTATGTTAGAGCCATGGTTCCCAAATATTAATGTATATCAGCCTCACCTTGGGGGAGGTTATTTTTTATTTTGTTTTGTTTTTGAGACAGGGTCTCACTCTGTTGCCCAGGCTGGAGTGCAGTGATGTGATCTCTGCTTGCTACAACTTCTGCCTCCTTGGCTCAAGCAATCCTCCCACCGCAGCCCCCCAGTAGCTGGGACCACAGGTGTGTGCCACCACACCCAGCTAATAACCACTCAGTCATGGACATTCGGTTAGATACAAGTAGATGTCTTAGCACAATGCCTGGTACTTAAACCCTCCATATTCAATGCCTAAGATATAAAGATGTCTTTAAGTAGATCAATTAGATTAGCTAGGAAACTAGGTGATGCCTAAAGGACAACACTCTTTCAAGTTAGAGCTGCTCCAGACCATTTGGTCGGAAATAAGCACGAATACGTAACGACAACACATCCCTGGTTTTGCATGAAAGAATTTGCACAGAGCCTGAGAAAATAGGAGAAAGTTGAGAAAGAAATGGTTTGTAATACTCACTCCAGAATTTCCAAGTCCCTTTCAAGGATGTGACTGCTAACAGAAAGCCTTAGCTTATTTAACCTTTCACAGTGCTTTAGGCAAAATGAAGAAGCTTGGAGTTCTTCGTCCTCCAAAATATTAAGGTCAACTTCAAAGATACGACCCAACATCTTCTTTGTGAAGTCTTCCTCCTGGGACTCATGTAGGCAGTGAAAAAGTCGTAGAACGTGAAATTGGAGAGAGGCACTTTCAGCCTTACCTAACTCTTCTCCCCACTTTAATAATTCCTCCATTACCCTGGGAGATATTTTACAATGCAAAGTATCTTCCAGTTCTCTTGCTATGTTTTTATTTAAAAGACCAAAGAAGAACAGAACCACTGGAGTCCAGTAGGCTTCTTTGTCAAGCAAGACGTGTTGCAGTAACATCTTCATCTCTTGTGGCTTTGTGGAATGGGGAGGGAATTCTCTAGGTTCCTCTAGCACAAAGGACATGGCTGCAAAAAACTCCTGGAAACTTAGGTGGGTGAAAGTAGTGCAACCCCCACAGTCATTGATCTTTTGAAGAATATTGAACTCGTAGAGACAATCAATGAAAGGCACTTCCAGGCCCTCGATCTCAGTGTCTTCTTTGTTAAACGTGAAGTTCATAGACCACAGCCCTTCTATGGCCAGACTGCAGAGGGCCCTCCATTGTCCTGGCCAGCTGTCATCTGCCAAATCTACCTCTGCTGTGGAGAACAAGTTGGAGAAAAAATAGGCATACAGACTGGTGGTGGTCTGAGTGATTGACTGGAGATCGTAATACCTCACCTTCGGCTGCTTCAGACAGGAACATACGGTCCAACACACCATGGGGGCACTGCAGGAATGAAAGAGAGTTTCGTTTTTTCTTAGCTGCTGTAGGATTTTCTCAACTTCACTTGAGTCATCAAAGTGTCTCATGAAATATACCCGTAGGTCGTCCCCTGTGAACCCTGTAATTTGTACAAAGCATGGATTCACTAATGAGGCCTTAAGATCTCTCACAAACCAGGTCTTGATCGTGATCAGTAAGGTAGCCAGGGGAACCAATTCTTTCTTCAACAAGCTGTGTAGGATTTTGGTCACTGGGAGCTCCTGGTACCAGTCTGTACATGGCGAGCCATCATCCAAGCTCTCAGAGCGTGACTCAGATATGATTATTTCCTCAAAGCCATCAATAATAAACAGGAGCTTCTCTGGTTGAGACATGAACTCTTCAATGGGGGCATCAAAATCGGGCCAATCCAAAGAAATCAATTCAGCAAAGGTAGTTTCCTTCATGTACCTTATTTTATGGCAGCTGAGATAGAAAACATAGGAGAACCTTTGCTGAAAGAGAACTCCATTTGCCCAGTGCAGCATAGCCTGCATTGCCAAGGTGGTCTTCCCAACCCCTGCCCTCCCCACCAAGACTATCGTCTGGGCCTGGGCTCTAGTCCTATTAGGATCCAGTAGGCGCTGCAGTTCCTCATGTTCGTCCTTTGATGTATTACGGATATATACGTGGTCTTTAGGCCAACTGATGTTGTCCCATGTCTCCAGTAGTTCAGCCTTCATGTTCTCTCTGTATTTTCTTCTGTGGTCTAGAGAGGGCGGAGTGGAGAGAACAATGGTAAGAATAAATTTCAGAGTTAGGAATGATTCAGTTACAAAGTTCCTACCCCAAAGACTTGAATAAGAGAAACTCTGCCTTCCAGGATTTTGTGGGAATGCAGTGGTAGAAAGTTGCAAAAGGAGGCTGAGGTAGGAGAATGGCGTGAACCCGGGAGGCGGAGGTTGCAGTGAGCCGAGAGGCACCACTGCACTCCAGCCTGGGTGACACAGCGAGACTCCGTCTCAAAAAAAAAAAAAAAAAAAAGTTGCAAAATATGAAGACAGTTAAATAATTTGATGATATATACAAATGAAAAATACAGAATAACATAAGAGCGATCAAGAACACCTTTAAGAGAGGGCAGAGGAGGGATCATAGCAAGAAGCCTCTCACTAGAGGATTCTACACTGAGAGTGGAGAAGAATCATCAGAAGAGAAGTCAGTCTGGGGTACTTCCAGGCAGGGTGGAAGGCCAAGGTGAATGCCCACCCAGAATTTTTTTCTGCAAGCCTCTTTAGTGTGCCCACTCCATTGCCTGACCAGCTCAGCACCCCAAAAACACCTTCTAGCCAGTAGAAGGGGCCCATGAGCCCTCTTCCCTCACCAGCTATCAGGTTTTCCTCACTTCCTCGAAACACTTCAGGGCAACAAGGGATTTGGGCAGGTGAGAGTCCCCCACTCACAGAAGGCTGACCTGACTCGACTCACAAGGCAATCAGTAACTGTAGAGCCTGCCAGTTTCCCTGGTCCCTGTGCCCAGACAGCTTCAGCTGGTGAGGGCTTGGACTCTAGGTTGCCCTGAAGATCAAGGCTTTGTCTCTCCCATTCTCCCCATTCCTGGGTTTCTTCCCAAAATGACTACTGTGGGGCCAGTCACAGCACAAGGGCCAGGACCTCTACAGAGGCTGGGATGAGGAGGGATTGAGCTAGCGATTCTTAGAGGCCTTCTGGGGCCTACTACGTATGCTGAGACAGAAATGAGCATTCTAGAGTATAGTGACCAAGGCACATGGTAGGAGGCTGGATCGTGATTATCTTTGCTTTGAAAACCAAGGAATGAGATGCCGTAATTTATATTTTTAGAACTCCAGGTTTTATAAAGAATAGATTATGATGCATCAGTGTAGGAAAGGAGGTAGAGAAAACAGGTAGAAAGCTACTACTGTCTTCATCTAAGTGAAAGTGGGCACCTGGCAGACTAGAATGTATTTGTAGAATATACCCCATCAGTATATGTAACTATTACATATCCGCAAAAAATTTAGGAATGAATGGTAATCACCATTCTACTTTCTACTTCTATGAGTTCAAGATTTTTAGATCCCATATATTAGTGAGATGGGGTAGTAATTGCCTTTTTGTGCCTGACTTATCTCACTTACCATAATATCACAAATGATAGAATTTGTGTTGTCACAAATGATAGAATTTCACAAATGATAGAATTTCCTTCTCTTTAAAGGCTGAATAGTATTCTATTGCATCTATAGGCCATATTTTCTTTATCCATTCATCTGTTGATGGATACTTAGGTTGATTTCATATCTTGGCTATTATGAATAGTGCTGCAATGAACATGGGAGTGAAAATCTCTTTGACATACTGATTTCTTCCTTTCAAGTGAAATAAGCCAGACACAGAAAGATAAATGCCAGATGATTTCACTTATATGTAGAATCTAAAAAAGTAAAACTCAGAAGTAGAGAGTAAAGTGGTGATTACTAGAAGCTGGGGAATGGCATGGGGAAAAGAGAGGGAAAGGAGAAATTTTGAGCAAAGGGTACAAAGTTTCAGGTAGACAAGAGGAACGAGTTCTGTGATGTATTGCATAGCAATGTAACTGTAGTTAATAACAGTGTGTTATATAGTTCAACATTTCAGAAAAAGTAGATTTTAAGTGTTCTTACCACAAAGAAAAAGTAAGTGTTGTGGATTAAGGAGGTTCGAGATGGCTGACTGGAGACATTGGGTGCCAGTTCTTAGAACAAAAATTACAAATAGGTAATTACAGCCATGTGCGGTGGCTCATGCCTGTAATCCCAGCACTTTGGGAGGCTGAAGCAGGTGGATCACCTGAGGTCAGGAGTTCGAGACCAGCCTGACCAACATGGTAAAACCCCATCTCTACTAAAAATACAAAGATTAGCCAGGCATGGTGGCACACGCCTATAATCCCAGCTACTCGGGAGGCTGAGGCAGGAGAATCACTTGAACCTGGGAGGCAGAGGTTGCAGCAAGCCAAGATTGCACCACTGTACTCCAGCCTGGGCAACGGGGCAAGACTCTGTCTCAAAAATGAACAAAACAAATAGATAATCACAATTCAAATAGATTATCAGGAGAGAATACTCAAGCCCAACAGAGAACTCATAGGAAGAAGCTGGGGCACAGAAAAAGGAAGAGAAGCCGACTCGGCCAGCAGAGATCAGCTAGGATAGGCTTGCCTTATCCAGCTCCACCCAACTTCACTCCCACCCCTCCATGGCTGATCATGGAGCCCAAGCTCCTATGCATTCCACAGACCAGCCCATTGCCTGATGCACAAGAAAGTTTCTCCTGGTAAACAATCAAGCATAAAAGCTACTGCAACTGCTGCAGCTGGCTCTAACCTGCAAGTGTCATCTACTGGACTACATGTCAAACTACACAACCCAATACAAAAGCTGCTGACACAAGTAAACAGTGCTTGGGAACCAGATAAGCTTTAAGACCTCACTAACCTGGCCCCACAGGAGACCAAGAGCCTACTCACACACCTAGTAAACCACTACTAAAACCACATTTAGAAAGCCACTGCACTAATACTATCTATAACCAAGGAATTTACAGAGTCTTTGTCAATGAAAGCACTCAGAAAAGCCAAATGACCCTACTAAACACACATTATAGTCACATCCTCAAGGGAAAAAATAGTCCCATCTAAACATCAGTAAATGCAAAAATAAGAAGTGATAGTTTCTTCAGATAAGAAACTAATGCACAATTCTTGGCATATTAAAAAAACCCAGGTGTTATGATACCCCCAAAGGATTGTACTAACTCTCTAGCAATGGATCCTAACCAAAATGAAAATGTAAAAATGCCAGATAAATAATTTAAAATATTGATTTTAAAGAAGCTCATTGAGATCCAAGAGAAATCATAAAACCTGTACAAAGAAATCAGAAAATAAATTCAGGATATGAATGAGAAATTTATCAAAGAGATATTTTTGAGAGAAAAATCAAATAAAACTTCTGCAAGTGAAAAATTCATTGAAGAAGTTACAAAATATAGCTGAAATTTCAACAACAGATTAGACAAAGAAGAGGAAAGAATCTCAGAACTTGAAGGTCTTTTGAATTAATTTAGTCTGACAAAAATAAACCAGATTTTAAGAAAATGAACAAAGCCTTCAGAAGGTGTGGGACTACATAAATGTTGGAACCTATGAATCATAGGTATTCCTGAGGGAGAAGAAAGAGCAAAAAGTTTTAAAAACCTGTTGTGGAAATAATTGAGAAAAACTTCCCTACTCTGGCAAGAGATCCAGGCATCCAAATATAAGAGGATTAATGAACTCCAAAAAAATGCATTTCAAGAAGGGCCTCACTATGATATTTATTCATCAGACTAAGTTTAATGTGAAGGAAAAAACGTCCTAAAAAAATCAGTAAGAGAAAATAATCTAGTCACCTATGAAGCAAAACCCATCAGACTAACAGCAGACTTCTCAGCAGAAATCTTACAAGCTAGAAGGAATTGGAACTCTATTTTCAAAGGTTTTTTGTTTAAATAAATAAACTGTTAACCCCAAGTTTTGTATCCTTCTACAATAAGCTTTATAAATGAGGAAATAAAGTCTTTTTCAGACAAGCAAACACTAAGGGAATTTGTCACTACTAGACTTGTACTACAGGAAATACTTGAAGGAGTTCTAAACATGGAAGTAAAAAGATTGATACTTGCCATCACAAAAACACACAAAAGTATAAAATACACCAGTCTTATAAAGCAATTACACAAAGGAGAAAGAAATCAAATGATAGCATGACAGAATTCCATCAAATCACAAAGAAAAAGAACAAAAAAATCTGCAAAGCAACTAGAAATCAACATTGTAACTGGAAAAAAGGTCATATATCAATATTAACCTTCAATATACATGGATTAAATGCTCTTCTTAAAAGATATGTTTTAAAATCTATTCCTCCAATTTATAAGCCAAATATATGCTGCTTAAAAAAAACTCATCTTACTTCACTATAGACTGAAGGTAAAGGTGTAGAAAAAGATTCCACTTTCCCCCTTTGCTTCACAAAAAGCAAACTGGAGTAGCTATACTTATATTAGTTGAAAGACTTTCAACCAGCAACAGTTTAAAAAAAGGCAAAGAAGATTATTATATAATGACAAAGGGATCAATTCAAGAAGATATAATAATCCTAAATATATATACATCCATACCAGAGTACCTAGATTCATAAAAAAAAATTATTAGACCTAAAGACAGCAAAATAATAATAGTGGGAGACTTCAACACCCCACTGACAGCACTAGACAGATCATCAAGACAGAAAAATCAACAAAGGAAGTCTGAACTTAAATTGGACTTTAGACCAAATGAAACTAACACACATTTACAGAACCTTCTACTCAACTGCAGAATATATATTCTTCTCATCAGTGCATGGAACATTCCTTGAAATAGACCATATGTTAGGCTACAAAACAAGGCTCAATAAATTTTTAAAAAATGGAAATTATATCAAGTATTTTTCTCAGACTACAGTGAAATAAAACTAGAAATCAATCTCAAGAGAAACTCCTGAAACTATGCAAATGCACAGAAATTAAACAACTGCTCCTAAACAATCTTTAGGTCAATGACAAAATTAAGATAGAAATTAAGTTTTTTGAAACTAATGAAAATGGAGACACAACATATCAAAACCTCTGTGATACAGCAAAAAAAAAAAAAGTTTATAGCATTAAATGCTTACATTTAAAAAAAAAAATCACAAATTAACAACCTAACAATGCAACTCAAGGAAAAAAAATAAGAACAAATCAAACCCAAAGCTAGAAGAAAAATAACAAATCAGAGCAGAAATAGAGACCAAAATAACAATACAAAGGATCAATAAAACCAAAGGTTGGTTACTTTAAAAAATAAACAAGATTGATAGATGGCTAGCTATACTAACTAATGAAAGAAGAGAAGATTCAAACAAACAATCAGAAATGAAAAAGGAAACATTACAACTGAGCCAACAGAAATACAGATGATCAGAGACTACTATGGACAACTCTATACTCACAAACTAAAAACCCAAGAATAAATAGATAAATTTCTGGGAACATACAACCTACCAAGATTGAATCAGGAATAAATATAAATCCTGAACAGATCAACAACAAGGAGTGAGTGAATCAGTAATTTTAAAAATTAATAACAAAAAAATCCCAGTACCAGATGTATTTCACAACCAAATTCTACAAGACATACAAAAAAGAACTGGTACCAATCCTACTGAAACTGTTGCAGAAAAAGAAGTTGGAGAGGAGAGAGTGCTCTCTAATTCCTTTTATTAAGCCAGTATCATCCTGATGCCAAAGCTCAACAAGGACACAAAAAGACAACTGCAGACCACTATCCCTGATGAACATAAGTGCAAAAATCTTCAACAAAATACCAGAAAACTGATCCAACAATACATAAAAAAGATAATACACCATGACCAAGTGGGTTTTAACCCAGGAATACAAGGATGGTTCAACACTCACAAATCAATAAATGTGATTTGCCACATAAACAGAATTAAAAACAAGAACTATATGATCATCTCCACAGATGCATAGAAGCATTTGGTAAAATTCAGCATCCCTTCATGATAAAAACCCTCAACAAACTAAGCTTCAAAGGAACATATGTCAAAATAATAAAAGCCATATATGACAAATCCACAGCCCACATTATACTGAATGGGAAACAGTTGAAAGCATTCTCCCCAAGAATTGGAACAAGACAAGGATGCCCACTTTCACCACTCCTATTCAACAGAAAACTGGCTAGTCATAGCCAGAGCAATCAGACAAGAGAAAGAAATAAAAAGGTATCTAAATTGTAAAGGAAGAAGCCAAATTATCTGTTGATGATATGATCTTATATCTAGAAAACTCTAGAGACTCCTCTAAAAGACTCCTATATTTGATAAATTAATTCATAAAATCTTAGTATTAAAATAAAGCAATGTACAAGTATCAGTAGCCTTTCTATACTCCATAATGATCAAGCTGAGAACAAAATTAAGAAGGCAATCCATTTACAATAGCTTAAAAAAAAACCTAAGGAATATATTCAACCAAAGAGGTGAAAGATCTCCACAAGGAAAACTACAAAAAGCCTAAGAAATTATAGATGACACAAGTAATGCTCACGGATAAGAATAAATGTCATTAAGATGACCATATTTTCCAATATATCGATTCAATGCAATTCCTATCAAACTCCCAGTGACATATTTCACAGAATTAGAGAAAACAATCCTAAAATTCATATGGAACCAAGAAAGAGCCCTAATAGCCAAAACAATCAGAAGCAAGAAGGACAAATCTGTATGCATCACCTTACCTGACTTCAAATTATACTACCAGGATATAGTAAACAAAACAGCATGGTACTAGTACAAAAATAAACATAGATCAATGTAACAGAATAGAGAGGCCAGAAATAAAGCTATATACCTACAGCTAGCTGATCTTCCACAAAGTCAATAAAAACACGCACTGGGGAAAGGGCACTCTATTCAATAAATGGTGCTGGGAAAACTGGCTAGCCATATGTAGAAGAATAAAACTGGACCCTATCTCTCACCATATTCAGAAGCTAACTCAAGATGGAACAGAGATTTAAATGTAAGACCTGAAACTGTAAAAATCCTAGAAGAAAATGTAGGGAAAAGTTTTCTGGACATTGCCTTGGCAAAGAATTCATGACTAAGACCTCAAAAACAAATGCAAGAAAAACAAAAATAAACTGATGTGCCTTAATTAAGAAGTTTCTACACAGCAAAAGAAGTAATCAAGTGAACAGATAACCTGCAGGATAGGAGAAAATATTTGCAAAGTATACATTCAAAGGGCTAATATCCAGAACCTACAAGGAACTCAATTTAAATAAAATCCCATTAGAAAATGGAGAAAGGACATAAGCAGACATTTTTTAAAAGAAGACATAGAAGTAGTCAAGAAACATGTAAAAAAAAAATGCTCATTATCACTAGGCAGAGAAATGCAAATTGAAGCCACAATCGAAAAACCCAAATGTTGGCAAGGATTCAGAAAATGGAACACTTGTACACTGTTGGTGTGAAAGTAAATTAGTACAATATCTGTGAAAATATTAGGATATTTCTCAAAGAACTAAAAATGGAACTACCATTTGATCAAACAGTGTCACTATTGGGTATCTACTCTAAGAAAAAAAATCATATCATAAAGATACCTGCACTCCTGTGTTTACTGCAGCAGTATTCACAATAGCGAAGATACGGAATCAACCTAAATGTCCATTAATGGATGACTGGATAAAGAAAATGTGGTATGTATGTATGTATGTATATATACACATATATACACACCCAGGAATACTACTCATAAAAGATAATATATCTTACCACAATATGGATAGAACTGGAGGCCATTATCTTAAGTGAAGTAAGTCTGACACAGAATAACAAATACCACATGTTCTTACTTATAAGTTGGAACTAAATCATGTGTACATATGTACATATAGAATGGAATAATAGACGTTGGAGACTCAGAAGGGTGGAAAGGTAGGAGGGGGTTGAGGGACGAGAAATTCCTTTAATAGGTACAATGTAGACTATTCAGGTGATGGCTCCACCAAAAGCTCAGACTTTACCACTACACAATATATCCGTGTAACAAAATGGAATGCAAACCACATATTGAGTCAAGACAGTATTTCTGTTAATTTGGCAAATATTTGGAAGAATTTTTATTGATACTTGGAAGGAAAAAGACACCCACAACATCATAATGTATGACATTTTGTTACAGCCTTTTAGAGGATCAATTTGACTATAAGCTTTAGATTACATATATATCTTTTTGTCTAGGAGTCCTACTTTAAGAATGTCTTCTACAGAAATATTTGTGGATATGCACATATGATATGGACATTTATCAAAGTATTGCTTAATGTTTTTTAAAAAGCTGGAAGCCTAGATTTCTGTCAACAGGAAAAGGTTAAATACAAACCATGACACATCCATAAAAAGGTATATGGCAAAAGAATAATAAATATTACCTGCTATGATCCCAGAAAAAGAGATTAAGGATCTGGAGAAGAGGAACTTATCCTGGATTATCTGGGGGGCTAATACAATTGCACATATCATCCTAAAGTAGGAACAGAGGGAGATGAGGCACAGACACCCAGAGGAAAAGACATAGCAGGTGGCAATGAGGCCACAGATTTGGAGATGAGAGTCATGAGGCCACAACCCAAGAAATACTGGCAGCCACCAGAGCTGGAAGAGACCAAAACAGATCTTCCCCAGAGCCTTTCTACTGACACGTTGATTTCAGTTAATTGGTATATTAGTCTGTTCTCACACTGCTAGTAAAGACATACCCAAGAGTGGGTAATTTATAAAGAAAAAGAAGTTTGATGGACTCACAGTTCCACATGGCTGGGGAGGCCTCGCAATCATGGCAGAAGGCAAAGCAGGAGCAAAGACACAACTTACTTGGTGGGAGGTGAGAGGGCATGTGCAGGGGAACTCCCCCTTATAAAACCATCAGATCTCAGGAGACTTACTCCTTGTCATGAGAACAGTGAGGGAAAGACACACCCCATCAATCAGTTACCTCCCACCAGGTCCCTCCCATGACGTATGGGAATTATGGGAGCTACAATTCAAGATGAGATTTGGGTGGGGACACAGCCAAACCGTATCATTTGGCCTGTCTCTCAAAGACTTTTTTTTTTATTGTTGTTGTTTGTTTATTTGTTTTTTCAGATGGAGTCTTGCTCTGTCACCAGGCTTGAGTGCAGTGGCATGATCTTGGCTCACTGCAACCTCTGCCTCCCAGGTTCAAGCAATTCTCCTGCCTCAGCCTCCCAAGTAGCTGGGGCTACAGGCACACAACACCATGCCCGGCTAATTTTTGTATTTTTAGTATAGATGGGGTTTCACCATGTTGGCCAGGATGGTCTTGATCTCTTGACCTCGTGATCCACCTACCTCAACCTCCCAAAGTGCTGGGATTACCGGTGTGAGCCATCATGCCCAGCAGAGTTGTTTTAAGCTATCCAGTTTGTCATACAATTGGTTAACAGAGGCCCTAGGAAACTACTATAGCATACAACCTTCATTGCAAGACTCAGCATAAATTTATATGCCCAGGATACTGAACACTGATGCTGCTACACCCAGGAGAAATGATAATGTTATGGGAGGATAGAAGGGAAGACAGATACCTAACACCATGACAAGAAGTCAGTAGATAACCTATTGGAAAACTAAGAAATAGCAGGAAATATTAATCACTTATGACCATAGAAACAAATATCAGAAGTAGCCCCCAAGAGTAGTGGGTGGATGTCTCTGTAGAGCAGACCTCAAGAGCTGGCTGGGAGGATTGATGCTTTGCATTACAAGCTCTATGTCCCTGTGACTCTTTGGGGCTTGTATACATGCACATGTACTTCTTTGATAAAACTAAGAACTAGAATGTATGTTTTACTTTCTCAGTGTGACAATCTCCATAGGGCCACTGGTACAAAGACTACAGATGCCTATTAATTCACCTGTTAAAAGGTAATCTCAATATCAGTTATTTAACAAAAGCACCAAGTCCAGAAGCAGACACCAGTGTGTGAGAACCTACAGGAAAAACAGAGAATCCCGTTTATAGTAACCTATTTTTCTGTAGGAGATCAGTCAGGGTGGTGGGAGAAGTTGTAGGAAAAACGCAAACCTTCTTGGAAGGCCGGGGGAGAGGGGGTTGCAAAGCTTTGGGGAAGAATGAGCTGAAGGCATGGTTCTTACCCTGGGGCAAAGGCCATGTAGTAGGTACAGAAGAATGCAGGGGAGTTTATCTGAATAGCTTGTTTATCATGCCTCCAGAAACCTGGCCTTTCATCACCCACGTGCAGGAGTAGGGGGTGGAAGGGACGCCACCATGTGAATTGCCCACAAGTGTGTTGACTCAAGGCCTTTGTCATTAAATCTGTTCTAAATAAATGCCCGCAGTGCCAGCTTGTCAGGGCAGCAGCTGCTGACTCTTTACAGCACCCTCCTCAGTATCTGTGGGCAGCCCAGTCTCCTAGCCTGCTCTTTCACTGTATATCTGTGTCTGAGTGCATTTTTTCATCCGTTGTTCAGCCAGGGTCTGCGGGTTGGACCTGGCATTTTGCAACAAATTGTACTGGAAGAACCAGTTGGGAAGAGCTTTTAATTTCTTGCATACGATAAATTGAAGAAAATGTCAGTATGAGGCAACTCTACTCTGGACCTAGTGAAACCAATGCTCGTCAAGCAACCTGTCCATTATCAACATAAAGTAGTATACACACCTGCTTCCTCTAGCATCTCTGGTTCTTCTTGGTTTGGATCTTGGCATCCCTGGGCCTGTACATTCCCTGAAATAAACAGTGATGATGAGATATGAAAATACCCCAGACTGAAAATGGGCCACAATGATAAAGGCTCTCAGTAGAACCAACTCTTTCTATGGCAAACTTGAGAGCGAAGAGACTGGAGGAATCAGCATGCCCAGTTTATATTTTTTATTTATTTTTAAGAGATGGAGTCTCACTCTGTTGCCCACGCTAGAGTGCAGTGGTACCATCTTGGCTCACTGCAACATTTGCCTCCTGGGTTCAAGAGATTCTCCTGCCTCAGCCTCCTGAGTAGCTGGGATTACAGGCACACACCACCAGGCCTGGATGATTTTTGTATTTTTAGTAGAGATGGAGTTTCACCATGTTGGCCAGGCTGGTCTCAAACTCTTGACTTCAAGTGATCTGCCCACCTTAGCCTCCCAAAGTGCTGGAATTACAGATATGAGCCATTCTACTCAGCTGTAAGTTATTATTTAATAAGAAATACTGGAAGAACTAGATGGAAAGAGTTTTTAATTTTTTATGTACCATAAATTCAAGAAATTTCAGCATAGGCAGCAAATGTGGACCAATGAAACCAGTGTTCCATCAAGCAACCTGTCAATTATCAACCAAGTAATGTACACACCTGTTTCTTCTTCTAGCTCCTCTAGTTCTTCTTGGTTTGGATCTTGGCATCCCTGGGTCTGCATATTCCCTGAAATAAACATTGACAATGAGATATGAAAATACCCCAGAGTGAAAATGGGCCAGCAATAATGGAAGCCCCCAGTAGAACCAACTTTTTCTACGGCAAACGGGATTGAAGAGACTGGAGGAATCAGTATGTCCAGTTTACAGTAAGTTATCATTTAATAAGCAATACTGAAAGAATTAGTTGGAAAGTTTTTAATTTTTTATGCACTATAAATTCAAGAAATTTCAGAGTAGGCAGTGGATGTGGACCAGTGAATGAGTGCTCCCATCAAGCAACCTGTCCATTATCAACTTAAAATAGTGTACACACCTGCTGCTGCTTCTAGCATCTCTAGATCTTCTTGGGTTGGATCTTGCAGCTCTTGGGTCTGCACATTCTCTGAAATAAACAGTGATGATGACATATGAGAATACCCAGACTGAAAATGGACCAGCAATAATGGAGGCTCTCAGTAGAACCAACTCCTTCTATGACAAACTGGAGTTTGAAGGTCTGATTCCTCCAGTTTTCTCAAGCTCCATTAGCCCAACTGAAGATGCAGTGTGCACTCTGGAAAGTCCACAGCACACGCTAAGCACATTCCTGCCTCAGGGCCTTGGCTCCAGCCCTCCCCACTGCCTGGATTCCCAGACATCTGCTTAGCTCGCTCTCAAAGCTCTGCTGAAATCTTACCTCCACAATGGTGCCTGATAATCCTAATCATGACTACCACCTATATCTTTAATAACATACCTTAGCTTCTCCCCATCTGCCTTATCCTCCGTTTGCACTTGTCACCTTTTAACACACCATGTGATTTATGCATTATGTCTATTGCCTATCTAGGGAGATGTCTAGTCTGTTCACGGATTCATCCCAAGTGTGTAGAACAGTACCCCACACAGAGAAGCCACTCTAATATCCTTGGAGTAGAATACTGTAGGAATAAAAGCACCAAGAATTGGGTTCAAACCAAGTCCCTCAATTTGCTGCACATCGCCACTCTGAATGTCCCCTTCCTCATGAGCTAGAAGACCTCTTCTGTAACTCACAGTGGCCAAACTCATTTTACTGTGTAGTACATAGCTGCTGCGGGACAATACCTTGTAAGGGATTTGCATCTAGAGATATGGCTCTAATATTTACAACTCCACTGCTTGTCACTGTTTACATGGCTTGTTCTGGTTAGCAAGCTGTGTCCTGCACTTCCTCCAGATGTTCCATGTTCCTTCACAGAACAAGAATCCATCATTCTCCACCCATGTTAGCCTAGGCCAAATAATCCCAGCTCTCTGAAGCTCCACAGACCCTACCTGTGGAGTCTGAGCCCTACGTCCACATATTTCAAGCTGAAGTCTGTCCTGAATTCTAACTCTCCTGGAAGCAGGGAGCCCAAGTGGGAACCTTTTCCTAGGTATAGCCCAAGCAGAGGAAAAGTAGACGATTTTCCCCTCTTCACTGGCTCTGTTTATCCAAAAGCCAACTGTTTGACATGTGGCATTCCTCTGTTGCAAACGAATCCAACGATGTGAGCCTTCCAGGTTATAGCTTTACTGTCAAGTATCAGGCATCACCATCTGGATCTTCATAGATTAAATTTAAGACTCTAATTTAGCTGGGACCACCTGTCAGAAAAGCCAGGCTATTCCAGATGAACAGCCTAGCAGGACTAGTACATGGCTGCAAAGAGAAAACAAAGGTTAAAAATTAGTAAGTTTTCACTTATTCTCCCTCATGCTTAGGGAACTTTGCAAGGACATGAAGGAATAGTGAAGAGCAGGCATATGGAAGTTCCATCGGTCACTCACCAGGCCTAGGCATTCCTCCATTCTCTGGTGAGGCGCACTTACCTGAGTATGTTTTAAATGCCAGAGGAGCATGTTTTAGGTAACCAGCCTACCCTTCCTACACCCAACATTACTCCCCCCAGGCTCCATAGATTTACTTAGTGGTGTCTTTATCCTAATCCTAGCAACCCCTGAATGTAGGGAAGCACCGGTGATTTACACATAATTATGCACTTGAGTCAATGTGGTCCCTGTTCCCATTGCATGTTAAACCTCACTGCCCATGCGGAGGGTGGTGGGGGAAATCTTGGCCTTGTCTTAAAGGTCCCCCCAAAAAAATGCTTTACTGGGAAATGATTCCTACATAATTTAAAATGCAATGCATGAAGAATATAGAGTAATTTTAAACTTTTATGTATATAATGAAATAACTTTGAAAAGTATGAATTCTACCCAAGCATAGCCAAATGATTTTTGACAAACATGCAGAAGCAATTCAATAGATAAAGAGCTCTTTTCAACAAATGGTGCTGGAGCCAATGGATATCTATAGGTGGAAAAAATAAGAAGAAAAGGGGTAGCAACCTAAACTTTACACCTTATACAGGAGAAAAAAAAAAACCAACCCAAAAGAGAGAATAGATTTAAGTATAAAAGGTAAAAACCAGCCCAGCACATTGGCTCACACCTGTACTCCCAGCACTTTGGGAGGCTGAGGCAGGCAGATCACCAGGTCAGGAGTTTGGGACCAGCCTGGCCAGCGTGGGGAAACCCCATCTCTAATAACAACACAAAAATTAGCTGGGTGTGGTGGTGAGCGCCTGTAGTCCCAGCTATTCGGGAGGCTGAGGCAGGAGAATCGCTTGAACCCGGAGGCAGAGGTTGCAGTGAGCCGAGATCATGCCACTGCACTCCAGCCTGGGTGGCAGAGCGAGGCTCCATCTAGGGGAAAAAAAAAAAAAAAAAAGAGAGTGAAAACTATATGACACATTTGCCTTCGATTATTCTCCTTTGCCTGTGAAATAAAGTCTAATTCCTTAAAAAAAAAAATCCCAGTTCTGGACTTCCATTTGTACACCTGTGGAAGCCTGAAATAGATTCTTCCACTGCAAATTCGCAGACATATCCTTGGGTGGGGTAGAGGGTGTGTGTGTAGTGAGGTGACACTCTCCCAGCTCTGATACTGCTGGCCAGGCACCATGCTTAAACAATCATCCATAAACCACCAGGGCAAGTGACGCTTTCAGATAAAAAAAACTACCCCAAAGATCAACTAACATGCAAGTTCCTACTCTGTGCCCAGTGCCTTCTAAGCATTTCACCCTTGAAATGTAGAGGTTGGAACAGTGACCCCAGTTTAAGAAAGAATTGTGGCCCCGTGGTAAAAATCCCTTGTCCAAGGTTACCGTTGGTCAAATGGAACTAGCCTTTGAATCCAGACATCCTGACTCCAGAACCTGAGCCCTTAAGCCAATAGTCCCCAAAAGACAGTACGTGGGTCCCTGTATACACAGGTGTGTCCGCAAACTCACTCCCAAATGCATATCTTACGGCACTGGTCAAGTACAGAAATACTCATGGTACAGTTTCCTAGATGATGGAGCTAACAGGGCACTAAGAACCACCTGATCCACCTGCTGAGCTTTTATCATCCCCTGCATGGCTGGTGAGGTGGATGTAGCCCAGGGCTTTCTCCTACTTGAGAGGTATCTTCCCCATGACCCACACCTTTAGAAGGCCAAGTAGGAACCAGACAAGGACCAGGGAAACGGGGCTCCTGTGATGTGCCCCGCCTGGCCCTGCAGCCTTCAGGCAGGAAGTTTATGCCGCCATTCGAAATCAGCAACAAGAAACAAAGGATAAATGCTTGACGGGAGGGACACCCATCTACCCTGATGTGGTTATGACGCATCACTTGCCTGTATCCAAATATCTCATATACCCCATAAATATATACACCTACTAAGTATCCAGAATTTTTTAAATTTAAGTTTAAATTTTAAAAACATCAGTGACAAGAAACAGGATAAATGCTTGAGGTGATGGACAGACTCCATTTACCCCTGTGACTATTACCCAATGCATGCCAGTATCAAAATATCTCATGTACCCCATAAATATATACACCTACTATGTATCCAAAAACTTTTAAGTTTATATTTTTAAAAATCAGCAACAAGAAGGTAAGTTCTTCCTGTGAGAGCATTCTCCTCTGTGCTAATTCCTCTCTCCAGGTCTCTATAAAGAGAGATATTCAGTTGGAAACATAATTTAAGAGTTCTAAATCTCTATTTTCAATCTCTGATATCCTTTCTTCATGATTAAAACACCAAAAGCAATGGCAACAAAAGCCAAAATTGACAAATGGGATCTAATTGAACTAAAGAGCTTCTGCACAGCAGAAGAAACTGTCACCAGAGTGTACAGGCAACCTGCAGAATGGGAGAAAATTTTTGTAATCTACTCATCTGACAAAGGGCTAATATCCAGAATCTACAAAGAACTTAAATTTACAAGAAAAAAAAACCTCATCAAAAAGTGGGCGAAGTATATGAACAGACACTTCTCAAAAGAAGACATTTATGCAGCCAACAAACATATGAAAAAAAGCTCATCATCACTGGTTATTAGAGAAACGCAAATCAAAACCACAATGAGATACCATCTCACGCCAGTTAGGATGGCGATCATTGAAAAGTCAGGAAACAGATGCTGGAGAGGATGTGGAGAAATAAGAACACTTTTACACTGTTGGTGGGAGTGTAAATTAGTTCAACCATTGTGGAAGACAGTGTGGCGATTCCTCAAGGATCTAGAACTATAAATACCATTTGGCCCAGCAATCCCATTACTGGGTATATACCCAAAGGATTATAAATCATTCTACTATAAAGACTCTTGCACACATACGGTTATTGCAGCACTGTTCACAATAGCAAAGACTTCGAACCAACCGAAATGCCCATCAATGATAGACTGGATAAAGAAAATGTGGCACATATACACCATGGAATACTATGCAGCCATAAAAAAGGATGAGTTCATGTCCTTTGCAGGGACATAGATGAAGCTGGAAACCATCATTCTCAGCAAATTAACAAAGAAACAGAAAACCAAATACCGCAGGTTCCCACTCATAAGTGGGAGCTGGACAATGAGAACACATGGACACAGGGAGGGGAACATCACCCACTGGGCCTGTCAGTGGGTGGGGGGCTAGGGGAGGGATAGTATTAGAAGAAATACCTAATGTACATGATGGGTTAATCGGTGCAGCAAACCACAATGGCATGTGTATACCTATGTAACAAACCTGCACGTTGTGCACATGTGCACCCTAAAACTTGAAGTATAATAAAAAAATGAAAGTAGAAAGAGGAAAATAATAAAGATAAAATCAGAAATCAATGCAATACAAAGCATGCAATAGAGAATTCAATAAAGCCTAAAGTTGGTTCTTTGAAAAAAAGAAAAGTAAAGAAATTAAGACAGTAAAAAAAAGAATTCTAAATCTCATTCCCTAGTTTTCTGCTTTACATCTGCCTATTCCAAACAAGAGTATCTGAGGGCTTTAAAAATTAGAGAGGGACAGGGAAAAAGGGTGGAGTGGCATTCTAGTCTCCATCCCATCCTCCTTTCCACCAGAAGATACACAAAGCCCGAACTTGTATGACTCCGCATGCCCCATGTCCAGGGTTCTGATATGGAAGACTCAGTATTGCCCACTCTCCTTCCTTAGAACTCACTCATTTGAGGGTAGGAGAAGCTGTACATGGTCAAGCACAGAGCCTTTGGAGACACACTGCCTGGGCTCATGTCCCAGCTCTCCTGGTCACCAGCTCTGTGACCTTGGGAAATTTACTTAAGCTGTCTGTGCCTCAGTTTCCTTCTCTGTAAGATACAAGTAATAGGACCTCCTTCTTATAAACATAGTGAAGAGTCAGTACAAATGTATAGACAGCATTAAGATAAACGCCTGGTTTATGGCCAGGCATGGTGGCTCACGCCTGTAATCCCAGAATTTTGGGAGGCTGAGGCGGGCAGATCACCTGAGGTCAGGAGTTTGAGACCAGCCTGGCCAACATGGCAAAACCCCGTCTCTACTACAAATACAAAAATTAGCCGGGCATGGTGGCAGGCGCCTGTAGTCCCAGCTACTCGGGAGGCTGAGGCAGGAGAATCCCTTGAACCCGGGAGGCAGAGGGTGCAGTAAGCCAAGATCACACCATTGTACTCCAGCTTGGGTGACAAGAAGGAAACTCCATCTCAAAAAAAAAAAAAAAAAAAAGAGTCAATGTCTGGTTTATAACAGGCACCGGGAAACATGATTATTTTCAACAGCTCTCATAGGCAGTCAGTTCTTTTATAAAGTGATATGTGCATTCTGAAAACTCACCACAGCAGATTACATGGTGCACTAAGACCACAGGGCTTACAGGAGATAGAATCAGTGATCATGTGTGTATATATATAATATATATATAATATATATATTATATATATGTACATATGTACATATATATGTACATATATATTATATATGTATATATGTACATATATATGTATATATATTATATATGTATATATATTATATATGTGTATATATATATTATATATGTGTATATATATTATATATGTGTATATATATAATATATGTGTATATATATATAAAATTTTAAGCAGAAGCTTAAACAGCATGGTTTTGTACTTACTGATTAATTACAAGACACTTTATTACCACAATAAACACTGCACGATCCTATAACACTACAATCAGCCCTGTAACACCTCAGCAGGTCTTGCAATGCCACAGAAGATGTGGCATGTAACTTTACCCTGAGTAAAACATGAACTTTGCTTCTGAATATGGGAAGCATTGCAGCTTGTGAGTTTTTGTGAAGTTAAAGAACAATGATCTGAAATCAGACAGAAAGTGTAGAATGGGCAAGGCTCGTACTGAGGAAGCGGGTAGATGTTTGAGGTATATGCCTGTGTGCATTGTGTACAATCCTACATGGCTCTGCTCAGCTGAGTGCAGGGTCGGTGGGTTGCGGGGGCAGGGTGGGGGTTGTTGTGGTTTCTTAGTGTTTCTCTTGGGCAAAACCATGCATAAGCTAACATGAAATCTGTGCTGCACTCAAATTGTTCCCAGTACGACAATCACACTGGGACAAATTTGCATGTTTAAAAGAAGCCTGGGCTGGGCGCGGTGGCTCACACCTGTAATCCCAGTGCTTTGGGAGGCCGAGGCGAGCAGATCACGAGGTCAGGAGATTGAGACCATCCTGGCTAACACAGTGAAACCCCGTCTCTACTAAAAATACAAAAAAATTAGCCGGGTGTGGTGGCAGGCGCCTGTAGTCCCAGCTACTTGGGAGGCTGAGGCAGGAGAATCGCTTCAACCTGGGAGGCAGAGGTTACAGCAGTGACCTTAGATCACACCACTGCACTCCAGCCTGGGCGACAGAGTGGAGACTCAGGCTCAAAAAAAAAAAAAAAAAAAAAAAAGAAAGAAAGAAAGAAAGAAAGAAAAAGGCTTATAACATAACTGAATGTGCCTCTTCCGATTCCCTTTCTTGCCTTTGCTACTCCTTCCCAGGCTAGAGCACTAAATCTTTATAGCCTTTATGCCTTTAAACATCATACTGTCATAGATTATCAAGGAGGATTTGTAGGGGGAGATCGGCAGTGTGGAATGACCCCACAAAAACCCAGTGGCTACCTCCTTGCCTCAGGAGTACCAAGCAGCCCTCCCGCCTTCCTTCTTGAGGACTCTCACCTTTCATCTCGGCTCTAACTTTCTCACACAATGAGGTCAGATTCATTGTCTGGAAGATGCCGAGGACCACTTTCCATGCCTGACCTTTTGGGAAGTGTTCATCCAAAAGAAAGGACAGATTCAAAGGGTCGGCAGCTCTCAAGTTTGCCCAGGGGATACGCGGGAAGTGCCCCTGGGGGGCCGACCAGAAGTCCATCAGCTGCTGGGGTTCCAAGCAAAGCTTGAATTCCTCCAGCTGATACTGATCCAGGGCCATCAGGTAAGGCAGAAGCCCTTGGTTGGTACCACCGTTGGGGCAGGTGATTACAGAAAAGTTCATCTTGCCCAACACATGCAGTTTCTCACTTCAGCAAAGGACTCCTATATCCACAGGACACTTGTGACCTGCAGAAAAGGAGAGAGTTGAAATCATAAGCCATAAATATCACCTCCTCTCACTGTCTTGCCTACACATTTGAGTATTTTCGCTTCACAGTACTTCCTGCTACTTGTGTTCGTACACTTTTTTGTTGTTGTTGTTGTTTTGTTTTTTGAGATGGAGTCTCGCTCTGTCCCCCAAGCTGAAGTGCAATGGTGCGATCTCGGCTCACTGCAAGCTCCGCCTCCCGGGTTCACGCCATTCTCCTGCCTCAGCCTCTTGAGTAGCTGGGACTACAGGCGCCCGCCACCACGCCCAGCTAATTTTTTTTGTATTTTTAGTAGAGATGGGGTTTCACCGTGTTAGCCAGGATGGTCTCGATCTCCTGACCTTGTGATCCGCCCGCCTCAGCCTCCCAAAGTGTTGGGATTACAGGCGTGAGCCACCGGGCCCGGCCTCAACTGGGTATTTTCTCTGGCAACCTTACCTAGACTCGAGATCACTGGCTTTCATCCCATCCCAGAAGGAACAATGCCATCAGCACCTGATTTATCTGCCTTACTAACAGTGACAGCTGTCCTAGAAAAGTTACAGGTGCATGATGGTACTTACCAACTCACATTCAGAGGGTTCACCTGAAATGTGAATAAGAAAAACATTGAAGTGAATTAGTCACAGTAAAGATCAAAGACATTTGAGAGATGGGAACGGGGGAAACTAATCAGGGAGAAGGGGTAACAAGGAGAGAAAATAGAAGTTTCCGCCCATCACGATTTTAGCCACCAGGCAGCTAATGGTGATTGAGACAGATCTGCCACTATTCCCCCATAGAACCTGGTCCGGCATGTATGCTGGGTCATGTCAAAATACCAGGTAGCACTGAAGGCAACAGAAAGACAGCAGAACAAAAGACTTTTTTTTTTGTAATGGAGTTTTGCTCTCGTTGCCCAGGCTGGAGTACAATGGCTGGATCTCGGCTCACTGCAGTCTTTGCCTCCCAGGTTCAAGTGATTCTCTTGCCTCAGCGTCCGAGTAGCTGGGACTACAGGTGCATACTGGCCTTGGCCTCCCAAAATGCTGGGATTACAGGCATGAGCCACCATGCCTGGCCCAAAACACTATGCTTGAAGCTACTGGTGTGTGACCCCCGAATGTCTCCCAAAGAGAAATCTCCAGAAGAGATGTATGTTAGGACCTACCCTGGCAGCCCAAATTCATTGGACTACTACTCCAGAAATTGTTGGAGAAAAGATGGGGAAGGACACACAGAGGAAAACTTGAAACATCATGAAGAAAAACCCTTTCAGGTATTAGCAGGGAGGGTAAAGACTAGGGGAAAAGCTTATTTGAGAATCAAATGACATTAAGCTATCATTGAACACCCAGTAGAAGCTGAGCAAGGGGGCTGGGCGCGGTGACTCACACCTGTAATCCTAGCTTTAGGAGGCCAAGGTGGGCAGATCACATGAGGTCAGGAGCTTGAGACCAGCCTGGCCAACATGGTGAAACCCCGTCTCTACCAAAAATACAAAAATTAGGTGGGCATGGTGGTGGGTGCCTGTAATCCCAGCTGCTCAGGAGGCTGAGGCAGGAGAATAGCTTGAACCTGGGAGGCAGAGGTTACAGTGAGCCGAGATAGCACCACTGCACTCTAGCCTGAGCGACAAGAGCAAGACTGTCTCGAAACAATAAAAAAAAAAAAATCACTCCATGCTGCACTTCTTTCGTTGTATGTCTCTTGTTTAAATTTTTAAACCAAGAAGATAAGAACTGAGGTATCACATCAGCCACCAACAAACTCCTCCAAGATTATAGGGTTAGGTTCCCGTGAGCCTCTCGTCACATTTTCATCCACTAGTCAATACATAACATTGTTTTATATGTGTCTCTGTTTAAGGACACCTAATTTAATACATATTGTTGATTCATTAACATTGAGCCCACTGCCACCAACACTATAGCTCATGCCTGAAAGAAGCTCATCTAACGCATGCAGTGTCTTCAGAACTCACATCCCAGCCTTCTTGCGTGTCGAGCACCAGACAGAACTTCCACACTACACAAGGGGACGTTTAGACAGCAAAGTCACCGACGAAAAGCCCAGAAATGCAAAAACAGGGCACTAAGTAGACCCACCAGCACTGCCTTATCTGACCTCAGCTCGAATTTTTCCTGGCCCTGTGCACGTCTGGATGACTTTGAAAGCTCTGCAAATATTGATTTGGGGGTTGCCAGCAGATCTTAGCGTGTAGATGAATTCACAGACATGGAATCCACAAATAAAGAGGATGAACTATAATTAGAATGAAGCATGTTGGGTATGAGACCCACATGGTGCCATGAAGTTATACAGCAAGTAGGCCAAGTCCATAGGACTCGAAAGGAAATTCCTCCAAACTTGATGCATGCATCAGATTGAGCCAAGGAGGGTGGGAAGAGGATTAGGGGGTAGAGCGGTCAGTGAAAACAGCAAGTGCAAAAGCCCTGGAGGGAAAAAAAATACAAGAACAGAGAAATTCAGCTAGAAAGTCTCACACAACTGCGGAATCCCCTTGGTTGAGGAGATGGAAAGCCCCTAATCGAAGAAGGAAGTGTGTGCGATCAACTCTTGCTCCTAAGAAAACACCAGCAGGATACAGTGGAGTGAAAGGTCCCAGAGAAAGGTGAAACCTTAGAGCAGAGAGAGGAGACGTCTCTTACCAACCAGACTTTGAATCTCACATGAGTTTCCAGAGGCTCTGATTCGGGAAACCCCATAGAAGTAGTCACCGCCACCCCCTCCTCACCTCTGAGCAGCCCTCGGGTCCGTCTGCCTCCTCTTAGCTGTGTCTCGGGGCCTCCTGTTTATAGCTCTCTTCCCGCTCCCTTTCCCCAGCACAACTCGGGGTCAGTTGAGAAGCTGACAAGACTCAGCTGCGACGTACTATCTCTGGTTTTTCTCCTCCAGATCTAGATAATCACAGGATTCTTCAGGCTGGGAGGAAGAACTGGGTTTAAAGACCATACTATCCTGAAGTAAATGGAGCCATCCACGCCAGCAAAGAGCCACAGGTGGGAGTAATGCCTGTGATTACCCCTCCTACCATCTGGGCGATCTCAGGGGGCAATGAAAGACGAGAGGGAGAAAGAGGTCGTGAGACCCTAAAATCACGGTTGCCGCCACTTACAGGACTGTGTCTTCTTCCAACTGCAGGAGAAATGCTCCTTCCACAATTCCATCATGAATACAAAGGATTTTCCACCGAAGTCAGGAACAAGATGAGGATAGTCATAACTCCGCTGCTATTCAACATTCTGCTGGAGATGTCAACCAATTCTACCAACAATGTTAGCTAGTTTTAAACTCGGGTTACAGGCTTTAAACTAGCAATTGGAAAGCAATTAGAGAGAGGTATAATAATTGGAAAGCAACAGGTAAAACTACATTTGCAAACTTGATTATGTACCCGGACAATGCAAAAGACTGCATGGGAGAACTCCTATTAACAACAAGAGAAATTGGTATTACAACAGGTAATAAAATAAGTATTCAAAAATCAATAGACTTCAAATATGGAAACTCAAAACACTGGAAAAGAATACCCCTATTTACTATAGCAAAAAAAAAAAAATGAAAAGAAAATGCTTACTTAAAAACTTCAGAAATATCCAAAACTTATGTAAGAAAAACTATAAAATACATTTCTGCAAGACCCAACAGTGGACTTAAGCCTTAAAGAAATAAATACCACGTTTTTGCATGGAAAGCTCAACCTCATAAATATATCGCTTCTCTCTAATACAAATACATCAAGGTTTTACCTGGAGGTGCGGAAGTGGATTATAAAATTCAACTGAACCAATCGAATTTGTAGGAATGGCCTGGAAAATCCTGAAAAAGAGGAATGGAGGGACTAAACCTAGCAGATATTAAAATATACCATGAGGCCTTTATGATTAAAATATAGTATTGGCACATGTGCAAACAGACTGGGCAAAGGAACAGACTAGAAAATCCAGAAACAGGGCTGGGCGAGGTGGCTTACGCCAGTAATCCCAGCACTTTGGGAGGCTGAGGAGGGCAGATCACAAGGTCAGGAGATCAAGACCATCCTGGCTAATACAGTGAAACCCCGTCTCTACTAAAAATACAAAAAATTAGCTGGGCATGGTGGCGGGCACCCGTAGTCTCAGCTACTCGGGAGGCTGAGGCAGGAGAATGGTGTGAACCTGGGAGGCGGAGCTTGCAGTGAGCCGAGATGGCGCCACTGCACTCCAGCCTGGGTGACAGAGGGAGACTCTGTCTCAAAAAAATTTTAAAAAAAAGAAAAGGAAAAAAGAAAATCCAGAAATAGAATTATTAACATATATAAATTTGATAAATATTGCATCACTCATAAGTGAGGGAAATTGACTTTTAATAAGCATGGTGATGCTAGATCTGTTTCCTATACAACAGAATAATTTTCAAGCACATCAGAGATTTAAATGCATAAATAAAACTTTAGAAGCACCAGAAGAAAACAATTGAATTCCTCTCAAACCTGATGGTGGGGAAAGCTTTCTTAGCTAAGATTTAAAATTCAAAAGCAATTAGAGAAAAAATAAACAAATTTTATTACAAATGTTTTTTAAGCATTCGTAACAAAAGATGTGTGAAGCAAGGTAAAAAGACAAACTATAAACTGGTAAATATATTTGCAACTTATATCAGAAAGAGTTTATATGCCTAATATTTATTTATCTATTTATTTTTGAGATGGAGTCTCACTCTGTCGCCCAGGCTGGAGTGCAGTGGCGACATCTCCACTCACTGCAACCTCTGCCTCCCAGGTTCAAGTGATTCTCCTGCCTCAGCCTCCCAAGTAGCTGAGATTACAGGCATGTGCACCCATGCCCAACTAATTTTTTTTTTTTGTATTTTTAATAGAGACAGGGTTTCACCATGCTGGTCAGGCTGGTCTCGAACTCCTGACCTCAAATAGTCTGCCTGCCTCAGCCTCCTAAAGTGCTGGGATTACTGGCGTGAGCTGCCATGCCCAGCCTATATGTCTAATCTATAAAGAGCTTTGAAAAATTACCAAAATGAAATGGAGAAATTAACAATTGTTTGTAAGCAAAGAAATGCCAATGACTCTTAACCATCTGAAAACATGCTGAATCTCCTATACAATAAGAGAAATGCAAGTTCAAAATTATACACATTCTTGGCTATTTCCTGTAAACCTAATGAAAACTATTTTACCTTTGATTTTCTCTCTGCTGTTGTCTGAAGACGCATCATCATAACCTTTGTGAATATAAAACTCATACATAGCCCGGGCATGATGGCACGTGCCTATAATCCCAGCACTTTGGGAGGCTGAGGCAGGAGATCCCTTGAGGCCAGAAGTTCAAGACCAGGCCAGGCTGTTTAACCTGTGATACCCCCGTCTCTACAAAAAATTAACCATGAGTGTTGTCATGCACCTATGGTCCCTGTCGTCAGAGGCATGTGAACCAGAGCAACTCCATCTTGAAAAGGAGCTGGGTAAACTGAGGCTGAGACCGGCTGGGCTGCATTCCCAGATGTCTAAGGCATTCTAAGTCACAGGATGAGATAGGAGGACAGCAAAAAATACAGGTCATAAAGACCTTGCTGATACAATGGGTTGCAGTAATGAAGCCGCCAAATCCCACCAAAATCAAGATGGCCAGGATAGTGACCTCTGGTTGTCCTCACTGCTACACTCCCACCAGAACCATGACAGTTTACAAATGCCGTGGCAACGTCAGGAAGTTACCCTATATGGTCTAAAAATGGGAGGCATGAATAATCCACCTGTTGTTTAGCATACCATCAAGAAATAACCATAAAAATGGCAACCAGCAACCCGAGGGCTGCTCTATGGAGTAGTCATTCTTTATTCCCTTATTTTCCTAATAAACTTGATTTCACTTTACAAACACACTCTGAATTCTTTCTTGCAAGAGATCCAAGAACCCTCTCTGGGGATCTGGACCGGGACCCCTTTCCTGTAATGCCGTTTACTCGAGAGGCTGAGGCAGAAGATTACTTGAGCCCAGGAAGCCGAGGCTGTGGGGTGAGTTATGATTGCACCACTGCACTTCATCCTGGGTCATGGAACGAGACCCTGTCTCAAAAATACACAAATAAAATAAAATTGAAAAAATTAAAACTCCTATGTAAAAACTGTTGATATTCTATCCTGAGTTGATGCAAACTTGATAAAGTTGGTTATCTTGTGGGTTTTCCCCCTTCAACTATAGGTGATTGTTATTATTATTATTATTATTATTATTATTATTATTTTGAAACGGAGTCTCGCTCTGTCACCCGGGCTGGAGTGCAGTGGCACAATCTCAGCTCACTGCAATCTTGGCTGTCCAGGTTCACGCCATTCTCCTGCCTCAGCCTCCCGAGTAGCTGGGACTACAGGCGCCCGCCATCACACCCGGCTAATTTTTTGTGTTTTTAGTACAGACGGGGTTTCACCATGTTAGCCAGGATGGTCTCGATCTCCTGACCTTGTGATCTGCCCGCCTTGACCTCCCAAAGTGCTGGGATTACAGGTGTGAGCCACCGCGCCTGGCCCACTAGTGGTAATTTTTTTAAAAGAAAATTCCTCAAGCCAGTCCTTCCCAACACCCCCTCCCTTGTACTCTCTGCTGGTGAGTTTTCCTTCTCCCACAAGCTCTGTCTCTGGGTCTCCCTGAGACTGGGCCCGTTGTATGTGGGACCTAGACTGAGCCCTGATGATCTTGAGGCCCTCCTTTTGCTCGATACAATTATATCCCAAGTAGAAGAGATGAACATGTAAACAAGATGAGCCAGTGAATGACTCTGGATGTTTCCAAATGGGAAGTGGCACTTTCGGACTGAACACGGTGTTAGCCTTCTAAGGAGACTGGGAAGCTCTCCAAACATGTAACTTTCTGTTGCTTGTTCTTCTAGACCTAAGAGGCAAGGGAAGAGTTTCCTTTACAAATTGGAAGCACCTGTAGGATCAAGACCTGCAGCCCATTCATTCTGAATCAAGGGAGCTAAATGCCTTCCAATCGGTGCAATGCAGAGGAATTCTAGTGAGCCAGCCCCCGCCAATGGGAAGAGAAGGTGCCAATTGCCTGAATTCCCCGGCACCTATAAGGGTTGGGGGGTGGGGCAGACCAGGCGATCTCCGTTTTGGGAGATGCTTTTGACAGGAAGGAGCAGGAAGAATAATTCTCTACAGAGGTGAGCTTTGTTTTGTTTTGTTTTGTTTTGTTCTCTTCTCTTTTCTACCTACTCTTTTCCTCATCATCCACTTCCTTGCAGTTACAATGGCTAGACCCTTGAGTTGACGGCACCCAGTGGGCCCATACTGAAAGTCAAAAGTGAGAGCTAGAGATTCAACTGCAAACATAACCAGCTCTCATTCATAAAATCCTTGCCCATCTCTGAAACTCAGCTTTCCTGACCCCGAAGTGGAGTCCTAAATTCCCAAGTTTTCTTTCAGCTCTGAGGGTCTGAGAGCCAGGAGACTCATAGCACTAGCAAAATTCTAAGACCTGAAAGAGATGTCGTGGGGTCTCCAGGTGTCCAGAGGTCTAGAGTAGCCACTGACAGATGTAGTCAGAAAAAAATCAAAATAGCTGTAGACGCGAAGAAGAAATCGCGAGGCACAGAGAAAGGAAGCCGCAAGGATTAAGCAGCACTGACTTTGACACTGCCCCTCTGCAAATATTCCTTCTCAATAAACGCAGATGTGTCACCCACACGGCTCGGCTCGTGGGCTTAGGAATTTGGTCAGGTTCCACCTGCTGGTTTCCAACACTCACAGCTTGGGCTGAATTTACTTAACTTAGTTCAACTTCCGTTTTCTCTTTTGTAAATTGGACGGAAAAGGATTCATGGGATATAATTCTTACCAAAACGTAGAGTTATATGGACTCTAGGGTGATCAAGACGTGACCACAGAACCAAATGGAGATGACAGACTTTTATCTTTTAAAAATGTTTACCCGTTAGAATAGCTATGTTTAAAATGGAAAATAATCAGTGTTGGCAAGAATGTGGAGAAAATGAAACTTTAGTGCATTGTTGATGGGGATGGGAAATGGAAAATAGTATGGCGGTTCCTCCTGCTGACCTCAGGTGAACCACCCACCTCGGCCTCCCAAAGGGCTGGGATTACAGGCATGAGCCACCGCACCTGGCCTGCTTTTTAATTTTTAATTTTTCTGGGTACATAGTAGAGGTATATATTTATGGGGTACACGAGATGCTTTGATATGGGTATGCAATGTGTAATTACCACATGATGGAGAATGGGGTATCCGTCCCCTCAAACATTTATCCTTTGTGTTACAATCCAATTATACTATTTTAGTTATTTTTAATGTATAATTAAATTGCCATAGACTATAGTCACCATGTTGTGCTATCAAATACAAGGTCTTATTCAGTCCTTCTAATTTTTTGGGCACATTAACCATCCCCTACTTTCCTCCCCACACCCCACAACCCTCCCCAGCCTCTGAACACCACCCTTCTACTCTCTATATCCATGAGTTCAATTGTTGTGATATTTATTTATTTAGAGACAGGTTCTCGCTCTGTCACCCAGGCTGGAGCACAGTGGTGCGATTTCGGCTCACTGCAACCTCCACCTCCCGGGTTCAAGCAATTCTCGTTTCTCAGCCTCCCAAGTAGCTGGGATTACAGGCACCCGCCATCACAGCTGGCTTATTTTTGTATTTTTTGTAGAGACAGGGTTTCGCCATGTTGGCCAGTCTGGTCTCGAACTCCTGACCTCAAGTGATCTGCCCACCTCAGCCTCCCAAAGTGCTGGAATTACAGGCTTGAGCTACCGTGCCCGACCTGTTTTAATTTTTAGATCCCAAAAATATGTGAGAACATGCAATGTTTGTCTTTCTGTGCCTGGCTTATTTCATGTGTAGATGATCCTGATATACTTCTGTAGGGAAGGAAATACTTTTCCCTCTCTCTCTCTTTATTGATCTTAGATTCCATGGCTCTCTCTTTATTGATCTTAGATTCCTTGGCTGGAGTCTGTGCATTAGGCTCATGAAAGACAGATTAACAAAAGCATAGCAAACAGAAGTTTATGTGTGCATACCCATGGGAGCACTCCATGATAAGAACACTAAGGGGTGGTTAGAACTTAGGCTTATATGTCATGCTAACAAAAGAACAATACATTCTTTTTTTTTTGAGACGGAGTTTCACTCTGTCGCCCAGGCTCACTGTAACCCCCGCCTCCCAGGTTCAAGCAATTCTCCCGTCTCAGCCTCCCGAGTAGCTTGGATTACAGGTGCCTGCCACCACTCCCAGCTAATTTTTGTACTTTTAGTGGAGACAGGGTTTTGCCACATTGGCCAGGCTGGTTTCGAACTCCTGACCTCAGGTGATCCGCCCACCTCGGCCTCCCAAAGTGCTGGGATTACAGGCGTGAGCCACTGTGCCTGGCCAGAACAATACATTCTCAGAGAAGTGAAAAGACAAATGAGAAAGACCTCGAATTCCTGGGGGGGTAAATTGTGAGAAGGTAAATGTATGGGGGAGAAAATGGAGGATGAGGGCTAGTTCATAAGGTTTCTTGTGTAGATTTTTCTGGCGCCCTCGCACGGCTGTACGCATCTGGAGCTTGTCTCCGGTGATTAACTTCTGTGTTTCCTGGTAGAGAAGGGGAAAAGGGGCACCTTTACAAACTGATGTCTTGCATTTAGGCAAATCAAGGGAAGACAGAGAATTTTTCTTGTGTCTGCTCCTTCTCAAGTATCTTCAGCTCAAAATAGTCCATTTGAAATATACAACAAATTATTATGAACTATAGTCAGGCTACTGTGCTATCAAATGCTAGAGCTTACTCCTTCTATCCATTGCATTTTTGTGCCTATTAACAAACCGCTCTTCATCCAACCCCTCCCACCTGCCTTTCCCATCAATATGTACAATTATCACGTACCAATTTTTAAGAATGAGTACAACAAACTGGAATATTTGGGGGTGGCGTATTCTGCCGTCCCTCATTTCTCTGAAAGGCCAGGAACTCCTTGCTCAGACCCATCAACCCACCTGCATCTGGACGTGTGCTATCCACCCTCTTCCTGCCAAGAACACTTCAGACCCAGCCTGTGTCCTCAATTATACCCCTTCTCCTGCTGTTATTTCCTCACATGCCAACACTACTTTTCTCTTCTCTACTCCCTTGAATGTACAGACATCCCACAGCATTTCCATCTTTAGGAAAAAAAATTTTTTTTTTTGAGACGGAGTCTCTCTCTGTCACCCAGGCTGGAGTGCAGTGGTGTGATCTCGGCTCACTGCAACCTCCACCTCACAGGTTCAAGCAATTCTCTGCCTCAGCCTCATGAGTAGCTGGGATTATAGATGCCCACCACCATGTCTGGCTAATTTTTGTATTTTTAGCGGAGATGGGGTTTCAACACCTTGGCCAGGCTGGTCTCGAACTCCTGACCTCAGGTGATCCACCCACCTCGGCCTCCCAAAGTGCTGGGATTACAGGCATGAGCCACTGCGCCTGGCCTGATTTTTTTTTTTGATGCATAATAACTGTATGTATTTATGGAAAGGGGAGCAGGGAGGAGGGATAAAGAGGTTGGTTCGTGGGTATTGGAAAGGGAAGAGGGAATGAGATAGAAGATGCCCCACTGCTGCCTTTGAAGAAGGAGGAAGGAGCAAAAATCCAAGGATGGCATGTGGCTTCTAGAAGCTGGAGAAGGCCAGGAAACAGATTTTCCCCCTAGAGTCTCCAGAAGGAAACAGCCCTGCCAACACCTCAATTTTAGTCCAGTGATCTTAGCCCATTTCAGGCTTCTAGCCTCCCTAACTGAATGTTTTATCTTAAAAATACTGTGTTGTCGGCCAGGTGCGGTGACTCCCACCTGAAGTCCCAACACTTTGGGAGGCTGAGGCAGGTGGATCACGAGGTCAAGAGATCGAGACCATCCTGGCCAACATGGTGAAACCCCGTCTCTACTAAAAATACAAAAATTAGCCGGGCGTGGTGGCAGGTGCCTGTAGTCCCAGCTACTCGGGAGGCTGAGGCAGGAGAATTGCTTGAACCTGGGAGGCGGAGGTTGCAATGAGCCGAGATCGTGCCACCGCACTGCAGCCTGGGTGACAGGGTGAGACTCTGTCTCAAAAAAAAAAAAAAAAAAAATACTGTGTTGTCTTAAGCCACCAAATTCATGGTAAATTCGTCACACTAGTACAACAACTCACAATTCTTCTTTCCAGGATTATGTCTATAGCTCCCTACCCTTGTTCTCAGTAGGAGAGCCAGCCAGAAGAATCCTTCTAAAAATTATAGCCATCCCACGCCAGTCCAATCAGGTCCTGTGTGACCTCTTGAGATCACCTCCACTGTCTTCCTCTTGCCCATTCACCTCCACTCACCCTGGTCCTGCTGTTTCTCAACAGCTCCAGGCACGTCCTGGCCATAGGGTGGTGGTCCTTGCCCTTCTGTCTGGAACTCATCTGATAGCCACACAGCCCATTCCGTGACCTCTTACCTCCTCCTCTCCTCCAAGCTTTTGCTCAGACATCCCTGCTTCAGTGAGCCCTTTCGTCAGCCTGTTACAAATCGCAGTAGGCTATTTCTCACTTCCTGTTCTCTCTCTTGCCTCTCCTTTTTCCCATGGTGTGTATAGTCTTCCATCGCATCAGTGTGCTCCCATGGGCATGCACACATAAATAAACTTCTGTTTGCTGTGCTTTTGTGAATCTGTCTTTCATGACCCCAATGTACAAGCCTCCAGCCAATGAATCTAAGATCAATAAAGGGACAGAGAAAAGCTTTTCCTCCCCTACACTTTATCTTCATTCACTGAAATGTTAGCCACATGAGGACAATTTTTTTGTGTATCTTTTGCTCACCAATGTATCCCCAGTGCCAAAAATAGAGAGTTTGGCATAATATTTGACACTGGGATATTTCAGTGAGTAAATCCAGAAGGACTGTGTTATGAACTGAATGTCTGCGTCCCCCCAAAATCCACAGGCTGAAACTCTAACCACCAAGGTAACGGTAGAAGAAGGCAGGGACTTTGGGAGGTGATTAACTCATGGGGCCAGAGCCCTCATGACTGGGACACCAGCCCTTATGAAAGAGCCTCCAGAGAGCTCCCACACCCCTTCCTCCATGTGAGGAGGACACAGCAAGAAGGTGCTCTCTATGAACCAGGAAGCTGCCCTCACCAGACACTAAATCTGCCAACCCCTTGATCTTGGACTTCCAGCCCCCAGAGCAGTGAGAAATCAATGTCTGTTTTTACTAAGCCACCCAGTGTATGGTATTTGTTATGGCAGTCCAAACAGACTAAGACAGACTGGCTTGTGCACACACCATCTCACATGTGCAAGTGTATCTGTAAGGTGCAGTTTTTTTGTTGTTTTTGTTTTTGTTTTGTTTTGTTTTTTGAGACAGGGTCTCACTCTGTCGCCCAGGCTGGAGTGCAGTGGCGCAATCTTGGCTCACTGCAAGCTCCGCCTCCCGGGTTCACGCCATTCTCCTGCCTCAGCCTCCCAAGCAGCTGGGACCACAGGCATCTGCCACCACGCCCGGCTAAGTTTTTGTATTTTTAGTAGAGACAGGGTTTCACCGTGTTAGCCAGGATGGTCTCGATCTCCTGACCTTGTGATCCGCCCACCTCGGCCTCCCAAATTGCTGAGATTACATGCGTGAGCCACCACGCCTGGCCTTTTTTGTTTTTGTTTTTTTCTGAGATGGAGTCTCGCTCTGTTGCCCAGGCTGGAGTGCAGTGGTGGGATCTCGGCTCACTCACTGCAAACTCCCCCTCTTGGTTTCAAGTGATTCTCCTGCCTCAGCTTCCCAAGTAGCTGGGACTACAGGTGCATGCCACCATGCCCAGCCAATATTTGTATTTTTTTTTTTTTTAAGTAGAGACGGGTTTTCACCATGTTGGCCAGGATGGTCTCGATCTCTTGACCTCGTGATCCTCCCACCTCAGCCTCCCAAAGTGCTGAAATTACAGGCATGAGCCACCACACCCGGCCTCAGGTTGCAGTTTTAGAAGTAGAACTGCTGAATTCCATGGCAGTGCACACGATTGGTAGATATTGTGAAAAGGCCTTTCAGATAGGTTCCCCCTGCTTATGTTCCCTTCAGCAGTGAATGAAAGTAAAGCAAAACGATGATGTAACTGCCAACATCCTCCCTTGCCCTGCAAATTTCTTTTCTTTTCCTTTCTTTCTTTCTTTTCTTTTTTTTTTTTTTTTCTTTTTTGAGACAGGGTCTTGCTCTATCACCCTGGCTGGAGTGCAGTGGCATGATATCCACTCATTGCAACCTCTGCCTCCTGGGTTCAAGCAATTCTCTTGCCTCAGCCTCCCGAGTAGCTGGGATTACAGGCACCCGCCACCACGCCCGGCTAATTTTTGTCTTTTTAATAGAGGCAGGGTTTCACCATGTTGGCCAGGCTGGTCTGGAACTCCTGGCCTGAAGTGATCCACCTGCCTTGGCATCCCAAAGTGCTGGGATTACAGGCGTGAGCCACCGCACCCAGCCAGTCCTGCAAATTTCTTAAAGCTGCAGCTCACTGTGGCTGGAACGTGGTCAGCAGTGGTCATGGAATAAGTAGAGGTAGAAAATGTGTGACTGTGTTAGGCTCCTCCGTGCAGCGCCACCCACTGGATTGGAGGAGCACTAGCAAGAGTCAGCCACCCAGGAGCATATCACCTTTGTCCTGGGACCAAGCCCAGCTACTCTGGACCCAAGGGAGGACTGAGTCAATTAAACAAGTTTATCCAGAGGTTTGGGTGTCACAATGTGCACATGTACCCTAAAACTTAAAGTATAATAAAAAATAAAAAATAAAAATAAAAAAAAATAAAAAAATAAAAAAAAAAAATAAGAGGGAGAAGTGTTAAATAAGAAGCTATTGGCCAGGTACAGTGGCTCACACCTGTAATCCCAGCACTTTGGGAGGCTGAGATGGGTGGATCACTTGAGGTCAGGAGTTTGAGACCAGCCTGGCCAACATAGTGAAACCCCGTCTATACTAAAAATACAAAAAAATTAGCCAGGCGTGGTGGCAGGTGCCTGTAATCCCAGCTACTCGGGGGGCTGAGGCAAGAGAATCGCTTGAACCCGGGAAGTGGAGGTTGCAGTGAGCCGAGATCACACCACTGCACTCCAGCCTGGGAAACAGAGTGAGACTCTGTCTCTAAGTAAATAAATAAATAATAAATAAATAAACTATTATTGGAAGTTGGGGCAGGGGGGACAAAAATACACCCATGATCCTTTTTATTTTATTTCTTTTTTACATTTCTTTTAGATACAGGGGTACATGTGCAAGTTTGTTATATAGGCAAACGTGTTATGGGGGTGGGTTTGTTGTACAGGTTATCTCATCACCCAGGTATTAATCCCAGTACCCATTAGTTATTTTTCCTAATCTTCTCCCTCCTCCCACCCTCCAGCCTCTAGCAGACTCCAGTGTGTGGTGTTCCCTCTATGTGTCCATGTGTTCTCATCATTTAGCTACCACTTATAAATGAGAACATGTGGTATTTGGTTTCCTGTTCCTGTGTTAGTTTGCTAAGGAATAATGGTCTCCGGCTCCATCTATGTTCCTGCAAAAAAGAATGATCTCATTCTTTTTTATGGCTGCATAGTATTCCATGGTGTTTATGTACCATATTTTTTTATCCGGTCTATCACTGATGGGCATTTAGGTTGATTC
The DNA here is from genome assembly GCF_028858775.2 of Pan troglodytes. Classification (NCBI taxonomy): domain Eukaryota; kingdom Metazoa; phylum Chordata; class Mammalia; order Primates; family Hominidae; genus Pan; species Pan troglodytes. The sequence goes on from NC_072418.2 coordinate 58,894,952, forward strand.
CATGACTTTGCTATTGTGAATAGTGCTGCAATGAACATACACAGGCATGTGTCTTTATAATAGAATGATTTATATTCCTTTGGATATATATCCAGTAATGGGATTGCTGAGTTGAATGGTAGTTCTCTTCTTAGGTCTTTGAGGAGTTGCCCCACTGTCATCCAGAGTAGTTGAACTAATTTACACTCCCACACACAGTGTATAAGTGTTCCTTTTTCTCTGCAACTTCACCAGCATCTGTTATTGCTTGACTTTTTAATAATCACCATTCTGACTGGTGTGAGATGACATCTTGTTGTGGTTTTGATTTGCATCTCTCTAATACATGATCCATTTTTTAAGAATAAAAACTTTGTTGAATTTGAGATCACTTTTAATCTAATGGAGCCTTCTAACCAACCATATATTTTCTAGATTTTAGCTTCACTGAATTATTTTACCTGCTTCTAATTTTTCTTTTCACTAAACCTTTTGTGAAGGCTTTGATATTTTGCTTGCCTCTTCCCCAAAAGAAGTCATAGAGAATAAAAACTACAAACAATCCATTAGTCTAATGGACTAATCCCAAACATTCAATGCATCTTCAGTTTTTCCACAGGGCAGAGAATCTTTGAGGAAAGGAGGTAAAGGGAGTACCCGGCACGCAGAATACCTGCCAAGTAAGCATTACACTAATCTATCTTCTTGGGTAGTGTTTTCATCTTCTTGTTTTATCGTTTTATGTCTCCACAGGTCTCGTGTTTCTCTCTTCCAATCGGTTGTCTTTATCGTGGACACTGAGGTGTTCTCTGCCTTGACTAAAGATGAGTGACGTGAATCCACCCTCTGACACCCCCATTCCCTTTTCATCCTCCTCCACTCACAGTTCTCATATTCCGCCCTGGACATTCTCTTGCTACCCCGGCTCCCCATGTGAAAATGGGGTCATGCTGTACATGAGAAACGTGAGCCATGAGGAGCTACAACGGTTCAAGCAGCTTTTACTGACTGAGCTCAGTACTGGCACCATGCCCATCACCTGGGACCAGGTCGAGACAGCCAGCTGGGCAGAGGTGGTTCATCTCTTGATAGAGCGTTTCCCTGGACGACGCGCTTGGGATGTGACTTCGAACATCTTTGCCATTATGAACTGTGATAAAATGTGTGTTCTAGTCCGCAGAGAGATAAATGGTGAGTGTTGATCTGGTGGATAAAGTGGGGGTGGGCTTGGCTGCTGGGCAGCTAAACTACTCTAGTCGCCACCCCTATCACTTATCGGCCTTCTGAGCAAGAAAGCAAACAGTGGAGGAAGATAATGGATCTAACCCAAAGGCAAAGACTGTCATACGGGCATTTTTTTAATTTTATTTTTCTGAGATGGGGTTTCGCTCTTCTTGCCCAGGCTGAAGTGCAATGGCACAATCTCGGCTCACTGCAAACCCCGCCTCCCAGGTACAGGTGATTCTCCTGCTTCAGCCTCATGAGTAGCTGGGATTACAGGCACCCACCACCATGCCTGGGTAATTTTTTTTTATTTTTAGTAGAGACGGGGTTTCACCATGTTGGCCAGGCTGGTCTCGAACTCCTGACCTCAGGTAATCCGCCTGCCTTGGCCCCCCAAAGTGCTGGGATTGCAGGCATGAGCCACCACGCCCAGCCCATATGGGCCTATATTTTAAAAACTTAACTGAATACTGCTTATATGAGGTGAATGTTAAATGAAGTCATAGAGAAGTAGGAAGTAAAATAGTGGAAAAGCATATGCTATGGAAACAGTAAGCAGAAGAAAGCTGGTATAGCTATGGTGATGTCAGGAGTGCTATATTTAAAGCAAGAAGGTTAAAGACTTTAAAAGGCCATTTCGCAGCAACAAAGGGTGAATCCCACTGGAGGATATTGTAATCCAAAACCTCATCTTCAATATGTATAAAGCAGAGCTGGACTACAGTCGTCCCCTTATCCAAGGTTTTGCTTTCTGAAGTTTGGGTTGATCATGGCCAAAAATAGATGAGTACAGTACAGTGAGATATTCTGAGACAGAGAGAGACCACATTTACATACCATTTATGATAGTATAGTATTATAATTGTTCTATTTCATTATTACTGTTAATCTCTTACTGTACCTAATTTATAATTAAAACTTTTATCATAGATCGGTATGTATTTTTTTTTCTATTTTGAGATGGAGTCTTCATTCTGTCACACAGGCTGGAGTGCAGTGGTGTGATCTCAGCTCACTGCAACCTCCACCTCCCAGGTTCAAGCAATTCTCATGCCTTACCCTCCCCAGTAGCTGGGATTACAGGTGCGCACCACCACGCCCAGCTAATTTTTGTATTTTTAGTAGAAACGGGGTTTCACCATGTTGGCCAGGCTGGTTTCAATTCCTGACCTTAGGTGATTTGCCTGCCTCGGCCTCCCAAAGTGCTGGAATTACAGGTGTGAGCCACCACGCCCGGCCTAGATATGTATTTAAAAAAATCAGTATCCACATGGTTCAGTACTATCCACAGTTTCAGATATCCACCAGGGATCTTGGAACATAGACCCTGCAGAGAAGGGGGGACTACTGTATTGAAGGAAAATACACCAATCCAGAAACATGATAGGAGCTGTGAACCCGCCTCTCCCAATAGCTGATATTACAAGTAGTCAGTCTCATTGGTAAGAATGGAGAAGACGTCAGCTCCACAATTTTAAACATAAACAACAGGAGAGTGGGTGCCCTATGTCTCCTTAGCCACTGGCACCCCAACAGCTGGCTCAGCACCTAGCATGTCATAGGTGCTCAAATATTAGATGGCTAGAGAGTAATTGATTGTGAAAAGGGACTTTCTTTTGATAAGGCAGCCTAGGAAGTCCTCTTTGAGGAAATGATGCTAAGGTTGAGACGTAACACAGGAGGAAATAGCTCATGATGTGAAAAGGAGAGAGAGTCACCAGAAAAGAAAATCAGAGGGGATGGAAACCCCGTGACCCAGTGGTAGAGAAAATCTCAGTGTTAAACAGAAAATGTTAATATTTACGAAAACCTGATGAAAAATACACAGAGAGGCCAGGCACGGTGGCTCACGCCTGTAATCCCAGCACTTTGGGAGGCAGAGGTGGGCGGATCACCCAAGGTCAGGAGTTCGAGACCAGCCTGGCCAACATGGTGAAACCCGGTCTCTACTATCTACTAAAAGTACAAAAAAAAAAAAAAATAGCTGGGCGTGGTGACGGATGCCTGTAATCCCAGCTATTCGGGAGGCTAAGGCAAGAGAATTGCTTGAACCCAGGAGGCAGAGGTTGCAGAGGGCTTAGATCATGCCACTGCACTCCAGCCTGGGTGACAAAAGCAAAACTCCATCTCAAGAAACACACACACACACACACACACACACACACACACAGAGACACAGAGACACACATACGCAGTTGATCCTCATTATTCATGGATTCTGTATTCGTGAATGTGCCTACTCATTAAAATGTATTCGTAACCCCCAAATCAATAGTTACAGTGCTTTCAAGATCATTCCCAGACAGCAACGCAGCAAAAAAATCGAGCTGACCTCCTAGCCAGTCAAATAAGGTGATGCTCTGCCTTCTGGCTTTAGCTCTCACCCTGTAAGCCGGTATCATTTCCACGCCTATTTGGTGCCACACTTTTGTGCTTTGAGTTGGTGGTTTTGCTGTTTAAAATAGCACCCAGGCCGGGCACGATGGCTCACGCCTATAATCCCAGCACTTTGGGAGGCCGAGGCGGGAGGATCATGAGGTCAGGAGTTTGAGACCAGCCTGACTAACATGGTGAAACCGCATCTCTACTAAAAATACAAAAATTAGCCGGGCGTGGTGGCACACGCCTGTAGTCCCAGCTACTCGGGAGGCTGAGGCAGAAGAATCGCTTGAACCCAGGAGACAGAGGTTGCAGTGAGCTGAGATCACACCACTGCACTCCAGTCTGGGTGACAGAGTGAGACTTAGTCTCAAAAAAAATAAGAATAAAAATAAAAATAAAAATGGTACCCAAAACTAGTGCTGATGTGCCTTTCCATGTTCCTCAGGGCAAGAAGGCCATGCTGTGCCTTAGGGAGAAAATACACGTGTTAGCTGAGCTTCCTTCAGGCAGGATTTATCAGTGTGGTTGACCATGAGCTCAATGTTAATTAATCAGCAATATATACTAAATAAGGTGTCTTTAAACAAAAACACATGTAAAACAAGTTTTTATATTGATCAGTCGATGAAAATGTTGTAACCAGAGACTAGCAGGAAACAAACCTTGTGTTTTCCTGGAGGCAATGGTTCAGTATTAGTGAATTTGGTGTTCACAAGAATTTTATAGACGAGAACTACCACACATAACAAGAATCAATGACTATATGTGTATGTGTATGTAGAGATATACACGTGTATGTACACATATATGCACACATACATAGATATTAAGCTAGAAGTTCCTTGGTATCCATGGGGGATTGGTTCCAGGCTCTCCCTCAAGGGTACTGAACAAATTCATGGGTGCTCAACTCCTTCATGTAAAATGGCATAGTATTTGCATAGAACCTATACACATCCTCCCGCAGACTTAAAATCACTCTAAATTACTTATAATACCCAACACAATGTAAATGCTATGTAAATAGTTGTTATCCTGTATTGGGTTTTTTATTTTTTTTGAGACAAGGTCTTACTCTATTACCCAGGTTGGAGTGGAGTGGTATGATCATGGCTCCCTTCAGCCTCTGCCTCCTGAGCTCAAGCAATCCTCCTGCCTCAGCCTCCTGAGTGGTTAGGACTATAGGCATGCCACCATGCCTGGCTAATTATTTTTTATTTTTTTAGTAGAGTTGAGGTCTTGCTATGTTGCCCAAGCTGGTCTCGAACTCCTTGGCTCAAGCAATCCTCCTGCCTCAGCCTCCCAAAGTGCTGGGATTACAGGCGTGAGCCACAGTGCCCAGCCTTGTATTGGTTTTTTAATTGTATTATTTTATTGTTGTATTTTTATTGGGTTTTTAGTTTATGTTCCATCCTCAGTTGGTTGATCCCACCGATGTAGATCCCATGGTAATGAAAGGCCGAGTGGACGTATAGATACACCCCTACGTAGATATTAAACTGTGTATGGATTTTACATACACATGTGTGTGTATGAGTATGTGTGTATTTATATTTCTCCCTCAGTGTCTGGCTGGGCTATCCATTTATAACATGTTTTTGAACACCTTACTCAATGCATTGTAGAACAACACCTTTTCTCATTTCCTAAAATTGCTGTGATAGAGATAGATCTAGGTGATTTTCTTCTCCCTGAACGGAGGTGGTGAGAGGATGAGACTCTGAAGCCATGTGGCCGCTTTTGTCCTAAAAAGGCCATTGGCTCCATGCTGTTTCCCTGCTACCAAGATCTTATCATTCCCGTGGAACAGCCTCCTTTTTTCTGTTCCAGCCATTCTACCTACCTTGGAACCAGAGGACTTGAATGTGGGAGAAACACAGGTGAATCTGGAGGAAGGAGAATCTGGTATGTGCCTGTATCACAGCAGACCCTGGTGAAAACATGGGCTATGGACTGGGATGAGCTGCTCAGTTGCTAAGGCAAGGCAGATTTTAAGTTACCATGTCCAGTGTTTCTTCTACAATCAGAATCAACATGGCGAAACTCTGTCTCTACTAAAAACACAGAAACTAGCCGGGTGTGGTGGCAGGTGCCTGTAGTCCCAGCTACTTGGGAGGCTGAGTGAGAAGAATTGCTTGAACCGGGGAGGCGGAGGGTTGCAGTGAGGTGAGATCACGCCACTGCACTCTTGGGTGACAGATTGAGACTCCATCTCAAAAAAATAATAAAATAAAAAAACAGACACAAACCATTGGCTCAGCGGTCCCCAACCCCCGGGCCATGGACTAGTACCAGTCTGTGGCCTGTTAGGAACTGGGCCACACAGCAGGAGGTGAGTGGCAGGGAGCAACCAAAGCTTCATCTGTATTTACAGCTGCTCCCTATTGCTCACATTACCTCCTGGGCTCTGCCTCCTGTCAGATCAGCAGTGGCATCAGATTCTCATAGGAGTGCAAACCCTCTCGTGAACTGTGCATGCGAGGGATCTAGGCTGTGCTCTCCTGAGAATCTAATGCCTGATCCGTCACCGTCTCCCATCACCCCTGGATGGGACCATCGAGTTGCAGGAAAACAAGCTCAGGGCTCCCAGTGACTCTACATTATACTGAGTTGTATAATTATTTCATTACATATTATAATGTAATAATAATAGAAATAAAGTACACAATAAACGTAATGCACTTGAATTATCCCAAAACCATCCCCCACCACCTGGTCCATGGAAAACTTGTCTTCCACTTGGGGACCACTTCAATAGAGTGTGTCTCTATTTCTCTCTTTCTTTCTTTTTTTTTTTTTTTTTTTTTTTTTTGAGACGGAGTCTCGCTCTGTCGCCCAGGCTGGAGTGCAGTGGCACGATCTCAGCTCACTGCAACCTTCTGCCTCCCAGGTTCAAGTGATTCTACTGCCTTAGCCTCCTGAGTAGCTGGGATTACAGGCACATGCCACCACGCCCAGCTAACTTTTGTATGTTTAGTAGAGATGGGGTTTCACCATGTTAGCCAGGCTGGTCTCAAACTCCTAACCTCGTGCCCGCGTTGGCCTCCCAAAGTGCTGGGATTGCAGGCGTAAGCCACTTTGCCTGGCTTTTTTTTTTTTTTTTTTTTTTAAAGACAGAGTCTCACTCTGTCACCCACGCTGGAGTGCAGTGGCGCAATCTTGGCTCACTGCAACCTCTGCCGCCTGGATTCAAGCAATTCTCCTGCCTCCACCTCCTGAGTAGCTGGGATTACCAGCGTGTGCACCACCATGCCCGGCTAATTTTTGTATTTTTAGTAGAGACAGGGTTTCACCATGTTGTCCAGGCTGGTCTTGAACTCCTGACCCCAAGTGATCCACCATCCTCAGCCTCCCAAAGTGCTGGGATTACAGGTACAAGCCGCCACACCCGGCCCTCCCAAGTATTTCTGATTTGAATGGAGATAACACGGCTAACACTACAGCAGCTATCTTCTATCTGTGAGGCAAGAAATACAAAGAAAGGGCTGAGAGAATCGTGATGCTGCTGGACCTGAAACTATGGCGCCACTGAACCTAATTTCAACAGCTTTACGCCTGCCATACTTCTCACGTAGAAAGCAGTCCTTGTTTTGTTTAAGCTACTTCAAGCTGAGTTTTCTGTTCGTTGGTGCTTCCTAGTTGACACAGCAGTATCAGGAAAGGTTATTTCATTTATGCAAGGGCATCACGGGGCTTCACGTAGACATTGAGACTGGTTTTCTTATTGCTCTATTAGTTCTTGCGATTCACTCTGATGTCATACCCTTTATTTCTCCCATCTCACAAATCTAGGTAAAATACGGCGGTATAAATCAAATGTGATGGAAAAGTTTTTCCCCATATGGGACTTTACGACTTGGCCTGGAAACCAGAGGGACTTCTTCTACCAAGATGTACACAGGCACGAGGAGTACTTACCATGTCTGCTTCTGCCCAAAAGACCCCAGGGTAGACAGCCCAAGACCGTGGTCATACAGGGAGCTCCTGGGATCGGAAAAACAATCCTGGCCAAAAAGGTGATGTTTGAGTGGGCCAGAAACAAGTTCTACGCCCACAAGCGCTGGTGTGCTTTCTACTTCCATTGCCAAGAGGTGAACCAGATGACAGACCAGAGCTTCTCCGAGCTGATTGAGCAAAAGTGGCCTGGATCTCAGGACCTCGTGTCAAAGATTATGTCCAAACCCGACCAACTTCTGCTGCTCTTGGATGGCTTTGAGGAGCTCACATCTACCCTCATTGACAGACTGGAGGACCTGAGTGAAGACTGGAGGCAGAAATTGCCTGGGTCTGTCCTACTGAGCAGTTTGCTGAGCAAAACGATGCTTCCAGAGGCCACGCTACTGATCATGATAAGATTTTCCTCTTGGCAGACATGCAAGCCCTTGCTGAAATGTCCCTCTCTCATAACCCTTCCGGGGTTTAATACGATGGAAAAAATCAAGTATTTCCAGATGTATTTTGGACACACAGAGGAGGGAGACCGAGTCTTGAGTTTCGCCATGGAAAACACCATTCTCTTCTCCATGTGCCGGGTCCCTGTGGTTTGCTGGATGGTCTGCTCTGGTCTGAAACAGCAAATGGAGAGAGGAAACAATCTCACACATGCATGTCCAAATGCCACCTCTGTGTTCGTCCGGTATATTTCTAGCTTGTTTCCCACCAGAGCTGAGAACTTTTCCAGAAAGATCCACCAAGCACAACTGGAAGGTCTGTGTCACTTGGCCGCAGACAGCATGTGGCACAGGAAATGGGTGTTAGGTAAAGAAGATCTTGAGGAAGCCAAGCTGGATCAGACGGGAGTCACCGCCTTCCTTGGCATGAGTATTCTTCGGAGAATTGCAGGTGAGGAAGACCACTATGTCTTTACCCTCGTGACTTTTCAGGAATTTTTTGCGGCCTTGTTTTATGTTCTCTGTTTCCCACAAAGACTCAAAAATTTTCATGTGTTAAGCCACGTGAATATCCAGCGCCTGATAGCGAGTCCCAGAGGAAGCAAAAGCTATCTCTCTCACATGGGACTTTTCTTATTCGGTTTTCTGAACGAGGCCTGCGCTTCGGCCGTGGAACAGTCATTCCAATGCAAGGTGTCTTTCGGTAATAAGAGGAAACTGCTGAAAGTCATACCTCTGTTGCATAAATGTGACCCACCTTCTCCGGGCAGTGGGGTCCCGCAGTTATTCTACTGTCTGCATGAAATCCGGGAGGAAGCCTTTGTAAGCCAAGCCCTAAATGATTATCATAAAGTTGTCTTGAGAATTGGCAACAACAAAGAAGTTCAAGTGTCTGCTTTTTGCCTGAAGCGGTGTCAATATTTGCATGAGGTGGAACTGACCGTCACCCTGAACTTCATGAACGTGTGGAAGCTCAGCTCCAGCTCCCCTCCTGGCTCTGAGTAAGTGCTTCGGTCCCTCCTTGGGCAGCCCGTCCTACCCGGGGGTCTTGACTATGGTCTCCCGGGTGTTTAGGGGGTCAATCTGCAAACCTTTCTGATCTCTTTCCTAGCCTAGTTTGCACAGTACTTCTGTTGTTTTGTTTTGTTTTGTTTTTTGAGACAGAGTCTCACTCTGTTGCCCAGGCTGGAGTGCAGTGGTGCAATCTCAGCTCACTGCAAACTCTGCCTTCTGGGTTCAAGCGATTCTCCTGCCTCAGCCTCCCGAGTAGCTAGGATTACAAATGCATGCCACTGCACCCGGCTAATTTTGGCATTTTTAGTAGAGATGGGGTTTCACCATGTTGGCCAGGCTGGTCTCAAACTCCTGACCTCAGGTCATCCGCCCACCTCGGCCTCCCAAATTGCTGGGATTACAGGCATGAGCCATCGTACGCAGCCAGTACTTCTGTTTTGAAACAAACATATGTCTACAGTGATACATGTTTGTTTTACAAACTGTCCCAGTTTGTTTAGGATTAAGGAGATTTCTCAGACCCAGGACTTTGTTTTACTGCCAGGACTGAAGATGTTCCTGGGATATAGGACTTTCCGTGCTAAACCTGGGAGAATACTGGGCAAAATGGGATCCCTTGTTCACCCTCCCTCCCTCTGTGCTGCATGCCCATAAAGATGGGACCTTGCTTCTTCTATCACTCCTACTTCTGTTTTTGAGACAGGGTCTCTTTCTGTCACCCAGGAGGGCAGTGGTACGATCGTGGCTTACTGCAACCTCAACCTTCTGGGCTCAAAGAATTCTCCCACCTCAGCCTCCCAGGTATCTGGAATCGCAGGCATGCACCACCATGCCGGGCTAATTTTTTATTTTTTTGGAGAGATGAGGTTTCCCTGTGTTACCCAGGCTAATCTTCAACTCCCGGCCTCAAGCAGTCTTCCCACCTTGGCCTCCCAAAGCACTGGAATTACAGGCATGAGCCGCTGCGCCCAGCCTCACTCCTACTTTCGTGTATCAGAAGCTTTTGGTCTCAAGGAAAGTGCTGCTAATGGAACTTAAAGTGATGATGAAGACACCCTGAATCTGTCTTATCCAATACAGGAACCACTGGCCACAGGCAACCACTGAGCTCTTGGAATGTGGCTGGTATGACCGAGTGAATGAACCTTTACATTTTATTTAACTTTACTGAATTTAAATGTAGATAGCTACATGCAGCTAGTAGCTACCATATCAGACAGCACACCTCTAGAGGGTCTTTCTTTCCGTGTAAAAATATCTTTTCCATCTTGAATTAAAAGAAACAAGCTGGGTGCCGTGGTTCATGGCTGTAATCCCAGCACTTTGGGAGGCCGAGGCAGGTGGATCACTTGAGGCCAGGAGTTCGAGACCAGGCTGGCCAACATGGTAAAACCCCGTTTCTACTAAAAACACAAAAATTAGCCAGGCATGGTGGCGGGCACCTGTAATCCCAGCTACTCGGGAGGCTGAGGCAGGAGAATCACTTGAACCCAGGAGGCAGAGGCTGCAGTTAGCCAAGATCGTGCCACTATCTTAAAAAAGAATATATATATATAGCTTATTTTATATATATATATATATATATATATATCATAAGGTTGTTAAACGTGTTAAAATCTACAACACACTGAATAAGTCCAGTCCTTCATTTAGTGCTCAGTAGATACAAACTGTTACCACTCATGTAATTCCTCATCCCCTCCACTCGACCAAAACTCTTCCAGAAGATCTTTATTTTGGCAAATATAATGGATTTCTTTTTCTTAAGAAGTGGCAAAAAGCACTGACTACTCATTTCTTCATATTGGTTGATATTTATTTGGCAATTGCCATATAGCAGACACAATGTCAAGCACTTGCTTTATGTGAATTATTTCTCCCTTCAACTCCATGTTGCACTGGAGGTCAGGTGTATGAAGCACCTTGTCCAAGGTCACACATCTGGTCGAAGCTAAGACGAGCTAAAATTTGACCCCAGTGGCTATGACGAGAAGAGAGAGGCAATTTAGACTGACCCCTGGCAAGAGAGGGGACATTGTCCTTCTGCTGCATAATGGAAATGCCTTCTTCTTCCTTAACTGCTCTGCAAAAAGGAACCACAATCTCTTCCAGATTCCTGTCTTTCCATGAAAGACTGCATAAGTCTTCAGCATATGGATGTGTAGCGCTAATGCTCATCCTAGACATATACTGGGCTAGTGTGTGGATAGATAAGTAAAAGTTGGTCTCTCCTTATGGGATGAGACATTTAAATTTCAAGTAATTTAAGTTCTGTTCCGTTCTTCACCATGACAAGCAGTGTGCAGGGCTCCTCAGCCATGGCTGAGTTTCTCCAGGGCAGAGGTAAGAAAGCTACAGCCAGGAGGCCAAACCTAGCTTTCTGCTTGTTTAGGTAAATACAGTTTGATTGGAGCCCGGCCATGCTTGTGACATATTGTCTGTGAGTGTTAACCACACTGCCACGGCAGGACTGAGTCATTGCCAGGAAATTTACGGCCAGCAAAGCTGAATATATTTGCTACCTGGTCAATTACAGGAAAAATTTGCCAACCCCTGCTCTAGCGTATATTTTTATTTATTGTCTTATTATCTTTTGTAGAGACGGGGGTCTCACTTTGTTACCCAGCCTGGTCTTGATCTCCTGGGCTCAAGAAATCCTCTCGCCTCTGCCTGCCAAAGTGCTGGGATTACAGGTGTGAGCCACCGCGTCCAGCCAGGGCCTATTTTTTGTTTTTTGTTTGTTTGTTTGTTTGTTTTGAGACGGAGTCTCGCTCTATCGCCCAGGCTGGAGTGCAGTGGTGAGGTCTCGGCTCACTGCAACCTCCACCTCCTGGGTTCACGCCATTCTCCTGCCTCAGCCTCCCGAGTAGCTGGGACTACAGGCGCCCACCAACATGCCAAGCTAATTTTTTGTATTTTTAATAGAGACGGGGTTTCACTGTGTTAGCCAGGATGGTCTCGATCTCCTGACCTCGTGATCTGCCTGCCTCAGCCTCCCAAAGTGCTGGGATTACAGGTGTGAGCCACCACGCCCAGCCAGGGTGTATTTTTTGTTTTTTTGTATGTATGTTTGTTTGTTTGTTTGTTTTGAGACAGAGTCTCGCTCTGTCACCCAGGCTGGAGTGCAGTGGCGCGATCTTGGCTCACTGCAAGCTCCGCCTCCCGGGTTCACGCCATTCTCCTGCCTCAGCCTCCCGAGTGGCTGGGACTACAGGTGCCCGCCAGCACACCCGGCTGATTTTTTGTATTTTTTAGTAGAGACAGGGTTTCACCCTGTTAGCCAGAATGGTCTTGATCTCCTGACCTTGTGATCTGCCCACCTCGGCCTCCCAAAGTGCTGGGATTACAGGCGTGAGCCACCGCGCCCGGCCAGGGTGTATTTTTTTTTAAAGGAATTGCTGCATCATGAGATACTCACACATCACATCTCTAACTTTATCAGCATGGATATCACTTCATATTTCTTGGGTATGTCCCTGAACCAAACTGAGGGTCAGGCTGCTTATTCTCACAGCCCAATAACGAGACGCAGATGAACTGGGAAAGAAGAGAGTCTATTTCTGTAACTGGGTACACAGGGAGAAGGCCAAGAAATATCACCAGACAAACTAAAAATTACAAAGTTTTCCAGAGCTTATATGCCTTCTAAGCTATATGTTTACGTGTAAGTGTTCATTCCTCTGAAGACACAAGTGATTAGCGTCTTCTAATCTATAACAAAGGTCTGAGTCCTGAAGACCTCCGTCTGGAGCCTCAGTAAATTTACTTAAACTAGATGGGTCCAGATGCTGGGGTGATTACCCTTATCTTGTCTCCTGCTAAATCATGGAGGCTTGGGGGGTTCCTTCAGACCCCAATAAAACTTGTTTGTGGAGGTCTGGGAGTTTCTTCAGACCCCCAATAAAAACTTGTTTAATCCTGAGTGGGTCCTGATGAGAATTCCTTCATTATCTTGTCATACCTCAAGGCCCAGGAAAGGCCTGGGCAAAACTCTTGGTGGGCTTTTGTTACATTCCAGCCTTTGTGTGAGGGCACTGGCTCTGTCAGCTTTTAATACTTAACTTACCCGCTCAGTCGGTGCTGAAACTGTTGTAACGGAGGCCTGCCTGTTCAGCTGCTAGCGAAACCTGGCCTGCCACAGGTAGAGTGAATTCTGTTCACTCAGATATTGAATGGCTACATCAGACCATGTTTTTTTCATGTCTACTCCCAACTTATGTGGGCAATTCCAACACACTCCACAAAATCACATTCAAGGGGCCCTCCAGTCCCTGAGGACCTTTTATTAGGGAGGGGAATAAACACCAAAGCTTGTTGTTCAACTTGGTGATAACTGTTGGTCACCCGACTAAGACCTCAAGAATCTAAGCGCAGTGAATCACAATGTCTTTCTATGATGCTGCGTAAAGACCTGACATCCGTAGAAATCTTAAGACACGACATATTTCTTTCATGTTGGTTAGTCCATTGATCGCTTTTGTATGGGTTCCTGCAGGGAGTTGATATCATTCCTACTTATTTGCATTTCTATGTATTTGACGGATGTGAAAATGGATGAATCTATTTCATGGGATTTAAATTTTATGCAAAAATTACATGCTAGTGTAAATATTCTAAAAATTGCTTTTTCATCTCATGTGTCTTGGCCATGTCTATACATGCCATTTTCAATGAAGTATTCTTTGAAAAATAGGTGTGCTAGAGATGATTAAACTGTTTCCCCCTTGACATACTTTTGGGTTGCTTTCAACTATTTCTTTTTTTTTTTTTTTTTTTTTGAGACAGAGTCTCACACTGTCACCCCGGCTAGAGTGCAGTGGAACAATCTTGGCTCACTGCAACCTCCGCCTCCCAGGTTCAAGCGATTCTCTTTGCCTCAGCCTCCCAAGTAGCTGGGATTACAGGTGCCCACCACCACAGCTGTATAATTTTTTTGTATTTTTAGTAGAGACAGGGTTTCACTATTTGGCCAGGCTGGTCTCGAACTCCTGGCCTGGTGATCCGCCTGCCTTGGCCTCCCAGAGTGCTGGGATTACAACGTGAGCCACCGTGCCCGGCCGCTTTCAACTATGTCTTTAATGCAACCAACAACAATCTTCACATGTGTATCTTGGTCAGCCTCTCTGAAAGGATTGTATGGGGAAGAATGAAAGAGAAAGTCAGCAGGTCCTTCTACAGCCAAACTACATGCCAATCTAGCTCTGGATTTTTCTTTCTTGTACTCACTGTGTCAAAAAGATTAATTTTTCCTTTATTCTGATCCTATATTTTTTTTAAAAATAAGAATTATATATACACAGGGTAAGAATGTAGGTACAGAATATAATTCAATCTCTGCCCCCCACATAAATCTCATGTAATTAAAAAAGCAATTCCTGGCTAGGCACGGTGATTCACACCTGTAACCCTAGCACTTTGGGAGGCCAAGGCAGGAGGATCGCTTGAGCCCAGGAATTCAAGACCAGCCTGGGTAACATGGAGAATCCCTGTTTCTACAAAAAATACAAAAATCAGTCAGGTGTGGTGGCGTGTGCCTGTAACCCCAGCTCCTCAGGCAGATGAAGTGGATCGCCTGAGCCTGGGAGTTAGAGGCTGCAGCAAGCTGTGTTCAGACCACTATACTCCAGCCTGGGTGGCAGAGTGATACCTTGTCTTAAATATAAATAAATAAAAAATAAAAGCAACTTCCTTTTTTCCAAGTCATGGGAAAATACAGGGCTCTTATTTGTGACCATGGGTCTCCCTGGAATGAAATGAGAAACCTGGTGATGGTTTTTCTGAGTGCTTTATTTAAATGAGGATGTCTTAAAGTCACTAGAGGCCTGTGGCCCTAACCAGGATAGGGAACACCAGCCCTGGGGTTTCCTCGTAGATTTTCTCCAGTTTAACGAAGAGGTGTTTTCTCTCTTCTCCCTTCCATGTAGAGCACCAGAGAGCAATGGGCTGCATCGCTGGTGGCAAGACTTATGCTCTGTGTTTGCAACGAATGATAAGCTGGAAGTCCTGACTATGACCAACAGCGTTTTGGGGCCTCCTTTTCTGACGGCTCTCGCGGCCTCACTGAGGCACCCTCAGTGCAAACTGCAAAAGCTACTGTGAGTATAACACAAATCCCACTGGAAGGAACTTTATGGAGATGGTTTGTTTCCCATCCACTTTCTTCATTCCCTCTCCACTCACACTAGACTTCCAGAAGGCACCCATGTCCAGCCTTGGACGGAGGTGCAGGAGGAGTGAGTCATGGGGTGCGTGGTGAAGGAAACCACACACAGGAGCCAGGCTGACGGCTCGATCTGTCTCTAGTTACTGTTAGCTTGGTGCAAATGCCATTGCAGTTTTTGCCATTAGTGACATTTGCACCAACTTAATAGCTCTGTGTCCTTAAGTGAATGGTGTACACAGTGGGTCACGGAATTCCTGACATCTCCCTGGTGCACTTCAATGCGCCCATCCATAAAATGTTCAGCCCGGTGCTGTGGCTCACGCCTATTCACTTCAGCTCAGGTGTTCGAGACGAGTCCCAGCTACTTGGGAGGCTGAGGTGGGAGGATCACCCGAGCCCAGGAGGCAGAGGTTGCAGTGATGGTGAGCCATGATCTGGCCACTGCACTCCAGCCTGGGTGACAGAGTGAGGCCCTGTCCCAAAACAAACTATAAATAAATAAAATTAAATGATCATCACAACAGAGAGATGAAATGCAGTCCCGCACGCGAAGCCCACAGGACCGTACCTGAAGCGGAATCAGCACACTGTGTAATCCAGGGTGTGGTGGTTACTCTCTGGAGGGACACCGCCTTACAGAAGCCACGTGCGACCCGAGCACTGAGTATGGTTCACCACTGCATTCCTTTGAAGTATTAATATGTACTATTATCCCCCCACCTTTTTTAAAACAGAGTCTCACTTTGTTGTCCAGGCTGGAGTGCAGTGGCTGGATCTCAGCTCACTGCAACCTCCCCCTCCAGGGTTCAAGCAATTCTCCTGCCTCAGCGTGCCGAGTAGCTGGGACTACAGGAATGCACCACCATGCCCGGCTAATTTTTGTATTTTTAGTAGAGATGGGGTTTCACCATGTTGGTCAGGCTGGTTTCGAACTCCTGACCTCAAGTGATCTGCCCTCCTCAGCCTCCCAAAGTGCTGGGATTACAGATGTGACCCACCACGCCCAGCCCCCATTTTTTAGCAAAGTGAGAGCTGGAGAGGTTAAGTGATTTATCTAAGATCCTGTGGCTGACAAGCCTTAGGTAAATCACTCCAATGCAGACAGCCTTAAGCTCATCTTCCCCAACACTCTGTGCTTCTCTAACACACCACTGTTAGCAGGTGCCTGCGTGGGGTAAGCCTCACCAAAGAGGGCACATTTGAACTGGGTTGGGAAGGATGAGATTTACATGGAAGAGGAGAAACACTACTTCATTTTTTTTCCAGGTGGGGTCTTGCTCTCTTGCCCAGGCTGGAGTACAGTGGCATGATCATGGCTCACTGCAACCTTGACCTCCTGAGCTCAAGCAATCCTCCCACCTCAGCCTCTCGAGTAGCTGGGGCCACAGGCATATCCCACCATTGCCCAGCTAATTTTTTTTTTTTATTTTTTGTAGAGACAAGGTCTCCCTAGGTTGCCCAGGCTGGCTTTGAACTGCTGATCTCAAGTGATCCACCTGTCTCAGCCTCCCAAAATGCTGGGATTATAGGTGTGAGCCATTGCACCCAGCCACTATTTTTTATAATGTAAGAGTGAGCGTGTATGCAATGCCCCCCATCTGCTAGGCTATCTTAGGTTCTTTGCACATGAATGCTCTTAAAACTCATCCCAAGCAGTAGGTGTCCCTATTTCACAGATGAAGAAACTGAGGCATGAGGTTACATCGTTACTAAGCAGTAAAATCTGGCTCTAGAATCAGTTCTCTTAGCCACCACTCCATACGCTATCTCTCCAGAGTTTTTAAGATCCAAAAACCCGATAATTCACCGTGTGAACCACTGGCCCCTTCCTTGAAATAAGCCACCAGGCATCACATGGCCCCTGGCCATCATCAGATATATTTTCTCTCCTATTATTGTGATAGTTATTATTCCCTCCTGCTTACTGAGTGCCTACCATGTGACAAGCCATGGGCTGAGAATTTCATGGGATTAATTCTCACAGCCATTCTAAGGAGAAAATGTCGTATGCTCTCCCTTGTAGACCTGAAACTAAACTTTAGAGAGGTTACGTGATTTGTGAAAGATGGTGCAACTAGGGATGTTAAGCTGAGAACTCAGTTCTGAATTCCATGTTGCACAGAACGGGCCCCTCCTTATGGACTGACTGAATGTAGAAGAAATAGCCGGTCGGGCGTGGTGGCTCACGCCGGTAATCCCAGCGCTTTGGGAAGCCAAGGTGGGCGGATTGCCTGAGCTCAGGAGTTCGTGACCAGCCTGGGCAACACGGTGAAACCCTGTCTCTACTAAAAATATAACAATTAGCTTGGTGTGGTGGTGCACATCTGTAATCCCAGCTACTTGGGAGGCTGAGGCAGGAGAATTGCTTGAACCTGGGAAGTGGAGGTTGCAGTGAGCCGAGATTGCGCCACTGCACTCCAGCCTGGGTAACAAAGCAAGACTCTGTCTCAAAAAAAAAAAAAAAAAAGAACTAGTTAGCCACCTCCATTGTGGTGATGGCATCACGAATATATGCATAGTCCAAACTCATCAAATTGTATATGTTAAATATATGCAGGTTTTTTAATATCAAATCAATTATACCTCAAGAAAACTGTTTTTAAACAACTAATTAGAAAGAAAGAGATTCAGCAGTGAACATAAGCATTAGAGGTGCAAGGCAAATCTGTGTCCCTGGTTTTAGAAAAGGCGTGTGATGGCCAGGAGTGGTGGCCCATGACTGTAGTCCCAACACTTTGGGAGGCTGAGCCAGTAGGATCACTTGAGGCCAGGAGTGGAAGAGCAGCCTGGACAATATAGTGAGACCCCATATCTACAAAAATTTTTCAAAAAAGAAAGTAGATCAGAAAGTTGAGCTTTGTAGGCCGGGTGTGGTGGCTTATGCCTGTAATCCCAGCACTTTGGGAGGCCAAGGCAGGCAGATGACTTGAGGTCAGGAGTTCAAGACCAGCCTGGCCAACATAATAAAATCCCGTCTCTATTAAAAATACAAAAATTAGCCAGGCATGGTAGTGGGTGCCTGTAGTTCCAGCTACTTGGGAGGCTGAGGCAGGAGAATCACTTGAACCTGGGAGGCAGAGGTTACAGTAGGCTGAGATCGCACCACTGCACTCCAGCCTGGGCAACAGAGTGAGACTCCATCTCACAAGAAAAAAAAAAAAGCTGAGCCTTGTTATTAAAATAAAGAAATATAAATAAAAATTTTAAAACCAAAAGCATGATTTTAGGAGAGTGCGGGGAAAACCAGTCCTCCGAATCCTTCAGGAATGGGATGACGTTCCCTTTGCTTTAAGAAAGCCTTTGTAGACCTCAGTCCAATCGAATTCTGATCCTGTGAGTCATTTTTTTTTTTAATTTTTTTTATTATACTTTAAGTTCTGGGGTACATGTGCAGAACGTGCAGGTTTGTTACATAGGTATACATGCGCTGTGGTGGTTTGCTGCACCCATCAACTCATCATCTACGTTAGGTATTTCTCCTAATGCTATCCCTCCCCTAGCCCCCCACCCCCCCAGAGGCCCCAGTATGTGATGTTCCCCTCCCTGTGTCCATGTGTTCTCATTGTTGAACTCCCACTTATGAGTGAGAACATGCGGTGTTTGGTTTTCTGTGCTTGTGTTAGTTTGCTGAGAATGATGGTTCCAACCCAAATGCCCATCAATGATAGACTGGATAAAGAAAATGTAGCCATTCATTTAGACTTACAGTTTTCCCAGGATAGGACCTGAATAATCACAGGTTTGTGTCACTCTTTAATGTCTGCGTCCTGAATTCAGTTGTAAACCCCCTGAGAGTGGGACTGCACCTGTCCCACGTGCAGCTTCCGGGAGCCTCGTTTGTGAGGCCGCAGAATTCTACGACTGTGGACGGGACCCTATTCCAAGGAGACGCTCTTCCCTCTCCAGCCTAAGGCGTGTGAATAGCACCATGTTGAACCAGGACTTAATCGGTGTTTTGATGGGGAACCAGCATCTGAGATACTTGGAAATACAACATGTGGAAGTGGAGTCCAAGGCCGTGAAGCTTCTATGCAGGGCGCTGAGATCCCCCCGGTGCCGTCTGCAGTGTCTCAGGTGAGATGTGAGACGGTGGTTAGAGTGGGAACCGGGGTACCCAGATGGTCTTTTCAAGGGCGGTGATGAGAGGCTCAGTTTCCCTCTGTCCTTTCCTTTGATCTGCTGTTGGCTTTGTTCAACTTTAAAAGTACAATTTGAGCCGGGCGTGGTGGCTCACGACTGTAATCCCAGCACTTTGGGAGGCTGAGGCGGGAGGATCACGAGGTAAAGAGACCAGCCTGGCCAACATGGTGAAACTCCATCTCTACTAAAAATACAAAAAATTAGCCGGCGTGGTGGCAGGCTAATCTCAGCTACTGTAATTACGGGCTGTAATCTCAGCTACTCGGGAGGCTGAGGCAGGATAATTGCTTGAGCCCGGGAGGTGGTGGTTGCAGCGAGCCAAGATCGTGCCATTGCACTCCAGCCTGAGCGACAGAGGGCGACTCTGTCTAAAAACAATAAAAATAAAAAGTGCAATTTGACCATGCTCTAGATCCGTCTGATACCAGGAAATCTGAGCCCCAGCTCCTACTGGATTGCAAAAGCTGGATATTTTCTAACTTTTTATTTTAATTTTTGTGAATACATAGTAGGCATATATATTTATGGGGTACGTAAGATGTTTTGGTTCAGGCATGCAATGTAAAATAATCACATCTTGGAGAATGGGAGATCTAGCCCTTCAAACATTTATCCTTTGATTTACAAACAATTGATTTCTACTTTTAGTTATTTTGGAATGTACAATTTATTATTAACTATAGTTCCTCTGTTGTGCTAGCAAATACTAGGTCTTATTCTTTTTCAACCTGTTAACCCGTTTATGCCCAAGGCTGCAATTTTTTGAATTTTTTCAGTCAGAGTTTGGTGATGACCTTGAGCAGTGAGATATAAATAACTCCCAAGTGCTTAGCATTCCAATAATGGAATCCTAGGCATAAATGGTTTTAACCATCCTGACCTTCCCCTGCTCTCCACCCTCCCACTACCCTTCCCAGCCCCCGGTAACCATCCTCCTACTCTCTATGTCCATGAGTTCAATTGTTTTGGTTTTTAGATCCCTCAAATAAGTGAGAACATGCTGTTTGTCTTTCTGTGCCTGGCTTATTTCACTTAACAGAATGGTCTCCAGTTCCATCCATGTCGTTGCAAATGACTGAATCTCATTCTTTTTCATGGCTGAATGGTACTCCATTGTGTATATGTATCACATTTTCTTTATCCATTTGTCTGTTGATGGACACTTAGGTTCTTTCTGAATCTTAGCTATTGAGAGCAGAGCTACAGCAAGCATGGTAGTGCAGGCATCTCTTCGATGGACTGATTTCCTTTCTTTGGGGTATATACCAGTGGTGAATGGCTGGATCACATGGCAGCCTGAAAGAGCTGATTTTTCATCATTCAGGAATTTCATGAGCCAGTTGTTAAACGTTTTTAAAAATTAAATCATGGGCTTACAAATATATTAAACAACAAAAGTCATAGATTATCAAAATGCATTGTTTCCTAATCATTTTATGGTTCATTATTATCACTGCTAGGGTTCAGCAAACTTTTTCTATGACAAGCCAGGTAAGAAACACTTCTGGCCTCTGGGCCCATGCCATCATCATGATGACTCCATTCTGCTACTGCAGTGCTAAGGCTGCCGGAGTTCATAGGTAAACAAATGGATACAGCTGTGTTCCAATAAAACTTTATGAACACTGAAACATGAATTTAATATAATTTTCATATGTCACAAAATATTCTTTTAATAATTTTTTTAACCATTTAAAAATTTTTGTGGCGGCTGGACACCGTGGCTCATGCCTGTAATCCCAGCCCTTTGGGAGGCTGAGGTGGGTGGATCACCTGAAGTTGAGAGTTCGAGACCAGCCTGGCCAACATGGCAAAACCCCGTCTCTACGAAAAATACAAAAATTAGCTGGATGTGGTGGTGCGCACCTATAATCCTAGCTACTCGGGAGGCCGAGGCAGGAGAATTGCTTGAACCCGGGAGGCGGAGGTTGCAGTGAGCCGAGATCACGCCATTGCACTCCAGCCTGGGCGACAGAGGAAAAACTCCATCTCAAAAAATAAAAATAAAATAGGCCAGGCATGGTGGCTCACGCCTGTAATCCCAGCACTTTGGGAGGTCAAGGTGGGTGGATCACCTGAGGTCAGGAGTTTGAGACCAGCCTGGCCAACATGGTGAAACCCTGTCTCTACTAAAAATACAAAATTAGCCAGTTGTGGTGGCTCACACCTGTAACTCCAGCTACTCAGGAGGCTAAGGCAGGAGAATCACTTGAATCCAGGAAGCAGAGGTTGCAGTGAGGCAAGATCATACCATTGCACTCCAGCCTGGGCAACAAGAGCAGGACTCTGTCTCAAAAAATAAATAAATAAAATAAAATAATGTTTAATTTGAAAACATTCTTGGTTGATATGCTGTAGAAAACCAAGTGGCACTCCAGAGGAGGCCCACGAGCCACTGCTTGCTAGCTCCTGACCACTGCCCTGGGGCTGCCATTGTCTACTGTACCCATTTGGTGGAAACATGATGTCATGGTGCACTGCTCTGCACCTCCTCCCACTCCTGGCTCAGTGACCTCCCACTCTGAGCTGAAAATCAGCCATGGCAGAGGCATTTACACAGCAGGCACTGGCAAACACTGCACACCAGGACTCCCTTTTCCAGAACGGCAGTGGTTAGACATTTACTGCCATGCACCTACTCAGACTCTACTTTTTTGGTTTGTTTGTTTATATTCATAGGTTTTAGGGTACAGGTGATTTTTGGTTACATGGATAAGTTCTTTAGTGGTGATTTCTAAGACTTTAGTGCACTTGTCACCCAAGCAGTGTACACAGTACCCCATGTGTAGTGTTTTATCCCTCACCTCCTTCCAACCTTCACCCCAACCACAAGTCCCCAGAGTCTATTACATCATTCTTATGCCTTTGCATCATCATAGCTTAGCTCCCACCTGTAAATGAGAACATACGACGTTTGGTTTTCCATCCCTGAGTTACTTAGAATAATGGCCTCCAGCTCCATCCAAGTTGCTGCAAAAGACATCATTTCATTCCTTTTTCATGGCTGAGTTGTATTCCATGGTGTGTCTATACCACATTTTCCTTACCCACTCTTTGGTCAATGGGTACTTAAGTGGGTTCTGTATCTTTGCAGTTGTGAATTGTGCTGCTATAAACTGCCTGTGAAAGTGTCTTTTTCACATAAAGACTTCTTTTCCTCTGTGTAGATGCCCAGTAGTGGGATTGCTGGATCGAATGGTAGTTCCACCTTTAGTTCAGACCCCACTTTCCAGCCTTTCCATGTGCGAACCTTCTCTCAACAGAATTTGTATGATCTCTCATTTTGTTTTCATCTGCCAGCATTGCTCCTTTACATCCAACAGAGTTGAATGTAGCTTGGATAATCTCCGCATTTCATTACCTTTCTTGCACAGAACAGAAAGCTCAGGTGGCTGGAACCTGGAGGCGGTAAGCACAATGCTTCACTGAATGTCTTTATATAAACAGCCCACCTTGAGGCCGAAATCCAGCCCAAGAAGACAGTGGCCGTGAGACTCAGGAAAACTTCTCTAATGTCACTGGATCTCAGTTCTTCACCTTGATGATGACTGGCAAATAAATGCACAAAGTGTGAGTTAGACAGGAGAAATAAGCATTGAGGTCTATTGCACAGCAGGGTGACTATAACTAATAATAACCTATTATTTCAAGGTTGCTAACGGAGTAGATTTTTAACATTCTCACTACAAAAATAATTAAGTTGGTGAGATGATGGATGTATTAATTAGCTTGATTGATGCTTTCTATAATATACACATAAATGAAAATATTACATTGGACCCTATAAATATACACAATTATATTTTTCTAACTAACTTTTTTTGAAATTTGTATTTCAAGGAGCTGAATGGAAATAGTTAGAGCTCAGTCGTTATTGTATTCCAGTTGATGACAGCCCCAAGAGTGTGTTGGTTTTTGCTGATGACTTGGGAGGAAGTTCCTGAGCTTGGTGCAGGTGTGCTGGCCGGAAAGTTGGAAATAATCCCCCGAGTCTCTGCTGTGAAGACTGAGACATGAGACAGTGGAATCCAGGAGGCCCTACAGGTACCATTTTCCCCAGAACCATGGCTCAGCATTTGTGTCTGGCTTCTACAGGTTGGAAGACTGCTTGGCCACCCCTAGAATTTGGACTGATCTTGGCAATAATCTTCAAGGTAACGGACATCTAAAGACTCTCATACTAAGAAAAAACTCCCTGGAGAACTGTGGGGCGTATTACCTGTCCATGGCCCAGCTGGAGAGGCTGTCGTAAGTCTCCTTTCTAGTGGCTGTGGTTGTGGTTGTGGTGGTTGTTTGGTAGATTTAGTGCTTCTGTGAGAAAAGAAGTCATAGGGAAGGTACATGTATAGGAGCAAACATAAGTCTTGTGATCGATGTAATTATATAGATAGGTCAATAAGGGTCCAGCCAAGAATGAAAGAGAAATAACATATCTACATAAAAGTACGGATTTATACCTAATATTCTATATCAAGCATAATGAGTCCTATGTATCCATCATCCCGTTTATGAAATAGAACTCATCAGTTCTGTTTTCGCCTGTCCTCACTGGTTTTATTGACCCTGCCCCCGACCCCACTGTGATGACATATTGAATCAGGTTGATCAGGCTCCTTAATTTATGTATAGTATTAATATTACTACCCGTGTATCCTTAAACAGGCATCACATCGTTTTGTGTTGCTTTGAATTTTACATAAAAGGGCCGGGCACGGTGGCTCATGCCTGTAATCCCAGCACTTTGGGAGGCCAAGGCGGGCGGATCACCTGAGGTCAGGAGTCTGAGACCAGCCTGGCCAACATGGTGAAACCCCATCTCTACTAAAAATACAAAAATTAGCCAGGTGTGGTGGCACGCACCTATAATCCCAGCTACTCGGGAGGCTGAGGTAGGAGAATCCCTTGAACCCAGGAGACAGAGGTTGCAGTGAGCCGAGATCGCACCACTGCACTCCAGCCTGAATGACAGAGTGAGACTCGTCTCAAAAAAAAAAAAAAAAGGATTTTACATGAAAGTATCACCTGTGATGTGTTTTTTTCCTGATCTATATCTTAGTGTTCATCTGTTTAGTTGCTTCAATAGTTAATTCCTCTTCACTACAGAATGATATTGATACGAAGATCCAAGAATTTAGTTATTCATTCTACTCACAGTTGAGGTTTGAGCTGTTTCTAATTGTTGGCTACACACACACACACACACACACACACAAACACTGTGATGAACATTCTAAGAAAAGAATTGCAGGGCCTTGGTGAGTATTCATCTTCAGTTTTAGTAGGTTTGTTTCCAGAGTGTACCAATTGGCCAGAGCAATGGGTATGAAAGTGCTCCTAACTCCAGATCCTTATCCAAGTCTTACTATTATCAGTATTGTTGTTACTGATGTTGCCAATCTGTTGGGCAGGAAATGGTACCTTATGGTTTTAATTTGCATTTCCTTGATTACTAGCAACTATTTTTTTTATCATCTGACTGTTCATCTTAGTTTATCTAATTTGCATGTCTTCCCATGTATTTAATGGGTCTTTCCTTTTTTATAACTTCTGAAATTATGTCTCTTCCTCAGCCGTCTCCTTGTCTGCTATTTATTCTTTGATGGTCTCTTTCTCTTCCCTCTTAATCCCATATATTTATTTTCTATGTTTTAATTTTTTTTTTTTTGAGACAGAATCTTGCTCTGTTGCCCAGGCTAGAGTGCAGTGGTGTGATCTTGGCTCACTGCAAGCTCTGCCTCCCGGCTTCAAGTGATTCTCCTGCCTGAGCCTTCCGAGTAGCTGGGATTACAGGTGCCTGCCACCGCACTCCGCTGCTTTTTGTATTTTTAGTAGACACGGGGTTTTGCCACGTTGGCCAGGCTGGTCCTGAACTCCTGACCTCAGGTGATCCACCTGCCTCGACCTCCCAAAGTGCTGGGATTACAGATGTGAGCCACTGTACCTAGTCTTTTTTTTTCAGGTTTTAATTTTTATTTCAATAAGTTTTGGGGTAACAGGTGGTGTCTGGTTACATAAATAAGCTTTTTCATGATGATTTCTGGGATTTTTGCACGCCCAAAATCCAAGCAGTGTACACTGTACCCAATGTGTAGTCTTTTATCCCTTGCCACCCCCCAACCTTTCCCCCAAGTCCCCAAAGTCCAGTCTGTCATTCTTATGCCTTTGTGTCCTCATAGCTTAGCTCCCACATATGAGTGAGAACATATGATGTTTGGTTTCCATTCCTGAGTTACTTCACTTAGAAAAATAGTCTCCAATTCTACCTGGGTTACTGCAAATGCCATTATTTTGTTCCTTTTTGTGGCTAAGTAGGATTCCATGGTGTGTATGTGTGTGTGTGTGTGTGTGTGTGTGTGTGTGTGTGTGTGACATTTTCTTTATCCACTTGTTGATTTATGGGCATTTGGGCTGGTTCCATATTTTCGCAACTGCAAATTGTGCTGCTATAAACATGTGTGTGTAAGTATCTTTTTCATATAATGACTTCTTTTCCTCTGGGTGGATTCCCAGTAGTGGGATCTCTGCATCAAATGGTCACTCTACTTTTAGTTCTTTAAGGAATCTCCACACTGTTTTCCACAGTGGCTGTACTAGTTTACATTTCCATCAACAGTGTAAAAGTGTTCCTTTTTCACCAACACCTTTTTTTTATTGTTTGATTATAGCCATTCTTGCAGGAGTGAGGTGGTATTGCATTGAGGTTTTGATTTGCAGTTCCCTGATACTTAGTCATGTCAAGCATTTTTCCATTTGCTTTTTGGCCGTTTGTGTATCTTTTAGGAATTGTCTATTCGTGTCCTTAGCCCACTTTTTGATGGGATTTTTTTTTCTTGCTGATTTGTTCTTTGTAGATTCTGAATATTAGTCCTTTGTCAGATGTATAGATTGTAAAGATTTTCTCCCACTCTGTGGGCTGTCTGTTAACTCTGCTGATTATTTCTTTTGCTGTGCAGAAGCTTTTTAGTCTATCAGTTTTATTGATCCACAATGCCTTCATCCCACCATTCCCACATCGAAGCTGCTGTCCTTTCCTTGAAAGCTTGGAAGTCCTGAGTGGTGATGACAGAGGTGTGAGGATGCTTCTGCATCCAGAGGGAGAGCCCTGACTGAGAGGATCACCCTTCTGTGTGAGACAAAGACCCCTCTCCATTCAGTCATCTGTGTGCTTCTCTCCCATAGGATAGAGAACTGCAACCTTACACAGCTTACTTGTGAAAGCCTTGCCTCCTGTCTCAGGCAGAGTAAGATGCTGACCCACCTGAGCTTGGCAGAAAACGCCTTGAAAGATGAAGGGGCCAAGCATATTTGGAATGCCCTGCCACACCTGAGATGTCCTCTGCAGAGGCTGGTGTAAGTCCCAGAATGTTTTCTTCTCTGAATTCCCTGGAGCAGAACAGGGTGATGAAGAGAACATGTTATATATTCATTTATGTCACATATTTATTAAGTGCCTACTGCATGTTAGGCATGGTGCTAGCACTGAGGGGAAAAGCACAATAAAGAGGAGGGTTATTATTTCTGATTCAGAGACAAGTGATCTAGAGGCAGAGTTCTCAAACTGTGTACCAAGACACCCAGGAGTGAACTCAGAGGGACTGCAGGGTGTTTTAAATTTAAGGAATATTGACATCTATCTGTTCATCGCTGTAAGAACGACTACCTCGAGGTGTAAGAATTAAAGAAAGAGGAAAGAAACACAAAAGGTGGCTTGACAGTTAAGGACAGGTTTATTTTAGAGAAAACAGAACTGAGAGGGGCTTCTGGCCGAGTTAGGTCAGAGCTACACTCTCTTATAGACTAAGAGTTTTTAAAGATTCAGGGTGGGAATATTTATCAGAGGCTTGGACTGCTTCTGTGACTCTTGGTTGTGCTTATCTGGGAGGGAGAGTTGTGTGTCTGTTCCCATACATCCTTCTGCAGCTGCAGGCATATCCCCTGAGTCTGCTTTTAGCTTCCCTATCTTAGTGCACCTGAAGAGAAAGGAATGTGCTATTAAGGCTCACTGTTTTGGGAGGCCTGTAATCCCAGCACTTTGGGAGGCCTGTAATCCCAGCACTTTGGGAGTCCGAGGCGGGAGGATCACGAGGTCAGGAGATCGAGACCACAGTGAAACCCCGTCTCTACTAAAAATACAAAAAATTAGCTGGGCACAGTGGCGGGTGCCTGTAGTCCCAGCTACTCAGGAGGCTGAGGCAGGAGAATGGCGTGAACCCGGGAGGCAGAGCTTACAGTGAGCCGAGATCGCACCACTGCACTCCAGCCTGGGCGACAGCGTGAGACTCTGTCTCAAAAAAAAAAAAAAAAAGAAAAAGAAAAAAGGTCCACTGTTTTACTGGGGCTCATGGCATGAATGTGAAGTTTGGCAGTTACCCGAGAGACTTTCCCCCCACCTCCCTCTGTGCCAGAGCTGTCTTATCTGTGTTTTACTGTCTGTTGTTTCTGGCTGCTTGTAATTAGGAGAGAAATGATTTCCTTGAAATGCATGAGGTTAGAAAGGGAGCTGGAACTTAAAGTGGCAGTGTCTGTCCGAGATCACGGTGCTCCTGCTCTGTCACGAGGTAGTTCATTTTCACAGCTTGAAATCAGCCATGGCAGAAGTGTTTGCACCATGGAAACTGGCAATCACTACACATGAGGGCTTTTGTTTGTTTGCTCTAGAGAGCTGGTTTACTAGGACATCACCGAACCATAACCATCGAATCCTCTCTTTATTTCTTGTCTCACATGAGAATATGAGCTGCTAAAAGGCAGGGGCTCTGCCTGAGTGAATTCCCATCCCCTAATTCAATGCCCCAAGCATAGTAACTCTCAGCAAATGTTTGTGAAAGGCAAGAGGTGGTGCAAAATACCCCCTGAAACACTGATACTGTTAGTTCTCCAAAAAGAAGCAGGGAACGGTGCCACTGCTTTGGAAAGCAGCTTTGGCATTCCTCAAAAGGTGAAGCACAGACTTAATCCATGAGCCATCAGTCCTGCTTGTAGGTGTATCCACAAAAGAAATAAAAACCCACCTCCACATGAAAACCTGCACACAGTTCACAGCAGCATTATTCATAGTACTCATAACACCCAAGATCTGGAAACAACCTGTGTCTGTGCCCTGATGACGGCATAAAGAAAGTATGGTGTATTCACGCAATGGAATGTTATTTAATTGTTAAATGAAATACTGATTCATGCTACAGCATGGACGAATCTTCAAAATATTATGGTAGATAAAAGAAGGTAAATGCAAAAAGTCACATATTACATGATTCCATTTAAATGACATGCCAAAAATAGGCAAATCCAGAAAAAGAAAGCAAATTAGTGGTGTTAGGGTTGGGGTGGGTTGGGGGAGGAAGTGAGAAGTGGCTTCTAAAGTATCCAGGGTTTTCCTTGGGGGTGACAAAAATATTCTAAACCGAATTTACACAAATATTCTAAAATTGTGGTGATGATCGTACAACTTTATAAATAGACTGAAAACCAATATTTGGTACACTTTAAGTGGGTGAATTGTGTGGTATATTCATTGCATCTTGGTTACGCCATTATGCAAAAACAAAAAACAAACAAAAAACAAACAAACAAAACAAACAAAAACAGAACCCAAAAACAAAGAAGTAAAACCTAAGGGTGTTTTCGTTGTTGTTTTTTTTGTTTGTTTGTTTTTTAACCTGTGTTTCTTTGCAGGCTGAGAAAGTGTGACTTGACCTTTAATTGCTGTCAGGATATGATCTCTGCGCTCTGTAAAAATAAAACCCTGAAAAGTCTTGACCTGAGTTTTAATAGCCTGAAGGATGATGGGGTGATCCTGCTGTGTGAGGCCCTGAAGAACCCTGACTGTACATTACAGATCCTGGAGTAAGTGGCCCCTCGTCTCCTCCTGTGAGACCAGGAGAATCGTATATAAGCGTCTCTCAGGATGGAGTATATAACAGGAAAGGGCTGTCTTCTTAAGTTTCTGGATTGTTCCCTCCATTGAATTGGAGAACTGGGAAGCTTCTGAGCCGTGGTTCTCAAAGTGTGGATCAGCAGCAGTTTCGCCTGGGCAGGACACACACAAATTTTGGGGCCCCACTTCGGACCTAGGGAACCAGAAACTCTGAGGGTGGGATGCAGCAATCTGTGTTAACAATTGTTTTAGAAAATATTCTTCCAGTTGAATAAAAGATAACAAAGAGTTTGTCAATTTTAGACTGATTTCTGAGATGACTGGTCTTCTGAAATTGAATTTTACACTTAGGAGATATATATACACACATATATGTATATAAAGATACATATATACATATATACGTATATAAAGATGTATCTAAAGATACAGATATATGCATATATATGTATATAAAGATACATGTGGCCAGGCGCGGTGGCTCACGCCTATAATCCCAGCACTTTGGGAGGCTGAGGGGGGCGGATCATGAGATCAGGAGATCGAGACTATCCTGGCTAACACGGTGAAACCATGTCTGTACTAAAAATACAAAAAATTAGCTGGGCGTGGTGGCGGGCGCCTGTAGTCCCAGCTAATTGGGAGGCTGAGGCAGGAGAATGGTGTGAACCTGGGAAGCGGAGCTTACAGTGAGCCGAGATAACACCACTGTACTCCAGCCTGGGCCACAGAGTGAGACTCTGTCTCAAAAAAAAAAAAAAAAAAGATACATATATACATATATATGTATATAAAGATACATAAGATACATATATATGTATATACGTATATAAAGATACATAAGATAGGTATATACATATATAAAGATACATAAGATACATATATACATATATACAGATACATAAGATACATATATACGTATATATGTAAAGATACATAAGATATCTGCATATGTGTACACATATGTACAGACACATATATACTTATTTTATAAATATTTATATGTAGATACTTATTTTATATATTATACATATAAGTAATATATTATTTATATATAAGTATATATAAATATATAAAATAAATATGAATATATTATATGTAAATATACAATATATTATACATTATATACTTACATATTATGTTGCATATTATATATTTATATATACATAATTTATATTATATAAATATATGTATTATATATAATATTAAAATATATATTAATTATATTAATATATTTATATATGAAAATATATAATGTATATATTTCCCTGTTTTTTGTGGTCTCTTTGCTAACATGTATACCAGCCAGTGATATAAAAGCATTCGTTCTGTTTTTAATTCTTTGGTTACCTTAAGTATTTGGAAAAGACTTGTAAACATCTCCTCTCATGATCAAAAAATGAATCTAATTTTACCTCTTTCAATCCAAATTTTTTGCTCTCCATTAGCATAGTCTTGGTATTTAATCTAGCTCATTTAAATTATTGTCTTGTAGAACATCTTTCATTTCCAGGATTAGTTTGGATAATGGTGTTCATTTTTGTTGATGATTTGCTTCTCAAATGAAATTCAGTATGAATTCACTGCCAGTCATGATTCTTTGATGCCTCAAATCTAGTTTGGGTTTTAAATGTTGATTTATCTCTTAGATTGAGTGAAATATATTTTCAGGTAGAAAAGAACTTTCTATACTTGAAAGTGTTTATGCAGTATTTTCTAAGCCTTTGCTTGTATGAGATGATTATTATTTTTTTCAGATCACAAAATTAATTTTATGTTTCCAGTATACCTGTGGGGCTAACAAGACAATTATCTGCTTTGGGTCCTTTTCATCCACCTGTCCCCTTTGGGTTTGCTGTTTAATTTTTTTTAAATTTTTTTATTATACTTTAAGTTTTAGAGGGGGGAGGGATAGCATTTGGAGATATACCTAATGTTAAATGGTGAGTCACTGAGATTATTTTTTTAATCTAGTTTTGGCCATGAGCAGTAACTTGGCTCAGTGTAAAATTCATGGACCCTATCTGTCTTAGTCTGTTTTCTGCTGCTTATAACAGAATACCTGAAATTGCATGACATATAAAGAAAAGGACTGTGGAGGCTGAGAAGTCCAAGGTGGAGGGGCTGCATCTGGTGAGAGCCTTAGTGCTGGGGGGATTCTCGGCAGGGTCACTAGTGAGTCACTGAGCATGCTGTATACTGGCTCAGATCTCTTTCCCTCTTCTTATACAGCCACTCATCCCACTCCCATGATAACCCGTTAACCCATTAATCTAATAATCCATGAATTTTACTCTTCGTTCAAGGACTTTTATGGGCCGGCATCATATTTATGATACACGGCACCTCTTTGAGACATGGTCACTTATTTGTAGATGTGCCTCCCCAACTTTTCAGTGAGTACTGTGTGGGAGGGCAAAGTGACTTACTTATAGAAGGATTTGAGCTGGGTGTGGTGGCGTGTGCCTACAGTCCCAGCTGCTAGGGAGGCTACTAGGTAGTAGGATTGCTTGAGCCAAGGAATTTGAAGCTACAGTGAGTCAGGGTCACACCACTGCACTCCAGCCTGGGCAACAGAGTGAGACTCAGTCTCCAAAAAAAATTTTTCTTAAAAAGATCCAAACACCTGGCCCATTAGGACAATAAAACCGTGCTATTTGAATACATGTATTTTGTTACCTGTCTCCTCCCTCAATACCCTGCCCAGTCAACTGTGAGTTACAGGAAGGCAAGGATGGTGTGTGTTGCTCACGCTTGTGTCAAAAATGTCCACTAGGTGGAATCAAATATCTTTTGAATGAATGAAGTAGGTATAAGCCATTTTTGAAAGATATACTTGGCTCATAAATTCTTAGAGTGAGGAATACTATAGCCTGCTCTGAAATCACCAAAAGGACACAAAGAAACTGATTGACTACAGGTGAATAGACCATAGTTGGAACAACATTACGCATTCCTGTCAGTGTGATTTCTTGGCTGTAAGCTGTCACACTGGCTGAGCTCTCAGATGAGTCATGATGACTTCTCTGCTGTCTGTTTCTGTGTCACAGGCTGGAAAACTGCCTGTTCACCTCCATCTGCTGCCAGGCCATGGCTTCCATGCTCCGCAAAAACCAACATCTGAGACATCTGGACTTGAGCAAGAATGCGATTGGAGTCTATGGTATTCTGACCTTGTGTGAGGCCTTCTCAAGCCAAAAGAAGAGAGAAGAGGTCATTTTGTAAGTCTCCACCGGGTTTCCTGTGCAAAACCTACCACACAAGAGAAGCTCCTTGTAAAACGTGAGATGCTGGGCTGGGTGTAGTGGTGCATGCCTGTAATCCCAGCACTTTGGGAGACTGAGACAGGCAGATTGCTTGAGTCTGGAGTTCAGACCAGCCTGGGCAACATTGCAAAACCCTGTCTTCCACTAAAAAATAGAAAAATTAACTAGGCATGGTGGTGCATGCCTGTAGTCCCAGCTACTCAGGAGGCTGAGGTGAGAGGATCACTTGGGCCCAGGAGGTTGAGGCTACAGTGAGCCATGATCACACCACTGCACTCCAGCCTGGGCAACAGAGTGAGACCCTGTCTCTTAAAATAGAAAGTGAGATTGTGGACCTGGAATGCTATTGTTTCAGGTGTTGCTACCATTCTGCTTTTGTTTCCTGGGGATTTATATTTCCCTTAATGTAGCTGTTCAAACCCCCAACTCCCACTTTTACCTAAAGGAACCATTAACTGGGATTCTCCTATCTGATATCTTCTTTCTTGTCTTTGTCTTCTCTTTTCTTCATTTCTTCACCTTTTCTTCCTGAACAGCTGAGTTTGTTGCTATCACTTACCAGCTATATAGCCATGAACAAGTTAATCTTTCTGAGCCTCAATTTGCTAATCTATAAAATTGGGATGGTGTCTTCTCCCATGGAGATTTTATGATGACTGAAAGAAAAGTCACACATACGGCACTTAACACAGTGC
Source organism: Pan troglodytes (assembly GCF_028858775.2). Taxonomy (NCBI): domain Eukaryota; kingdom Metazoa; phylum Chordata; class Mammalia; order Primates; family Hominidae; genus Pan; species Pan troglodytes. The sequence goes on from NC_072418.2 coordinate 58,928,083, forward strand.
CTAACACATGTTCTCAACCAGTGGTGGGTTCTGGGTGAAAGATACAATTTTTCCTGGTGTATGAGTTGTCTATTGCTATGCAGTGAATTACCTCAACGCTTAGTAACTTAAAGCCACATAAAGGCGTATTGTCTTACACAATTTCTGAGGGTCAGAAATACGACAGCGATGTAACTGGGAGGTTCTAGCTCATGGTATCTCCCGAGGTCTCAGTTGAGCCACTGGCTGGGGTTTGATGAGGGCTGTTGAATCTGCTTCCAGGCTCACTTGTGTGGCTGTGGGCAGGGGGGGCCTCAGTTGTTCTCCAGGGAGTTGCTCATGACATTGCACCTGGCTTCCTCCAGAATGAGAGGCTGAGAGAGGCAGAGGCAGAGGGAGACGGTGGCAGAGAGAGATGACTGACAGCTCAAAACAGAGCCACAGTCTTTTATTACTTAATCTTGAAAGTGGCGTCCCATCACGTCTGCCTTGTTTTATTGGCCACAGTCCAGCCCTGGTCCAGTGAGAGAGGGAGCCATCCAAGAGTGTGATTCGTAGGAGGAGGGATCATGGGGGCTGTCTTGGTTGAACCCCAAGGCACTTTGAATTCATTCCTGAGCTCCTAAGAGTGCTCCTATTCATCTTGACCTACTGCATGGGGCCATGGTGGTCTCCTAGGTGGTAAATTTCTGTTCTAGAGGTTCTGTCTCTTTGTTTTGGGGCTGCAAAAGAAAACCAAATGTAAGAAAACAAAACCTTGTTTTTATCCTTCCCAGGGAGAAGAAAGACAGCAATGAAGTGGATATGCTGGCAAGACTGGAGGGCCCTGTAGTGGAAGGAGACTTCCTGAAGATGATACAGGACTGGAATTCTTAGTGCTGTGATGAAGCAATAGAGATGAATCGATCTGGACCCTCTGGTGACTGATCTGGTGGCCCTCTGGGTATTTTTTTTTTTTTCCTAATGAGAAATTGGGAAACAGTTGCCTATTTTGTGGGCCGTCCTGACTCTGGAATGGCTCCATTCGTTCTGGGAACTGGTGTAGGGCATGACCTCCAAATAGCTCCATCAATGTTACGGAGTGTCATGTGTTAACACATAGATTAGTCACTGCATTGGGGGCACCAAGGTAAGGTGAGTTCCAACCCACATCTACTCCTGGCTACCAGAATGTCTTTGAATACGTCATGTAAACATCTCTTGGAGATATGTCTGCATATCTTCAAGGGTATTAGAAAAATTTAATTAAAAATATGCATGAATGCAATTTGAGATTTTTTGGAGTGTGATTTATTTACCAATAGACTGGTCCATCAACTGTTAAGGAAGAAACCTGTTCTTAACGTGTCTGGGGAAAGTGTGCACAAGGAACTTCTAAGGAAGATAATAAATGTAGCAAGTACTGGAAAAAGGAAATCACCTCACGTTTAAGGAGCTCTAAAAATGAAGTGTTAACTCTTAACTTTTTAAGGTCCTAACTAACTACTACATTCTTAAATTAGTTATGGCAGCATTTAAAACTCAAAGATCTAGAAAGCAATCACAATGGTTTTTTTTTCCCTTCTGAAACAGCCATCTTTTTACAACGTAATGATCAGGTATCATCCAGGTTGGTTTCTCTTGTTTTTTGTTTTTTTTTTGAGATGGAGTCTCACTCTGTCACCACGCTGGAGTGCAGTGGTGTAATCTCGGCTCACTGCAACCTCCACCTCCTAGCTTCAAGTGATTCTCCTGCCTCAGCCTCCTGAGTAACTGGGACTACAGGTGCGCACCACCACTCCCGGCTAATTTTTTTGTATTTTTAGCAGAGACGGGGTTTCACCATGTTGGCCAGGATGGTCTTGATCTCTTGACCTCGTGATTTGCCTGCCTTGGCCTCCCAAAGTGCTGGGATTACAGGTGTGAGCCACTATGCCTGGCCCAGGTTGATTTCTTAATTCTGAAGAAATTTTATTTCAAAAGCCAGAGCAGTTGGGGTCTTCAACCTCCACCCTAGCAATCCCACTGCTACGTATATACCCCAAAGAAATCAGTAAATCAGAGAGATATCTGCACTTCCATGTTTATTGCAGCACTATTCACAATAGCCAAGATTTGGAAGCACCTAAGTGTCCATCAACAGATGAATGGATAAAGAAAACGTGGTACTTACGCACAATGGAGTACTATTCAGCCATGAAAAAGAAACTTCAGTGTAGAAACAATAGTATCATAGAAACAGCACACTGGTGCTCAGGTATTGTTTTCTAAGTACCGTTCCTCATTAAAGGAACCAAGAATCTTCAGAGAAAGAGCTGACTCCACAGTTGGTGCTGGGAATGTACAGAATGGGCTTGGAACATCTTGTGCCAGAAGTAAGACAATGCTCAGAGAACAATGGGGGCCAGGCCAGTGGCTTGCACCTGTAATCTCAGCACTGTGGGAGGTTAAGGTGGAGAGTTGCTTGAGCCCAAGAGTTAGCGACCAGCCTGGGCAACATAGGGAGTCCCCATCTACATTAAAAGATGTTTTACAAATCACCTGGGCATGATGGCGCATGCCTGTGGTCCCAGCTATTTGGGGGGCTGAAGTGGGAAGATCACTTGAGCCCAGAATCTCAAGGCTGCAGTGAGCCATGATGCATCACTGCACTCCAGCCTGGGCAACAGAGTGAGACCCTGTCTCTGAAATAATAATAATAATGGGGACATAGCAATAGGAACAAGGAGGCTGATTGAATGAGTTCCCACCGGCCAAATCTGGAATAATTTAATCATCAAACCAAATAATGGTAGAAATGTGGATGACAGTCGTGAGATCTTGGTTCCTGTCTTCATTTAAAAGAATTTAAACAACAGATACACAGCAAAGGAGACGCAGCATAGGGCAATTGCGAAAGAAAAAGAATATTTTGAAAGTAGGCCGGGTGCGGTGGCTCACTCCTGTAATCCCAGCATTTTGGGAAGCTGAGGCAGGTGGATCATCTGAGGTCAGGAGTTCGAGACCAGCCTGGCCAACGTGGTAAAACCCCATCTCTACTAAAAATACAAAAATTAGCCGGGCTTGGTGGTGCATGCCTGTAGTCACAGGTACTCGGGAGGCTGAGGCAGGAGAATTACTTGAACCCAGGAGGTGGAGGTTGCAGTGAGCCAAGATTGTGCCACTGCACTACAGCCTGGGTGACAGAATGAGACTCCATCTCAAAAAATAATAATAAAAAAAGCAAATAAATGAATGACGAAATGTGGTGTTAGAGAAACCATCAGAAGGTGCTGAAACCAGTAGATGGAGACTCGATGTACTCACATGAGTCTTTAAGGTTCTCCCCAGAAACTACATGTGAATTACAAAGTAAGAGTAGTGGGAAAACAGGGTACATGGTGCCTTAGCCAAGTACTCAAAGTTAACATCACCAATAAGAAGACAAATGGATATCATGTGCCTGTGGATGGAACGTGCTGAGATAAACACGGCAGGGCCTCAGTGACATGACACAACAAGAACACAAAGTTGGCAGGAACTATTTCAGATTCAGGAAGACCAACCTAGTAGATGCAAAAAAAAAAAAAAAAAAAAAGATAAAATTCAACATCAATTTGCAATTTTTAAAAAACACTTGGCAAACTTGGAACTGATGGTGACTTATTTAATTTGAGGAAGGGCTTCTAAAAAATTACTGCTAACATGCTTATTGTTAATTTAATCTAATATTTCACTATTTGTGAAAATTCTTTCCCTAAGATAAAAATGAGAGCAAAAAACCCAACCACTATTACAACTTTTATTTAACTTTGCACTGGAGGTCCTAGTCAGTGTAACAGGGCAACAAGAGGAATAATAAACACAACATTATAAAGATGGAAATAAAACTGTCATTTTTCACAAACAATGTGATTACATACATAGAACAAGAACTGATAATCCTGGTAAACCCTGGGGATTAAAAAATAATAATTAAAAAGTGAATTAGTAAGATCCCACACACAACAACTCGATATATGAAAATAAAATGTATTACTATGTACTATTAAGCAGTTTTTAAAAGCATAAAATTTCTTTTATACTGGTGTCAATAATCTCAAATAGGAATAAACAATAACAGTTGTGGCCGGGCGCAGTGGCTCACGCCTGTAATCCCAGCACTTTGGGAGGCCGAAGCAGGGGGATCACCTGAGGTCAGGAATTTGAGACCGGCCTGGCCAACATGGAGAAACCCCGTCTCTACTAAAAATACAAAATTAGCCAGGCGTGGTGGTGCATGCCTGTGGTCCCAGCTACTTTTGAGGCTGAGGCAGGAGAATCCCTTAAACCTAGGAGGTGGAGGTTGTGTTGAGCCGAGATCGCGCCATTGCACTCCAGCCTGGGCAACAAGAGCAAAACACTGTCTCCAAAAAAAAAAAAAAAAAAAACAGTTGTGCCATGGCCAGGCCCAGTGGCTCACGCCTGTAATCCCACCCCTTTGGGGGAGGCCAAGTGGGGAGGATCACTTCAGCCCAGGAGTTCGAGGCTGCAGTAAGCCGTGCTTGCACCACTGCACTCCAGCCTGGGCAACAGAGTGAGACCCTGTCTCAAAAGAAAAAATTAAAGAATACCTAATAAATGGAGAAATATACAAACTTCATGAATGGGAACACTGTCTTTCAAAGATGACAATTTTCCTTGGCTGTATTCATAAAGTTATTGCAATTACCATAAAATTCCCAAAGTACTCTAGTGGAAATTTACAAGCAAATTCTAAAGTATATGAAGAAATGTGGCCAAGCGTGGTGGCTCACACCTGTAATCCCAACACTTTGGGAGGCCCAGGTGGGCGGATCACAAGGTCAGGAGTTCGAGACCAGCCTGACCAATATGGTGAAACCCCGTCTCTACTAAAGATACAAAAAATTAGCCAGGCATGGTGGCACGCACCTGTAATCCCAGCTACTAGGGAGGTGGAGGCAGGAGAATCGCTTGAACTGGGGAGGCGGAGGTTGCAGTGAGCTGAGATCATGCCATTGCACTCCAGCCCAGGTGACAGTGTGAGACTCTGTCTCAAAAAAAAAAAAAAAAAGAGAAAAGAAAAAGAAAAAAAAGAAATGCAAAGAGTTCAGGATAACTAGCACAGTATGGTATTTTCCATACATTTAATTAGAGATTGGAGAAATATACTAGGGAAACAGAATAGAGTCCAGAACAGAAGGGCATAAACATGATCACGTGACTTCTGACAAGCTGACATTACAAAAGACTAGGGATAGAGTGGTATTTTAACACATGGTGCTAAATTGATTGTTCCTACATAGAAGAAAAAAATCTGAATTCCTACCTCATACCATATACAAAATTAATTCCAAGTATAGTATAAATCTAAATATGAAAGGAAAGACACTACACTTTCTAAAAGTTAACTAATCAGAAGACCTTCATGACCTAAGGAGAGACGATAAATTATAAAATGCATTCACCATAAATTCTTCAAATGGAATTTTCAAACACATTTGGCCAGGCACACTGGCTCATGCCTGTAATCCCAGCACTTTGGGAGGCCGAGGCGGGTGGATCACCTGAGGTCAGGAATTCGAGATCAGTTTGGCCAACATAGTGAAACCCCATCTCTATTAAAAATTTGAAAATTAGCCGGGCATGGTGGTGCACACCTGTAGTCCCAGCTTCTCAGGAGGCTGAGGCAGGAGAATTCTTTGAACCCAGGAGGCGGAGTTTGCACTGAGTACTCCAGCCTGGGTCACAGAGCAAGACTCCACATCAAAAAAAACTAAAAATAAATACATGGGACTTTATCAAAAGTATAAACTTCTGTTTCAAGATTACTAAGAGAGTACATTTCAAGTGTTCTCACCAAAAAAAAAATAAGTATTCAAGGCAATGGATGTGTTTGTTAGCTTGATTTAATCATTTGACATTGTATACATAGAAGATCACACTGGATCCCAGGAAAATATACAATTATAATTTGTCAATACACAAAAAGTTAAAAAATGCCAAGTGCAACTTCCGGATTATGTAAAATAAGGGCACCCAACACACACACACACTCACACACACTATCATACACAGTCTCTCACACACACACACTCTCTGTCTCACACACACTGTCTCTCTCACACCCACTCTCACACACAGTCTCACACATTCTCTCACACACATACACACTGTCTCTGTCTCACACATTCTCTCTCTCACACACACATGCACTCTCTCACACACACTCACACACACACACACACACACTAATTGCTTCAGGACAGCCAGCTGAAGGCTGTGAGCATCTGGGCGCCCTCAGCACAGGTGTGTGGGGGTAAAGGCAGCCTCTTGCCAGCAGCAGCACCTGTAAGTGGTGCACACAGGTGCAGAAAAGTGCCTGTTCCCTGGGGCTGGTGGTTCAGAGCCGGTTGCAGCCAATGAGCAGCAGCAACATCACTGGCTCAGCGCTCCCCAGGAACTATCGCCACGTGGGCGTGGAGCTGGGCGTGGCCTTCTTTTTTCCGTGATTGCCAGCTGGCCCAGAGCTGGACCTGCTCTTGGAGGTGAGGTGGGAAGCTGGTGAGTATTCCTCCTGTCTTGCTCTCTGCCCTTCCCGCTTTTGTTCTCCACTGCTGATTAGAACCCGCGTATTGAGCTTACTAGGTGCCCCCACCCTCTCCCTTCTGGCTGCTCAAAGCCCAGGACCAGAGGATTCCTTGAAAGAACAAAGTCCAGTTACCCCATTTTGCTGAAAAGATCTTCCTCTAAAACCTCATATTTACTTGGGGTATTTAGGTGAGTTGTCCTTTTCAGACATTCGGTCTGAAATACTGTACAGAGGGCTGGGTGCAGTGGCTCACGCCTATAATCCCAGCACTTTGGGAGGCCGAGGCAGGTGGATCATCTGAGGTCAGGAGTTCAAGACCAGCCTGGCCAACATGGTGAAATCCTTATCTCTAATAAAAGTACAAAAATGAGCTGGGCGTGGTGGCATGTGCCTATAATCCCACCTTCTAGGGAGGCTGAGACAGGAGAATCGCTTTAACCCAGGAGGCAGAGGTTGCAGTGAGCCAAGGTCACGCCACTGCACTCCAGCCTGGGCGACAGAGTGAGGCTACGTCTCAAGTAAAAATTAAGTACAGAGTAGGGGGTACTGCAACTTGAATGTCAGGATTAGCTAATGTCTGGTCTGCATTTGGTAGGAGTCCAGAGGGTGTTTTGGTGCTAATTGTGCAAATACTATGGTTAACCGTAACTTAGTTATTGAAATGCCATATAATTCTGACAGTGTTGTTTGTCCTGTTTACCGAGGGAGGAAGCTGAGCCCCAGATAAGTTAAATGGCTTGCCTGGGGTAGAAAGCAGCAAATCATTCAAAGCTGGGTCTGAGACTTCAAGCCCTATAATCTTAACTGCTTCTTTCTAATCATTCAGGACACCTGGGTAGAAAGGTGAGGTGGGAGGGGTATGGTCTGTAGAAAAAGCATAGAGACAAAATGCAAGCTTAGGGAAGTCACTTATCCTCAGAAAATAACCTCAACCAACAGCCTTCCTTTACCTCCCTCCAGCTGTATTCCTGCCTGGACTCGAATAACTAGCTTCTCCCCAACTCCTCACCCACCCGACTTCACGGGAAAAAGTGACTGCCTATCCCAGATTAATCCTTACGCCGTCCAGTCATTTTTCTCTGGGGCTTGATTGATCAGTTCCCACTCTGTGACGACTGGCAAATACCGGGCGTTATCCTGTATGCATTAACGTACTTTCCCCTGAAACAGAGCAACCCGGTCAACACCACAGAACCTCAGCTTTGAACCCTGGAGTGAGGACGGTGATGCCCTTTGTATATTAATATGCTATGTAAGGCTGGGCGTGGTGGCTCACGCCTGTAACCCAGCACTATGGGAGGTCGAGATGGGCAGATTACCTGAGGTCAGGAATTCCAGACCAGCCCGGCCAACATGGTGAAACCCCGCCTCTACTAAAAAAAAAAAAAAATACAAAAAATTAGGCGTGGTGGTGGGCTCCTGTAATCCCAGCTGCTCAGGAGGCTGAGGCAGGAGAATCACTTGAATCTAGGAGGCAGAGTTTGCAGTGAACTGAGATCACGCCATTGCACTCCAGCCTGGGCGACAGAGCAAGACTCTGTCTCAAGAAGAAAAAAAAAAAATACATATACACATAAATATATATATGTGTGTATATATATATATGCTATATAAAGCTTAAATGAAATGCTTTGAGTCACCTAAGACAGGATATAGACAAAGTCTTCATCGTCTTCTTGCTTCTTCTACCTTTATTTATTCTCAGCTCTGAATGTATGAACCTGCTCAATCACCTCATCTTAAAATCACTGTCTCTAGGCCATACTCATTTCCTTACCCACCCCTGAGGCTTTTGTTGGTTTTTACAGCCCTAGTTCACGTCTTGGTCCTCCAGCCCCTTTAAAGGATTGTGTAGAGCGGTAAGGGAAATGTTTAATTCAAATTACGTGTATATAGAAGTGTTTAGATATGACAGTCCGAAATTCGTTCTTTCTCAAATAATCTTCCTTCTTAATTTCATTGCCTAAGTTGAGAGTCTTTGTCTTCTGTGTTTTGCTTTCAATTTCCATGTATCCAGGTGGTTTATGTTAACTCAGAAGGGGGAGAAAAACCTAGAAAATCTTAATTGTTCTGTGGTCAGGATGTAAGCTTTTAAACGTGTGCTCAGAAATAAGTATTTTTCCATTTACCAATAGTCAATATTGTCCCTAAATAGTTATAGGAATGTGTAGAAAAGCTTATTTTCTTGCTATGGTTCTATTTTGAGCAATACAGCACATAAACTTCAATGTTCTATCATCAGTGTTCATGTGTACCTAGTTTTTTGGTCTTCCATGGATGGGTAATTGTAAGAATACCTCAATTGTTTTGATGAAATTCATTTATGTCTACTTATCTTCTACTAAAATGATTTTTTAATGGGAGGTACTTTTTAGTATTTGGTGATTTTTGGTGTGTGTGTGTTAGACAAAGTCTCCCTCTTTCGCCCAGGCTGGAGTGCAATGGCGTGATCTCTGCTCACTGCACCCTCCGCCTCCCAGGTTCAAGCAATTCTCCTGCCTCAACCTCCCGAGTAGCTGGGATTACAGGTGCCCGCCACCACGCCTGGCTAATTTTCATATTTTTAGTAGAGACGGGGTTCCCCCATGTTGGCCGGGCTGGTCTGGAACTCCTGACCTCAGATGATCCACCCACCTCAGCCTCCCAAAGTTCTGGGATGACAGGCGTGAGCCACTGCGCCCGGCCTTTTTCAGTATTAATTTGAAAGAGCAGCAATACGAGAAGGTGTGGCGGGAAGTGTGTCCTTCCCTGCCCCCGTAGTGTCTCTTCCCTATTTTCTGCTCATCACCCAAAGACATTCTGCGCACGTGTATGGCGTTAAGAGCCTTACAGATGGGGCAACTTTCTGTGCTGATTGTTGTGCGTTTTTAAGGATGCAGGGCACGTTGGTGCTTAACTTAACCCACCTGTTATTAATCGACTCCTAAATGGTCTTCAGTCTAGCTGTTTTACACACGGCTGGGTCTAATTGTATTTAAAATGGATAAAGATTGCTAAAGTACCGTCCAAAAAGATGGCACCCATTTACACTTCCACTAATGTAGGAGCACCTTTTCCCTCACCCATCACAAAGCAGGGTCCAGTGACACATTGTGGACATTGTCAGCCTCACATGTCAAACGTGGTACATCATTTTGGCTATTTACCTTATCAGTAATATTTTTTTTTAAAGTACATTTAAAAGTCATGCCGTTTCTTTTTTTTTTTTTTTTTTTTTTTTTGAGACATTGTCTTACTCTATGCCCAGGCTGGAGTGCAATGGTGCGATCTCAGCTCACTGCAACCTCTGCCTCCCGGGTTCAAGCAATTCTCCTGCCTCAGCCTCCTGAGTAGCTGGGACTACAGGCACACGCCGCGATGCCCGGCTAAATCACGATGTCCGGCTAATTTTTGTATTTTTAGTAGAGATGGGGTTTCACCATATTGACCAGGCTAGTCTCGAGCTCCTGACCTCAGGTGATCCACCTGCCTCGGGATCCCGAAGTGCTGGGATTACAAAAGTCATATGCAGTTTTTTAACTCTTCAAAATCCTTCTAATAGGCTGGGCACAGTGGCTCATGCCTATAATCCCAGCACTTGGGGAGGCCGAGGCAGGTGGATCATTTGAGGTCAGGGGTTTGAAGACCAGCCTGACTAACATGGCGAAATCCCCTGTCTACTAAAAATACAAAAATTAGGCCGGGCGCGGTGGCTCACGCCTGTAATCCCAGCACTTTGGGAGGCCCAGGCGGGTGGATCACGAGGTCAGGAGATCGAGACCATCCTGGCTGACACGGTGAAACCCCGTCTCTACTAAAAATACAAAAAATTAGCTGGGCGCAGTGGCGGGCGCCTGTAGTCCCAGCTACCGGGAGGCTGAGGCAGGAGAATGGCAGGAACCCGGGAGGCGGAGCTGGCAGTGAGCCGAGATGGTGCCACTGCACTCCAGCCTGGGCGACGGAGCAAGACTCTGTCTCAAAAAGAAAAAAAGCCGGGCATGGTTGAGGGTGTCTGTAATCCCAGCTACTGGGGAGGTTGAGGCAGGAGAATCACTTGAACCCAGGAGACGGAGATTGCAGTGAACTGAGATCATATCACTGTACTCTAGCCTGGGCAACAAAAGCAAAACTCCATCTCAAAGAAAAAAAAAAAAAAATTCCGCTGAGCTGTTGATCATTACCATGGATTGGAAGAGCTGTTTACGTAATGCATTCTTTGTCATGTCTCAAATTTATTTGCAGCAGTTTTTTCAGCGGGACTTTAAAGATTTGTTTGTTTTTCTGGAGTGAGGAGGGTACTGTATTGAATTAATCTGTCATCTTGTCTCTTTTATACCATTTGATTGAGACCTTCTATTCCATTTGCTCATTATTTGGGGGCTAAATGTAAAGTAGGAATTCATGAACATAAATATTTCAAAATTTAGCCCCCGGAAATGGTGACCTTCTATCGTAGATGTTAAAGTGCAGCCTAGACATCAACAGAATGAATATCATTCTTCTTAGAATTCTCTTGTCTAGTTTTGGCTTTTCATAGAAACATTGAGTTTCTTGTCCTGATAACATTATCAGCAGGACTTCTTGGATGATGATATACCGATGGAGGATCACTGATGTGTTGGGAATCTGCCTCTGCCTCACCACATTGAGCCTTTTATCTAGCAGCCGCATTTTAAAGCTCTCAAAACAGAGATGCCACTTTTCTAAATTATGCATGTGTTTTACCTCTATAGTTGCTGTTCATTTGATCTCACGTTTAACTGGTTATTAGATTTTGTATGGGATTTCATAGTTACATTTGTTACCAGCCCAATTTAATAACTACATATAATTTAAAATTGAGTAATTTATTAGGCATACATACCTACATACAAATGTTAATTTTCACCTTTTTTCCACTTTTATACCTCTTCTTTATCTGATTGCTTTCCTATCAAATATAAATTAGGTAAATATAAATAATAGTGGAATATCAAATATAAAGAATAGGGAGAGAGTACAAAACTGAACGGAAGTGCTGACAGCTAACATTCTTTTTTTACCTTTTAGTTTTGGGGGTACATGTGAAGGTTTGTTACGTAGGTAAACTTGTGTCATGGGGGTTTGTTATACAGACTATTTCCTCACCCAGGTATTAAGCCCAGTACCCAGTTGTTATTTCTTTCTGCTTCTCACCCTCCTCCCACCCTCCACCCTCAGGTAGACCCCAGTATCTGTTGTTCCCCTCTTTGTGTCCATGTGTTCTTATTTAGCTCCCATTTATAAGTGAGAACATGTGGTGTTTGGTTTTCTGTTCCTGTCTTAGTTTGCTTAGGATAATGGCCTCCAGTTCCATCCATGTTCCCGCAAAAGACATGATCTCATTCTTTTTTATGGCTGCATAGTATTCCATGGTGTACGTGTACCACATTTTCTTTATCCAGTCTGTCCTTGATGGGCATTTAGGTTGACTCCATGTCTTTTCTATTGTAAACAGTGCCACAGTGAACATTTGCATGCATGTGTCTTTATGGGAGAATGCTTTATATTCCTCTTAGTGTATATACCCAGTGATGGGATGGCTGGGTCCAACGCTACTTCGGCTTTTAGCTCTTTGAGGAATCTCCACACTGCTTTCCACTATAGCTGAACTGATTTACACTCCCACCAACAGTGTATAAGCTTTCCATTTTTTCCTGCAACCTCAGCAGCGTCGGTTTTTTGACTTTTTAATAATGACACATAACATTCTTATGGGATTCTCTGTAGGGCTTGTATGTCAAATCCAGCCCATTGCCCAGTTTTGTAAATAAAGATTTATTGGAACACAGCTTTCCTCCTTTGCTGACAAATTGTCTACAGCTACTTTCCCAGTGCAGGAGCAGCTAAGCAGGGGTGGCAGAGAGCAAACGTCCCCAAAGCCGAAAATGCCTGGCTCCTTCTGGGAGATTTGCTGACCCCTGATCTTTGCCAAAAATAGATACATTTGCTGCAGTTTTTCCTTTATTTTAGGTGACACATAACTGTACATATTTATGGAGAGATTTTTGTTTTGAAATGAATTTTCGCTCTTGTCGCCCAGGCTGGAGTACAGTGGTGTAATCTTGGCTCACTGCAACCTCTGCCTCCCAGGTTCAAGCGATTGTCCTGCCTCAGCCTCTTGAGTAGCTGGGATGACAGGCGCGCCACCATGCCTGGCTAATTTTGTATTTTTAGTAGAGATGGGGTTTCTCCATGTTGGTCAGGCCGGTCTTGAACTCCCGACCTCAGGTGATCCACCCACCTCGGCCTCCCAAAGTGCTGGGATTACAGACGTGAGCCACTGCGCCCGGCCCGAGTGATATTTTGATTCCTGTATACAATGTGTCATGATCAAATCAGGGGACTTAGCATATTCATCACCCCAAACATTTGCGTTGTGAACACTCTGTCCTCCCTTCTAGCTTTTTGAGAGTGGACAATAAGTTATAGTTCACCATATTCACCTGCAGTGCTGCAGAACACCTGCACCCATTTCTCCCTTCTACCTGTAATCTTAGCACCCATGAGCCATCCTCTCCCCCCTCCTCTCCCCCCTCCTCTCCCCCCTCCTCTCCCCCCTCCTCTCCCCCCTCCTCTCCCCCCTCCTCTCCCCCCTCCTCTCCCCCCCCCACTCCCCCCCACTCCCCCCCACTCCCCCCCCACTCCCCTCTCCCTCCTCTCCCCCCCCGCCTCCCCCAACTCCCCTATCCTCTAATACCCACAATTACATCCCCTACTTCCATAGTCCCATTTGCTCAATTTAACTCCCACATATGAGTAAAATACATTCCGTATTTAGTTTCCCATGCCTGGTTTATTTTGCTTCACACAATGAACTACAGGCTGTAGCTCACATGAAGAGCTAGAGGCTCATCCGTGTTGTCACAAATGGCAGGATTTTTTGAAGGCTGAATCATGTTCCCTTGTGGGTGTATACCACGTTTTCTTGATTCGTTTGTTGATGGACAGTTAGGTAGATTACATATCTTAGCTATCGTGAATAGTGGGGTGGTAAACATGAGAGTGCAGACATACCTTTGATATACTTCGGGTAAATCACCAGATCGCTGGATCATAGGGTATTAATCTATTTTCAGTTTTTTGAGACACCTCTACACTGTTTTCCATAATGGCTGTGCTAATTTACATTTCCACCGACAGTGGAAAGGAGTTTCTTTCTCTGCATCCTTGCCAGCATTTATTTTTCATCTTTTTTGATAATACCCATTCCAACTAGAGGGAAATGCAAATCAAAACCACAGTGAGATTGTGATGATGAGTAATGTTGAATCTTTTTTCATATCTGTTGGTCATTTGGATGTCTTTTGAGAAATGTCTGTTCAGGTTTTTACCCACTTCTTAAATGGATTACTTGGAGTTTTGCTATACAGTTGTTTGAGTTCTTCGTGTATTCTGGGTATTAGTTCCTTGCCAGATCATTATTTTGCAAATATTTTCTCCCATTCTGCGGGGTTTTTTTGGGAGGGGGGACAGAGTCTTGTTCTGTCACCAGGCTGGAGTGCGGTGGCGCCATCTCAGCTCACTGTAACCTCCAACTCCCTAGTTCAAGTGATTCTGCTGCCTCAGCCTCCCCAGTAGCTGGGATTTCAGGCACGTGCCACCACACCCAGCTAATTTTTGTATTTTTAGTAGAGACGGAGTTTCACCATGTTGGCCAGGATGGTCTCGATCTCCTGACCTCATGATCCACCTGCCTTGGCCTCCCAAAGTGCTGGGGTTACAGGCCTGAGCCACTGTGCCCAGCCAGGTTGTCTCTTTACTCTTGGACTATTTCCTTTGCTGTACAGAAGCTCTTTAGTTGGATGTACTCTTATTGGTCTATTTTTGCTTTTGTTGCCTGTCCTTTTGAAGTCTTAGCTGCAAAATATTTGCCTTGACTTGTATTCAGAAGAGCTTTCCCTATGTTTTCTTCTGGTAGTTTTATTATTTCAAGTCTTATGTTTAAGTACTTTATCTTGAGTTGATTTTTGTATATGGTGAGAGACAGGGGTCTAATTTAATTCTGCATATGGTTATCCCGTTTTCTCAGTACCACTTAGTGAACACAGTGTACTTTCCCTAATCTTGGTGCCTTTGAAAATGAGTTGGATGAGTTCATGCTCTTTGTAGGAACATGGATGAAGCTGGAAACCATCATTCTGAGCAAACTATCGCAAGGACAGAAAACCAAACACCACATGTTCTCACTCATAGGTGGGAATTGAACAATGAGAATACTTGGACACGGGGCGGGGAACATCACACACTGGGGCCTGTCCTAGGGTGTGGGGCTGGGGGAGGGATAGCATTAGGAGAAATACCTAATGCAAACGATGAGTTAATGGGTGCAGCAAACCAACATGGCACATGTATACCTGTGTAACAAACCTGCACGTTGTGCACATGTACCCTAGAACTTAAAGTATTAAAAAAACTTAAATATTAAAATATTCTAACAAGTCCTGAAAAATACATTAAAAAAGAAAGAGTTGGCTATAAATATATGGATTTCTGAATTATCTATTCTGTTGGTCTATGTCTGTTTTCATGACAGTGCCATGCTGTTTTGGTTACTATAGCTTTGTGAAGTCAGGTAATATGCCTCCAGCTTTCTTTTTGCTCAAAATTGTTTGGGCTATTTGGGATCTTTTGTGGTTCTATACAAATATTAGGATTGTTTTTCTATTTCTGTGAAGAATGTCGTTGATGTTTTGATAGGGATTGCATTGAATCTGTAGATTGCTTTGGGTAGGATGGCCATTTTAACAACATTGTTCTAATCCGTGAACATTAGATGTCTCCATTTTTATCTATCCTCTTCAATTTTTTTCAGTATTCTGTGGTTTTTACTATAGATATTTCTTAGCTCCTTAGTTAAATTTATTTCTAGGTACTTTTTTGTAGCTATTATAACGGACATTGCTTTCTTTTTCAGCTAGTTCATTATTAGTGTTTAGAAATGCTGTTTTTATGTTGAGTTTTGCATCATACTGAGTTCATTTATTATATAAAAACTTGCATCATACTGAAAAATTTATCCAAAAATCAACATTTTTGTATGTTGATTCTGCAACTTTACTGAATTCCTTTATCAGTTCTCTGTCTTTTGGTGGGGTCTGTAGGCTTTTCTAAATGAAAGATTATATTGCCTATAAACATGAACAATCTGACTTCTTCAATTTTGATGCCCTTTGTTTCTTTTTCTTCCCTAATTGCTCTGGCTAAGACTTCCAGTACTGTGTTAAATAGGAGTGGCGGAAGTGGGCACCCTGTGTGCCAGTTCTTAGAGGAAAGGCTTTCTTCTTTTCCACATTCAATATAATGCTAGCTGTGGGTTTGTCATACATGGCCTTTATTGTTCTGAGTTATGTTTCTTCTGCGTCTTATCATAAAGGGATGTTGAATTTTTTTTTCTTTGTTCATCTTTTCTTATACTTTAAGTTCTAGGGTACATGTGCACAACGTGCAGGTTTGTTACATATGTATACATGTGCCCTGTTGGTGTGCTGCACCCATTAACTCGTCATTTACATTAGGTATATCTCCTAATGCTCCCTCCCCCACTACAGTCCCCGGTGTGTGATGTTCCCCTTCCTGTGTCCGAGTGTTCTCATTGTTCAGTTCCCACCTATGAGTGAGAACATGCAGTGTTTGGTTTTTCATCCTTGCGATGGTTTGCTCAGAATGATGATTTCCAGCTTCATCCATGTCCCTACAAAGGACATGAACTCATCCTTTTTTATGGCTGCATAGTATTCCATGGTGTATATGTACCACATTTTCTTAATCCAGTCTATCATTGATGGACATTTGGGTTGGTTCCAAGTCTTTGCTATTGTGAATAGTGCCACAATAAACATATGTGTGCACGTGTCTTTATAGCAACATGATTTATAATCCTTTAGGTATATACCCAGTAATGGGATGGCTGGGTCAAATGGTATTTCTAGTTCTAGATCCCTGAGGAATCACCACACTGACTTCCACAGTGGTTGAACTAGTTTACAGTCCCACCAACAGCGTAAAAATGTTTCTATTTCTCCACATCCTCTCTAGCACCTGTTGTTTCCTGACTTTTTAATGATCACCATTCTAACTGGTGTGGGATGGTGTCTCATTGTGGTTTTGATTTGCATTTCTCTGATGGCCAGTGATGATGAGCATTTTTTCATGTGTCTGTTGGCTACATAAATATCTTCTTTTGAGAAGTGTCTGTTCATATCCTTTGCCCACTTTTTGATGGTGTTGTTTTTTTTCTTGTAAATGTTGAATTTTATCAAATGCTTTTTCTGCATGTCTTGATGATCGTGTGGTTTTTGTCCTTCAGTCTGCTGATGAACCACCCTTGCATCCTTGAGATGAATCCCACTTGATCATGGGGAATGATCTTTTTGATGTGTTCTTAGATTTGGTTGGCTAGAATTTTGTCAAAGATTTTTGTATCTATGTTCATGAGAGACGTTGGCCTGTAGTTTTCTTTTTTGTGTGTCCTTTTCTGGTTTCGGTATCAGGACAATGCTTGGCTCATAGAATGAGGAAGAATTCCCTCCCCTTCAATTCTCGGAATAGTTTGAGAAGAATTGGTATAAGTTCTGTAAAAGTTTAAAAGGTAGCTGGGCATGGTGGCTCATACCTGTAATCCCAGCACTCTGGGAAGCCAAGGTGGACAGATTACTTGAGGACAGGAGTTCGAGACCAGCCTAGCCAACATGGTAAAACCCCATCTCTACCAAAAATACCAAAATACCAAAAATTCTGGTTAAAATACCAAAAAAATAGCTGGGTGTGGTGGCTGGCACCCGTAATTCCAGCTACTTGGGAGGTTGAGGCAGGAGGATCACTTGAGCCCAGAAGGCAGCAGTTGTAGTGAGCTGAGATTGCACCACTGCAGTCCAGCCTGGGTGACAGAGCAACACTCTATCTCAAAAAAAAAAATTAATTTGAAGTATATCTAGTCCTGGTTTGTAAAGTGTTTCTGTTGATACTATTTATACATCCATTGAAGCTATATATTTTTTTATTCTCTGAATGTTGAAGGTAGAGAGCAGGAAGTACTATCTACTCTTACAAATGGTTTTATCATAATCAAAATAATCAAAACAACCATGGTAGCATACACACACAAAGAAAACATCTTTTCCTGGAGGGTAGGTAGGTTAATGAAAACCTTGCCTCTTTTAATGAAATTAAGTAGGAATTCCAAAGATTGGATTAGATTTATCTTATCTCAGTCCTGAATTTCAGACATTCTAAAATTATAAAAATACAAGAAACCAGGTGTGGTGGTGTGCACCTGTAGTCCCAGCTACTTGGGGAGTCTGAGGCAGGAAGATCACTTGAGCCCAGGAGTTCAAGGCTATATGGTGAGCTATGATAGTCACCACACTCCAGCCTGAGGGACAGAGTGAGACACTGTTTCTAAAAATATATATGAGGCCGGATGTGGTGGCTCACGCCTGTAATCCCAGCACTTTGGGAGGCCGAGGCAGGTGGGCCACAAGGTCAGGAGTTCGAGACCAGTCTGGCCAACCTAGTGAAACCCTGTCTCTACTAAAAATACAAAAAATTAGCCGGGCATGGTGACAGGTGCCTGTAATCCCAGCTACTCGGGAGGCTGAGACAGGAGAATTGCTTGAACCCGGGAGGTGGAGGTTGCAGTGAGTTGAGATTGTGCCACTATACTCCAGCCCGGGTGACAATGCAAGCCTTCGTCTCAAAATATATGTGTGTATATATATATATATATACATATATATATATACATATATATATACACACACTTTAGCCTCACCTGCAGATTGACAAATTGAAGCAATCCTAAATCCACTTTTATTTTTAATTGACAATAATTGTATGTATTTGCGAGGTACAATGCGATGTTTTGATATATGTATACATGGCAGAAAAAAGCTAACATGTCCATCGCCTTAGTTACTTTTTGTGGTGAGGATGTTTAAAATCTACTTTTAGCAATTTTGGAGCATATATTAATAATACATCTTTTCTTGAATTCCATGGCAGGTTAAATACATCATCATTAACTCTAGTTGCCATGCTGTGCAGGGGATCCCTAAAACTCATTTCTCTGACTGAAACTTGTTTGTACCTTTTCATCAATATTTCCTTTTTCCCCATTTTATCCCCCAGTCTCTGGCAACCACCATTCTTCTCTCTGCTGCTGTGAATTTAATTGTTTTAGAATCCACACAATTGAGATCCTACTAAATCTTTTTTTTTCTTTTTTTTTTTTTGAGACAGAGTTTTGCTGTTGTTGCCCAAGCTGGAGTGCAATGCCGCAATCTTGGCTCACTGCAACCTCTGCCTCCCAGGTTCAAGTGATTCTTCTGCCTCAGCCTCCCGAGTAGCTGGGGTTACAGGTGTGCACCACCATGCCTGGCTAATTTTTTGTATTTTTAGTAGAAATGGGGTTTCACCATGTTAGCCAGGCTGGTCTCGACCTCCTGACCTCAGGTGATCTGCCCGCCTCGGCAGTAGCGTCGTAAGCCTGAGCGCTTGTGTACCGTAACATACTCTTCTGCTCAGGACGTCTCGGTCTGGCAGGTAGCTTTAGAGCAGGTGGCGTTCAGGGTTCCCATGCATGCTCTGTGCCAGCCCTTCTGACCGGCTCACTTGTTGCTTCACTGAAACCCCACAGTAACCCTTGAAGAGGCAGGTACTCTGATTTCCAGCTTCCAGAGGAGAGCCCAGCCTTAGACGTTCAGTTACTTTCCATGGGGATGTTATCATGAAGGTTGCAGGAGGACTTGAACTTGGAGCTGTTGCTCTGCTCTGAGCATCACATGAGTCGACAGCCTCTTAGAGTTGAGTTACCTATGAGGAAACTGACCCTCAGCCTTGGTACCATGACACACGGATCGAATCCCCTGCCCTCGCTGCTGTCTGCTGCAATGTTATTAGCAATCCGTTGCAGCAGAACACTCCCCGGGGTAGAAAGAAAGTGAAAGAATGCAGGAAAAAGCCTATTAGCCTCTCCAGGGAGGTGGTCAACCCATGACAGTTGTCCAGGGACTGCCGCCTCCCCACTCTTTTCAATGACAGTTGTCCAGGGATGGCCACCTCTACACTCTTTTCAATGACAGTTTTCCAGGGACGGCCACCTCTCCACTCTTCTCAATGATGGTTGTCCAGGGACTGCCACCTCTCCACTCTTTTCAATGACAGTTGTCCAGGGACGGCCACCTCTCCACTCTTCTCAATGACAGTCGCCCAGGCACGGCCACCTCTCCGCTCTTCTCAATGACAGTTGTCCAGGGACTGCCACCTCTCCACTCTTTTCAATGACAATTGTCCAGGGACTGCTACCTCGCCACTGTTTTCAGAGGCCCTTCCTATAAAGAGGATATTCATGATAACATGTCCCCTGTGTCCCAGGGGAAAACGTGTACCCACATATATCACCTCATTTTTTTTTTTTTTTTTTTAAGACAGAGTCTCATTCTGTCACCCAGGCTAGAGTGCAGTGGCATGATCTTGACTCACTGCAAGCTCCGACTCCTGGGTTCACACCATTCTCCTGCCTCAGCCTCCCTAGTAGCTGGGACTACAGGCACCCGCCACCACGCCCGGCTAATTTTTTGCATTTTTAGTAGAGATGGGGTTTCACCGTGTTAGCCAGGATGGTCTCGATCTCCTGACCTCGTGATCCGCCCACTTTGGCCTCCCAAAGTGCTGGGATTACAGACGTGAGCCACCGCGCCCAGCCACCTCATCTTGTAAAGCATATTAAATTACTAAATCAGAACAGGGTTAGAAATATTCAAACTTGGTCGGGTGTGGTGGCTCACGCCTATAATCTCAGCACTTTGGGAGGCCGAGGCTGGTGGATCATGAGGTCAAGAGATCGAGACCATCCTGGCCAACATGGTGAAACCCTGTCTCTACTAAAAACACAAAAATTAGTCAGGCATGGTGGTGCATGCCTGTAATCCCAGCTACTTGGGAGGCTGAGGCAGGAGAATCGATTGAACCCAGGAAGCAGAGGTTTGCAGCAAGTAGAGATCATGCCACTGTACTCCAGCCTGGGGACAGAGTGAGACTCTATCAAAAAGAAAAAAAGAAGAAGAAAATATTCAAATTTGGCTGGGCGCAGTAGCTCATGCCTGTAATCCCAACACTTTGGGAGGCCAGGGGTAAGAGGATTACTTGAGCCCAGGAGTTTGAAACCAGCCTGGGCAACATAGTGACACCTTGTCTCTACTTTTTTTTTTTTTTAAAGGCCTGGTGCAGTGATAGCAAGCCTGTGGTCGCAGCTACTAGGAAGGCTGAGGCGGGAAGCTTGCTTCAGCCCAGGGGTTCAAGGCTGCAGTGAGCTGTGACTGCACCACTGCACTCCAGCCTGGGCAACAGCAAGACTCAGTCATTTAAAAAAACAAACAAACAAACAAAAAACAGCACAGCTTATTGAATAGATTTTAGCTACCATGACATCTCTAGGCTCTTGTCTCCCACCTCTACCCTCCTTTAAATATTTTCTTCTGTGTATTTTATAATTTATCTTCTGACTCTCCTAATTAATTGAAGTAATCTCAGCAAGCCCATCTTAAAACTTTCCCATGGAAAGAATGGTAGGCAGAAGGAAAGACGGGGGCTAAATACTGGGGACAACTTTGTCCCTGCAGGTCAAGGGAGTATAAAGCAGGTGCCCCGTCTAAGCAAGCAGAGCCAAAAATCCGTGTTAACAGAAACCCTGCAGGCTGATTTTTACCTTGGTGGGATGCTTCCAGTTCCAGGGAGGTGACATGACAGGACCTTACTGTGTATCTGCAAGTTTAGCTCAAAAACTATAAACGCACAGATGGCAAGCAAGGGTGACCTCACACCAATACCACCCCTCAGACAATGACAAGCTGCTGTCTACCTGAGTCTTTAAAATGTTTTATTACATGGTATTCCTTCGATTGCTTTGTCGTCTACCACAAAGTAATGGTGGGGGGAAAGAAGATTTGCTCAAACTGGCCAACCAGTACTGGCTGTCAGTATTTATAGGGCTCTTACAATGACAAGAGAAAAGGAAATTTGAGAGATTTAGGAATTATTCCTGGGGCCTTATAACAACGGCTACATTTTGATGTCATCATAGACCAGGCTTCTAGACAACTCAGAGAGGTAATTGATAGCAGAGGTCCTGGACGTGCACCTATAAAATGAGTTAGCAGGTAGGGATAGAATTGGTCCTGATGGTGATTTACGACATTAATCTTTTCATGTGCTCATTAGCCATTTGCGTAGCTTCTTTGGAGAAACGGATATTCAGACCCTTTGCCCATATTAAATTGGATCGTCTCCCTTTTAGTGCATGTATATTATCTAGATATAAATCCCTTATCAGATATGACTTTTAAGTATTCAGCAGTTTATTTTTACACCAAAACTGTTTACTGTGTTTATGGAACCTGATGTTAACCGGTGTAACAGAAATCAACTGATCTAAGAACCCTGTAACTGGTTATTAGTAACTGGTAGGAATCTATTTGCCAGTGGTTTTTTTTTTAATTTTATTATTATTATACTTTAAGTTTTAGGGTACATGTGAACAAAGTGCAGGTTTGTTACATATGTATACATGTGCCATGTTGGTGTGCTGCACCCATTAACTCATCATTTAGCATTAGGTATATCTCCTAATGCTATCGCTCCCCCCTCCCCCCACCCCACAACAGTCCCTGGTGTGTGATGTTCCCCTTCCTGTGTCCAAGTGTTCTCATTGTTCAATTCCCACCTATGAGTGAGAACATGCGGTGTTTGGCTTTTTGTCCTTGCGATAGTTTGCTGAGAATGATGGTTTCCAGTTTCATCCATGTCCCTACAAAGGACATGAACTCATCCTTTTTTATGGCTGCATAGTATTCCATGGTGTATATGTGCCACATTTTCTTAATCCAGTCTATTGCTGTTGGACATTTAGGTTGGTTCCAAGTCTTTGCTATTGTGAATAGTGCGGCTATAAACTAGAATGGCGATCATTAAAAAGTCAGGAAACAACAGGTGCTGGAGAGGATGTGGAGAAATAGGAACACTTTTACACTGTTGGTGGGACCGTAAACTAGTTCAACCATTGCGGAAGTCAGTGTGGCAATTCCTCAGGGATCTAGAACTAGAAATACCATTTGACCCAGCCATCCCATTACTGGGTATATACCCTAAGGATTATAAATCATGCTGCTATAAAGACACATGCCAGTGGTTTTTTGTTTGTTTTTTGAGATGGAGTTTCACTCTTGTCCAGGCTGGAGTGCAATGGTGCAGTCTCGGCTCACTGCAACCTTCGCCTTCCAGATTCAAGTGATTCTCCTGCCTCAGCCTCCTGAGTAGCTGGTATTACAGGCATGTGCCACCACTCCTGGCTAATTTTTTTATATTTTTAATAGAGATGGAGTTTCACCATGTTGGCCAGGCTGGTCTTGAACTCCTGACCTCAAGTGATCCACCTGCCTTGGCCTCCCAAAGTGCTGGGATTACAGGCATGAGCCACTGCACCTGGCCATTGCCAGTGTTTTTGAGTATGACATACTAGCTAAGAGCATCTGTGGCATGCATGTCCAATTTTATTCTAAGATGCTGTTTGGGAACTAAGGGTACAGACAACAAAATGTCCCAGCACTGATGTCTAGTAATAGGATAAACAGATATTGTGGCAACAAATGCTTCGTCCATGAAGAATTGAAAAGAGAAGGCCGTTCATCTAGTGAGGTGATTGACATTAGTTGTATCTACTTGAGAATTTGCTGCAAGATCCTCTTTTAAGTCTTGTCACTCTTTCCACAGGTCCTACTTGCTCTATATTACCAAAGAATCCACTTTTCCCCCAAAACCTGAGTTCTCAGCCTTGTATCAAGATGGAAGGAGACAAATCGCTCACCTTTTCCAGCTACGGGCTGCAGTGGTGTCTCTATGAGCTAGACAAGGAAGAATTTCAGACATTCAAGGAATTACTAAAGAAGAAATCTTCAGAATCGACCACATGCTCTATTCCACAGTTTGAAATCGAGAGTGCCAACGTGGAATGTCTGGCACTCCTCTTGCATGAGTATTACGGAGCATCGCTGGCCTGGGCTACGTCCATTAGCATCTTTGAAAACATGAACCTGCGAACCCTCTCGGAGAAGGCACGGGATGACATGAAAAGTAAGCGAGACTTGGGACAAGTCTAGGGCAGGGAGGGGAGGTGATTTCAGGTTCTCATGGGAACAGGGAAGAATCGTTGTTCAGTAACCAGGTCCACCTCTGCAGTGTGAGTCTGAGCCGTGAGAAGGATCTCATTGGTCATAGTCATTGGCTGGAAATCAGTGTAGTCTCTAGCCTGTAAAATAATGGAGGAGGGAGAAATGGGTAGACAACGGCTCCACCCACACGGACTTCATTGAAGTTGATAGGATTTGAGTTGTAAGTGCTATGCTTGAGCTCTGGCGCTATCACGGGTCGGTTGTGAGACTTCGGGCATGTCTCCTTCTGTTCTGACTCTGGGATCCCACATCTTGGAACAGGAAATGTGTTACTATGTGTGCCATTGCAAAAGTTCAATAATGTAATGCATAGAAAGTGGCTAAGAACCTCATTGGTTGATAACATTGGTAGTCATTTGGTGCGAGTCTCGTGCTTGGCCGTGGGATGAAGGACTGAGGTTCCAGGTGCTCATCTGAGGCTTGGACTTTCTTGGGCTATTGGTGTCCGTAGTGCAGCAAGAATTCGGATCAGATTCTATGATTATTTTAGGGTACTTAGGAGAAAGGTCATTTAGAAAATAGCAGTTCTTTTTTATCTAGAGAATCTCTCCAACTGTAGACTGAAAACAAATCCCTTGACTGAGCCCTTGAATTGGCCCTACAAATACAGGTGTGGGCTGGATGCAGTGACTCACGGCTGTGATCCCAGCACTTTGGGAGGCTGAGGTGGGTGGATCACCTGAGGTCAAGAGATCGAGACCAGCCTGGCCAACATGGAGAAACCCCGTCTCTACTAGAAATACAAAAAATTAGCCAGGCGTCATGGCACATGCCTGTAATCCCAGCTACTCAGGAGACTGAGGCAGGAGAATCACTTGAATCCGGGAGGCAGAGATTGCAGTGAGCCGAGATCATTCCACTGCACTCCAGCCTGGGCAACGGAGTGAGACTGTGTCTCAAAAAAAAAAAAAAAAAAAAATATATATATATATATATATAATAATATATACACACACACACATATACACACACATATACACATATATTTTTATATATACACACATATATTTATATATACACATACACACACATACACATATATTTTTATATATACACACATATATATTTATATATACACACATATACACATATATATTTATATATACACACATATATATTTATATATACACACATATATATTTATATATACACATATATATTTATACACACGTATATATTTATATATACACATACACACACATACACACACATATATACATATATACACATATATTTTTTATATACACACATATATATTTATATATACATATACACATATACACACATATACACATATATTTTTATATATACACATATATTTATATATACACATAAACACACACATATACACATGTATTTTTTATATACACACACATATTTATACACACACACACGCAGGTGGCATGCCTATACACACATATATATTTATACACACACACACACACACGCAGGTGGCATGCCTGTACACACATATATATTTATACACACACACGCACATATGCAGGTGGCATGCCTATACACACATATATATATATATACACACACACACACACAGGTGGCATGCCTGCACATCCGTGACCTGGATGCAGCTCAGCAGCATTAGCTGCAAAATGCTTCAAGGGCTCTCTCTCCTGAGCTTGGAAAGGCCCAGTGTGGAGGGCATGTGGGTATTATTCCCAGGAAGAGAGTGCATAAAAATGAGAGCTAGGGTTTATCAAGTCAGCACTGCACTGAAACTGTCATGTCCCCACCATCTGACTCTCAACCCCACCCAGTGAAATGGGTTCCCCATGGCTGAAGCTGTGATAGAGGATCTTACAAGTTACATAACTTGACTAACTTCATGGCCTAATAAGTGGCAAAGATGAGATTGATTGTTTAACATTCATCTACCATGGCATATGTTTAAATTCTCATATGTCTAGTGTCAGAGATTTGCAGTTTTCCATGAGGTAGAGAGAAAGAAATGGGCAACTTTAAAAATGAATGGTAGCCATAAAAAAGGATGAGTTCATGTCCTTTATACGGACATGGATGAAGATGGAAACCATCATTCTCAGCAAACTATCACAAGGACAGAAAACCAAACACCGCATGTTGTCACTCATAGGTGGGAATTGAACAATGAAAACGCTTGGACACAGGAAGGGGAACATCACACACCGGGGCCTGTTGTGGGGTGGGGGAGGGGGGAGTGATAGCATTAGGAGATATACCTAATGTAAATAACGAGTTAATGGGTGCAGCACACCAACATAGCACATGTATACATATGTAACAAACCTGCATGTTGTGCACATGTACCCTAGAACTTAAAGTATAATTTTTTTAAAAAATGGATGGTATAGGCCAGGTGGGTGTGGCTAATGCCTGTAATCCCAGCACTCTGGGAGGCCAAGGTGGGTGGATCATTTCAGGTCAGGAGTTTGAGACCAGCCTGGCCAACATGGTGAAACACTGTCTCTACTAAAAATACAAAAATTAGCCAGGCATGGTGGCACACATCTGTAATCCCAGCTACTTGGGAGGCTGAGGCAGGAGAATCACTTGAACCCGGGAGGTAGAGGTTGCAGTGAGTCAAGATCGCACCACTGCACTCCAGCCTGGGCGACAGAGCGAGACTCCGTATTTAAAATAAAGATTTTTTTTTTTTTTTGAGACGGAGTCTGGCTCTGTTGCCCAGGCTGGAGTGCAGTGGCGCAATCTCGGCTCACTGCAAGCTCCACCTTCCGGGTTCATGCCATTCTCCTGCCTCAGCCTCCTGAGTAGCTGAGACTACAGGTGCCTGCCAGCACTCCTGGCTAATTTTTTGTATTTTTAGTAGAGAAAGGGGTTTCACCTTGTTAGCCAGGATGGTCTCGATCTCCTGACCTTGTGATCCGCCCACCTTGGCCTCCCAAAGTTCTGGGATTACAGGTGTGAGCCACGGCGCCTGGCCTAAAATAAAATTTTTTAAAAATTGTGTATAAAAATGTCTTATGGCTGGGCACCGTGGCTCACGCCTGTAATCCCAATACTTTGAGAGTCCTAGGCGGGCGGATCACTTGAGGTCAGGAGTTCAAGACTAGCCTGTCTAACATGGTAAAACCCTGTCTCTACTAAAAATACAAAAAATTAGCTAGGTATAGTGGCAGGCACCTGTAATCCCAGCTACTAGGTAGGCTGAGGCAGGAGAATCGCTTGAAGCTGGGAGGCAGAGGTTGCAGTGAGCTGAGATTGTGCCGTTGCACTCCAGCCTGGGCGACAGATTGAGACTGTCTTTTTTTTTTTTTATATAGAAAGTCTTACAGTTCCTATTCCAGATGAGAGGGAAGTTTAGAATCACTTCCTAGAAGGAGTAAGCTTTAGGCTGAGACAAAAGAAGAGGAGTTGGCCGAGTTGCCTGAGCATGGTAGAGAAAAACATTCTGAGCATAAAGTCGAGGCATCCCAAAGCCTTTAACAGAGGGTTTGGCTGGGCCACGGAGAATGAGCAGGAGGTGAAGACGGAGGGACTAGAAGTCAGATAACATGGCATCTTGAAAATACTTGTAATAGCAAGTAGAAGCAATTACATAGTTTGAAAGGGGTGGTAATAGAAATCATCAAACTTTCATTTCAGCACTGTTGCAAAAGTGTTGAGTGACCCAGAGGGAGTTGTGGAATAAACACAGGGAGACGAGTTTGAGGTGTTTCTACTGTCCATGAGATAAATAAAGGTGGCTTGGAATAGGGTGACGGCACAGAAAGAAGTAGAAATGGAAGATGCTTCCGAAGTGTACAAGACAGTTTGTGTGTGTGTGTGCGTGTGTGTGTGTGTGTGTGTGTGTGTTTGAAACAGAGTCTTGCTCTGTCGCCCAGGCTGGGCTGTCGCCCAGTGCAGTGGTGCGATCTCGGCTCACTGCAAGCTCCGCCTCCCGGGTTCACGCCATTCTCCTGCCTCAGCCTCCCTGGTAGCTGGGACTACAGGCGCCCGCCACCACGCCCGGCTAATTTTTTGTATTTTTAGTAGAGACGGGGTTTCACCATGTTAGCCAGGATGGTCTCGATCTCCTGACCTCGTGATCCACCTGCTTCGGCCTCCCAAAGTGCTGGGATTACAGGCGTGAGCCACCGCGCCTGGCCACAAGACAGTTTTTAAGAACTAAATGCAGAGAGAGAGAACGCAGTGTCATGGGTGATCCCCAAGTTTCTGGCATGATAAACTGGGTGGATGGGGTTCCATGGCCTCACCTCATGGAAGAGATGTTTTGCAAAAAGTAGATTGGGGGATGGGTAGTCAAGCTTGGACCTTGTAAGTTGTTGAAGGTACCTGTATTTGGGTAACTCATAGGCATCTAGTGAGTCATTGACTAACTGGGTCTGGAGTTCAAGACAGGTCTTGAGGAGGACTCCTGAAAGGAAACTTAATCACCATAATTAACCTCATTGTGTGACTTACCCAAGGCCATCCAGCAAAATGGCCAGAGAATTCATAAACCTCTGTTTCTTCAGTGTGCTTCTGCTGGCTCAGGAAAGTCTGATTCTGTTGTCTCCGTTATAGGCCAATCATGGAATAAACTGAGATCCTGAGGTTTGTCTTGGTTCCCCTCCATAATTTGGACACAGGACATTCTTATCCTTGGCTTGGGTAATTACAGTGACTTCATTGAGGCCAATCTCCCTTTTTCTTTGTCTTGCAGGACATTCATCAGAAGATCCTGAAGCAACGACGACTGACCAAGGACCAAGCAAGGAAAAAGTGCCAGGTTAGTGGGGTGGAGTTGGGGGAAATAGGATGTGCTTAAAGACACATGGCAGCCAGTTTGCATCTCTAGGGGTTAGAACCATGACTTCTGATAGTCTAGTGTTCTTTCTAGTCTAACTACCCTACCATTAGCTGATCAGATAGGTTCTGAGGATCTGGTAATTCTGGTATTTCTCTTTCCAAGTTGAAGAGTTCTGTGGCCTGGGGCCAGGCCCAGTGGCTCACACCTGTAATCCCAGTACTTTGGGAGACCGAGGCGGGGGCAGATCACCTGAGGTCAGGAGTTCAAGACCAGCCTGGCCAACATGGTGAAACCTCGTCTCTACTAAAAATACAAAAAAATAGCCAGATGTGGTGGTGGGTGCCTGTAATCCCAGCTACTTGGGAGGTGGAGGCAGGAGAATCGCTTGGACCTGGGAGGCAGAGGTTACAGTGAGTCAAGATCACGCCACTGCACTCCAGCCTGGGTGACAGAACGAGACTCCATCTCAAAAAAAAAAAAAGTTCTGTGGTCTTCAGGCTTTCTTACAACTTGAGGACTTCCCATCATCTTCAGTTTGGGTAACCTTATGACCCCACTATGACAAGCTCCTCCCAATAACCCAGTGGGAGGCTTTGGTGGAAAGAATCAGATAGCATGAAACCAGATTCAGTACAATTCCCCAAACATTTGAGCACTGACCTCATGCCAGCCACTGCTCTGCATATTTACAATACATCGTTGGCCGAAGCACACGTGTTCATGAAATTCACACGTTGTGGGACAGGAAAGACAAACCGAAAAACTAAGATGACACCGGGGAAGGCAAAACACACAGGGAGAAAGGCAGGCTGCGTAGACACCATGAATTCTCTGCTGCTACCTGCGCCGCCACCATCTTGCTCAGCTCCCAGCAGCCAGTGTTGACCGTGAAACCTAACCTGGTTTGGAAGGGGTTGAAACCAACCTCGTTTTGATGGAGCTTTGCTCAGGCTGTGGGTGGGAAAGAGCTCTTCAAAGCTAACATCTGAGTAACTGGCATCTGAGTCAGAGGCTCTGAGTCCCAAAGGTACTACATTGCTCACAGTTTGATGTCAATCTAGGCTTCGCCGGGTGAGTGTGACGTGTTATCCTTCATGTGATAGGACTGTGTCTCAGAGGTTTTATAAGTTACCGAATGGTGGCTTAGAGAGAGCGTAAAACACACAGAGTAACCTTGATAGTAGGACTGAAACAAACCTAACAAAAGCCGGGGGTCTTGCCATCAGCCACATTAGGAGATCCCTCTGAGCTGCTCCTGGACACGAGAACTACCACTTCTCGAGACCACGTGGATCACGCACCGTGCCGGTGCTTTAGCCCATGCTTCTCAATCCTATGTGGTACTGACTGTCGTTAGTCATGCAGTGAGACCCAGAAGCTCAATGCACACCAAAGTCTCACATGGTTAAATTGAGGCAAGGTGGGCTTGTGCCAGAAAGACCTGACTACAGGTGTTATCCATGTACAAAGATGAAGGCCATCAGAGACAGACACTCTACCCTCAAGGAGCTTACATCATAGGGGATCACAGGCCTTCATTGTTGCTCCTGATGGGCTGGGTATGGAAAGATGTCCCTCAAAGGCTGGGCGCGGTGGCTCACGCCTGTAATCCCAGCACTTTGGGAGGCCAAGGTGGGTGGATCACCTGAGGTCAGGAGTTCGAGACCAGTCTGACCAACATGGAGACACCCCATCTCTACTAAAAATACAGGGAAAAAAAAAAAACTAGCCAGGCATGGTGGCACGTGCCCGTAATCCCAGCTACTCGAGAGGCTGAGGCAGGAGAATCACTTGAACCCAGGAGGTAGAGGTTGTGGTGAACCACTGCACTTCAGCCTGTGAAACAAGAGCTTATCTCTGTCTCAAAAAAAAAAAAAATCCCTTGAAACTAAGCCAACCCAATAAATGCAGTTGTTTTTTATCAAGCTATAGAATCAAATGTGGTATATGTATATAATAGTATATTTGGCATAAAAAGGAATGATGTGGCTGGACACGGTGACTCATACCTGTAATCCCAGCACTTTGGGAGGCTGAGGCAGGCAGATTGCTCGAACCCAGGAGTTCGAGACCAACCTGGGCAATGTAGCAAGACCCCACGTCTACCAAAAAAATTAGCTGAGTGTGGGAGTGCGCACGTATAGTCCCAGCTACTTGGGAGGCTGAGGCAGGAGGATTGCTTGAGTCCAGGGGCGTTGAGGCTGCATTGAGCCATGATTGTGCCACTGCACTTCAGCCTGGGTGATAAAATGAGACTATGTCTTTAAAAATATATATAGATAGATAGATAGATATAGATATATGTATACACACACATACACTAATGTATGCTACAAGATGGATGGACCTTGAAGACACTAGGCTAAGTGAAGGAAACCATCACAAAAAGATATATATTGAATGATTCCATTCATATAAAATGTCTAGAATCGGCAAATCCATTTAAATACTAGATTAGTGGTTGCCTAGGGCTGGGGTGAATGGGGAAACTTAGAGGGTGAGGACTAAGAGGGCAGGGTTTTTCTCTTTGAGGGTGATTAAAACGTTCTAAAATTGTACTGATGGTTACAATCTGAATATTCTCAATCATGATTGTACACTTTCAATGGGTGAATTGTATGATTTGTGAAATTTATTTCTGTAAATCTATTACAAAACTCTAGAGAAGACAATAAGATACATCCATCTGAAGTCAACATCGTACGTATGACGACTCCAAAGCCCAGAGAGACAGATTTGCCCAAGGAAGATCAGCCAACAGAAAGCCTGATTTTTTTTTTTTCTTTCCAGACTGAGATGTCATCTTTGTGTTAGATCTTTTTTCTTTTCCTATTTCTTTTTTTTTTCTTTCCCGCCTAGATAGTCTCGCTCCATTGCCCAGGCTGGAGTGCAATGGCTTGATCTTGGCTCACTGCAGCCTCTGCCTCCCAGGTTCAAGCGATTCTCCTGTCTGCCTCCCAAGTAGCTGGGATTACACACACGCACCACCATGCCTGGCTAATTTTTGTATTTTTGGTAAAGATGGGGTTTCACCATATTGGTCAGGCTGGCCTAGAACTCCTGACCTCAGGTGATCCAGCCACCTCGGCCTCCCAAAGTGCTAGGATTACAGGCATGAGCCACCACACCCAGCCTAGATCTTATAAATTCTATGTAAGTTCAGATTCTTTAATCTCTTACGTGGTGAATCTATTTAGTCTAATAGATTGAATGTATTATGATGCTCAAGACATAGCTCCTAATATAAATCCACCCCCACAAGGAAAGGTGTTCTTTCCGTAGTGGCTGCTTTTTTTTTTTTTTTCTTTCTCCCACAGAGTCTCGCTCTGTCGCCCAGGCTGGAGTGCAGTGGTGCAGTCTGGGCTCACTGCAAGCTCCACCTCCCAGGTTCACACCATTCTCCTGCCTCAGCCTCCCAAGTAGCTGTGACTATAGGCACCTGCCACCACGTCCGGCTAATTTTTTGTATTTTTAGTAGAGACGGGGTTTCACCATGTTGGCCAGGCTGCCTTCGAACTCCTGACCTCGTGATCTGCCTGCCTTGGCCTCCCAAAGTGCTGAGATTACAGGCATGAGCCACTGCGCCTTGGCCTTTTTTTTTTTTTTCCAGATAACTCGATGCAGGTTTACATATCGTAAAATCTTGAGAATACAATTCGAAAATTTATAAACATGAACCTATTACCATAATCCAGTCTTAGGACATTTCTATAACCCCAAAAAAAAAAAAAATCCTTCAGCAGAGACAAGGTGGAGAAAATTGGCCTGTCTTACTTTTGCATAATTTGGAACGATCTTACAATTATTTTCCCAGAACCTGTTATTGTAATGAATGACACTTACAGACTTCTTTCAAGTGTTAAACTGCTGTTGCTTTCCTGGAATACCTGTGAAATAAGCACCATTACATACCTTTGATACACTTCTGATACAGTTTGCTGATAAGTCACTTCAAATTTGGCGTCTGTGTTTGAGTGAACTGGTCTGTAATCTCTTTATATACTTTCCTTTTTTAAAGTTGAGAGAAAATTCATATATCATAAAATTCATCTTAATACAATTCAGTGTTTTATTTTATTAACAAAGTTGTGTAACCATCACTGCTATCTAATTTCAGGAAATTTTCATCACCCCAGAAAACCACATACCTATTAGCCATCACTCCCCCATACCCAGCCCCTGGAAACCAGTCATCCACTTTGTGTCTGTGAATTTTGCCTCTTCTGGACTTGCCATGTAAATGAAATCAGACAATTATATTGTGTGATTGGCTTTCTTCATTTAACATAATGTTTTTCTTTTGAGACGGAGTCTTGCTCTGTTGCCCAGGCTGGAGTGCAGTGGCGCGATCTCGGCTCACTGCAACCTCCGCCTCCCTGGTTAACGCCATTCTCCTGCCTCAGCCTCCTGGGTAGCTGGGCACCCACCACCCCGCCCGGCTAATTTTTTGTATTTTTAGTAGAGATGGGGTTTCACAGTGTTAGCCAGGCTGGTCTCGATCTCCTCACCTTGTGATCTGCCCACCTCAGCCTCCCAAAGTACTGGGATTTTAACATAATGTTTTAAAGATTTGTCAATATCATAGCCTGTCTCAGGACTTCATAACTTTTTATGGCTGAACAGTATTCCTTTTATGTATATACCGCTTCTTGTTCATTTATCACATGATGGACATTTGGGTTTGGTTTTGTTTTGTGTT
Source organism: Pan troglodytes (assembly GCF_028858775.2). NCBI lineage: Eukaryota > Metazoa > Chordata > Mammalia > Primates > Hominidae > Pan > Pan troglodytes. The sequence goes on from NC_072418.2 coordinate 58,961,280, forward strand.
TTTTTTGTTTGTTTTTTTGCTATTATGAATGATGCAGCTATGGATTCCCACGTGTGTGTTTGTGTAGACGTGTTTTCGATTCAGGGAGGCCTATACCTAGGAGTAGAAGTGGTGGGTCATATGGCAACTCTGTTTAACTTTTTAAGGAGCTGCCAAGTGGTTTTTCTTAAGTGACTGCACCAGTTTGCATCCTCACCAACACCTTAATGAAAGCTACAGTAACATTTGCTCCTCTATTTTTTTATTGTAACCATCCTAGTAGGTATGAAACATTCACTGTGGTTTTGATTTGAATTTCCGTAATTATGTTCAGAATCTTTTCATGTGCTAATTGGCCACTTCTATGTCTTCAGAGAAATGTATATTCAAATCCTTGGTCCGTTTTTAACTTCATTATATTGTTGACTTGCAATACTTAGGTTTTATCATCTAGATTATGTAGAGACATAATTTTATATATTCCCCTGTTCTCTGAGTTGTCTTTTCACATTCCTGATACTGTCCTTTGAAGCATAGCGGGCTTTTATTTTATGAAGACAAATTTATTTCCTTGATTGTGCTTTTGGTGTTATATCTTTAAAAAATTGTTTAACCCAGCTGGGCACGGTGGCTTATACCTGTAATCCCAGCACTTTGGGAGGCCCAGGCGGTGGATCACGAGATCAGGATATCCAGACCCTCCTGGCCAACATGGTGAAACCCTGTCTCTACTAAAATACAAAAAAATCTGCCGGGCATGGTGGCACTTGCCTGTAGTCCCAGCTACTTGAGAGAGTGAGGCAGGGGAATCGCTTGAACCCAGGAGGTGGAGGTTGCAGTGAGCCAAGATCGTGCCATTGCACTCCAGCCTGGTGACAGAGAAACACTCCATCTCAAAAAAAAAAAAAAAAATTGCTTAACCCAAAATCGGAAGGTTTACACCAATATTTCCTCTTAAGGATTTTATAGTTACAGCTCTTAAAAACATGTAGGTCTTTAAACATTTTGAGTTAATTTTGTATATAGCATGAAGTAGAGGGTTCAACTTCATCCTTTTGTGTGTAGATAACCAGTTCTCCAGCAATATTTATTGAAAACACTATTCTTTATCATTGTCTAGATATTCTTGTCTAAAATCACAGATGTATGGGATTATTTTTAAACTTTCCAGTCTATTCCATTGATCTCTATATCTGACCTTGTGCCTGAACCACACTGACTTAATTACTGTTGCTTTATAGTTTTGAACTCAAAGTGTGATTCTCCAACTTGACTTCAAGATAGATTGGCTATTCTGGGTCTCTTGAATTTCCATGTGACTTTTAGTATCAATCAGCTTTACAATTTCTGCAAACAAAAAAAGGTAGCTGGGATTTTGATGAGATTGCATTATGTCATGTAGATTAATGTTGGGTATATGACACAGTAACAACATTAAGTCTTCAACCCATGGAGACAAGGTGGTCTTTCCATTCATTTAGGGTTTTCTTAATTTTTTTTGGTTACGTTTGTGGCTTTCAGGATACAAGTCTCTCATTTCATTTGTTAAATTTGTCCTGAAATATTTTGTTCTATGCCATTATAAGTGGAGTGTTTGTTTTGTTTTTGTTTTGTTTTGTTTGTATTTTTTTTGGACAGAGTTTCGCTCTTTTTGCCCATGCTGGAGTGGTGTGATCTCGGCTCACTGCAACCTCTGCCTCCTGGGTTCAGGCAATTCTCCTGCCTCAGCCTTCCAGTAGATGGGATTACAGGCACACGCCACCATGCCTGGCTAATTTTTTTTGAATTTTTAGTAGAGACGGGGTTTCACCATGTTGGCCAGGCTGGTCTTAAACCCCTGACCTCAAAAGATTCGCCCGCCTCGGCCTCCCAAAGTGCTGGTATTACAGGAGTGAGCCACTGTGCCTGGCGTTGTTCATTTTATTTTGTTTACTGCCAGTGTATAGAAATACTTTTGATTTTGAATCGTCGGATATTGAATCTACTGCTTATGTTACTGGCACACACTGCCCTGGCGCTGAGCCAGTGGTTCTGTGCTCTAAACTGGTCAGAAAATTAACTATGGCATGACTAAGTTTATCTGGGGTGTCCAACATCTCTGATTTGAATAATATACACAGTACGTTTGTGTTTATTCTTCTCCCTTCTCTTTTGCAGGAATTTCACAAGCTGTGCAACAAGATAGTGCCACAGCTGCCGAGACAAAAGAACAAGGTGAATGAAATAGATCTATTCATTTGTTGCCCTCCTGGAAGAAAGTTGGGTGAGAGAAGTCCATGTAGTTCAAACGACGGGGAAATCCACTTTCCCTTTCTTCATCCTCATTTGTCTCTGGTGTGTGAGTCCCTCTTCCCTAAGAGATCTTGGGATCAGCACCATGGACAGAACCTTGCGTGTTCACTACGATTATTTTCACTACAGTTTTTTATTTTTAACTGAAAAATAAGAATTGTATATACTTATGGGGCGCGAGGTTTCAATACACGTATATATTGTAGAATGATCAAATCAGGGTAACTAGTGTATCCATCACCTCAAATATTCTTTGTGCTGAGAACATTTTATTTTTACTTATTTATTTATTGTGAGATGGAGTTCTTTTCTTGTGGCCCAGGCTGGAGTGCAATGGTGTGATCTCGGCTCACTGCCAGCTCCGCCTCCCGGGTTCAAGCGATTATTCTGCCTCAGCCTCTCAAGTAGCTGGGGCTCCAGGCGTGCACCACCACGCCCAGCTAATTTTGTATTTTTAGTAGAGACAGGGTTTCTGCATGTTGGTCAGGCTGGTCTGGAACTCCCGACCTCAGGTGATCCACCCGCCTCAGCCTCCCAAAGTGCTGGATTACAAGCTTGAGCCACCACACCCAGCTGTGCTGAGAACATTTAAAATCCTCTTTTAGCTATTTTGAAATATACATTGTTATTAACCAGTCACCACGTTGTGCAATAGAATACCAGAACTTACTCCTCTTGTCTAGCTGTAACTTTGTACCTGTTGACTAATGTTTTCCAACTTTCCTGGTCCACTCTCTGCCCCACCAGCCTCTGGTAACCACCGTTCTACCCTCCAATTCTGAGTTCGACATTTTTAGATTCCACATGTCAGATCCTCTGGTATTTCTCTGTGCCTGGCTTATTTCACTTAACATAATGTCCTCTAGGTTCCTCAATGTCATAGCAAATGACAGAATTTCCCATATGTTTTAGGGCTGAATAACCCATTGTGTATATATACCACATTTTTTTAAGGGAGTCTTGCTCTGTTGCCCAGGCTGGGGTGCAGTGGCGCGATCTCAGCTCACTGCAAGCTCCGCCTCCTGGGTTCAAGTGATTCTCCTGCCTCAGCCTCCCAAGTAGCTGGGATTACAGGCGTGCACCACCATGCCCAGCTAATTTTTGTATTTTTAGTGCAGATGGGGTTTCACCGTGTTAGGCAGGATGGTCTCAATCTCTTGACCTCGTGATCTGCCCGGCTCGGCCTCCCAAAGTGCTGGGATTACAGACGTGAGCCACTGCGCCCAGCCAAAATCCTTTTCATTTCTTTAAGGCTGTTAGTTGTGACCCTCTTTCATTCCCGACTCCAGTAATTTTAGCTGTCTCTTTTTTTCCTTGGTCAGTCTGGCTAAAGGTCTGTCAATTTTGTTCTTTTCAAAGAACAAACTGGTAGGTTTGTTTTCTCTACGGTATTTCCATCTTGTATTTTGTTTACTTCTTTATTCCCTTTCCCTGCCTGTTTTGGGGTCAGTTTGCTACTCACTAACCCCAAAGGGGGTTCTTTCCTACTTTAAGGTGGGAAGTTATATTATATTTCAGATCTTTCTTAGGCATTTATGGCTATAAATTTTCCTTTATGCACGGCTCTACCTACACGCCGTAAATATTGCTGTGTTTTGTTTCCACTCATTTCAAAGTATTTAATTCCCTTTTGTTTCCCCTTTGACCTATTGAGGATCGTGTGGCTTCACTTCCATATATTTGGAAATTTTCAAATTTTCTGACTGATTTCTAATCTTATTTCATTGTGTTAAGAGAGCATACTTTGTATAATTTCAAGGAACATAAACTTGAAGCATGTTTTATGCCTGATATATCTATCTTGAAGAAGGTCTGTTTGCAGTTGAGAAGGGCATATTTTCTGCTGTTGGGTGGAGCGTTCGTTTGATATCTGCCTTCACTGTTTTCCATATGGGTAAATAGCGTCACTATATGCCTGGTCATTTACACCAAAAGCTTAGTCATTTTTTGTTTGTTTGTTTGGTTTTGAGATGCAGTCTCACTCTGTCTCCCAGGATGGAGTGCAGTCGCGCAATCTTGGCTCACTGCAACCTCCACGTCCCAGGTTTAAGCAGTTCTCGTGCCTCGACTTCCTGAGTAGCTGTATTTTTTAATATTTATTTTCTCCACCTTATATCTGCAAATCAGAAGATCATATGGTCTCTACCTGTAATATATGACCCATTTTTACACAGTTCTTCCCATCTGCTGTATTTAAAGGCATTTCATTTGCGTCTCAAACGCAATCCACTTTTACATACAATCAATTTTTCATACAATAACCAAGGCGATCTAAAAATTTACACCTGTAACTTTACTCCCATGCTTAAAAATCCTTAAATGGTTTTTATTCTGTTTGTGATTTTAAAAAATCTATAATTTTTCTCTAATTGACAAGACAAAGACCACCCTAATGATTGTTCTTTAAAATGGCAAATCTATTCTCATATATCCTAAGACGAATTTGTATTTAGCCTCACATGGTAACTATTTCCTGATAAATATATATAGTGGTTATTCTGAGTCAGTGGTAGCTACTGTTTGCCAGAGGCTGTGTTATTACTCTACCAAATCATCTCCACAGCAACTCGACAACATAAGAATAATTTCTTTGCTTTTCTAGATGAGCATACAGAAACATTTAACTTCAGTAACTTGATGAAGATCTTACAAATAGTTTATGACAACTCACATTTGAATCCTGTGTCTAATTCAAATCCAATTCTTTTTTTAAGAGAGAGAGTTTTGCTGTATTGCTGAGACTACAATGCAGTGGCTATCCACAAGCACAACCGTAGCTCACTACAGCCTCAAACTGCTGGACTCAAGTGATTCTCCTGCCTCAGCCTCCCAAGTAGCTGGGACTACAGGCACGTACCACAAAATCTGGCTCTAAGATCCTAAGATCCTTAATTCTTAACTGTAGGTTTTGCCCCTCATTTAGTTTTTGCATTCTTATTATTATTTTTGGAGTGCAGTGGCATGATCTCAGCTTACTGCAACCTCTGCCTCCAAAGTTCAAGTTATTCTCCTGCTTCAGCCTCCTGAGTAGCTGGGATTACAGGCACGTGCCACCATCCCTGGCTAACTTTTTGTATTTTTTAGTAGAGATGGGGTTTCATCATATTGGTCAGGCTGGTCTCGAACCCCTGACCTCTGGTGATCTGCCCGCCTTGGCCTCCCAAAGTGCTGGGATTACAGGCGCAAACCACCACGCCCAACCTACCCTTCATTTTAATAACTTGTGCAAGGCTGTCCAAGGAGAAATGAGCCTGGGACCGCCTCACCCTCAAGCTTTGAATTAGTGCTCATTGTACTAGTGCACTCTGTCTTCTAGCTGAGACAGTGGTTGCCATGTTTTCAACTGGCCAGAAAATAAATATGGCATGACTAAGCTTATCTTGGGGGTGTCTGACATCTCTGACTTGAATAATAAACACAAATATGTTGGAATTCATTCTTCTTTTGCAGAAATTTCACAAGCTATGGAACAAGAAGGTGCCACAGCAGCAGAGACAGAAGAACAAGGTGAGGAAAATAGATTTATTCCTTGGTTGCCCTCCTGGAAGAAAGTTGGGTGAAAGAAGTGTAAGTAGCTTAGATTGCCTTTCTTCATTCTCATTTGTCTCTGGTGTCAACCCCTTCCCTTCAAGCTCTTGATCAGTACCATAGATAGAGCTACACAAGTTAACTGTGATTATCTACAGTCAGATACTATGAAGACAAAATTCTAAAGAACCCATAATTCTAGGGGACTCGAATCAATCACAACTTTGTTTGATGGATGTTAAACATATGGCCAAGAGAAGTCAAATGCTTTCTTCAAACTTAAGTGGCAGTAATTATTTTCGTAATTCCTTCTATCAAGTAATATGTACGTGAATACCTGCCATTGAAGAATTGTGCTGGAATTACAGTGGTAACAAAAACATGTCTTGCCTTCATGGCATTTTTTTTTTTTTTTGAGAAGGAGTCTCGCTGTGTCACCCAAGCTGGAGTGCAGTGGCACAATCTCAGCTCACTGAAACGTCTGCCTCCTAGGTTCAAGCGATTCTTCTGTCTCAGCCTCCCGAGTAGCTGGGATTACAGGCCTGCCACCATGCCCGACTAATTTTTGTATTTTTAGTAGAGATGGGGTTTCACCATATTGGCCAGGTCGGTCTCACACTCCTGATCTCATGATCTGCCTACCTCAGCCTCCCAAAGTGCTGGGATTACAGGCATTTGCCGCTGTGCCCAGCTGCCTTCATGGCATTTATCCTCCAGACTTACACATTAGCTAAACCTTATGGAATGAAGATGAGTCTAAATGCTATAACTTTGCAGGATGATGATTAAACAGCCAAAGATGTAAGAGCAGGCTTCCCTGAGAAACTGTTGATTGAGGCTTTTTTGTTGAGATATAATTAGGATTTTATATACCATAAAGTTGACCCTCCTGAAGTATATGATTCAATTATTTTTAGTCTATTCAGTTATCCAACTGTCATCACTAATTCCAAAACATTTTTTTTCTCCCAAAAAGAAACCCCATACCCCTTTGCAGTCACCAGTTTCCTCTCCCTCAAAACTCTGGACAACCACTAATCTACTTTGTATCTCTAAACTCTCCGATTCCAGATCGGTCATGTAGATGGAATCATATGATACGTAGTTTTCCGTGACTGGCATGTTTCACTTGGCATAAAGTTCCAAAGCCCGTGTTCCAGTGTCTATCAGCACTTCATTTTTGTTGCTGAATAATATTCCATTGTATGGAAAGACCCCATTTTCTTCATCTGTTGTTCAGTTCGTGGGAATTTGGCTTTTTTCTCACTTTGGGGCTGTTAACAGTGCTCCCTGAACACTCATGTCCTAGGAGGCAGTAATGGAAAGAAGTGACTTGACTAGCATGAGATATTGAAGATATAAAGCTAACTGGAATTGGTGATTGGCAGAGTTCTGAAAAAAGGGGCTCTGGGAATTGCTCTCACCTTTCTTCTGGAACGATCTGGTGGGTGGTGATGCCAGGAGTCAATGACTAACATTTTGAGCTCTGAGACAGCTTCAAGCTGGGCTGTTATCCCACCTGTGCAATGTAATGTCGATCCTGTGTGAGCTACGTAATCATTCACTAACCAATATTTGAAAAACTAATGGTTGCCAGTGTTGTCAACTTTAAATTGGGATGAATAATATACACAAATATTAGTGACATTTTTAGAATAATTACTCTGGTCTAGGCACTGTTCTCCACATTTTGATTGTCAAGACACCTTCACGCTAACCTAGTAAGGGGAGATACACTCTCCACTCCACCCCTTTTTTGAAACAGGGTCTTGCTGTGTCGCCCAGGCTGAAGTACAGTGGCACAATCACAGCTCACTGCAGCCCCTAACTCCTGGGCTGAAGCAGTCCTCCTGCCTCAGCCTCCTAAGTAGCTGGAAATTAGGCATATGCTACAACATCTGGCTAATTTTCATATTTGTTATAGAAAGGGGGGGGCAGGGGTCTCGCTGTGTTGCCCAGGCTAGTCTTGAACTCCTGCCCTCAAGTGATCTGCCCATCTCAGCATCCCAATGCACTAGGATTACAGGGATGAGCCACTATGCCCAGCCAAGCCCTACTATATAAATGAACAAATTACCATATACCGGATTGATGGGAAGCTCAATTAAATTTATGTAAAACAAGAAAAACAATGAGCTCAGCATCTGCTCCAAAGTAGGATCACAAACACAACATTTTTTCTTATTATCACTTAGAAAAAACCTATGAGAGAATATTTTTTGTTAGAAGTAAAAGATGAGGTATTTTGTTTTTTGTTGTGAGACTGAGTTTAGCTCTTGTTGTCCAGGCTGGAGTGCAATGGCGCGATCTCAGCTCACTGCAACCTCCGCCTCCCAGGTTCAAGCGATGCTCCTGCCTCAGCCTTCCGAGTAGCTGGGATTACAGGCATGTGCCACCACACCTGGCTAATTTTGTATTTTTAGTAGAGAGATGGGGTTTGTCCATATTGGTCAGGCTGGTCTCAAACTCTCAACCTCAGGTGATCCGCCTGCCTCGGCCTCCCAAAGTGCTGGGATTACAGGCGTGAGCCACTGCACCCAGCGAGACAAAAGATGAGTTTTTGATGCTTTGAATTTGTGGTCCTGTGACCCCTTAAGGGGGGCGAGTTAGACACACGAGTCTGGAATTTTAGGAAAGAAGCCCTCACAAAGGAGAGGATGGGAACTCTGAAGTATAGACGTGATAATTAAATCCATAGAAAAAGAGGTGTTTGAGGAAGAACTGAGGGAGGCCTGAGTTTGAATGCAGACTGGCTTCCTGGGGTTTCCCTCCCTCTGTAAAAACCTACATTCCAGTGGCACAGCCAGTCCTCTGAGGACAACAGGTCGGTCTGAGCTCAGCAAATAGAGCTTCTATTCTTAAGGTGTATTTCCCGTGGTTTTAACGTGGGTCTGTTAATGGCTTCCCCTGATGTGGACGACAGACGGCCCTCCGTTTCCATGCGTTCTGTGTCCATGGATTCAACTAACCATCGATCAAAAATATTCAGGAAAACTCCACAAAGTTCCAAAAAGCGAAATCCGAATTTGCCACATGCTGAGCGGTGCATTGAGTCCACGCAAATTGAAGCGATGTGTAGACATCGTGTTAGATATTGTAAGCAGCCTAGAGATGACTTAAACTACATGGGAGGATGTGCATAGATTATATGCAGTTATACCATTTTATATCAGGGACTTGAGTATCTGGAGATTTTGATGTCATTTGGGGATGTCCTGGAACCCATCTTGGACTGATTCAGAGGATACAACTGCAATGAAGTGTAAGTTCTAGAATTTTTATGTGGAGACTTTGCATACAGTTAGTAATTGTATTACACATTTGTGCAGAGAGACTCTTGCTGCCTTTTTAAGGTAAATAGTGGTACCAGTAAACTTAAGGTCCCAGGATATGAATCTTTTTCACGTTCATTGAGTACCTATCAGATATCAGAGGCTGAAGAGGCTGGAACTATTGAGGCAAAAAGACAAGGTATTTTTCTCATGGAGCTTACATGATAAGCTAGGGGCTGACAAAAACGAAATGCATAAAAGAGTTGAAGTTTGTGATAAATGTCAGGTGGTATAAAATAATTATAGTTTGTGATAAGTTTCATTTTTTCACATTTTCAGGCCCTGTGCTAATGTTGAATGCATATTCTTAAATCTTTATCAGGTGAGCCGGGCACAGTGGCTCACGCCTGTAACCCGAGCACTTGGGAGGCTGAAGTGGGCGGATCACTTGAGGTCAGGAGTTCAACACCAGCCTGGCCAACATGGTGAAACCTCATCTCTGCTTAAAAAAAAAAAAAAAAAGAACAAATATATATGTGTGTGTGTATATAGATGTGTGTATATATATGTGTATATATGTATATATAACATACGTATATGTACATATATGTATATACATATGTATACACGTATATACATACGTATACGTATATACGTATATACATATGTATATACGTATATACGTATACGTATGTATATGTATACATATATATACACATATATACATACACACACACACACACACACACACACATACATATGAAATTAGCTGAGCATGGTGGCAGGCACCTGTAATTCCAGCTACTTGAGAGGCTGAGGCAGGAGCATTGCTTGAACCTGGGAGATAGAGGCTGCAGTGAGCCAAGATCACGCCGCTGCACGCCAGCCTGGGCAACAGAGTGCAACTGTGTCTCAAAAAAAAAAAATCTTCATCAGGTGGGGAAACTGAACAGCAACTTGTATCAAATCACACAGATGCTCTACAGCAGGGGTCCCCAACCCCCAGGCCATGGACTTGTAGGGTGGCCTCTTAGGAACCGGGCAGTATAGCAGGAGGGAGCAAAGCTTCATCTGTATTTACAGCTGCTTCCCATGACTCATGTCACCACCTGAGCTCTGCCTCCTGTCAGATCGGATGTGGCATTTGGTTCTTCCAGGAGCATGAGCCCTATTGTGAACTGCACATGCGAGGGATCTGGGTTGCTTGCTCCTTATGAGAATCTAATGCCTGATGGTCTGTCAGTGTCTCCATCACCCCCAGATGGGACCATCTAGTTGTAGGAAAACAAGCTCAGGCTCCCACTGATCCTACATTATGGCGAGTTGTATGATTATTTCATTGTATATTACAATGTAATCATAATAAAGTGCACAATAAACGTAATGTGCTTGAATCATCTCAAAACCACCCCCTTCCACTCCAGTGTGTGGAAAAATTGTCTTCCATAAAACCGGTCCCTGGTGCCAAAAAGGTTGGGGATCACTGCTCTACCGTAGAGCTTGGGTTCCAGGCGGGATCTGTCTGACCTCAAGGAACGTGCTCTGTTCTCTCTCTCTCTCTTTTTTTTTTTTTTTTTTGAGATGGAGTCTCGCTCTGTCGCCCAGTCTGGAGTGCAGTGGCACAACCTTGGCTCACTGCAAGCTCCACCTTCTGCGTTCATGCCTTTCTCCTGCCTCAGCCTCCCGAGTAGCTGGGATTACAGGTGCCCGCCAACACATCTGGCGAATTTTTTTTTTTTTCGTATTTTTAGTAGAGACGGGGTTTCACTGTGTTAGCCAGGATGGTCTCAATCTCCTGACCTTGTGATCCGCATGCCTCGGCCTCCCAAAGTGCTGGGATTACAGGGGTGAGCCACCACATCTGGCCATTCCCCTCTTTATGTACAGCAGGATTCCCCCATTGCATGGGGGAAACCAAGGGATGGAACAGGAAGGGCACACCTGTCCTACAGATGTAGAACTTGGGGCCATGGTACATGCATCCGTGGCTCCCTCAAGTTCCCCTCCCCCTCCCCAAGGCTACGTATGTTGGCATACATCATTCATTTAACAAATACTTGAGTTCCTACAGAGTGCCAGGCACTGTCATAAATACTGAAGGTCCAAGAGTGAGTAAGAAAGTCCATGTTTAGATTCTACGGGAGGAGACCATCAGCAAATACAGCGTAACCCATCAGGTCCCCAGTGCAAAAAGGGACATCGGGTTGAACAAGGGAAGCAGAGCTATTGCGTAGATTGTTAAGAAGCTTTTGAGGCCTTTAAAGTAGGGAATGAAGAGTGAGCATGTTCTCATCACCTGGCTAGGAAGAAACAAGACCCATGTCTGGAGGCTGACTCAGGCCCCACTGATGCTCAGTCCAGGGTTTCTGTGAGGTATATTTTTACTAAAATTCAGATTGGCTTCAGCTGGGCGCAGTGGTTCATGCCTGTAATCCCAGCACTTTGGGAGGCCAAGGTGGGCACATCACTAGGTCAGGAGATTGAGACCATCCTGGCTAACACAGTGAAACCCTGTCTCTACTAAAAATACAGAAAATTAGCTGGGCGTGGTGGTGGGCGCCTGTAGTCCCAGCTACTCAGGAGGTTGAGGCAGGAGAATGGGGTGAACCCAGGAGGCGGAGCTTGCAGTGAGCTGAGATTGCGCCACTGCACTCCAGCCTGGGTGACAGAGCAAGACTCCATCTCAAAAAAAAAAAAAGAGATGGAGTCTCGCTCTGTGACCAGGCTGGAGTGCAGTGGTGTAATCTCAGCTCACTGCAACTTCCATCTCCCGGGTTCAAGCAATTCTCCTGCCTCAGCCTCCTGAGTAGCTGGGGACTACAGGTGCCAACTACCATGACTAGCTAATTTTTGTATTTATTAGAGACGAGGCTTTGCCATTGACCAGGCTGGTCTCAAACTCCTGACCTCAGGTGATATGCCCATCTTGACCTCCCAAAGTGCTGGGATGACAGGTGCGAGCCACTGCCTGGTCCGTTTCCTGATTTTCATTCTACCCTCTCTGACTTCAGGACATGGAGGTGACACATGGGACTACAAGAGTCACGTGATGACCAAATTCGCTGAGGAGCAGGATGTACGTCGTAGTTTTGAAAAAAGTGCTGCTGACTGGCCGGAAATGCAAACGTTGGCTGGTGCTTTTAATTCAGACCAGTGGGGCTTCCGGCCTCGCACGGTGGTTCTGCACGGAAAGTCAGGAATTGGGAAATCGGCTCTAGCCAGAAGGATCGTGCTGTGCTGGGCGCAAGGTGGACTCTACCAGGGAATGTTCTCCTACGTCTTCTTCCTCCCCGTTAGAGAGATGCAGCGGAAGAAGGAGAGCAGTGTCACAGAGTTCATCTCCAGGGAGTGGCCAGACTCCCAGGCTCCAGTGACGGAGATCATGTCCCGACCAGAAAGGCTATTGTTCATCATTGACGGTTTCGATGACCTGGGCTCTGTCCTCAACAGTGACACAAAGCTCTGCAAAGACTGGGCTGAGAAGCAGCCCCCGTCCATCCTCATACGCAGTCTGCTGAGGAAAGTCCTGCTCCCTGAGTCCTTCCTGATCATCACCGTCAGAGACGTGGGCATAGAGAAGCTCAAGTCAGAGGTGGTGTCTCCCCGTTACCTGTTAGTTAGAGGAATCTCCGGGGAACAAAGAATCCACTTGCTCCTTGAGCGCGGGATTGGTGAGCATCAGAAGACACAAGGGTTGCGTGCGATAATGAACAACCGTAAGCTGTTCGACCAGTGCCAGGTCCCCGCCGTGGGCTCTCTGATCTGCGTGGCTCTGCAGCTGCAGGACGTGGTGGGGGAGAGCGTCGCCCCCTTCAACCAAACGCTCACAGGCTTGTACGCAGCTTTTGTGTTTCATCAGCTCACCCCACGAGGCGTGGCCCGGCGCTGTCTCAATCTGGAGGAGAGAGTTGTCCTGAAGCGCTTCTGCCGTATGGCTGTGGAGGGAGTGTGGAATAGGAAGTCTGTGTTTGACGGTGACGACCTCATGGTTCAAGGACTCGGGGAGTCTGAGCTCCGTGCTCTGTTTCACATGAACATCCTTCTCCCAGACAGCCACTGTGAGGAGCACTACACCTTCTTCCACCTCAGTCTCCAGGACTTCTGTGCCGCCTTGTACTACGTGTTAGAGGGCCTGGAAATCGAGCCAGCTCTCTGCCCTCTGTATGTTGAGAAGACAAAGAGGTCCATGGAGCTTAAACAGGCAGGCTTCCATATCCACTCGCTTTGGATGAAGCGTTTCTTGTTTGGCCTCGTGAGCGAAGACGTAAGGAGGCCACTGGAGGTCCTGCTGGGCTGTCCCGTTCCCCTGGGGGTGAAGCAGAAGCTTCTGCACTGGGTCTCTCTGTTGGGTCAGCAGCAGAAGGCCCCAGGAGACACCCTGGACGCCTTCCACTGTCTTTTCGAGACTCAAGACAAAGAGTTTGTTCGCTTGGCATTAAACGGCTTCCAAGAAGTGTGGCTTCCGATTAACCAGAACCTGGACTTGATAGCATCTTCCTTCTGCCTTCAGCACTGTCCGTATTTGCGGAAAATTCGGGTGGATGTCAAAGGGATCTTCCCAAGAGATGAGTCCGCTGAGGCATGTCCTGTGGTCCCTCTATGGTGAGTACCCCAGGCAGTTTTATCCTATGCCGTGTGCTGAGCTCTGTGTCTCTACTGCTGGGACTTGACATGACTTCCAGGAACTTCAAGGTCCCAGAGAATTCTTTCAGGATGAATGGCCCAGATGACGTCCAGCTGGCTAAAATGCCAGGACCGGAATCTGGCGCATTGTCCACACCTGGGAAAGGTCTTTCACAATACAGGGCCCCGCCTAAGACTCTAAAGGAAAGGCTCTGGGGTTGAAACCCAGGAATATGTGGTTTATTTTATTATTTTAAGTCAGAGTCTCACTCTGTTGCCAGGCTGGAGTGTAGTGGCACGATCTCGGCTCACTGCAAACTCCACCTCCCAGGCTCAAGAGATTCTCCTGCCTCAGGCTCCCGAGTAGCTGGGACTACAGGTGCACACCACAATGCCCAGCTAGTTTTTGTAATTTTAGTAGAGATGGGATTTTGCCACGTTGGCCAGGCTGGTCTCGAACTCCTGACCTCAGGTGATCCACCTGCCTCAGCCTCCCAAAGTGCTGGGATTATAGGAGTCAGCAAGCCCCTCCCATGAATGTGACCACTCAGGTTTGTGGACTGCTTATTTGGTATGGGGTCCAGGGCCGTGCTGTCCAGTAGAGGGTTCTGTGATGGAAATATTCCATGTGCCTTGTCCAGTAGGACAGCCACCAGCCTTATAAGCCTGTTGAGCATCTGAAACGTGGTGAGTGAGACTGTGGAGGTGAAACTCATCTCACTCCATTTCAACTCATTTGTATTTTTTTTCTTTTTTTGAGACAGAGTCTCACTGTGTCACCAAGGCTGGAGTACAGCAGCATGATCTTTGCTCACTGCAACCTCTGCCTCCCGGGTTCAAGCGATTCTCCTGACTCAGCCTCCCAAGTAGCTGGGGTTATAGGCATGCGCCACCATACCTGGCTAATTGTTGTATTTTTAGTAGAGACAGGGTTTCACCATGTTGGCCAGGCTGATCTCGAACTCCTGACCTCAGGTGAGCCACCTGCCTTGGCCTCCCAAAGTGCTGGGATTATAGGCATAAGCTGCTGTGCCCGGCCTCATTTGTATTTAAATAGTCACACATAGCTGATGCTTGCTGAATAGTGCAGGTCTAGAAAACACACTTTGCTGGACTGTCTCAGTGTCATCCTCCTATGACCCAGAACACAGCAGTGACGAATGTGGACAGGCTGGCTGGACGAGGATTGCTTGAGGGCAGGTTTTTGAGCCCAGCCTGGGCAACAAAGTAAGACCCTGTCTGTGGACAGGCTGGGTGCAGTGGATCATGCTTGTAATCCCAGCACTTTGGGAGGCTGAGGTGGGTGGATCACGAGGTCAGGAGTTTGAGACCAGCCTGGCCAACATAGTGAAACCCCATCTCTACTAAAAATACAAAAATTAGCCAGGCATGGTGGCGCACACCTGTAATCCCAGCTACTCAGGATGTTGAGGCAGGAGAATTGCCTGAACCCAGGAGGCGGAGGTTGCAGTGAGCCGAGATCACGCCACTGCACTCCAGCCTGGGCATCAGAGTGAGACTCCATCTCAAAAAATAAAAAAATAATAAAGCATCAAATTATCACATGGGGCTGGGCGCGGTGGCTCATGCCTGTAATCCTAGCACTTTGGGAGGCTGAGGCAGGTGGATCACATTAGGTCAGGAGTTCGAGACCAGCCTGGCCAACATAGTGAAACCCCATCTCTGCTAAAAATACAAAAATTAGTGGGGCGTGGTGGTGGGTGCCTTTAATCCCAGCTACTCGGGAGGCTGAGGCAGGAGAATTGCTGGAACCCCGCGGGCAGAGGTTGCAGTGAGCCAAGATGGCACCACTGCACTCCAACCTGGGTGACAGAGTGAGACTCTATCTCAAAAAAAAAAAAAAAAAAAATTCTCACATGGGAGAGGTCTGGCACAGCACCTGCTGTGAGCTAAGGCCTTGATAACACGGCAGCTACCCTTGGTTGGAAAACAAGTACAAATGCTTGCTTTTTAGGAGGTGAGCTCATGTCAGTGCAGAAATAAAGAACAGCTTGCCTGTTACTTTGTTCTTTCCACAGCCAAGGGGAGTCACAGTCTGGGCAATTTTCCTGTAGATTGGCTGAAAACGTGCACAGCCACAGGCTAAGCACTGAGATGGGAAATTTACATATAAAAAGTCACAGCTACTTGTGTTCACAGCTACCCTGTGCTATACTTCCATTCATTCACTTTCTTCTTTTTTTTTTTTTTTTTTTTTTTTGAGACGGAGTCTTGCTCGGTCACCCAGGCTGGAGTGCAGTGGTGCGATCTCGGCTCACTGCAACCTCCACCTCCTGGGTTCAAGCGATTCTCCTGCTTCGGCCTCCCTAGTAGCTGAACTACAGTTGTCCACCACCACACCTGGCTAACTTTTGTATTTTTAGTAGAGATGGGGTTTCACCATATTGGCCAGGCTGGTCTCGAACTCCTGACCTTGTGATCCTCCCACCTTGGCCTCCCAAAGTGCCGGGATGACAGGCGTGAGCGACTGCGCCCGGCCTCTATTTTTCTTTTATTCTTCAGGGCAAACCCATGAGGTTAGCTCCCTGTTCACAAACGTGGGAAGGTATACACTCAGACACGTGGGAAGGTATAAACTCAGACAGGAGGTGATTGCCAGTGGACGGGAGACTAATTGCTCCAATTTTTAGGTGTACGATACAATATTAACTACAGGCAAGACATTGTACAGTGGATCTCTAGAACTTTTTCATCTCACATCACTGACCCTTCATGCCCATGAAACGATAACTCCATCTCCCCTGCTCCCCAGGCCCCCGGCAGCCTCCACTCTATTTTCTGCTATTTTAGACATTTCAAAGTAGAATCATGAGCCCAGTGTATTGGTGGCTCACGCCTGTCATCCCAGCACTTTGGGAGGCCAAGGTGGGTGGATCACTTGAGGTCAGGAGTTCGAGACCAGCCTGGCCAACATGGTGAAACCCCATCTCTACTAAAAAAAATACAAAAATTAGCCAGGCATGGTGGTGGGCACCTGTAATCTCAGCTACTTGGGAGGCTGAGGCAGGAAAATCACTCGAATTTGGGAGGCAGAGGTTGCAGTGAGCCAAGATCATGCCACTGCACTCCAGCCTGGGAGATAGAGACTCCGTCTCCAAACAAAAAAAGTAGACTCGTGTAGCATTTTGCAGTGTTTGTCCTTCTGTGACTGGTACAGCTCACCTAACAAAATATCCTCCAGGTTCGTCCACGCTGTCATAAACGGTAGAATGTCCTGCTCTAAGGTCGAGTAATATTCCATTAACGTATGTATCACATGTTCTTCGTTCGTCCATGGATGGACATGTAAGTTTTCCAGATCTGAGCTATTATGAAAATGCCACAGTGAGCGTGGGAGACCAAACACCTCTTCCACATCCTGATCTCAGTTCTTCCAGGTATATACCCAGAGGTAGGATCGCTAGGTCCTACGGTAGCTCTATTTTAATATTTTTTTATGAACCTCTGTACTGTTTTCCACAGCTGTTGCACAGTTTTCCACAGCTGTTGCACAGTTTTACGTTCAAGTGGGGCTGGAATTGAAGCAAAGATCTGATGCAGGGCTGGGCGCGGTGGTGGCTCACACCTGTAATCCCAGCACTTTAGGAGGCCAAGGCAGGGGCAGATCATGAGATGAGGAGTTGGAGACCATCCTGGCCAACATGGTGAAACCCCATCTCTATTAAAAATGCAAAAATTAGCTGTGCGTGATGGCATGCGCCTGTAGTCCCAGCTACTCGGGAGGCTGAGGCAGGAGAATCGCTCGAACCCAGGAGGCAGAAGTTGCAGTGAGCCGAGATTGTGCCACTGCGCTCCAGCCTGGGCAACAGAGCGAGACTCCATCTCAAAAAAAAAAAAAAAAAATCTGATTCAGGAGCTGGTGGTTCCCAGTCATGCCTGCATACCCCCTCAGGTATCGATATATCCGGGAGGCAGGGTGGACACAGGGCTAGTCATGCAAAGTGTGATGGCAGCCGCTAAGTTGCCTCAGGGCCTCTAAAGCCACCCTGGTCTCACCTCGACAGCTCGGTCCCTCTCCTCCGACGTGTTGTCACGACTGCTCATGTTAAACTCCATCCCACGAGCCCATGTTTCTATCCCCCCTGATGTAGGATGCGGGGTAAGACCCTCATTGAGGAGCAGTGGGAAGATTTCTGCTCCGTGCTCGGCACCCACCCACACCTGCGGCAGCTGGACCTGGGCAGCAGCATCCTGACAGAGCGGGCCATGAAGACCCTGTGTGCCAAGCTGAGGCATTCCACCTGCAAGATACAGACCCTGATGTAAGGCTGCCCGCCCCCTACGAGAGAATGCCTTCCCATGACGCTATCCAAGCTCTCCCCTACCTCCTGAGAGACCCATCTGAAGCCTTTCAAGTGCAGCCTGAGGGCATAAGTGCCACCAAAGGTGTAGGAACCAAGTTCCCAAAAGCACAGAGTGGGGAGTCGCTAAAGACCTTGTGATCGGCCGGGCACAGTGGCTCACGCCTGTAATCCCAGCACTTTGGGAGGCCGAGGCGGGTGGATCACCTGAGGTCAGGAGTTCAAGACCAGCCTGGCCAACATGGTGAAACCCCATCTCTACTAAAAATAAAAAAAAAATTAGCAGGGCATGGTGGTACGTGCCTGTAATCCCAGCTACTTGGGAGGCTGAGGCAGGGGAATTGCCTGAACCAGGGAGGTGGAGGTTGCAGTGAGCCAAGATCGCACCACAGCATTCCAGCCTGGGTGACAGAGTGAGACTCCATCTTAAACAAAAAACAAAAAAAAACCTTGTGATGATGTTACTGAAGCAGGCTCCTTGACACCAGGTTTGGACGGGTTTGGATGGATTAAGCTCCCCAAGGCAGGGATTGTTAATACTCTTTCATACACCATTCCCAGTAGCTGGCCCATCACAGGCACTCAGGTATTCGTTGTTTTAAAAGGAAATACAATTAATTAGAAATTTGCAAGTTAGAATGGGAAAAGGATGGGAAGGAAAAATGAGGATACAACTAAACATCACCAGTGTCGAATGTGTCTCCCCTTCCCCATTGCAGGTTTAGAAATGCACAGATTACCGCTGGTGTGCAGCACCTCTGGAGAATCCTCATGGCCAACCGTAACCTAAGATCCCTCAACTTGGGAGGCACCCACCTGAAGGAAGAGGATGTAAGGATGGCATGTGAAGCCTTAAAACACCCAAAATGTTTGTTGGAGTCATTGAGGTACGTCTCTGGTAGAGCTTTTGCCTTGTTTTTCTTCGTTTACTTGCGTTTGAAATGATTACATAAAGTGGCAAAAATTAAAGAGCTGCAAAGATGGAAAAGTTTTGGTGATGGATGGTGGTGACTATTGCAGGAGTTGAGTGCCACTGAATTGCACACCTAAATAGTTAAAATAGTGCATTCGGTTATAAATACTTTATCACAATTTAAAAAACTCAGTTTCATTAAAAATTGTTCATGCAGAGGCAAGGTCTCGTTTGTTTGCTCAGTCTGATCTTGAACTCCTGGGCTCAGGTGGTCCTCCCCCCTTGGCCTACCAGAGTACTGGGATTATAGGCTTGAGCCACCATACCCAGCGAGATTTTAATTGTATAGAGGTTGAATGTGCCCTTCTGGGCCGGGCACGGTGGCTCACGCCTGTAATCCCAGCACTTTGGGAGGCCAAGGCAGGCAGATCACTTGAGGTCAGGAGTTCAAGACCAGCCTGGCCAACATGGTGAAACTCCATCTCTACCAAAAATACAAAAATTAGCCAGGCGTGGCAGGCACCTGTAATCCCAGCTACTCGGGAGGCTGAGTCAGGAGAATCTCTTGAACCCGGCAGGCGGAGGTTGCAGTGAGCTGAGACCGTGCCACTGCACTCCAGCCTGGGCAACAAGAGCAAAACTCTGTCTCAAAGGAAAAAAAGTGCCCGTCTGGCAGTTTCTCCCAGTGGTTAATCTTACATACTATCGCATAATATCAAAACTGGGAAACAGATCCTGGTATGGTGTGTGTACATTATTCTATAGCAGTTTATTACATCTAGATTTGTGTAACAGTCACAGTAACCAAGATGCTCTGGGGTCACACACCCCTCCCTAACCGCACCGTTCCTAATCCTCAGCAGCCACGTGTGTCTTCCATCTCTGTATAACCTTGTCATTTTGACAATGCTCTTAAAGTGAAATCGGTGTGGTACATCGTCGCCTGAGACTGGCTTTGCTCCATCAGCGCTTGAGATCCACCCAAGCAGTCAAGTGTTACACACTTTGTTCCTTTCTGTTGGTGACGGCCATTCAATGCTATGGAGTACCACAGTTTAACCATTCATCCAGGGACACGTTGGTTGGTTGGTTGGTCGGTCCCAGTTTGTGGCTCTTACTGCGGTTTGTAAGTCCTGGGAAGGTGGTTTTTTCATTAGATTAGCTTGGTTTAGAGATACAACTATTTCATGTTTATATAGTTTTCTTTTCTTTTTGACTGAGTCTAGCTCAGTTGCTCAGGTTGGAGTGCAGTGGCGTGATCTCAGCTCACTGCAACCTCCACCTCCCTGGTTCAGGCGATTCTCCTGCCTGAGCCTCCCAAGTAGCTGGGATTACAGGCATCCGCCACCATGCCTGGCTAATTCTTGTATTTTTAGTAGAGATGGGGGTTTCACCATGTTGGCCAGGCTGTCCTCGAACTCCTGACCTCAAGTGATCCACCGGCTGTGCCCTCCCAAATAAAGTATTCTGAGACAGACAAGTACAAGCCCTGCTTTGAGCTTTGTTAGCTGGCACATCAACTAACATCGAAGAATAGTAAGAAAGAAGAAGAATTTGCTTTGCACCATGTGGTGTTTGCCTGGCAGCCAGGGAACTGCACTTTAAGAAGATGTAACCCAGGGAAATTAGCCAAAGCATAAATGTTGTCTCAGGATGGAAATGCTGTGCCTGACATTGTGTGGGGTTTATCTGGGAACAGATGGAGGAAGCTGCATGCTCACTCTTTTGCTCACTGTCTGCACCACAAGTGCAGAGAGCTGGAGCTTAGATTCAAAGAATAAATAAGATAGACGTTGTCGGAAAAGATGGATGGAGGCTATTTGGGGCCAAGGAAGGAAAAAGCATGAAGTCACTTAGGTCCAGCTTCCTGGAAGTCTAACGAATTTACCTTCTCATAACTCAACTAATGAATTTACCTTCTCATAACTCACAGGGGCAGGAGTGTTGCTCTCTTCTCTTCACTCCTGTATTCCCGGAACCTAGAACTGCTCTATTCCTAACACCTGGCCCGTATTCCCCAAAGTACTTATTGGATAGAGGGATGGGATGATCAGCTAAGTCTCTAAATGGGAGACTTTGATGTTGGAAGATGGATTGGGCCACATCGTGAAGGGTTTCCATTTCACTATCACATTGAGGAGTTGGAACTTCCTTTATTCAATAACGACAGATGCTTGATTCTGCGTATAGTACATGTTCCAGGGATGTGCTGATGAATGAAACGAGATTCTTTGATTCGATAACGACAGATGCTTGATTTTGCATGTAGTACTACGACATGTTCCTGGGACATGCTGATGAATGAATTGAGATTCTTTTTTTTTTTTTTTTTTTTTTTTTTTGGAGACAGAGTCTTGCTCTGTTGCCCAGGATGGAGTGCAGTGGTGAAATCTCGGCTCATTGCAAGCCCCACCTCCTGGGTTCACGCCATTCTCCTGCCTCAGCCTCCTGAGTAGCTAGGACTACAGGCGCCTGCCACCACGCCCGGCTAATTTTTTTGTATTTTTTTAAGTAGAGACAGGGTTTCACCATGTTAGCCAGGATGGTCTCGATCTCCTGACCTCGTGATCTGCCCGCCTCGGCCTCCCAAAGTGCTGGGATTACAGGTGTGAGCCACTGCGCCTGGCCGAGATTCTTTTATTCAATAACGACAGATGCTTGATTCTGTGTGTAGTACTATGACATGTTCCTGGGACATGCTGATAAATGAAACGAGGTTGTTTTATTCAATAACGACAGACGCTTGATTCTGCGTGTAGTACTACGACATGTTCCAGAGATGTGCTGATGAACGAAACGAGATTGCTGCTCTCATGGTGCTCACAGGCCAGCACAGGGAGAGCAGAACAAGACAAAAAGAATGATGTGTGCACACACACGGCAGGAGCATGTATAGGCTTGGAGAGCTCTAAAAGTTCTGTCCAAAATTCAACACAGACCAGGCACGGTGGCTCATGCCTGTCATCCCAGAACTCTGGGAGGCTGAGGCGGGTGGCTCACCTGAGGTCAGGAGTTCGAGACCAGCCTCGCCAACATGGTGAAACCCCGTCTCTACTATAAATACAAAAATTAGTCGGGCATGGTGGCATGCACCTGTAATCCCAGCTACTTGGGAGACTGAGGCAGGAGCATCACTTGAACCCGGGAGGCAGAGGTTACAGTGAGCCGAGATTGCGCCACTGCACTCTAGCCTGGGTGACAGAGTGAGACTGTCTCAAAAAATAATAATAATAAAATAAACCTGCTTCCTTCATCTCTGCCCTAGCCAGGCACTGGCCTAAGTGTTTCTTGGCTATTCTAATATTCTAATCCTCACAACCATCGCTGAGGTCGGTAGTGCTGTTGTCCTCATTTCCAGGGCATAAACTGAGTCACAGAGATGCTAAGCTATTTGGTTAACAGGGAATTAAGTGATGTGTTAGATTTGGGGGTGGATGTGCTGGCTCATGGGGTAGCTGTGTACGTTCCTCTTTCGTAAATACTGCCGGTCATCCCGGAAGCTCGTGCCCTTCAGCAAATGCTCGAGTGCCCTTTGTGTACCAGGCACTGTCGCAGCTGCCAAGGGGACCATAGAGAACAAAGCAACCAGGCCTCCACCTTCATGGAGATGACATTCTAGGAAGGAAGACAGGCAGGAAACAAGCACTAACATAAGTATGTGGAACGTTGGGTGGAGGCCGGGCACAGTGGCTCACGCCTGTAATCCAGTGCTTTGGGAGGCCAAGGCGGGTGGAGCACAAGGTCAGGAGTTTGAGACCAGCCTGGCCAACATGATGAAACCCCATCTGTACTAAAAATACAAAAATTAGCCAGGTATGGTGGTGGGCACCTGTAATCCCAGCTACTCAGGAGGCTGAGGCAGGAGACTCGCTTCAATCCGGGAGATGGAGATTGCAGTGAGCCAAGATTGCGCCACTGCACTCCAGCCTGGGTGACAAGAGCAAGACCCTGTCTCAAAAAAAAAAAAAAAAAGTTGGCTGGGGTGGGTTGCTATGAATGTTGAGACAATGGAGGGAAGTGGGGTAGGCACCATTTAAGGTCTGGCTTACCCGAAAGGCGACCTTCAAGAGACATGAAAGGACGTGAACCCCATGAAAACCTGAGGGAGGGAGGAGGGGAGGTTGCACTGGAAGGAACGGCAATTTCTCAGGCCCGGAGGCAGGAGCAGACAGAGTTCGAGGACCAGGAAAACGGCCAGCGCTGCTGGCGTGTGCTGAGTAGAGGGGAAATGGGCTGCTTTGGACAAGAGCTGGGATTGCTTCATGCTGCCTGTCTCTGCAGGCTGGATTGCTGTGGATTGACCCATGCCTGTTACCTGAAGATCTCCCAAATCCTTACGACCTCCCCCAGCCTGAAATCTCTGAGCCTGGCAGGAAACAAGGTGACAGACCAGGGAGTGACGCCTCTCAGTGATGCCTTGAGGGTCTCCCAGTGCGCCCTGCAGAAGCTGATGTGAGTGCCACTTCCTTTCCACCAGGATTATCGTAACTTCCACCGGGATTATCGTAACTTCGATTCTCCAGGTCATGGTGGGAGGGAAATGAGCAGATGTACAAACCAGGGGTGAGGAAGGAAGTTGGGACCTCCCAAGACCTGCCCAGTGTGGGGTGTAAGAGTGACCTGAAAAACATCTGTTCTTGCTCCCAAACTCTAAATGGAGATAAAAGGTGGACGCGGGAATCAGCCAGGTGGAAATTGCATAATGACCTTCCCTCCTGATAAAGCTCTCCTGGGCGTGAGGCTTATGTGTGCAGCTTACACTGTGGGTTAGTGAATGCTTGGCCCCACGACTGGAGAGGTATACCCACTCAGTCACTCAAAGAACACGGGTGGGGGTCAGGCTCCCCTCTGCCTGGTAAAGTCCAGGCCAGAGCTCATGCATTCTGGGCTTCTGGGCACAGAGAGGCTCAAAAAGGAGGAGGGTCACCCAAAATCCCAATCCCACCTCCTTCTATGGAGATGAGGGAGCCCAGTGCAGGGATGAACCCAGGCCTGTGTTGTTCTAGCAGAAGGGCCTCCGAGTGGAAACGCAGGGGGCAGCAGTTCTGCACCCCTAACACCTAAAGGGATATCACTTCTTTCCTTTTCCGTGTCAGAGTTTTGTTGTTGCCCAGGCTGAGTGCAGTGGTAAGATCCTAGCTCACTACAGCCTCAACTCTTGGGCCCAAGTGATCCTCCCACCTTGGCCTCCCAAAGTTCTGGGACTACAGGTGTGAGCCACCATGCCTGGCCCACTTGCTTACTGATAACTGATCTAGGCAGGGAGGCGAAGCAGCAGCAGCAGTTATAGCAACCACTATTCAATGCTTACTGAGCTGTGCCAAGCACAGCGCTAAAATCCCTCCAACCCTTCCTCGCTGAGTTCTCAAAACAGGTCTACGGAGCAGGTGCTGTTGATAACCCTATCGGCAGATGAGACAGCTTCGGAAAGGCCGTGTCACTTGTCCACAGTTGGACGGTGCTGGGATAGTGATGCCGGGAGTCAAGGGTGGAGCTGATTCAGCTGAGCCACCCAGTGTGGCAGCCACTATCCACGTGTGGCCAGCCAAATCTAAATTAAATGGGAAAGTCAGTTTCCTCATCACACTAGACCCATGTCAAGAGCTCAGTAGCCATGTGGGGCTAGCAGCTCCCATTCTGGACAGCGCCGCTCTAGGTGACCTTTAATCTTACCTGGATGGCAGTGCTGGTATCAGCAGTGAGACATCCAGGCTCAGAGGGTGACATCTGAGCTCTCGATCTTGGGTGTCATATTCTCAAGGGGAAGGGGCGTTCACTCCAAGTTCTCGTTACAGGAAAACACATATCACTCATGTAGCAGACTGTGTCTGGAATCACTTCAGTGCTACATAAAAAGCTGCTTAAATAGCCAGGTGTGGTGGCTCACGCCTGTAACCCAGCACTTTGGGAGGCCGAGGTGGGCAGATCACCTGAGGTCGGCAGTTCAAGACCAGCCTGGCCAATGTGGTGAAACCCCATCTCTGCTAAAAATACAAAAAAATTAGCTGGGCATGGTGGCAGGCGCCTGCAATCCCAGCTACTCGGGAGGCTGAGGCAGGAGACTCACTTGAACCCGGGAGGCGTAGGTTGTGGTGAGCCAAGGTCACGCCATTGCACTCCAGCCTGGGCAACAAGCGCAAAACTCCATCTCAAAAGCAGACAGAGTATCTAGTTTATGCCTAAGGGTCATGATGTGTTAGATGTAGTTTTGGGGGGTGGGTCTTGCTCACTGTTCTGGAGTACAGTGGCACAATCACAGCTCACTGCAGCCTCTACCTCCCAGGCTCCAGGGATCCTCCTGCCTCAGCTTCCCAAGTAGCTGGGACTACATGCATGTACCACCATGCCCGGCTAATTTTTTCTTTTTAGAGACAGAGTCTTGCTATGTTGCCCAGGCTGGTCTCGAACTCCTGGGCTCAAGCAGTCCTCCTGCCTCAGCCTTTCAAAGTGCTGGGATTACAAACACAAGCCACGGTGCCCGCCCTAAGTGTACTTTTAAATTGGAAAAATTGGCCCAGTACAGTGGCTCACGCCTGTAATCCCAACACTTTGGGAGGCTGAGGCAGGCAGATCCCCTGAGGTCAGGAGTTGGAGGCCAGCTTCGAGACCAGCCTGACCAACATGGTGAAGCCCTGTCTCTACCAGAAATACAAAAATTAGCCAAACATGGTGGTGCATGCCTATGATCCCAGCTACTCAGGAGGCTGAGGCCGGAGAATCATTTGAACCTGAGAGCAGAGGTTACAGTGAGCTGAGATCATGCCACTGCACTCCAGCCTGGGCAACAGAGCGAGACTCCATCTCAAATAAATAAATAAAAATAAATAAGAAAATAAATAAATTGGAAAAATTACTCATTTCGGCAAAGCCTTACATCACAGCCATGTGGGGACTGGAAATGGCTGAGCAGTGATTGTTGCCCAGCCATTCCCCATTGTGACTGGCAGATCTAATCACCCACAATACTTAGAGTATTCTTTTGGGGCTGATGCACTGGAGTTGAGTTTGCAAGTTAAAGGCAGAGAGGATGCGACTTCACCATATGTCTGCAAGGACATGCCAACTATGGGGGTGATACGTCTTTCCCCTCCTTTACAAGGAGGGAGAGATGGAACTTTAAGAAGGCATCTCATCATGTCCTCTCTGGGGCTCTCTTCTTGCAGACTGGAGGACTGTGGCATCACAGCCACGGGTTGCCAGAGTCTGGCCTCAGCCCTCATCAGCAACCGGAGCTTGACACACCTGTGCCTATCCAACAACAGCCTGGGGAACGAAGGTGTAAATCTACTGTGTCGATCCATGAGGCTTCCCCACTGTAGTCTGCAGAGGCTGATGTGAGTCTGCCTTGCTCCCCTGCAAGGACTTCCTAGCTTTCTAACATAGCGTGGTGTAGCTCTCAAAGCAGAAAGCAGTGGGGAGGGGGTGTGGACATCATCACATGAAGGGACCTGGTATATGCTGAATTCTGTCCATGTCTCCTAGGTTTCATCCTTTCTTGGAAAATTCTGTGTCTGCCTTTGTGTTATCTTACAGTGGGAAGTCATTTGTTCAAGGACAGTCAGTTCTCATAATTGGAGGTCATCATGTTCTACAAAGTCACTCTTGAGCACTGAACCAGCCAGCATGGAGCCATTGCCCCTGGGAGAGGTACAGGGTTAGCTTCCTGTGAACCTCTAGTCACGTTTTCATCAATCGATGAAAATGTATTTCATGTTTCTGTTCAATGACTTTTACTTGATACACATCGTTGATTCGTTAACATGGAGCACATGACCAACGGCACCATGACTCGTGCCTGACAAAGCCCATCTGACGCAAGTGATGGACCTCACAGCCTCCCCACGCTCCCCAGCATTGGAGAGCACTTTGGCGCTACGCTAGGAGGTCATTTTAAACAACATTATTGCAGCGGGGCGCGGTGGCTTACGCCTGTAATCCCAGCACTTTGGGAGGCTGAGGCAGGTGGATCACTTGAGCTCAGGAGTTCAAGACCAGCCTGGCCAACATGGTGAAATCCCATCTCTACTAAAAATACAAAAAATTAGCCGGGTGTGGTGGTGCATACCTGTAATCCCAGCGACTCAGGAGGCTGAGGCAGGACAATCACTTGAACCTGCGAGGTGGAGGTGGCAGTGAGCTGGCATGAGCTGAGATCGTGCCATTGCACGCCAGCCTGGGCAACAGAGTGAGACTGCATCACAAAACAAACAAAATTGCCCACAAAAAGCACAAAAATCCAACAAACACAGCACTAAATACCCTCAAAAAGGACATTGTTGACAGTGGAGAGCTGAAATCAGTTCAGCCTCCACTGGGAGCAACGTGTGTCTGGAGACTCAAGTTCTTCTCTGCTCTGCACACGTGCATGACCAGGAAGAACTGGGCACTCCCGGTATTGATTTGGAGAATTACCAACACATTATAGCAAGTAGGAAAATTCACAAATACAGAATCCATGAATAATGAGGATCAATTGTGTTGATTACTACTGCGTTTATTAGTTGCTAGTGATACAGACACAGATGCAGTTCTCATTATTTTTCCAAAAGTTATTGGGGTACAGGTGGTTACATGAGTAAGTTCTTTTCTTGTTGTGTTTTGAGACAGTCTGGCTCTGTCATCCAGGTTGGAGTGGCATGGCGCAATCTCAGCTCACTGCAACCTCCACCTCCCCTCCCAGGTTCAAGCGATTCTCCTGCTTCAGCCTCCCAAGTAGATGAGATTACAGCTGTGCACCACCACACCTGGCTACTTTTTGTATTTTTAGTAGAGGCAGGGTTTTGCCATGTTGTGTAGGCTTGTCTTGAACTCCTGACCACAGGTGATCTGCCTGCCTCGGCCTCCCAAAGTGCTGGGATTACAGGCATGAGCCACCATGCCCAGCTAGGTTACATGAGTAAGTTCTTTAGTGGTGATTTGTGATATTTTGGTGCATCCATCACTCAAGCAGTGTACACTGCACCATGTTTGAAGTCTTTTATCCCTCGCCTCCCTCCCATTCTTCCCCCAAAATCCCCAAAGTCCATTGTATCATTCTTATGCCTTTGTGTCCTCATAGCTTAGCTCCCACATATCAGTGAGAATATACGATGTTTGGTTTTCCATTCCTGAGTTACTTCACTTGGAATAATAGTCTCCAATCTCATCCAATTCACTGCAAATGCTGTTAATTCATTCCTTTTTATGGCTGCATAGTATTCCATCATATGTGTGTGTGTGTGTTTCTTTATCCACTCATTGATTGATGGGTATTTGGGTTGGTTCCACGATTTTGCAATTGTCAGTTGTCCTGCTATAAATATATGGGTACAAGTATCTTTTTCGAATATTGACTACTTTTTCTCTGGGTGGATGCCCAGTAGTGGGATTGCTGGATCAAATGGTAGTTCTACTTTTAGTTCTTTAAGGAGTCTCCACACTGCTTTCCATAGCGGCTGTACTAGTTTACTTTCCCACCAGCAGTGTGGATGCGTTCCCTGATCACCACATCCACCCCAGCATCTACTGTTTTTTATTTTTTGATTATGGCCATTCTTGCAAGGGTGATGTGGTATCACATTGTGGTTTTGATTTGCATTTCCCTGATTATTAGTGATGTTGAGCCTTTTTCATATGTTTGTTGGCCATTTGTATATCTTGAGAATTGTCTATTCATGTCCTTAGCCCACTTTTTGATGGGATTGTTTTTTCTTACAGATTTGTTTGAGTTCATTGTAGACTCGACTCTAGATTATGAAGATTTTCTCCTACTCTATGGATTGTCTGTTTACTCTGCTGACTTTTTTTTTTTTTTTTGAGACGGAGTCTTGCTCTGTCGCCCAGGCTGGAGTGCAGTGGCGTGATCTCCGCTCACTGCAAGCTCCGCCTCCCAGGTTCACGCCATTTTCCTGCCTCAGCCTCCCCAGTAGCTGGTAGCTGGGACTACAGGCACCCGCCACCACACCCGGCTGATTTTTTTGCGTGTGTTTTTAGTAGAGACGGGGTTTCACCATGTTAGCCAGGATGGTCTCGATCTCCTGACCTTGTGATTCGCCTGCCTCGGCCTCCCAAAGTTCTGGGATTACAGGCGTGAGCTACCGCGCCCGGCCTCTGCTGACTATTCTTTTGCCATGCAAAAGCTCTTTGGTTCAATTAGGTCCCAGCTATTTATCTTTGTTTTTATTGCATTCACTTTTGGGTTCTTGGTCATGAAATCCTTGCCTAAGCCAATGTCTCGAAGGGTTTTTCCCATGTTATCTTCTAGAATTTTTATAGTTTCAAGTCTTAGGTGTGTTTTTTTTTTTTTTTTTTTTTGGAGACAGAGTCTTGCTCTGTCACCCAGGCTGGGGTGCAGTGGTACGATCTGAGCTCACTGCAACCTCTGCCTCCCAGGTTCAAGTGATTCTACTGCCTCAGCCTCCCCAGTAGCTGAGATTACAGGCACCGGCCACCACGCCCAGCTAATTTTTGTATTTTTATTAGAGATGGGGTTTCACCGTGTTAGCCAGGCTGGTCTCGAACTCCTGATCTGCCCACCTCTGCCTCCCAAAGTGCTGGGATTACAGGCGTGAGCCGCTGCACCCAGCCAGGTTTAAGTCTCTAATACATCTTGAGCTGATTTTTGTGTTAGGTGAGAGATGAGGATCCGGTTTCATTCTCCCACATGTGGCTAGCCAATTATCTCAGCACCCTTTGTCGAAAAGGGTGTCTTTCTCCACTTTAGGTTTTTGTTTGCTTTGTTGAAGATCAGTTGGCTGTAAGTATTTGGGTTTATTTCTGGGTTCTCTATTCTGTTTCATTGGTCTATGTGCCTGTTTTTGCACCAGTACCACACTGTTTTGGTGACTATGCCTTATAGTTTGAAATCAGGTAGTGTGATGCCTCCAGATTTGTTCTTTTTGCTGAGTTTTGCTTTGGCCACGCTGGCTCTTTTTTTGGTTCCATTTGAATTTTAGAATTGTTTAATTCTGTGAAGAATGATGGTGGTATTTTGATGGGGATTGCGTTGAATTTTGTAGATTGCTTTGGCAGCATAGTCATTTTCACAATATTGATTCTACCCATCCATGAGCATGGGATGTGTGTCCATTTGTTCGTGTCGTCTGTGATTTCTTTCAGCGATGTTTTGTAGTTTCCCTTGTAGAGGTCTTTTACCTCCTTGGTTAGGTATATTCCCAAGTTGTGTTGTGTTGTGTTGTGTTTTGCAGCTGTTGAAAAGGGGTTGAGTTCTTGATTTGATTCTCCGCTTGGTTGCTGTTGGTGTATAGAACTATTGATTTGTGTACATTAATCTTGTATCTGGACACTTGAATTATTTTATCAGTTCTAGGAGCTTTCTGGAGGAGTCCTTAGAGCTTTCAAAGTAAACATTCATATCGTCAGCAAACAGTGACAGTTTGACTTTCCTGACTTGGATGCCTTTTTTTTCTTTCCCTTGTCTGATTACTCTGGCTAGGACTTCCAGTACTGTGTTGAAGAGGAGTAGTGAGAGTGGGCATCCTTGTCTTTGTTATGCATGCATCTAAGTGAAGAGACAGCCTGAACAGGCTAAGTGTGAGCAACAAGGCTGTGTATTCACTTGGGTGCGAGCAGGCTGAGTCTGAAAAGAGAGTCAGCGAAGGGTGATGGGATTGGAGCTAGTTTTTTTTTCTTTTTTTTATTATACTTTAAGTTGTAGGGTACATGTGCACAACATGCAGGTTAGTTACATATGTATACATGTGGCATGTTGGTATGCACCCATTAACTCATCATTTAACATTAGATATATCTTCTAATGCTATCTCTCCCCCCACCCCACAACAGGCCCCAGTGTGTGATGTTCCCCTTCATGTGTCCATGTGTTCTCATTGTTCAATTCCCACCTATGAGTTGAGAACATGTGGTGTTTGGTGTTTTGTCCTTGGGATAGTCTGGAGCTAGTTTTATTGGTTAGGGGTAAGCAGTGGAAAGTAACAGTCTGGGACCGTTTATTGCGGGCAGGGGAAGAATGTCACATGGTACACTGTCACAAGGTGGGAGGGGTCACAGGGCACAATGCCACAAG
Source organism: Pan troglodytes (assembly GCF_028858775.2). Lineage (NCBI taxonomy): Eukaryota > Metazoa > Chordata > Mammalia > Primates > Hominidae > Pan > Pan troglodytes. Next base: position 58,992,234 of record NC_072418.2, read on the forward strand.
GTTGATTGATCAGTTAGGGTAGAGCATGTTACAATGATAGAATGTTGCAGGTTGGCTAATCAGCTAAGACAGGAGCTAGCTGTTTTTCTTTTGTGGTTTTTCTGTTATCCTAGACTTTCTGGCTCCAAGAGGCCTTCTGGATGTGTACATGTGGGTCACGGAGGTCACCATGGCTTGACCATGGTGCATCCTGCTCAGAAGACCTCAGTCTTATTCCAGTTCTCAAAGGGAATGCTTTCAACTTTTCCCCATTCAGTATTATGTTGGCTGTGAGTTTGTCATAGATAGCTTTTATTACATGAAGGTTTGTCATAGATAGCTTTTATTACATGAAGGTATGTCCCTTGTATGCCAACTTTGCTGAGAGTTTTAATCATAAAGCATTGCCGGATTTTGTCAAATGCTTTTTCTGCATCTATTGAAATCATGTAATTTTTATTTTTAATTCTGTTTATGTGGTGTATCACATTTATTGACTTGTATATGTTAAACCATCCCTGGTATGAAACCCACTTGATCATGGTGGGTTATCTGTTTGACATGTTGTTGGATTTGGTTAGCTAGTATTTTGTGAAGGATTTTAGTATCTATGTGCATCAAGGATATTGCTTTGTAGTTTCTTGTGTGTGTTTTTTTTTCCGTTATGTCCTTCCCTGGTGTTGGTATGAGGATGATGCTGGCTTCATAGAATGAATTAGGGAGGTTTCCTTCTTTCTCTATCTTGTGGAATAGTGTCAAAAGTATTGGTACCGATTCTGGTACCAATTCGTCTTTGAATGTCTGGTAGAATTCTGTGAATCCGTCTGGTCCTGGACTTGTTGGTAATTTTTAAATTACCATTTCAATCTCGCTGCTTGTTACTGGTCTGTTCAGGATATCTAATTCTTCCTGATTTAAGCTAGGAGGGTTGGATCTTTCTAGGAATTTATCCATGTCTTCTAGGTTTTCTAGTTTATGTGCATAAAGGTGTTCCTTATAGCCTTGAATGATCTTTTGTATTTCGGTGGTGTCAGTTGTAGTATCTCCTGTTCCGTTTCTCAGTGAGGTTATTTGGATTTTCTCTTCTCTTCTTGGTTAATCTTGCCAATAGTCTATCAATTTTATATTTTCAAAGAACCGGCTTTTTGTTTCATCTATCTTTTGTGTTTTTTTGTTTCAGTTTCACTTAATTCTGCTCTGATCTTGGTTATTTCCTTTCTTCTGCTGGGTTTGGGGTTGATTTGCTCTTGTTTCTCTACTTCCTTGAGGGTGTGACCTTAGAGTGTCAGTTTATGCTCTTTCAGCCTTTTTGATGTAGGTGTTGAGGGCTATGAACCTGTTAGCACTGCCTTTGCTGTATCCCAGAGGTTTTGATACATTGTGTTGTTGTTCAGTCTGAAGAATTTTTTAATTTCTGTATTGATTTCATTTTTGACCCAGTGCTCATTCAGGAGCAGGTTATTTAATTTCCATCTGTTTGCATGGTTTTGAAGGTTCCTTTTGGAGTTGATTTCCAGTTTTATTCCACTGTGGTCTGAGAGAGTGCTTGATAAAATTTCAATTTTCTTAAATTTATTGAAGCTCATTCTATGGCCTGTTATGGTCTATCTTGGAGAAGGTTCCATGCACTGTTGATTAGAATGTGTATTCTGCAGTTGTTGGATGAAATGTTCTGTATAGATCTGTTAAGTCCATTTGTTCCAAAGTATAGTTTAAATCCATTGTTTCTTTGACTTTCTGTCTTCATGACCTGTCCAGTGCTGTTAGTGGAGTATTGATGTCCCCCAGTATTACTGTGTTGCTATCTATCTCATTTGTTAGGTCTATTAGCAATTGTTTTATGAATTTAGGACCTCCAGTGTTAGGCAAATATATGTTTAGAATTTTGATATTTTCCTATTGGACAAGGATTATATAATTATATAATGTCCCTTTTTGTCTCCTTAACTGCTGTTGCTTTAACGTTTGTTTCATCTGATCTAAGAATAGTTACCCCTGCTCGCTTTTGGTGTCCATTTGCGTGAAATGCCTTTTTGTACCCCTTTACTTTATGTGAGTCTTTATGTGCTAGGTGAGTCTCCTGAAGGCAGCAGATGGTTGGTTGGTGAGTTCTTTATTCTGCATTCTGTATCTTTTAAGTGGAGCGTTTGGACCGTTTACATTCAGTGTTAGGATGGAGATGTGAGGTACCATCGCATTCATCGTTTTCTTTGTTGCCTGTGTACCTTGGGTTTTGTTTTTTGTTTTTGCTTTTTAACTTATATTTTTGTTTTGTAAGTCCTGTGTGATTTATGCTTTAAAGAGGTTCTGTTTTGATGTGTTTCCAGGATTTGTTTCAAGATTTAGAGCTCCTTTTAGTGGAGTCTTGGTAATGGCAAATTTTCTCAGCATTTGTCTGTCTGAAAAAGACTGTATCTTTCCTTCATATAAAATGCTTAGTTTTGCTGGATACAAAATTCTTGGCTGATACTTGGTTTGTTCAAGGAAGCTGAAGATAGGGCCCCAGTCCCTTCTGGCTTGCAGGGTTTCTGTTGAGAAATCTGTTAATCTGATAGGTTTTCCTTCATAGGTTACCTGGTGCTTCTGTCTCACAGTTCTTAAGATTCTTTCCTTCATCTTAATTTTGGATAAGCTGATGACAGTGTGCCTAGGTGAAGATCTTTTTGTGATTAATTTCCTGGGTGTTCTTTGTGCTTCTTGTATTTGGATGTCTAGTTCTCTAGAAAGGCCAGGGAAGTTTTCCTCAATTATGCACCCAAATATGTTTTCCAGGCCTTTAGAATTCTTTTTTCTCAGGAATACCAATTATTCTTAGGTTTGCATTTAACATAATCCCAGACTTCTGGAGGCTTTGTTCAAATATTCTTTTTTCTGTCTTTGGTGGATTGGGTTAATTCAAAGACCTTGACTTCAAGCTCTGATTTTTTTTTTTAATTTTTTTTTTTTTTTTTTTTTTTTTTTTTTTTTTTTTGAGACAGAGTCTCGCTCTGTCACCCAGGCTGGAGTGCAGTGGTGCAATCTCGGCTCACTGCAACCTCCGCCTCCTGGACTCAAGCAATTCTCCTGCCTCAGCCTCCCAAGTAGCTGGGACTACAGGTGTGTGCCGCCACACCCAGCTAACTTATTTTTTATTTTTTATATTTATTTATTTATTTATTTTGAGACGGAGTTTTACTCTTGTTGCCCATGCTGGAGTGCAATGGTGCAATCTCAGCTCACTGCAACCTCTGCCTCCTGGGTTCAAGCGATTCTACTGCCTCAGCCTCCCGAGCAGCTGGGATTACAGGCATGCACCACCATGCCCAACTAATTTTTTGTATTTTTAGTAGAGACGGGGTTTCTCCATGTTGGTCAGGCTGGTATCGAACTTCCAACCTCGGGTGATCCACCCGCCTCGGCCACCCAAAGTGCTGAGATTATAGGCATGAGCCACCGTGCCCAGCCTGTATTTTTAGTAGAGATAAGGTTTCACCATGTTGGCCAGGATGGTCTCGAACTCTTGACCTGGTGATCCTCCCGCCTTGGCCTCCCAAAGTGCTGCTGGGATTACAGGTGTGAGCCACTGTGCCCAGCCTGAATTTCTTTCTTCTACTTGTTCAGTTCTATTGCTGAGAGTTTCCAGACCATTTCGCATATCTAAAAATGTGTCTAAAGTTTCCTGATTTTTTTTATTGTTTTTAAGCTATTTCCTTGAATATTTCTCCCTTTGCTTGTATCATATTTTGGATTTCCTTGCATTGGGCTTCACATTTCTCTAATCCCTCTCTGATTAGCTTAATAACTAAGCTCCTGTATTTTTTCAGGAAATTCGAGGATGTCTTCTTGGTTTGGATCCATTGCTGGTGAACTAGTGTGATTTTGGGGGGATGTTAAAGAGCCTTGTTTTGTCATATTACCAGAGTTGGTTTTCTGCCTCCTTCTCATTTGGGTAGGTTCTGTCAGAGGGAAGGTCTTAAACCTGGCCAGGTGTGGTGGCTGACACCTGTAATCCCAACACTTTGGGAGGCCAAGGTGGGCAGATCACCTGAGGTCAGGAGTTCAAGACCAGCCTGGTCAACATCATAAAACCCCATCTCTACTAAAAATACAAAAATTAGCCAGGCGTGGTGGTGCATGCCTGTAATCCCAGCTACTCAGAAGGCTGAGGCAGCAGAATCTCTTGTGTCCAGGAGGCAGAGGCTGCAGTGAACTGAGAGCTTGCCACTGCACTCCAGCCTGGGTGACAGAGCAAGACTCCTCAAAAAAAAAAAAAAAAGAAAAAAAACCAAATATGACCCCACCCTACACAGAAGCAGACTGCAGCTGGGAGGAGAGCAGCAGCTCACTTGAGGCCATGCTGGGGAATGAGCGTCACAATCTTCTTTCCCATGTGTGTGCCCCACAGGCTGAATCAGTGCCACCTGGACACGGCTGGCTGTGGTTTTCTTGCACTTGCGCTTATGGGTAACTCATGGCTGACGCACCTGAGCCTTAGCATGAACCCTGTGGAAGACAATGGCGTGAAGCTTCTGTGCGAGGTCATGAGAGAACCATCTTGTCATCTCCAGGACCTGGAGTGAGTTTCCCATGGGCGTTGGGTCAACTCTATCATACTGGGGTCTGGAGTTCCTGAAAGGTCAAGAGATAGGAGCAGGGAGACCGGAACCAAAAACTGCTTTCAGGGTGAGCTGACACTCTTTTTTCCAAGGGCAATCTAGGTAAACTGAGGTGTTGACACCACGGTGAGCATGGGAAGGGCTGATGGATCCTCATGGGAGGAACCATGAGTTCTGAGAAACCCTTGATACCCAAACACTGTCCATTCCTCAGAGGAAGGCATCTTGCCCTAAGTTCATCTTCAGCTATTTATCTGTATGGAGAAGGGAGAGTGCTTGTCTCTTAATCTCTTTCCCTCTGGGGCTCAAATTTCTTCACCCTTTGTTGAAATGTTTCTATTGAATAGGAATATCCCATCATTAAACAGACTGTAGAAAAAGTAAAAGAGCTCAGTGAGCAAAAATCAATCTTCAGTCTCACAACCATGCAGTCATCCCTGTTAGTGGTTTGGATGTCTTCTGGGGTTCTCTTGTCCTAGATGCAAGCGTGCATTTGATGTTTTACAAAGAAAGGATCATAGTAGTCAGCGCTTAATGCAACTTAATGCATTCTCTTTTTTTCTTTTTGTTTGTTTGTTTATTTATTTTGAGTCTTGCTCCGTTGCCCAGGCTAGAGTGCAGTGGCATGATCTCTGCTCACTGCAACCTCCGTGTTCCAGGTTCGAGCGATTTTGATTTTTCTGCCTCAGCCTCCTGAGTAGCTGGGATTACAGGCGTGTGCTACCAGGCCTGGCTAATTTTTGTACTTTTAGTAGAGACGGAGTTTCACCATGTTGGCCAGGCTGGTCTTGAACTCCTGACCTCAGGCAATCCACCCGCTTTGGCCTCCCAAAGTGCTGGGATTACAGGTGTGAGCCACTGCACCCCGCCAAGCACTTAATGCATTCTTAACATGTGGCAGGCAGAACACTTAATATTTTGTATATCTAATCTCATGTAGTCTCACCACCCCCCATCATATCCAGTGGAGAACTGAACTCCCAAGAAACCAAAACTTTGGCATTGGTCTCACATTGTGTCTAAGGATATGTCTATTATAATAAATGAAGTACAGTAAGGTATTCCATTGAATGGTGTAGCCTTTAAAAATCTTCTAAACTTTAAAAATCTCTTAAAGCTGGACACGTACCTTATATCTAGTGTTTTCATCATGAGCATAAATGATTTCATTCCAAACGCTTGTATGCTTGGTAGCATTTGCTTATTCATTACAAAGGCAGAATTAATGGACCACAAGTGGGGTATCATTTTGAGATCTCTCCCTTCCCAAGAATAAAATAAAGGACTTTGGTATGGATTCTAGTTCACAAACTTCTGAGTGACCCCAAGTATTAATTCTACCATTTGTTTTAATTGTTTCAAGCCCTACTTCTGCATGGTGTAGAATCTTAATCTTAGTCAATTAGAGACATCGTTTTTTTGAGATGGCATTTAAGTGCTTGGAGATTAACTGGATCTCTCCATCACCATTTATCCATGCTAGCGCCAATGACTAGGTCACCCCCACCTGGTCTTCAAGGGTTGGCCCTCACAACTGCATCCGTTTTTTCTTTTGTTTGTTTTTTGCTTTGCTTTGTTTTGGTTTGGTTTTTTGTGTGTTTTGTTTGGCTTTGGTGGGGTTTTGTTTTTGTTTTTGTTTTTGTTTTTGTTTTGAGACAGAGGTTCTTTCTTGTTGCCCAGGCTGGAGTGCAATAGCGCAATCTCAGTTCCCTGCAACCTCTACCTCCTGGGTTCAAGCAGTTCTCCTGCCTCAGCCTCCCGAGAAGCTGGGATTACAGGCACCTGCCACCATGCCTGGCTACTTTTTTGCATTTTTAGTAGAGACGGGGTTTCACCATGTTGGTCAGGCTGGTCTCAAACTCCTGACCTAAGGTGATCCACTCACCTTGGCCTCCCAAAGTGCTGGGATTAGAGGCGTGAGCCACTGTACCCAGCCTGCATCCCTCTTTATTCTTCACCCGATGGCTCCTGAGGATGGACCGTCCCCTTCCCCAGTGCTATCATCCTACCCTTAGCCTCCCAAGCTGAAGACAGACTTGGAGGCCGTTTCAGTAATTTCTCCTGTGATAAACCATTTAGATGTTATTTATGGAGCCACCCACCCCATTTCCCCATTTTTCCTAAGAATAGAAGCACAAAACTTCCCCTTTTGGATTCCAGACCTATCAGCATTTCAGTAACTTCTGTCCCCTTTTCTCTCCATCTTGGCTCTGTCAGAATCTTTCCAGTTTCTCCTCCTCCCCCGTGGAGAATCTTGACCTCATCTCCAAGTGGAAGCAAACTCTGCTGTGCTCATTTCTTTTAAAGATACCTTTAGCTGGGCGTGGTGGCACACGCCTGTAATCCCAGCTACTCGGGAGGCTGAGGCAGGAGAATCGCTTGAACCCAGGAGGTGAAGGTTGCAGTGAGCCGATATCGTGCCATTGCACTCCAGCCTGGGCAACAGAGTGAGACTTTGTCTTGAAAAAAAATAAAAAATAGGCTGGGCGTGGTGGCTCACGCCTGTAATCCCAGCACTTTGGGAGGCTGAGGCAGGTGGATCACCTGAGGTCAGGAGTTTGTGAACAGCCTTACCAACATGGAGAAACCCCATCTCTACTAAAAATACAAAATTAGCTGGGCACAGTGGCACGTGCCTGTAATCCCAGCTATTCGGGAGGCTGAGGAAGGGAGAATAGCTTGAACCTGGGAGGTGGAGGTTGCAGTGAGCCGAGATCACACCATTGCACTCCAGCATGGGCAACAAGAGCAAAACTCCATCTCAAAAAAAATTAATTAAAAAATAAAGATACCTTCAATCACACCAGACACTTTCCCCGCCTCCGCTATTATTCCTCTCTCAAGCCAACAGATACCACGTGGTCTAAGCCCTTCACAGGAGTGGACAAAACAGTGGCCCGTCAGGAAGGAATAAAGGAAACTCCAGTTAATGCTGCTGAACCTTCTCCCGCTGTTCCACTTTCCTCGAGAGAAGCAGACTCGCTCTATTCCCCGCCTCTTGCAGGTTGGTAAAGTGTCATCTCACCGCCGCGTGCTGTGAGAGTCTGTCCTGCGTGATCTCGAGGAGCAGACACCTGAAAAGCATGGATCTCACGGACAATGCCCTGGGTGACGTTGGGGTCGCTGCGCTGTGCGAGGGACTGAAGCAAAAGAACAGTGTTCTGACGAGACTCGGGTAACTTCCTGGGGCGCCTCTTTGCGGGCCGGGCTGGGAGGAGGTGGGGGACCCCAGCATGAGGTTGCTTGAACAGGGATGATGATGATCTGGTTTCCATGAGTCCCTCAAGTTAGATGGAGTGCAACCTTCGCAGCACCACAGATCTGGGTGTAAGTTCCAGCTCGGCTCCTATGGATGAGACGGATAAAGTGGCAAATGCTTGGGAACAAGGTCTGGAGGTAGAAAACTCTCAACTGCCGATTGAACGACCCCTGCGTGCTAGTCCTGGTGCTAAATGGCGGAAGTATGGAAGTGAAAAGACCTTTGTGTTGTAGTGTGAACAGTCTAGAGACAAAGACGGGCAGAAAGCAAGTGATTACCTGAGTGGTCCTTAAAACTTCAGTGAGCATCAGAGGCAGCTGGGGGCTTAAGACAGAGCTCCAATATAGTGGACTATGGTTCAGCCATAAAAAGAAAAGTGCTGAGGCCGGGCACAGGGGCTCACACCTGTAACGCCAGCACTTTGGGAGGCCGAGGTGGGCAGATCACTTGAGGTCAGGAGTTCAAGACCAGACTGGCCAACATGATGAAACCCCATCTATACTAAAAATACAAAAATTAGGCATGGTGGCAGGCGCCTGTAATCCCAGCTACTCAGGAGGCTGAGTCAGGAGAATCACTTGAACTGGGGAGGTGGAGGTCACAGTGAGCCGAGCTCGTGCCACCACACCCCAGCCTCAGCCATAGAGCAAGACTCAGTCTGTGCATTTTGGATTTTTTCTTTTTCAATCTAGAATGATTAGGACATGTAAAACCTATATACCCACCACCTAATTTAAACAATCATTAGTATTTTAGTATATCTGGTGAACGATTTCAGAGCAGCTTACGGATTTTGACATCCACCCCAAAATAACCAGAGTGCTCCCTTCAAAATAGAACACGCCTATAAAATGCCATTATTATATTCAATGAGGTCCCTTGGCTTTCTGTTGCTCTTAAGATGAAATTCTATACCCTTAGTATGACATAGGTGCCCAGCCTCCGCTCTCACCACTGTCTGGGACTCTGTTCTAGCCATCTAGTCATCTTTGTTTCTCAAATGTGTCTCCTCCTTTCCGCAAGCACAGTGTACAGGTGATTTTTTTATATCAATGCATATGTCAATATGTCCTTCCGCCTTCTCACCTTTCTTCAGGTGCAGTGTTGCTTTCTCTGCGGGTCTGTGTTCCTTGTTATGTTCCCTTGCTACAGGCACTCTCAGCCTTTCTTTCATTGTTTTCCACAACTATAATTTGAGTTACCCACCATCTCTCAAAGTGAGAACCAAGCACGGTAGCCTCACCTGGGAACTCGTTAGAAATGCAAATATTTGGCTGGGTGCAGTGGCTCATGCCTGTAATTCCAGCACTTTGGGAGGCTGAGGCAGGTGGATCATGTGAGGTCAGGAGTTCAAGACCAACCTGGCCAACATGATGAAACCCTTTCTACTAAAAATACAAAAAATTAGCCAGGCATGGTAGCACGCGCCCATAATCCCAGCTACTTCGGAGGCTAAGGCAGGAGTATCGCTTGAATCCCAGAAGTAGAGGTTGCAGTGAGCCAAGATTGTGCCACTGCACTCCAGTCTGGGCAACAAGAGTGAAATGCTATTTCAAAAAAAAAAAAAAAGGCGAACATTTGGGTCTTTCATCAGAACAACTAAACCAGAAACTGGGAGGCAGAGCCCACCAGTTTCATTTTTTGTTTGTTTTTGTTTTTGTTTTGTTTTGTTTTCCCAAAGAAAAAGTATCAAGGTCAAATTCATACGGGTTGAATGAAGGGTCCATCATCGATCTTTGGGGTTATTTTCTGGGTGTCGTAACCCTGCAGGTTGAAGGCGTGTGGACTGACTTCTGATTGCTGTGAGGCACTCTCCTTGGCCCTTTCCTGCAACCGGCACCTGACCTGTCTAAACCTGGTGCAGAATAACTTCAGTCCCAAAGGAATGATGAAGCTGTGTTCGGCCTTTGCCTGTCCCACGTCTAACTTACAGATAATTGGGTAAGTCCCCAGCAATTGTCTTCTGAGATACAGACCTGCTTCTGTTCCAGGCTTGTTAGCTGGTGGAGAAGCAGTTTATGGGAAAAGTTGACGTCATACCTTGGGAGCCACATTTTACTCCATTGGTGAGTGCCCACTACGTTCTGGGTACCATGCCGGATGCTGGAGATACAGGAATATGGGAGATAGAGGCCAGGTGCCTGATATCTTGGAGTTCACTTCTGGGTAGGTTGGGAAGGGCACAGAAAGAACGTTATAAATGTTTATGCTGAAAAAACTAGAATTGCTGTATGATCCAGCAATCTTACTTCTGAGTATGTTACCCAAAAGAATTAAAAGGAAGATCTCAGATTTCACACCCATGTTCATAGTGGCATAATGCCCAATAATAGCCAAGAGGTGGAAGTAACCCAGGCGCTCATGGATGAAAGGATAAACAGAATGTGGTGTATACCAACAATGGAATTGTATTCAGTCTCAAAAAGAAAATTCTGACACATGCTACATGATGGAATCTTGACATGCCGAGTGGAATAAGCCAGTCCTAAAAAGACAAATACTGTAGGATTCTACCTCGAAGAGGTACTTATAAGAGTGAAATTCATAGAGACAGAATGGTGATTTCCAAAGGATTGGAGTGAGGGGTTGGGGAGTTGTGTAATAGGTGCAGAGCTTTAGTTTTGCAAGATGAAGAATTCTGGCGATAGATGGTGGTTGTGATGCTTGCACAGCCGTGTGAATGTAGTTAACAGCACTGAACAATTCACCTAGCAGAAAGTTTCTTCAATAGCTCACACACATCATTTCAGCTTCCCCTCTCATTCAGTCCTTGTATAAGTCTGGAGGGCTGAGTTGATGGAGTTCACAGAAGTTCTTCAGGACCATCTCTTAAGACTAGAAGTTTCTTTCATGACAAAGTGGCAGTTCACTGATGTCTTCAGTGTTTAGTGGTAGAAAAAGCATTTGTCATTTAGGACCTCATATCCGTAGACAAACGGGAGTTCAGAGACTTCCCTGAGCATGAAGGAACACAGTTGTACTTGAAGGGAGTAAAATCTTGACCAGAGAAATATACAGCTGGCAGCATTGATAGCCCATTTGAGGTTGGTTGTGGTATATTTATTTATTTTATTTTAAGTTTTTTGAGATGGAGTCTCACTCTGTTGCCTCCAGGCTGGAGTGCAGGGGTGCAATCTTAGCTCACTGCAACCTCCGTCTCGCAGGTTCAAGCAATTCTGCTGCCTCAGCCTCCTGAGTGGCTGGGATTATAGGTACATGCCACCACGCCCAGCTAATTTTTACATTTTTAGTAGAGAAGAGTTTTCACCAGGCTGGTCTCAAATTCCTGACCTCATATGATCCACCAGCTTCAGCCTCCCAAAGTGCTGGATGACAGGCATGAGCCACCACGCCCGACTTCCTTGTGGTATATTTATATCAATAGAAAATTTCTCAGTTGAGTAACTGTTTTCTCCAGTATGGTCCAGCTGATGGCAGTTGAGTTTATCCAGGGTTCAAGTTATGGCACATGGGTATAACCAGGAAGAAGTCAAGAGTGGCTGTGGTAGACCCTGGAATCATAAGAAGAAAGTGAAGACAGGATGGGGAAGGTGAATTGAGAAACATGGCTCAATGAATCTGGGAGTCTTGGTTTGGTCAGGACTGTTACAGTGACAAAATGAGCTGAAAAGGTGGAGTGTTGTTGAAAGAATGTGTTTATATCCTTGATTTATGAGGCACTATAGCTGTTGACAAGATCAGTGGTGACTATGGGACTTAGTAGTTGAAGTAGGAAAGAAGTCAGACCTGGATTTACTGATTGACCTATTATGGGTCTATTTCCCCATCTGTGAAATGGGGGTGGTGCTATGTATCTATTTAAATATGTTTATTTCTCCTCTAGTAGACTGTAAGCTTGGTAAGGGTGGGAAATTTGCCTTGTCCATCCCTATATGGGAAGTCCTCATTTAATGTCATTGATACATTCTTAGAAACTGTGACTTTAAGCAAAACGACATATATTGAAACCAATGTTTTCTCGTTGTTATAACAATGACTCTGAAGAAAATGACGTTCTTCGAGAATCTGCTCTAGTAGTTTTGCTTAAAGTCACTGTTTCCAAGAACCTATCAATGACATTAAGGGAGAACTTACTGTACCTCCCCAAACCCTATAACAGGACCCGGCACAGAGACTCTGAGGAAGGAATTCATGGATGGACTGAAAGGTCATGCCTGCATCTTAGGACTGTTAGGACTGTTGTAAGGAACAGATGCCTTTAAAAGCTCAGCATAGTATCTGACATGTCCAAGTTTTTTTACATGCAGAGAATTACTTTTATTCTATAGGGAACATGCTACTGTTATCAAGCAAAAGTGGCTCACTGCCTGATGTGCTAGAGGCCAATACTGTGACACTGGAGATTTGTCGGGGAAAAAAAGCCCTATATTGCAGGTCAACTCACAAGGAGACAGGAGTCAAGCTCAAATCTGTCTCCCCATGCTGGCTTCAAGGCAGTATTATTATTAGAAAAGGTTCAGGGAGTAGATCTTGAGATTAGTAGGTGATTGGAAGAAAAGAGCAGATCTTAGAAAGTCACTGGGCATGCATAATTATCTATTCATGCTACATCATGGGTTGCATGTGCCAATTTAGGGAGAGTTAGTATAAAACATGGTGGAAATTCAGGCTGTGACATCAGCAAGCTCATTCTGTGCAAACTCCAGTCTGCCATACTTTTTCTAACCAATTTCAGCCAGTTCTTTCATAAGTGGAGGGGGAGTCTCCATGTTTCAGCAAGCTGTTTCTTTTCTTGTCTGCCATCCTACAAACTCAATAATTTGTTAGTCATTGGTTTAACTCTTTGGGGCACGTTCCTTAAGAGTACAAGAAAAGGTTTGAGATCCTTGATGAGGCTACCAGGAATTTTGAAGAAGGGAGAAGAGTCGAAAGCAACGTCTCAGTAACGAGTCCTCTCTCTGCCTCCCCAGGCTGTGGAAATGGCAGTACCCTGTGCAAATAAGGAAGCTGCTGGAGGAAGTGCAGCTGCTCAAGCCCCAAATCGTAATTGACGGTAGTTGGCATTCTTTTGATGAAGATGACCGGTACTGGTGGAAAAACTGAAGATACGGAAACCTGCCCCACTCACACCCATCTGATGGAGGAACTTTAAACGCTGTTTTCTCAGAGCAAGCTATGCACCTGGGAGTTCCTTCTCAAAGATGGAGAATGATTTCTGATTCTCACAAAGCCCTCAATGGTAGTGATTCTTCTGTGTTCACTATATGTTGGTTACTGGATTTGAAGGCTAGAGACCTTCAAGTCATAGGACTCAGTATCTGTGAAATGTCCGTCATATCTCAGAGCATATAGAGGGAATTAAATAAACACAAAGCATTTGGAAAAGTTGTCAAGTGGTTTTCTTAACTAGTGGGGATATGGTTTAGGAGCAGAGAGGTTGGGAGGACCTAGATCTTCAAAAGCAGCCCCTGAATTTGGGTACCACAACTAGTGGTGGTTTTTTGTTTTTTGTGGGGTTTTTTTGTTTTGTTTTTTGGTTTTTTTTTTTTTTTTGAGATGGAGTCTTACTCTGTTGCCCAGGCTGGAGTGCAGTGGCACGATCTTGGCTCACTGCAACCCCTGCCTCCTGGGTTCACACCATTCTCCTGCCTCAGCCTCCCAAGTAGCTGGGACTACAGGCACCCGCCACCACGCCCGGCTAATTTTTTGTACTTTTAGTAGAGACAGGGTTTCACCATGTTGGCCAGGATGGTCTCAATCTCTTGACCTCGTGATCTGCCTGCCTCGGCCTCCCAAAGTGCTGGGATTACAGACGTGAGCCACCGCACCTGGCCAACTACTGGTTTTTTAAAGCACATACCTGAATACCAAAGGATGGTGTTACTGTCACTCAATATCTGAACTATAAACATAAAGCCGAATTTATTCCTTAGTGTAATGAAAAGCTGGTCTACCACAGTCTCTCTGAGTAGAGCAGACTTCTGATCTTTGCGGGGAGGAATTTGGGGAGGTACAGAATGAGGCTGAACCTTGAAGGTGTAAGTTGGCCTGTGGTTACTCAGGTGAGGCTGATTGGTAGAGGTGTGTTCATCAGAGTGCGTCCCTTCTGACTGGCTGAATTTCCAATGCAAAGGGCAGCTGTTGGTTGCTTGCAAAAGCATGTTCACTGAGGTAAGTTGTCTTGGATCCATTGAATGGATTTAAACCTGTCTAGGTAGCTACTTATTACCATGGCTACAGAACCATCAGTCTATTCCTAGAAGAGTGGAAAACTCTTATATTCTTACCAAAATATGCTTTTTATGATTTCTTGTATTTATTTCTCTCATCCATGATGATGATGATGAATGATGATGATCTAACACAGCCCTGTATACCATGCCCTGTCCTAAGCAGTATGAATTAACTTATTTGGTCTTTACAACATCTTAGAGGTAAGTATATTTTTTGCTTCCATCTTACAGATGAGGACATTGAGGTGCAGAAAATAATGCACAGCAAGGCCGGGCGGGGCAGCTCACACCTGTAATCCCAGCACTTTGGGAGGCTGAGGCAGGCGGAACACTTGAGGTCGGTGGTTCGAGACCAACTTGGCCAACATGGTGAAACCCCGTCTCTACTAAACATACAAAAATTAGCCCCGTGTGGTGGTTCATGCCTGTAATCCCAGCTACTCGGGAGGCTGAGGCAGGAGAATCACTCGAACCCGGAAGGCAGAGCTTGCAGTGAGCCAAGATCATGCCACTGCAATCCAGCCTGGGTGACAGAGCGAGACTCCATCTCAAAAAAAAGAATGCACAGCCAATAAGTAGCAGAGCTGCCATTCAGACCCAGGAAATCCATTTCTGGGGTTCATTCTACTAATTGAAATGTTGCCTCTACCATACAACCACCTTCCACGAGCCATTCACTGTACTGTGTGTAAACCTATAACTCCAGCAGCCCCTTTCAAACTGGGGGAATGTTTCAGCATCATTCCCTGTCAGCATATATTAGACAGGGGCTGGCATGCCCCCTTTTCTGCTCCCATTGCAATGGAGCTAATAAAGTTTATATCAGATATAGGAGGAACGTCAACTCTGCAGTTTATTTGTGCTTATAGTATTAGCATTATCTTCAACCTATGGTTTCTTTGCAGGAATACTTTTTAAATACTTGCGTGTTCTGGGAGTGTTTGTTTATAAAATACTTGGACATTGGACCAATGTGATAGGGTTTACGAGGTGAATGGGTGGAGTAGTGGGGGAAAAGTTAGCCCTTCCGAATCAGAGTATCTGTCTTCAGGATACCTCTTCTCCCACATGGGACACAGGCCCATCTAACATAAAGACAGGGCAAGGAGGCCGGGTGCAGTGGCTCATGCCTGTAATCCCAGCACTTGGGGAGGCCGAGGTGGGCAGATCATGAGGTCAGGAGATTGAGACCATCCTGGCTAACAGGGTGAAACCCCATCTCTACTAAAAATACAAAAAATTAGCCAGGCGTGGTGGTGGGTGCCTGTAGTCCCAACTACTTGGGAGGCTGAGGCAGGAGAATGGCGTGAACCCGGGAGACGGAGCTTGTAGTGAGCCAAGATCGCGCCACTGCACTCCAGCCTGCATAACAGAGCCAGACTCTGTCTCAAAAAAAAAAAAAGGCGGGGGGGGGGGGAGGGGGGCAAGGAAACCACCATTAATGTTTGTGTTAACAAAGCATTACTATGTTAGTCTTGTTAAAGATCTATCACCTTGTATATAGCTAAAAATACACAATGCCCTCCTGTGTCCAGTGCATTATCTTGAGCACTGCCGCCTACCCCACCCCCAACAGTTACAAATATCCCACTTTGTAAAGTTACAGCCAAAGGGAAGGTCAAAGGGAAAAGCCAAGTTTAGAAACAATATTTTTATTTTTTAGAAACATCTCATTATCTTGCCCAGGCTAGTCTTGAACTCTTGGGCTCAAGTGATCCTCCTGCCTCAGCCTCCCAAAGTTCTGCAATTACAGGTGTGAGCCACTGTGCCTGGCTTCAAGTTTTTTATGCTGACCTGTGTTCAAATTCTGGCTGTTTCAAATGATTTTTATGACACTATAAAAATGTCAACCTCCATGGGCTTTTGATTTCTTATCTGTAAAGTAGGGAAAAATTGTACTTACCCTATAGAATCAAGAAGAGATGAATCTCTGTAAATCAGCTGTAGAAGTGGCTGGAGCATTCACTCCACCAGTATTTACCTACTTGTATTAGTTGTTTGTTGCTGTTTACAACATTACCACAAACTCGGCAGTTAAAACACGTGATCTCGGTGTTTGAGTCCAGATATGACTCAGCTGGATCCTCTGTCTCAGGGTCTCACAAGGCTGCGATGAAGGTGTTGACCAGGGCTGTGGTCTCATCTGAGACCCAACCGGGACAAGGACCTCTTCCAAGTTCATGTGGGTCCCAGGAACATCCATTTTCAGGCTGCTGGACTGAGGGCCTTGGTTTCTCGACTGTCAGCCCCAGGCCATCCCCAGCTCTTTTCTGCTTGGCCGTCTCCATATGGCAGATTGGATCTTCAAAGCCAGCAAAACAGTCACTCAGCAAGACAGACTTACAATCTCATGGCATCACAGAAGTCAGATCCCATCAACCCTGCCACATTCCGTTTGGATAGAAGTAAGTCACAAGCCCCTCCCACACTTGAGGGAAGGGGATCTGGCAAGATGGGAACACCAGGAGGAGGATCATGAAACCGCCTAGAATCTGATGCACTACTCCACACTGGCAGAAAGCTGTGTTCTACTCACTGCTGCCTGTTGGAAAAGAGTTTCTTTCTCTTGAGCCTCTTGGCCGTTTCCAAGGGTAGAGGGAGTTACCCAGGTGCTACGGCTAGGAGGGAGGAACTGGACCTTCTAAGTGCTCTTCACAAGCCTCCTGTCTCCAGATGTGTACACACTTTCCTCTTTCATGCGGCAAGCTTTGCTGAGGGTGGGATGGGTGGGCAGAATACTGATTGTGGAGAAGTGCTAGGAGGCTGCAGATACAGGCCACCTGCCTCGGAGTCTGTGTGTGTGTGTGTGGCGGTGGGCGGGGTGGCGGGGGTTGGTTTTTTTTTTTTTTTTTTTTTTTTTGAGACAGTTTTGCTCTTGTCACCCAGGCTGGGTTGCAATGGTACAATCTAGACTCGCTGCAACCTCCGCCTCCCGGGTTCAAGCAATTCTCATGCCTCAGCCTCCTGAGTAGTGGGGACTACAGGTACCCGCCACCACGCCTGGCTAATTTTTGTATTTTTAGTAGCGATGGGGTTTCTCCATGTTGGCCAGGCTGGTCTCGAACTCCTGACCTCAGTTGATCCACCCGCCTTATCCTCCCAAAGCACTGGGATTACAGGTGTGAGCGACCATACCCAGCCTGGCCTCAGAGCTTCGAATAATAGGGATGATACCTTGATTTCTACCCAACTCCTTGTTTCTTATTCTAAATTCCTAAACGTAGAGGATGAAGTAATGATGAGTCTGTATAAACCCTATAATCCTATGTGCTGGCCGCTGCCCTCAGGCTGATGGTGCAGGACAAAGATCCCTGTTCTCCTAAAATGTATTACCTTCTAATGAAGGACAAATGCATGAATTGCAGCTGTTCTCACAGCTAAAATGGCAGGTTCGCAAGAGACTAGGACTATTCTATTTTTCTAGACTAGCTATCTTTGAGGTCTGAGAAAAACTT
Source organism: Pan troglodytes (assembly GCF_028858775.2). Classification (NCBI taxonomy): domain Eukaryota; kingdom Metazoa; phylum Chordata; class Mammalia; order Primates; family Hominidae; genus Pan; species Pan troglodytes. The sequence continues at coordinate 59,009,716 of NC_072418.2, forward strand.
TTTTCTGCACTGCTGGTTTTTCGTCAAGTTCGGGACATGACATACAATGAAAACGTACCCTTCCTACATAGTTTTTTGTTTTGTTTTGTTTGTTTGTTTTTAACATTTGTACCACGGAGAGGGAAGAGCATCAGGAAGGCAACGGACCCGGTCCTGGAGGGCAACCGTGGTGAGTCCCAGGCCCCCACTGCCTGGCGCATCACACCGTGGGTAGGACAGGCGGGGGCGCTGTCTCCCTGCTGATCTGGGCTCTTATCTCTATGTGGAAGGACCCTTTCCTCACCCGCGAGTCAAACGATAGAGAATTCACCTCCACCTGCCAGCCACGCTGTAGCTGGGGTCTGTGTGGAGCCGCACAAACTCTGATGCTTTGAGCTGCATGGCACAGAACGTCCACCTGAGATCACTGAGTAGAAGCTTCCTGGGAAGGCAATTCCAGGGTCAGTGAACCCCGCGGGACGCCAGCTCCCTGGTTGAGTTTCCCCTGATGCCAGCTGGGTGGCAGCAGAGCGTCATCTTCCCTGAGACCCTCCCGGGAGCAGGGCGGGCTCCTCCCCGCATCCCCACTGTGGATTTTCTCACCGTAGGCACTGCTGACGGTGGGACCGGCCACTTCCACATCGGGGTCCCGCCTGTGGGCTGTAGGGTGTTCAGTGACGTCCCTGCTTTTACCTGCCAGGTGCCTTCCCTCCCGCAGTTGTGACAACCAAGGAAGTCTTCAGACACAGCCAGATGTTACCCGGGGCACCAGCCTGAGACCCGCTGGTCCACGTGAAGCAGGGAGCCCTCCCTCACCAGCACACCCAGCGGCCTCCCCTTCCCCTCGTTGGATGCGACTGGCTCACAGGAAATCCGTGTCAGCCGTGCTCAGAAGGTATCAGCCACTTTTTGGTTCTATTGGAGGTGACAGCTGCTTAGCAGACACCCAAGAATGTAGGTTTATTCTTTAGCTTTATTCCCCATTGTCAAAACGGAATCAACCAACATTATCTGGAGGCCCAGGCGTAAAATGAAAATGTGGGTGCTTTGTTCAAAAATTAAGAATTTCAGGATAGCTGTGAGTCACTATACTGAGTACAAAGCCATTCTGAGCCGGGGTCCTGGATGAATGACCCAAGCAGCTGGCCTCCATTGCAGCTGACTGGACCAGGAGCTAGCGTTTGAAGAACAGCCAGTCTTTAAGCTGCCTAATGACCTGTAGGCTGCCTGTGACCAAGGTAAGAGATGAAGTAGGTATCCTTGTTCACAACAGCCAAAAGGTGCAGACAACCCACGTGTCTATCAGCAGATGAATGGGTAAACAAAATGTGGTCTATCCACACAATGAAATATTATTCAGCCATGAAAAAAAGAATGCAGGCTGGGTACAGTGGTTCATGCCTGTAATCCCAGCACTTAGGGAGGCTGAGTTGGGAGGCTCGCTTGAACCCAGGAGTTTGAGACCAGCCTGTGCAACATGGCGAAACCCTGTCACTACTAGAAATACTAAAAATTAAATAGGTATGGCGGTACAAGCCTATAGTCTCAGCCCGTTGGGAGGCTGAGGTGGGAGGATCACTTGAGCCTGGGAGGTCAAGGCTGCAGTGAACCGAGATTGTACCACTGCGGTCTCCAGCTTGGGTGACAGAGTGAAACCCTGTCTCATTTAAAAAAAACAAAAAACAAAAAACAACAGGTGCAGTGGCTCATTCCTGTACTTCTAGCACTTTGGGAGCCTGCAGCAGGCAGGTCACCTGAGGTCAGGGGTTCAAGTCCAGCCTGGCCAACATAGTGAAACCTCATCTCTACTAAAAATACAAAAATTAGCCCAGGGTAATAGCGTGTACCTGTAATCCCAGGTACGCAGGAGGCTGAGGCAGGAGAATCACTTGAACCCGGGAGGCGGAGGTTGCAGTGAGCCGAGATGGCACCACTGTACTCCAGCCTGGGCAACAAAGTAAGACTCCATCTCAATTAAAAAAAAAAGGAATAAAGGAATATAGTAGCGATACGTGCTACAACATGGATCAACCTCATAAACATTATCCTCTGTAAAGAAGCCAGATACAAAAGGCCACTTGTATGATTCCGTTGATATGAAATGACCAGAAGAGGGAAATCCACAGAGACACAAGATGAGAATTTGCCCAGGGCTGGGAGGGGAGCACGGAATGAGTGACTCTTGCTGGTACGGGGTTTCCTTTTGGAGTGATAGACATACAACTATGTGAACATACTAAAGCATCATTTAATTGTACACCTTAAAATGGGTGAATTCCATGGTTTGTAAATTATTTTTTAAAAAGCAAAAAATGATGAACCAATATAGTTGCCTCCATCTGAGATCTGATTCAGAATTCCTGAGGAAATAAAGCAGTTAAAAGGCAGGAAATTAGGCTGGAAATTTATTAGCGAAAGTGGAAGATGTGGTGTGCAGAGTGGAGAGAGCTCAGGGCTGTACTTTTATGCAGGGGGTGTTATCAGCCAGTATCCAGGGCTTGTGAAGTTTTCATTAGCTTGAAAATATAGTGGAAACCTGGCAGGGTGTGGTGGCTCACACCCATAATCCCAGCAATTTGGGAGGCCAAGGTGGGTGGATCACTTGAGGTGAGGAGTTCAAGATCAGCCTGGCCAATGTGGTGAAACCCCATCTGTATTAAAAACAAAAAATTTAGCTGGGTGTGATGGCAGGCGCCTGTAATTCCAGCTGCTTGGGAAGCTGAGGCACAAGTATCACTTGAACCCAGGAGACAGAGGTTGCAGTGAGCCAAGATCATGCCACTGCACTCCAGCCTGGGCAACAGAGTGAGACTGTCTCAACTGGGGAGAGAGCAAGCTTCAGGTTCCTGAGCCCCACGGCCAATTCTGGTATGGCGGGACCCAGGTGAAGCCTGGGAATATGAATTTTAAAAAGCTTTCCTAAGCCATTCTGATGCAAGTGCTCTTCGGATCACACTCTCAAAGCCAGAACTGCAAAAACGAAGCTCTGAGTGTACCACAAGTGTTGGTCAGAGAGAATACGGGCTGGAGGGTGAGGACCCTGTTTAATGGAGACAGAAAAGAGAAGGAAACTCTGGAGGAGAAGAGCGAAGACAAGTCCTGACTAAGACCGTAAACCAGGGGTTGGCAATTTTTTTCTGTAAAAGGCCAAATAGGCCAGGTACGGTGGTTCATGCTTACAATCTCTGCACTTTGGGAAGCCAAGGCAGGAGCATCACTTGAGCCCAGGAGTTCAAGACCAGCCTGGGAAATGTAGTGAGACTCTGTCTCTACAAAAAATAAACTTGAAAAAAATTAGCCAGGTGTGGTAGTGCACGCCTGTGGTCCCAGCTACTCAGGAGGCTGAGGTGCAAAAATCACTTGACCCCAGGAGGTCAAGGCGGCAGTGAGCCATGATCGCACCACTGCACTCCAGCCAGGGCAACAGAGTGAGATCCTGTCTCCAAAAAAGAGCCAAACAGTAAATATTTTAGGCTTTGGGGGCCATTTAGTCTATTGTAACTGCTCAGCTCTGCTGATACAGGGTAAAAACAAGCATAGAAAATACAAAGAGAATTTTGTCACATGCAACATGGATGAACCTGGAGGATATTACATTAAATAAAATGAGCCAGGCACAGGAAGATACAGATGGTCCCTGACTTGTGATGGATTTGACCTTACTTACACTGGTATGAAAGTGACATTTGTTCAGTAACAACTGTCCTTCGAGTACCCACAGAACCATCTGTCTTTCACTTTCAGTATGCCATCAATCACATGAAATAGTCAACACTTTATTATAAAATGGACTTTGTGTTGGATGATTTTACCCAACTGGAGGATAATGTAAGCATTAGGAGCAGGTGTAAGGTAGGGTAGGCTAAGCTATGACCTTCTGTGGGTTAAATATATTAAATGCATTTCCCTAGACTGGGCAACATAGTGAGACCCCATCTCTTAAAAAAATTTTTTTTTAATTAGTCAGACGTGGTGCACACCTGTAGTCCCAGCTACTCAGAAGGCTGAGGCAGGAGGATGGTTTGAGCCCAGGAGACCGAGACTGCAGTGAGTCATGATTGTACCACTGCACTCCAGTCATGGTGACAGAGTGAGACACTGTCTCAAAAATTAAAAAGTATTTTCAACCTGTATTTCCAACTTATAGTGGGTTTATGAGGACGTAGCCCCGTTGTAAATGGAAGAGCATCTGTATTGCATGATCTCAGTTATATATGGAATCTAAAGTCAAACTCACAGAAGCAGAGAGCAGAATGATGGTTACCAGAGGCTGAAAGTGATGGGGAGGTGGAGTCTGGGGAGGTGTTGGTCAAAGGATATAAATGTTGATGTTACAGGAGGAATAAGTTCAGGAGACCTATTATCATACAACATGGTGACTATAGTTAACAGCAAAATATCACGTACTTGAAACTTGCTAAGTGAGTAGATGTTAAGTGTTTCTTTGTTTTGTTGAGACAGGGTCTCCCTATGTTACCCAGGCTGGTCTTGAACTGGGCTCAAGGGATCCTCCTGCCTCAGCCTCCCAAAGTGCAGGGATTACAGGCACAAGCCACCACACCTAGCCCTGATGTTAAATGTTCTTACCACAGAAAAAAAAAAAAAAAGCATGTAAGGTAACGTACAAGTTAATCAGCTCAATTTAGCCATTCCATAATGTATACATTTTTTTTAATGGAGTCTTGCTCTGTCACCCAGGCTGGAATGCAATGGCAGGATCTTGGCTCACTGCAACCTCTGCCTCCCAGGTTCAAGCAATTCTCCTGCCTCAGCCTCCCAAGTAGCTGGGATTACAGGTGCCCACCACCACACCCAGCTAATTTTTGTATTAGTAGAGATGAGGTTTCACCATGTTGGCCAGGCTGGTCTGGAACTCCTGACCTCAGGTGATCCATCTGCCTCAGCCTCCCAAAGTGCTAGGATTACAGGAGTGAGCCACCACACCTGGCTGTAAACATATTTCAAAACAGCAGATTGCACACCATAAATATATATAATTTTTGTCCATTTTAAATTTTTTTAATTAAAAAAAATAAACATTTGAAGAAAACACAAAAGCAAATGGGTATGGCTGTGTTCTCATGAAATTTTATTTTCAGAAACAGGCGGCTGGCTCCATTTGGCCTTTGGGGCATTTTGCTGACCCCTGCTGGAGATGAGGATCTTGCAGACCAGCTTGTCTGTGTTCCCTGTTTGTCCTGGACTGACTGTTCCTCTGTTACCTGCATTTCTGTAAGGGTTATGAGCTGGGTGCCAGGGATCAGTGGTGCAATCCTGGAAAGGAGCCTCCTGGCAGCTTGAACAGTTGAGGGTACACAGGACCGCTCAGGTTAAGGCCCTAGCCCATCCTCTTGCCAAACCTGCCACACACTGGACCTGCTTGTCTGTGATAGTAGGTTTTATATGTCAACATGCCTGAGCCATGGGGTTCCCAGATTAAGCATTGTTTCTGAGTGTGTCTGGGAGGGTGTTTCTGGTTGAGATTACTGTTTGAATTCGTGGACTTAGTAATGCAGATTGCCCTCCCTTCTGTGAGTGGACTCATCTCATGAGAGTCTAAATAGAACAAAAAGGTGTAGAGGGAGTCATTTACCCTGTTTGCTCCCCGCCTGCCTGTTGGAGTGGGGACGCCTATCTTCTCCCGCCCTAGAACTGGGATTTGCACCCTTGGCTCCTCTGGTTCTCAGGCCTTTGGACTTGGACTGGAACCACCCCACAGGCATTCCTGTTTCTCCAGCCTGCAGACGGCAGATCGTGAGACTCCTCAGCTTCCACAATCATGTGAGACAATTCTCATAATAAACCTCTTTCTCTGTTCTGAGAACTGCATCATCAGTCATGTGCAAATATCGAGTGTATTTACACAAAACTAGATAATACAGCCTACCATACACCTAGGCTATATGGAGAGAAGTGGCATAATCACAGCTCACTGCAGCCTTGAACTACAGGGCTCAAGCCATCCTCCCACCTCAGCCTCCCAAGCAGCTGGGACTACAGGCATGTGCCACCATGCCCAGCTAATTTAAAAAATAATTATTTTCTAGGCTGGGTGTGGTGGCTCACGCCTGTAATCCCAGCACTTTGGGAGGCCGAGGCAGGTGGATCACCTGAGGTCAGGAGTTCGAGACCAGCCTGGCCAACATGGAGAAAACCCCATCTCTACTATAAATACAAAAAGCAGCTGGGCATGGTGGCGCACGCCTGTAGTCCCAGCTACTTCGAAAGCCGAGGGAGGAGAATTGCGGGAACCTGGGAGTTGGAGGTTGCAGTGAGCCAAGATCGCACCACTGCACTCCAGCCTGGGTGACAGAGCAAGACTCCGTTTCATTCATTCATTCATTTATTTTGAGACGGAGTCTTGCTGTGTCGCCCAGGCTGGAGTGCAGTGGCGCGATCTCAGCTCACTGCAAGCTCCGCCTCCCGAGTTCATGCCATTCTCCTGCCTCAGCCTCCCGAGTAGCTGGGACTACAGGCGCCCACTACCACGCCCAGCTAATTTTTGTATTTTTAGTAGAGACGGGGTTTCACTGTGTTAGCCAGGATGGTCTCAATCTCCTGACCTTGTGATCCGCCCGCCTCGGCCTCCCAAAGTGCTGGGATTACAGGTGTGAGCCAGACTCCATCTCAAAAAATAATTATTATTTTCTGTAGAGAGGGACTCTCACTGTATTGCACAGGCCGGAGCCTATTTGCTCTTAGAGCCTATTGTTTTTAGGCTACAAACCTGGACAACATGTTACTGTACTGAATACTGTAGGCAACGGTAACACAACACTAAGTATTTGTATATTTAAACGTAGAAAAGTTACAACAAAATACCAAAGAAAATATTTGAAGATGGTATACCTATATGCGGCACTTACCATGAATGAAGTTTGCAGACATGGAAGCTGCTCTGGGTGAGTCGGTGTGTGAGTGGTGGGTGAATGTGAAGGCTGGGACGTTACTCTACAGTGCTGTAGACTTTATAAACACTGCACACTTAGGCTACCATAATTTATAAAATATTTTTCTTTCTTCAAGAATAAATTAACCTTAGCTTACTGTAACATTTTTACTTTATAAACTTTTATTTACTTATTTTTGAGACAAAGTCTCACTCTGTCGCCCAGGCTGGAGTGCAATGGTGTGATCTCGGCTCACTGCAACTTCTGCCTCCCGGGTTCAAGCAATTCTCCTGCCTCAGCCTCCCGAATAGCTGGGACTACAGGCGCCTGCCACCATGCCCGGCTAATTTTTGTATTTTTAGTGGAGATGGGGTTTCACCATATTGGCCAGGCTGGTCTTGAACTCCTCACCTCAGGTGCTCCATCTGCCTCGGCCTCCCAAAGTGCTGGGATTACAGGTATAAGCCACTGTGCCCAGCTAACTTTTAATTTTTTTTTTTAATTTTTTGACTCTTGTAATAACACTTAGCTTAAAACACAAACATAGATCAGACACGATGGCTTACACCTGTAATCTCAGCACTTGGAGAGACTGAGGCAGGAGGATCACCTTCAGGAGTTCAAGACCAGCCTGTACAACATAGACCCCACCTCTACAGGAAATAATTATTTTTTAATTAGCCGGGCATGGTGGCACATGCCTATAGTCCCAGCTACTTGGGAGGCTGAGGTGGGAGGATTGCTTGAGCCCAGTAGTTCAAGACTGCAGTGAGCTATGTTCATACCATGCTCTCCAGCCTGGACAAGAGAGCCTGACTGTCTCTAAACACACACACACATACGCGCACACACACGCATGCACACATGTGCATTGTGCAACTGTATAGAGAGATTTTCTTGCTGTATATCCTTATTCTATAACCTTTTTCCTAATTTTTTTAACGTTTTAATTTTTGATTAAGAAAGACACACACATTAGTCTAGTCTGCACAGAGTCAGGATCATCACGATCCTTCTCTTCTAACTCCGTATCTTGTCCCCCTAGAAGGTCTTCAGGGGCAGTGACATATATGGGGCTGTCTTCTTCTATGACAACGGTTCTTCTGGGTTCCTCCAGAAGGACCTGCCTGAGGCTGCTCTACAATTAATTGGTTTTTTTTTTTTTTGTAAGTAGGGGTATGCTCTAAAATAACGTTTAAAAATTATAGTATACCCAGGTGCCGTGGCTGACAATTATAATCCCAGCACTTTGGGAGGCTGAGGCAGGCAGATCGCTTGAGCTCAGGAGCTGAAGACTAGCCTGGGCAACATAGTGAGACCCGTCTCTACCAAAAATACAAAAAAATTAGCCGGGTGTGGTGGTATGTGCCTGTGGTCCCAGCTACTCAGGAGACTGAGGTTGGGGGATCGCTTGAACCTGAGACGCAGAGGCTGCAGTGAGCCAAGATTGCGCCACTGCACTCCAGCCTGGGTGACAAGGCAAGACTCCATCTCAAAAAAAAAAAAAAGTATAGTAAATACATGAACCAGTAACATAGTCATTTATTACCATTATCAAGTACTATGTGCTGTACATAATTATATGTGCAATGGCGTGATCTTGGCTCACTGCAACCTCTGCCTTCCAGGTTGAAGCGATTCTCCTGCCTCAGCCTCCCGAGCAGAATAGCTGAGACTACAGGTGTGCACCACCATGCGCGGCTAATTTTTTGTTTGTTAGTTTTGTGGTTTTTTTGTTGTTGTTTTTTGAGACAGAATCTCGCTCTGTCTCCTAGGCTGGAGTGCAGTGACAGGATCTCAGCTCACTGCAGTCTCTGCCTCCTGGGTTCAAGCAATCCTGCCTCAGCCTCCTGAGTAGCTGGGATTACAGGCGCATGCCACCATGCCCAGCTAATTTTTTTATCTTTAGTAGAGATGGGGTTTCACCATGTTGGTCAGGCTGGTCTCAAACTCCTGACCTCAGGTGATCCACCTGCCTCAGCCTCCCAAAATGCTGGGATTACAGGTGTGAGCCACCATGCCCAGCTAATTATTTTTAGTAGAGACGGGATTTCACCTTGTTGGTCAGGCTGGTATGTGCCCAACTTTTATACAATTGGCAGCACAGTTGGCCTGTTTACCACATCACCACACACATGTGAGTTGTGCATTGCACTGTGATGTTACAAGGCCTATGACAGCACCAGGTCGAAGACATTTTTCAGCAGCATAATCTTATGTGACCATCATGGTCCGTGCAGCCCATTGTTTGGAATGTCATGCAGCACATGACTACACGCACACATACAGCATACTGATTCTGCTTCTCGAAGAACCCTAATGCATTTTCCACACTGGCAGATTGTCTGTCTTCTAAGCTACAGCAGCAACCAAATATCATGAATGCTTTTTGGGTTCCTAACTCTAGTTGGGAGTCACAAGTGACTTGCTATGGTTAAGCCCCCAGAATGAGTTGTCAAGGTTCAGGCTCTGTTGATAATGAGGAAGAAGAACCAGGACCACCTACCAGTTACCTCTATTTGACAGTCACTTGGCTCAGTTCTTTGGCTTGGGTGTGTGTGTGTGTGTGTGTGTGTGTGTTTGAGACAGTCTTGATCTGTTGCCCGGGCTGGAGTGCAGTGGTGTGATCTTGGCTCACTGCAACCTCCGCCTCCCAGGTTCAAGCGATTCTCCTGCCTCAGCCTCCCGAGTAGCTGTGATTACAGGTGCATGCCACCACGCCCGGCTAACTTTTGTATTTTTAGTAAAGACAGCATTTTGCTGTGTTGGCCAGGCTGGTCATGAACTCCTGACCTCAGGTGATCTGCCCACCTTGACCTCCCAAAGTGCTGGGATTACAGGCGTGAGCCACTGCATCCGGCCTTTGCTCAGTTCTTTGAGTAAGTTATCTCCTTCAATTTTCAAAGTAAATATGCGAGATAAACATCATTTACCATCTTTAAAGGACGAAAAAGCTGGAGCTCAGAAAGGTTGGTCTCTTGAACAGGATGGTAAGACTAGTACGTTGCTGACCAGGACCCTAAAGTTTTTCCCCTACCACCACCATGTACTCTTCATGAGCCATCCTTTCCCAAATAACCTAAACACACACACACATAAGGAAAAAAGCACTTGCTATACAAGCAAGTCCAGCTTCAAGACAAGCCCCAGGCTCCGCTCATCATGCAGAATGCTGGGCCTAAGCTCCTCCTGTGTGGAATGCTGAAGCAATCACCACCCCTGATGCAAAACGAGGCCTGTCTCAAATCAGCTTGTGGTGACTGAGGCAAAGGTGGGAATGGGGAGTGACTGTCTAATGGGTACAAGGTCTCCTTTTTGGATGACAAAAATGTTTTGGAACTAGACAGAAATGATGGTTCTACAACACTGTAAATGTACCAAATGCTACTGAATTGTGCACTTTAAAATGGGTTCATTTTGTTATGTGACTTTTACCAGATGAACAAAAACACTGTCTATCTAACACAGATCCATGCCTTTACATGGTATGTTATATAATACACTTTACCATCCTTTATCCAGGACCACGACTTTTCGTGATTTCACAGACACTGCAGTTCTCAAGAATCCAGGTGGTGGCAGCAGAGAGCTGACAGAAACCAGCACTTCCCTCCCGGCCCTAAGGAAGGTCCAGAATAAGAATATTGACCTTGCCCAGTTGCAGTGAGCATTTCTGTATTGCACCAGTCACAGTGGCGAATGCAGCTAAGGAGAGGCAGGTAGATGGAGCCACAGAACCAGATGTGGTCTGGGCAGTGTTTCATCCCACCAGGAATGACAGTGCATCTGCAGCTCCCAGAGGGCTCTCTGACACCCTACCTCCAACTGTGAGCAATCATCTTTACCTCCTCATCCAGAGGAAGGAGGCCAGCGGGATGCAGAGCCTCAGCAGCTTCAGCCCAGGCTCGGGGCTAAAGTGGAGAAGCATCCAGGCCAGTTCTGGCATTGGTGGAACCAGCTGGGCTGGGGCTTGCCCCTAGGTAAAAGGAACAGGACCTGTCACTGAGACCACAGGACAGAGAATACTGAGAATATAGACTCAGGTGAGATGCACGGTTGAGGCTCATTTGGTTTCTGAGAACCAGCATGTTGGATTATACCCAGAATAACTGTAATCCTTTGCCCAATTTTCCCATTTTCCCTCCCAGACACAAAATAGGACTTACTTCCTGGCTCCCTGAAAGCCGGGCATGGCCATGTGCCTTGCTGTGGGGGATGAACTGTGAGCAGAAGCAGCATGTGTCACTTCTGGCTGGAGACTTCAAGAGCAGTACATGATTTGCCAAGTCCCTCTGCCTGGCCACGGCAAATGGTGAGTCCCAGAGAGTTGACAAGGTGGAGCAGAGCTCCGCGCAACCCATGGCAGGCACGGAACACAAACAAGATAAAATGTTGAGTGTTGTGAGCCCCTGACATGGGGGCTGTTTGCTTGCAGCATAACCAGTCCTATCCTGACACACGCTTGGGGATGGGGGTCACAAACTCAAATGCCAGGCAGGAGATGTGAGGGACCACATAGGAAAGAGTGGGTGAGGGCTTGTTCAAACACAGGTGACAGGCTGGGTGTAGCGGCTCATGCCTGTGATCCCAGCCCTTTGGGAGGCCGAGGCGGGCAGATCACCTGAGGTCAGAAGATCGAGACCAGCCTGGCCAACATGGCGAAACCTCATCTCTACTAAAAATACAAAAATCAGGCCAGATGCAGTGGCTCACACCTGTAATCCTAGCACTTTGGGAGGCTGAGGCGGGCGGATCACCTGAAGTCAGGAGTTCAAGACCAGCCTGGCCAACATGGTGAAACCCCATCATCTCTACTAAAAATACACAAAATTAGCTGGGCATGGTGGCGGGAGCCTGTAATCCCAGCAACTCGGGAGGCTGAGGCAGGAGAATCGCTTGAACCCGGGAGGCAGAGGTTGCAGTGAGCCGAGATCGCACCACTTCACTCCAGCCTGGGTGAAAGAAACTCCATCTCAAAAATAAAAATTTAAATTAAGGCAGATGCCGGGCTGTTTACCAATCCAGCTGTTCTGTACCTCACCTCCGATTTCTGTACATCTTTCCCTTTTTTATGTCTACAGATCTTGCACCACATGGTCGCGCTGGAGTTTCTGTGAATCGGCTGTGATTCTGGGGGCTGCGTGATTCACGAATCATTCATTTCTCCATTAAACTTTAAATTTAATTCGGCTGAAGTTTTTCTTTTATCACAGAGGAGACATGTGAGACACGTTCCTTCTCTCTCTGCCCAATTTTCCCATTTTCCTTCCCAGGAGGACACGGAGAAGGCCACCGTCCGCATGCTGGGAAGCAGCCCTCACCAGACACCAGACATGCCAGCACCCTGATCTTGGACTTCCAGCCTCCAGAACTGTGAGAAATAAGCGTCTGTTGTTTAAGACATACACACTACGTATTCTCTTAGAGCAGCCTGAACAGACTAAGCAGGGGTGTCCAAGGTAGAGAATACAGTCGTGGGTTCTCAGTTTCTGTTTGCGGTTGGACCAGTAAAGACCCTTCCTCATCCCTCTTTTCCACTTATCACTAGAGACAGAAACTAAAATCCATGATTTCAGGCTGCTAAAAGCCTAAAACAAACAGAACAGCAACAAAATAAGGTGGGTTGGACGAGCTTGGTGTACAGCAGTATGTTTTATTTGGTTCTCATGGAGGTATTCCACTGTTTTTCTTTCAACATACTGTTGCTGGCTTGAATCATGGAGATATTAAGGAAGAAAGTCTAATAATTATGATGTTACATGTTACTAAATCTGTCTTGCCAGCTTCTTTATTTAAAAAAATATATAAGGCCAGGTGTGGTGGCTCACGCCTATAATCCCAGCACTTTGGGAGACTGACGGGGGCAGATCACTTGAAGCCAAGAGTTTGAGACCAGCCTGGCCAACATGGTAAAACCCCACCTCCAAGAAAAATAAAAATTAGCCAGGGGTGGTGGCGCACACGTGTGGTCCCAGCTACTCAGGAGGCTGAGGCACAAGAATCACTTGAACCTGGGAGATGGAGGTTGCAGTGAGCCGAGATCGTGCCACTGCACGGCAGTGTGGGTGACAGAGCAAGACTCTGCCTCAAGAAAAAATAAATAAAAAATGAAGGCCGGGCGCGGTGGCTCACGCCTGTAATCCCAGCACTTCGAGAGGCCGAGATGGGCAGATTATGAGGTCAAGAGATCAAGACCATCCTGGCTAACACGGTGAAACCCCGTCTCTAAAAATACAAAAAATTAGCCCGGCATGGTGGTGGGCACCTGTAGTCCCAGCTATTCGGGAGGCTGAGGCAGGAGAATGGCGTGAACCTGGGAGGCGGAGCTTGCAGTGAACTGAGATCATGCCACTGCACTCCAGCCTGGACAACAGAGCAAGACTCCATCTCAAAAAAAAAAAAAAAAAAAAAGCTCTGGCATCGTTAGGTCTGACTTCCTACCGGTGACCACAGTCAGTGTAAGCTGGAAACGGAGCTCCTTTCTCCTTGGCTACAGTGCTCTGGTTTCCCCACTCTACCATCTCACACTGGCTCCCTTATTAGCCTGGTGCTCTCTCCAGCCCCGTAGGATGCACTTGTAACCCCGAATCCACCCCATGCACGGAGCTGGATGGTTCGGGCACAACTCCCTCTTTTGGCTTTAGTTGAAACACTCATTCCAGGCTCTTGGTTTTACAAATGAGAAAATGGGGTTTAGCAAAGAGAAATGAGTTTTCAAACCAGAGGCCAGTGGTTAGGCTGTGCAGCCACCTCTCCTCTCCTCCCCTCCCTGTGTCAGCAGGGATATTCCGGAGCCTGGTCTGAAACTGCTGAGCTCGAAGGGCTTGGATCCAACAATGCTCATCATGACCACGGAGGTATGGCCTGGTCACTAGGGAGCAGCTGAGCTCGAGGGGCTTGTGTCTAACAGTGCTGATGGCCACAGACGTCACATGGTCACTGGGAGCGGCTGAGCTCGAGGGGCTTGTGTCTAACAGTGCTGATGACCACAGCGGTGTGGCCTGATCACTAGGGAGCAGCTGAGCTCGAGGGGCTTGTGTCTAACAGTGCTGATGACCACAGCGGTGTGGAATGGTCACTAGGGAGCAGCTGGGCTCGAGGGGCTTGTGTCTAACAGTGCTGATGACCACAGCGGTGTGGCCTGGTCACTAGGGAGCAGCTGGGCTCGAGGGGCTTGTGTCTAACAGTGTTGATGACCACAGCGGTGTGGCCTGGTCACTAGGGAGCAGCTGAGCTCGAGGGGCTTGTGTCTAACAGTGCTGATGACCACAGCGGTGTGGAATGGTCACTGGGAGCGGCTGAGCTCGAGGGGCTTGTGTCTAACAGTGCTGATCATGACCACAGACGTCACATGGTCACTGGGAGCGGCTGAGCTCCAGGGGCTTGGGTCTAACAGTGCTGATCCATGACCACGGCGGTGTGGCCTTGTCACTGGGAGCGGCTGAGCTCCAGGGGCTTGGGTCTAACAGTGCTGATCATGACCACAGATGTCACATGGTCACTGGGAGCGGCTGAGCTCGAGGGGCTTGTGTCTAACAGTGCTGATGACCACAGCGGTGTGGCCTGGTCACTGGGAGCGGCTGGTCTCGAGGGGCTTGGGTCTAACAGTGCTGATCATGACCACGGCGGTGTGGAATGGTCACTAGGGAGCGGCTGGGCTCCAGGGGCTTGGGTCTAACAGTGCTGATCATGACCACGGCGGTGTGGAATGGTCACTGGGAGAGGCTGAGCTCAGGGGCTTGGGTCTAACAGTGCTGATCATGACCACGGCGGTGTGGAATGGTCACTGGGAGCAGCTGGTCTCGAGGGGCTTGGGTCTAACAGTGCTGATCATGACTACGGCGGTGTGGAATGGTCACTAGGGAGCAGCTGAGCTCGAGGGGCTTGGGTCTAACAGTGCTGATCATGACCACAGGGTGTGGAATGGTCACTAGGGAGTGGTTGAGTGAGGGGCTTGTGTCTAACAGTGCTGATCGTGACCACGGCGGTGTGGAATGGTCACTGGGAGCGGCTGGGCTCGAGGGGCTTGTGTCTAACAGTGCTGATCATGACCACGGCGGTGTGGAATGGTCACTGGGAGTGGCTAAGCGAGGGCCTTGGGTCTAACAGTGCTGATCATGACCACAGACGTCACATGGTCACTGGGAGCGGCTGAGCTCCAGGGGCTTGGGTCTAACAGTGCTGATCATGACCACGGCGGTGTGGCCTGGTCACTGGGAGTGGCTGAGCTCGAGGGGCTTCGGTCTAACAGTGCTGATCATGACCACAGCGGTGTGGAATGGTCACTGGGAGCGGCTGAGCTCCAGGGCCTTGGGTCTAACAGTGCTGATCATGACCACAGACGTCACATGGTCACTGGGAGCGGCTGGTGTCGAGGGGCTTGCGTCTAACAGTGCTGATCATGACCACGGCGGTGTGGAATGGTCACTAGGGAGAGGCTAAGCGAGGGCCTTGGGTCTAACAGTGCTGATCATGACCACAGGTGGGACATGGTCACTAGGGGGCGCCACATCCCGCTTTCCTACCCTAACCGCCTCCTCCCCCCTCAACTTTCTTCCAGCTGGGGCGCTTTGCATTTGTGGCTATTGGTGCGTGTGAACAAGCGCTCCTTGCGCCCCACAGGGCCTCTCCCCTGCTGTGGCCCCGCCTGGACCGCGCTTCCTGAACTGCCCTTGGAAGTTCCCCTCTTTCCTCGCGGCTCAGCTTCTCCGTCCACTTACTCGCCCGTGTTTATCGGGCACGCACTTCCTGCCAGTGGCTCTGCTAAGCAAGGGGACACGGCGGTGACCTCGACAGGCAAAATCTCTGCCCTCACGGGGAGTGGGAGTGGTTGGGGGGGGGGGACACACAGAGATGATGACTGAAGAGACAAAAAGAGACCCCTGGGGGTGAGACATGGAGGAAGTCCTGGGCATGGGCAGGTGTGACAGGCAGCTGTGTGGGAGGCGGGTCCCAGGGGAGTGAGATCCAGACAGACGTGGGCAAGAGGAAGGGGACCCTCCACCCAGCTCATTTCCTGCTCTGAAGGCCGCAGTCTGTATCCCTGAGGGCAGGGACTAGTGTGTCTGCCCCGCTGCATCCCCAGTGCCTGGAGCGGACACCGAGTCGAGGGCGACTCCGCCAGGCGGCCACGGTGTCAAAGCAGCTCCGGCGTGGGGCCCGACTGTCCTGAGTTTGAATCGGGTTCTCCATTTACTGAGCGTGTGATCTAAAGTGAGTGGCTTCACTTCTCTGAGCTGGCTTGCTTCTCTGTGACCAGCGACATCCAGCCATGTCTAAACAGTGTGGGCAAAGCCAGGCAGCTGAAACCAACTTTGCTGTGTCTTGTTTTAAGTCCTGGAGAAGTCCCTTCCCTCTGAGCCTGCTTTCCCGTCTGTAGAGTGGAGGGTTAAAAGAGGTTGTTTTGTTTTGTTTTGTTTTGTTTTTTGAGATGGAGTCTCACTCTTTTGCCCAGGCCGGAGCGCGGTGGCACTATCTCGAATCACTGCAACCTCTGCCTCCCGGATTCAAGCAATTTCCTGCCTCAGCCTCCCAAGTAGCTGGGATTACAGACACCCACCCCCACGCCCAGCTAATTTTCATATTTGTAGTAGAGACGGGGTTTCGTCATGTTGGCCAGGCTGGTCTCAAACTCCTGACCTCAGGTGATCGGCCCGCCTTGGCCTCCCAAAGTGCTGGGATTACAGGCGTGAGCCACCGCGCCCGGTCTAAACAAGGTATTAGTGAAGCACCTGACACACAGTGGTGCACATTGAACCGTCACCTTGCTCCCCAGGGTCCCAGCTATCAGCCATATCCAAGCCCTCACTGCGGAGAGTAGATAGGAGACAGTCACTTCATACATTCTAGGGGACATGATAAGCGTCTGACCTCTGGGGAGGGTGATACAGCCGGATCTGTTGGGATCCAAACGCACATTCCTCTTCATCTTACAGTTCCTGTCAGGACAAGCAGCACAGGGTGTGGGTCGGATTTGGTGCTACTGCTGCATTGCTACAGTAGCAGAAGACTAGAAACAGGCAGACTGCACGTCAGTCAGGAATTAAACACTGTGTCTGCACAAAGGAACACTTTGAAAGTGTTTTTTAAAATAAGAAATGTAGATAGGGCTCTTTGGAACAATCATAGGTAGATACATAAATAGGTATAGTTGATAGATACATAGATAGCTAAAGATAGATGACAGATAACAGATAGAGTACACAAATAGATTATTGAGAGATAATAGATGGTGAAGATAGGAAGATCACAGATATGTACTATGAAGGTAGATGATAAATTGATACATATCTATGTAAGTAGATAATAGATGATATACATGGATGATATAGATTATAGATGATAGACACATGGATGGTGTAATGATAATAGATGACAGATGACTGATACATAAATGATAGCTACATATAGATGACAGATATAGATAACTGATGCATAGATGGAATAATAGAAGACAATGGATTGGTATATAAATGATAATATATGTAAATAGATGATGTATAGTGGATATATACATGATACATGATGATGATAGAGATACATATGTAAGGAGCAGAATAATATGCAAGGAATGCTTTCATTTGATAAATTTATTTTATTTATTTATTGAGACAGAGTTTCGCTCTTGTTGCCCAGGCTGGGGCACATTTGTTTGTTTGTGTTTATTTATTTATTGAGATGGAGTTTTGCTTTTGTTGCCCAGGCTGGAGTGCAATGGTACGATCTCAGCTCACCGCAACCTCTGCCTCCCAAGTTCAAGCAATTCTCCTGCCTCAGCCCCCTGAGTGGATGGGATTACAGCCATGTACCACCATGCCCAGCTAATTTTTTGTATTTTTATTAGAGACAGGGTTTCTCCATGTTGGTCAGGCTGGTCTCGAACTCCCAACCTTAGGGATCTGCCTGCCTCAGCCTCCCAAAGTGCTGGGATTACAGGCATGAGTCACCGCACCCAGCCTGATAAATTTACGTTTTAAACCCACTTGTAGATTCACTGAGTATCTCAAGGGATAATGCAGGAAGAAGAATGAGGAATTTGGGAGTTGAGATTTGGTAAGTAATCTCTTCCTCAAAGTATCCATTACTTTTTTTAAAAAAATCTTATTTGTGACCAAACATCAGTTGCTGATCCAAATCCCCCTGCCAGAGTCCCCACCAGCCTGAATGAGGCTGTCCGTCCACAGTCTACTTGCTGTCATGGCTAGTGGCCACCCCACTTCACAAGCATCCCATAAGGTACAGATAGACTGATCTATTAAGCTCTGCTACTTATCAGCTGTGAGAGCCTGGAGGACTGTTTAACCTCCCCAAAGCCTCTGTTCCCTTATCTGTAAAATGGGAACAATACCCTCTTCGAACTGATCGGGAGGCGTTAAAAGGGAACGCGTATGGATTAAATTGAGCTCCATCATCCCAGACTCAGCTGTGGGGGTAGGGGTGGGGGGTGGGGGGGGGGTGGTGGGGGAAAATCTCTGTCCATGGTGCTGAAAGACCGGCGCCAGAAGATAGGGAATTTCTGGATAGACTTGTCCATCAAGGCAGGAGAGGAGGCAAAATCAATGGTGCCAGAGGCAACTCCGTCCCCACCCACAGCCTCTTTGAGTGGTAGATATGAGGGGAAGGATGGGTGGATGTACACCACAGACACACACATACCCACATGCGCACAGACATACATATGCACAAAGATACAGATGCACCATCCACACAGACATGCATTCATACATGCAGAGACACACACAATTCACATGCATGCACTTCTCTAAGGATGGCCCGGAGTACACCAGCCCAAGATGCTCTATAAATGGAAGGTTTTCTGACAGAACAAGTTCAGAAAATGCTGCATGTTATCACCTACCCCTGCCCTGGCCCCCAGCCCCACCCGGGTATACAGAATCATAGTGAAAAGTTCTGAACCGGGTGGGTGTGGGGGGCTAGTTTTATAATTCATCCAGTCAACTAAATCTTGGCTCAGCACCTTCCATCTGCCAAGTACTGTTCTGTGTATGAGAAAATTTCAATCCGGCAGGGCACAGTGGCTCATGCCTGTAATCCCTGCACTTTGGGAGGCTGAGGTGGGTGGACTACTTGAGGTCAGGAGTTCAAGATGAGCCTGACCAATATGGTGAAACCCCATCTCTACTAAAAATACAAAAGTGAGCAGGGTGTGGTGGTGGGTGCCTGTATTCCCAGCTACGTGGGAGGCTGAGACAGAATTGCTTGAACCCAGGAGGCAGAGGTTGCAGTGAGTCCAGATTGCACCACTGCACTCCAGCCTGGGTGACAGAGCGAAACTCCATCTCAAAAAAAAAAAAAAAAAAGAAAACTTGAATCCAGCATTTTCCCAGGTTATTTGAATACAAGATCCTGTTTTCTCCAAACATCTTAACAATATTCCCTGGAACCTACACTCTCCAGGCTACCCTTAGGGAAACGGGGCTATATGGAATAAAATCATTTCCAGATCAACACTGCCTTCAGGCTGGGGAGTAAGCTGGGTGGAGGGTCCCTTTCCACTCACCTGTCTGGCCCTCACTTCCCCTGGGATTGCCTGTCACACCTGCCCCCTGCCCAGGACTCCTCTACCTCCTGCCTTCTGAGAGCCTCTTTTTGTCCCTTTAGCCCTTAGCTGTGTGTCCCCTCGCAGCCCCCATGACAGCAGAGATTTGTGCCTGTTGAGGTCACTGCTGTGCCCCCATGCTTAGCAGAGTCCCTCACAGGAAAGAAGTGCCCGATAAACATCTAAGATTAAGTGGATCATCAACTCAGCAGGGGGCTGGGGGTGGGGGGCATGGGTGTCAGGACTTTAGATCCATATTAAGGTTCTACCACTTTACAAACCAGTAGCCTGGGCAGGCTGCTTCCTCTCCTCGTACCAGCTTCAGCAGCAGCAGCCGAGGAATGATGCCGACCACACAGGGCCTTTGTGAGGACTGGACTCCGTAAGGGGCGTGAACGAGTCTGGGCATGCCCTCCATCAAAGTGAGCATGAGAGGAATGGGGGCCGAAGGAACTTCTGCGGTCACTGCCAGGGTGGGTTCGTGAGCATGGAGCAGCCGCCTAGCCTCACCTTGCCGTGGGTAAGCAGCTCCAATGCAGGTGCACTACAGGGCCGACGGCAAGTGCCACAAGAACCCATGTTCCTTTCTTTACCTGAGACCCATGCCGTGCCCACTGGGCACGGAGCTGCTGCCCAAAACACATTTGTAGAATGAGTGAGTGAGGGGTGGGCATTGACTACCTGAGTGCATGAATCAGTAACGGACGGCGTGTGACAGACACCAAAGCACAGGTCAGGTGCTGGGTCCGGTGCAGGCTGATGTCAAGGTGGTCATGTGAGCTCGCTGAGTTCTGTATTACAAAGTGGGATGAGTAGTGCAGAGCCGGGATTTGAGCCTGGTTCCTCGCCCCTGCATCTTTGCTCATGCCTGGGAGGGCAGCTCCAGTGAGTTAACACATGGCTTGGGGATTCCCCCCTCCACACACACAGTCACACAAGGCAGGCAGGCAAGCTCTTCTTTCCACAGGGCAGGAAGCCAAGGGTCAGAGAGGTTAGTCCACTTGCCCAGGGTCACACAGCCTTAAGGGGCAGGGTGGAAACTTGCCTTGAATCTTTCTTGCTGTAGGTGTCAGCTCCTGCCACCATATACTGGAGCAGGTAGAGGAGGCTGACCCGAGACTCAGTGTGCCCGACTTACGGGGCACCGAGCTGCCAATTCTACCAGACAGACAGGGCACCTCCCATCCTCCCAGGCCTCCAGAAGTGCCCAAGGCCAGAGCTCCACAGAAGGACCCTAGGAGAACTGAGCAATGCTTCCTCAGTCTTTGCTAACCCAGCCCACTCTGAACCGCCAAGGTTCACCCCCTCCTTTCGAGTGACCTGAAATTTCAAAAACTGACATGCAATACCAATTATCTAAGCAAGGCTATGGCCACTTGAGAACACGCTTTTTTGATCCACAATCACTCCTTAGTCCTCTAACAAATCCTCCAGGATCTGTAGACCATCAGTGGCCCTGGTTTCTAAACCCCCTGCCTCCAGATGAGGCCCCAGGACCCTGCTCAAGCACATCAGGGTGTGAAAGGACAGATTAAAGGCTCTAACTGGAAATCCGAATTTCTCCTTCAAGTACCCCTCTACTATGAAACCCCCAAGTCAAAGACGCCTGCAGCTTGCCGCCTCCAATCGCTCCTGAGTAATCGCAGCCTTCAGCCAGGTTGAAAATACCCCTTTGGGACCCTCACTGCGGCCTCCCAAGGCCCCAGGAACATGGGTCCTCAGGACCTGGGCTGTGGGTCCAGGAAACCAGTCGCCATGGTCGAGCCCCCTTCTGATCATGAACAACAGCGCTCACCTGGCAGGGAGGCTGCAGCGGCTCTACGGGACCAAGCCCCTCAGGCACGCGCACTGCCTGAAATGCCCTAAGCGCTCGGCTTGACTGTGGCATACCCGCCCTCTCCCCCAGCCCCTGGCTGGCTCGTCTGCCTGGCCCCTGCAGCAGAGACAGCTGAGCGCACCATCCTCCTCCCGTAGGGGGCGGGCGGTCCTGTCCCCGAAGCGGCAGCCGCCGGGACCTCATCTCCCAGCCTCCTTCGCAGGGAGACGCAACCACGGGACCAGCCCCGTGAACGGCACAGGTAGGGAGATGTGCGCCCTTTGTAGAGTCTCCCCAGCAGCTGGAGGCAGGAGGAGGGTGCTTTTGGGGTTAGGGGCGGGAGCCACACGATAGGAGTGGAGGAAGCCAGCCGCCCCTGTGAGAGGGTGGCAGAAGCCGTGGGGGCTCCTTCCCCTGCAGCGGGCAGGCCTGGCCCCGACCAGTCTGCCCTGCCCCATCATCTACAAGCGGCTCCCAGGCCCTGTGAGCGCCCGCACCACAGTGAGGCTATCCGCGGACAGGCCCCCCCCCCCCCGCCCAGAGCCCTCCGCGGGCGACCCAACGGGCCACTCCCGGGGCGCGGCTGACACTCTGCTGCTGCCCCGGCGGGAGCCTCCGTTTACCCCTCTTGCCCTTCTTCCTCCCGGACTCAAGAACCACGCAGAGGGGGACGTTTGGATAGTGCCATTTATTATTCTAGCACCCCTTCCTCCACCACGCCCAGGCCTGGGACAAACGGGCACCCGCCTCCTGCGGCGCTGCCTCTATTGAATCCAGGTAGGGGAAGGAACGACTCGAGCTCTAAGGATGGGACCCGGAAGGCAGAAAAAAATAATGGATTGGGGCGGGCGGGAAGTCAAAAGGCGGGCTGATTAAAAGAAAATTCTAAAAGAGAAAAGGGCCCCTAGTTCTCTTCCCTCTCTGGGATCCTCTAAACACAAAGGGCCTGGTTTCTCCATTCCTCGCAGCACCCCCACCCCCACCCCGGACAACTGAGGAAGAGTAGGGAAAATGGCCTTCTACTTGAGGCCTGGTCGCCACTCGGCCTCTACAGTTCTCTCCATTGTCTCTCCGGCTCGCAGGCCGATAACCTAGGAAGGGCGGGCCAGGCTCAGGGGGGCAGAGTCTCGAGGCGGAGAAGTGAACTGGCCCTAATACCCCCCAGTGCCCCACATTGATGGCGCGGGGACAGAGGAAGGCAGGGAGCTGGGGATGCCGCGGGGTCCATCGCACCCCGTCCGCTTCTCCCTGGGTCTCTTGGTCTTGCACGTCGTTGTTCCCGCCAAGCCCGAGGGGCCCTGCCCACGCCCCCCCCCCCGGGCCCCTCCCCTACCGGCCCTCCCCAGCGCGGCACTCGGGGCACCGCCCGCCCGCGGCCTCGTCGTCCTCCTCCTCCTCCCCGCCCGCCCGGTAGTAGCTCTGTCCGCAGCTGCTGCAGACCGAGGGCGCGCCCACCGCGTGGATCTTCTTGTGTCTCCGGAGCGCGGCGCCCTGCACGAAGCCCTCCCCGCACTCCACGCAGATGTGGGCCGGCTCCTCGCCCCCCGCCGCCCCGAGCCCGTCCCCGTGCTGGGCCCGCTGGTGCGCCAGGAGCCCGGCCCCGTGCCCGAAGCCCTTCCCGCACTCCAGACACACGTACGGCTTGGGGGCCGGGGCGCGCCGCGACCGGGGCCCCGCGGCCTTTGCCCCCGCGCCCGCCATGGCTGCCGCGGCCGCGGCCCCCTCGCCCGGCGCGCCCACCACGATGATGCCCTCGCCATCGCCCACGGGGATGGCGATCTCGCCGTCAGCCGCCACCGCCTCTTCGGGCCCCTTGGCCCGCCGGACGCTGGCCGCCAGCACCTTGGCCGCCACGCCGGGCCCTGACAGCTCCGGGTGCAGCCGCAGGTGACGCGCGAGGCTCTTGGGCTGGCTGAAGCCGCGGCCGCAGCGCGGGCACACGAAGGGCTTGAGGCCGCTGTGCGAGCGCCGGTGCTTGGCCAGGCTCTTGCTCTGAGTGAAGCTGCGGCCGCAGTCGGGGCAGGTGTAGGGCTTCTCGCCCGTGTGGATGCGCTGGTGCTGCATGAGGTTGGAGCTCCAGCTGAAGCGCTTGCCGCATTCCAAGCAGGCGTAGGGCTTCTCGCCCGTGTGGATGCGCCGGTGCTGCACCAGGTGCGAGCTCTGCGAGAAGGTCTTGCCGCAGTCGGCGCAGGCGTTGGGCCGCTCGCCGGTGTGCGTGCGCTGGTGCCGCGTCAGCTTGGACCAGTGGCTAAAGCTCTTGCCACACTCGTTGCAGATGTAGGGGGCGGGCGGCCGCGGCCGGGGAGGCGGGCCGGCTGGGGGCGCAGACTGGGGCGGGGACAGCTTGGTGGGAGGCCAGCTGGGGACGTCGTCATCATCCATGATGAGGATGTCCACTGGAAAGCAAGAGGGTAGGGGTAGGTGAGTCAAGAGAGGCAAGGGCTCCACGCCTGCCTTGGCTGCTACGCTGGCCTCGGGTGCCTCGCTCCCCCTGGCGCAGGACCTGCCCTGGTGTCCTCAGAGTGTGCATCACTCCCTGCATTTTACTGAGTATTTATTACCTCTCTCCCCAGCTAAGACCTCAGCTCTGTGTGAGTTAAGACCCTCAGTTTACCCCCAACCTCTAGAACAATGCCCCAGACACAGAACACCTGGTCTGTAAACAACCAGGCAACATAAGAGGCATGGGCGAGGGGCGGGATCCACGGAAGGCTCCCAGAAAAGGACCCCGAAACCCAAAACACCAGCCTGGACGCCGGGGGCAGAGGATGAGGAAGGCTCACAGGCAAAGGTTCCACTAGGCAGAGAGGCCGCAGGGCTTGAATGCAGCCCTGGACACCTGGACCTGAGCCAGGGAGTGGGTTTGGCACCCTGAAGACGTGCCCGCCAGGGAGCGATGGTGTCACATTCGGGCTCCAGGAAGACAATCCTGGCTGCAGACAGGTAATGGGATTGGAGATGAGCATGAAAGCCCCGCCTCCGAACCTGGGAGTAAAACCTGGCTCAACGCCACCTCCATTACAGAGGCTATGGTCAGCCCCTGGTGTGGGGGCTCCTGTCTGCTCAGTGAGGACAATTCGGGCACACAGGGCTTTGCCTGCACATCTTTACACTGAGGACGCCCTTCCAGCACTCAACGAGGCCTTTCACGCATCTGCACCAGGCCTGCCCCTGGGGGCTCTCCCGGGAGGGATGGGCTTGCCTCCTCCCCAGCTCATTCACTCCTGAGAAGGGTCCGTGTGCAGCTTCTACATTTGCTCTCCCTTGGGGCCTGGTCCAGAGCAACAGAATCAGGTGGGAGGGCCTCAGCAAGTGCATCTCTGACCCCCGTGGACACCCCAGGTGCACCCCACAGGGTTTTTTCAAAGCCATGAATCACAATTACAACGTTCTCACTCCTGACCTTACTAGACTGTAAGCTCCTAAGTCTCTATCCCAACACCTGGCACGGTGGTGCCCAGCACACAGAGCCCAAACACCCTCCCAGATGCCACGCTGGCAAACACGCAAGGAAGGGCCATGACGCCCCCCCTGCGCTACACATTTCAGCATCAGGTCCTCATAAGCTGGGAGCACAAAACTGAGCCTTTATAAGGGAGAAACTGAGGCACTAGGGAGTCGAGTCACGGCCCACAGCTACACGACTGCAAAGTGGCAATGCCCAGAAGCGCATTAGTAGACTGGGTCCAAGAAACAGCCATCTACCACTAACTGCGGCCGCCCACCGCTAAATCCCCCACCCACAGGCAGCACACCCTACACGCTAAGGGAGTGCTCCACAAAGTGGGATCCTGCGACCAGTAGCATCGGCGCCACAGAGAACATAATAAAAACATTTAGGCACTGCCGGGAGCGGTGGCTCACGCCTGTAATCCCAACACTTTAGGAGGCCAAGGTGGGCAGATCACTTGAGGTCAGGAGTTCAAGACTATCCTGGCCAACATGGCAAAACCCCATCTCTAATAAAAACACAAAAATTAGCCGGGTGTGGTGGCGCATGCCTGTAGTCCCAGCTACTTGGAAGGCTGAGGCAGGAGAATGACTTGAACCCGGGAGGCAGAGGTTGCAGTGAGCTGAGATCACACCACTGCATTCCAGCCTGGGCGACAGAGCAAGACTCCATCTCAAAACAAAAACGCTTATGCTCAGGCCTCCCTCCAGACCCACTGTATGAGAAAGTGCCGGGCCGGGCCTGTGCTTCGGCAAGCCCCCCAGGTGATTCTGATGCCAGCTCCAGTGTGAGAATCACTATTCCAAGGCAGAGAGTATTCGAATATGGCTCTTGAATCACCTGCGGCAGAAGAAAAAACTCCAGGTAAAGTCAGGAAGGGGGGAGCCTTCTGGAGAGATGGCATGGAGCCCACTGCATTGTCAACATAAATCAAAAAATGTTGTAAGTTATAAGCACATTACTTAAAGATGTAGAGAGAATTAAAAACAAACATCAGAAGCTATTTGCCCCGGGGCAGTGTGACTGAAGGGGACAGAAAGGGACGGGTAGGAAAGAGATTTGTTGTCACTGTAAACCGAGCCATACTATCTGAACCTTACAAGTGCTTCTATGCCTTTAATTAAAATAACTGCTTTGTTTTCGAAGTTGTGAAGAAAGAAAGTGTAGCAATGCTCCCTGTGACTCAGCTATGAATAGCATTTATTCATGACGACATGAATTCTGAACACAAAACTTGTGACACAGTGGCAGCTAAGACAGGGGCACTGGGGCGGGTGTGCAGTACGTGGAGAGCGCAGTGAGTGGAGAGTGGGGAGAGGATGTGGGAGCCATGTCCTCACCTCCCATTAGATTTGCAACTATCAAAGCAATTTCATGAGCTCTTTACCTAGAACCAGGGAGAACCCCAAAGAGTGCATGGAGGGGCTCCTTCCTCTAGAGGCAAACTGGGAGTGGGGAGGGCAGGAGGTGGGAGCTGTTTTCTGCTTTAGGCCGTAGGCGATCTGGCTTCTCTACAGGCATCTCTGCACTACTTTTTCTAAGTACGAGTTAAGCACTGTTAAATGGACAGGGTTTAATTACTTAAAAGGCAGGGCTCTTTTACATCTTGCAGATTCCTGGGCTCTGCGCAAACCTTCCCGTGCTGCATCTCAGTAAGGCCCAGGAAACCGCGCTTCACAGGCACAGACTGGTTTCTGACAAGAGGCTGCGTCTGCACCACGCATGGGCCAAGATGAGCCGCTCCACTTGCCGCAGCCGCAGCCGCAGCCAAAGCCGAAACCGAAGCCAAAGCCGAAGGCGAAACCGAAGCCAAACGGAAGCCAAAGCCGAAACCGAAGCCGAAGCCGAAGCCGAAGCCGAAGCCTCACCCTCACAGGAGCAATGAGGCTAACAGCTTTCTCCACCTCACAGCACCATCTTTAAAGGGATTCAACGAATTCCCAGCAAGAGAAGAGCACGGTGAGGAGCACAAGAGTTCTCATTCAATTAAAAAAATAAGAAACAATGAGGGCCGGGGCCACTCTGATGGTGGCAGCAGTTACCCTTGGGGGAGGGCAGTGTCCCCAGACGCCTGGCCCTGGGCTAAATGTGTTCCGTGGATTACCACATTTAATCCATGGCCAGCACTATCACTGTCCTCTCACTGAAGGACTCAGCTGAGGTCCCGAGGGGATGGGCTGGGGGGCGGTCCTCCACTCCAGATCCCCTACGCCCCAGGCTCTACCTCTATGCCTCCTGCCCCACCTGCAGCACCACTACTCCAGGAAGCCCAGGTTTCCCCTCCACGGGAGATAAATGTTTCTAGAGCAAAATCTGGAAATGCTTTTTTTTTTTTTTTTTTTAAGATAAAATTCCTGAGTTCACACTGATACTTCCCATAGAAATTCAGGACTAAGGTTTTCATTTAGCCTTTTCTTTGTGACATCTGCACCTCCCTTCAGCCCCACGGAGAATCCTGGTTCTCAAGGACATAGGGGATGACAGAACTGGAATATCCCACAGACGCAGGGGATGGCGGGAGTGGGATACCCCACAGACACAGGGGATGACAGAGCTGGAATATCCTATAGACACATGGGATGGCGGAACTGGGATACCCCATAGACGCAGGGGGTGGCGGAAGTGGAATATCCATAGACACAAGGGGTGGCAGAATTGGGATCCCCATAGACACAGGGGATGGCGTAAGTGGGATACCCCATAGACACAGGGGGTGGCGGAAGTGGGATCCCCATAGACACAGGGGATGGCGGAACTGGGATACCCCATAGACACAGGAGGTGGCGGAAGTGGGATCCCCATAGACACAGGGCATGACGCAACTGGGATACCCCATAGACACAGGAGGTGGCGGAAGTGGGCTACCCCATAGACACGGGATGGTGGAAGTGGGCTACCCCATAGACACGGGGTAGCGGAAGTGGAATATTCCATAGACACAGGGGATGGCGGAAGTGGGATATTCCATAGACACAGGGGATGGCGGAAGTGGGATATCCCAGACACAGGGGTTGGCAGAAGTAGGATATTCCATAGACACAGGGGATGACAGAATTGAGATATTCCATACATACAGGGGATGGCGAAAGTGGGATATTCCATAGACACAGGGGATGGCGGAACTGGGATACCCTATATTACAACCCTCTTGCTGGGTGCACACGCGATCTCAGGGTAACAATGCTACTGCTACCACTGCCAGGCACAACTCCTGGACTGTGCTGCACGCACCGTCCTCCTTCCCCTCAGTGTTTTCTCGGCTGCATCCCCTCCGTCAGGTGCAGGTCTTGGCCGACTGAGACATGTTCGGGCTCAGGAGACTGACCTGCTCACACCCTCCTCCCATCCCTTTCCCTGGTCAGTTGTCTGAGGCTCATTGGCTTTTAGGTTCCTCAGGAAGGGCACAGAGGAACGAGGTTCACAGGGCTGTTGCTGGGTAGCCTGTCTGTGCCCTTCCCATCTGAAGGTCCCTTTTCCGTGAGTCATAATGCCATTTTCTCGTGGCATAAAGTGCTAAGTCCGAGCATAGTCATGTTGACTTTCCAAGTCCTCCACGCTTTCTGCCACAAAGGATCGGTGACTTCCTTTAGCGTCCAGCAATTCTAACGCAACCATCTGTGATTTGCTCTTTCAATGCGCAGCTTTCATGTGTTAAGGGGTGTTCCTTGAGTTTTTACTATCCGCTCTATTCTTTTGCTTTGGGTCTCTTCTTCAGGGACTCTGCCTATCCATATGTTGGATTTTCTTTTCCTAACTTGTTTCCTTTAAAACTGTTTTAATCTTTTTTCATTTTATTTATTTATTTTGAGACGCAGTCTCACTTTGTCACCCAGGCTGGAGTGCAGTGACGTGATCTCGGCTCACTGCAACCTTCGCCTCTCAGGTTCAAGTGATTCTCATGCCTCAGCCTCCCGAGTAGCAGGGATTACAGGCATGAGCCATCATGCCCGGCTTTTTTTTTTTTTTTTCATTTTCAGTAGAGGCAAGGTTTCTTCATGTTGACCAGGCTGGTCTTGAACCTCTGCCCTCAAGTGATCCACCCGCCTTGGCCTCCCAAAGTGCTGGGATTACAGGCATGAGCCACCACACCTGGCTAATTTTGTGTGTGTGTGCTCTTAGTAGAGACAGGGTTTCTCCATGTTGGCCAGGCTGGTCTCAAACTCCTGGCCTCAAGTGATCCACCCGCCTTGGCCTCCCAAAGTGCTGGGATTACAAGCATGAGCCACCACGCCCAGCCTTTTTTTTTTTTTTTCTCATTTTAAAATGATCCTCCTCCTTGCCTTCAATTTTTTTAAAGAACAATGTTTTTATTCTTGAGTTCCTTCTACATTAGTCTTCATTCTGAAAGGTTTTGTTCTTATTTGCACATCTTTGCCGAGGCTGCCCCCTCGTTTCTGAGTTTGTGATTATGCTGTTCTTTCACATGCTGCACTGCCTCAGCTCGTTCACAATTAGCGGCCCCCAACCTTTTTGGCACCAGGGACTGGTTTTGTGGAAGACAATTTTTCCACGGACAGGGTGGGGAGGTAGCGGGGGATGGTTCAGGGATGAAACTGTTCCACTTCAGATCACCAGGCATTAGATTCTCATAAGGGACCAGGCTCGGTGGCTCACACCTGTAATCCCAGCACTTTGGGAGGCCGAGGCAGGCGGATGACCTGAGGTCAGGAGTTCGAGACCAGCCTGGCCAATGTGGTGAAACCCCATCTTAACTTAAAAAAATACAAAAATTAGCTGAGTGTGGTGGTGTGTGCCCGTAATCCCAACTACTCGGGAGGTTGAGGCAGGAGAATCACTTGAACCTGAGAGGTGGAGGTTGCAGTGAG
This sequence comes from Pan troglodytes, assembly GCF_028858775.2. Classification (NCBI taxonomy): domain Eukaryota; kingdom Metazoa; phylum Chordata; class Mammalia; order Primates; family Hominidae; genus Pan; species Pan troglodytes. Next base: position 59,039,237 of record NC_072418.2, read on the forward strand.
CCAAGATCGCACTATCGCACTCCAGCCTCAGTGATAGAGCGAGACTCCATCTCAAAAAATAAGATTCTCATAAGGAGCACACAACCTAGACCCCTCATATGTGCAGTTCCCGCTCCTGTGAAAATCTCATGCCGCCGCTGACCTGGCAGAAGGCGGAGCTCAGGTGGTAATGCTCGCTCATGCGCCACTCACCTCCCCAAGTGTGGCCCAGTTCCTAACAGGCCACGGAGCAGCACCAGTACCAAGGACTGGGGACCCTGTACTAAATGATCTTGATCTTGTTGGGATGCACTTCCGGCCTGCCTATCTGTAGAAATGCCATCCTGTCCCTTATCTTTTTTATTATAATCACTTTTGGGAAGGTTGAACTCAGTATTTTTCTGTTGCTCATTTTATGTATAAGTTTCCTTGAATTTCTAGGAGGAGGCTTGGTTCAGGGTAGCTGTTCTAACTTCTCAGAGGTTCTCACACAGCAGGTAAAAACGCTGCAACCAGCCTGCACAGATGCACACACTCCAGCCGCTGTCCCCACTGTCATCAGGACCTTCTCCTGCCTTCCTCTGTTGCCAAGGACAGGGGCCCTGCTCGATTCTGATTCCTCACATGAGGTTCTGCCCTGCACAGCACTTTACCTGGTTGCTTAGAGAGCTGCAGGGCCTGAGCTGCCCCAGCCCCTTTTGGGCCTTCCCACCAGCCTCTCTCCCCACTATCCTGGTTTGGACAAAACAGCTCCTACTTCAGCTGCTGGTCCTAAAGTGACCCCGACTCCCCTGCCCAGCTTTGCAGTGAAGACCTGCAGGCTGTCTATGGCTCTCCTCTGCTTCCCTCCTCCCAGTCAGATGCTAACACCACACAGGCCTCGGTGGTTTATCCTCATCCAGCTGTATTTTGCAACTCATGGGGATAACTTAGGACCTACTAACTTTGCAACTGTGGTCCAGGGAACTTGAGTTTTGCTACCTGGTTGCCGTGTTTTTATGCAGGGATACAGGAGATTCAAGGGCCACGCTGTGGCTGCTCTGCCATCACCCAACACTCAGAACTGTCATCTGGCCGGGCACGGTGGCTCACACTCGTAGTCCCAACTACTTAGGAGGCCAAAGCAGGAGGTTAACTTGAGCTCAGGAAATTGAGACCAGCCTGGGAAACATAGTGAGACCCCGTCTCTTAAAAAAAAAAAAAAAAAAAAAACTAGCTGGGTGTGGTGGTGTGTGCCTGGAGTCCCAGCTACTCAGGAGGCTGAGGTGGAAGGACAGCTTGAGCCCAGGGGGTCAAGGCTGCAGTGAGCAGAGATGGCACCACTGCACTCCAGCCTGGGCAACAGAGCGAGACCCTGTCTCCAAAAAATAAAAAGAGATAGGCTGGGCCGCTCATGCCTATAATCACAACACTTTGGGAGGCCGAGGCGGGTGGATCACGAGGGCAGCAGTTTGAGACCAGCCTGACCAACATGGTGAAACCCCGTTTCTACTAAAACTACAAAAATTAGCCGGGCATGGTGGCGGGTGCCTGTAATCCCAGCTACTCAGGAGGCTGAGGCAGGAGAATCGCTTGAACCCGGGAGGCGGAGGTTGCAGTGAGCCGAGATCGTGCCATTGCACTCCAGCCTGGGCAACAGAGTGAGACTCCGTCTCAGAAAATAAAAAATAAATAAATAAATAAAAATAAAACAAAATAAAATAGAGATGAGGGTGTGCTGAAACATGGAGCCCGTGCTCACCCGAGGGCAGCCAGAACTCCAGCTGTAAGACACCAGCTGAAGCTTTCCTGTTGGCACCACTCCCTCCTCAGAAGCGGAATGTCTTTATTTCGTTATCTGAACAGCTCTGAGGCTGCCTGAGCTGTCGCTGCCCGGTCCCACACCCCTCACCCTCTCAACATCGGGAACTCCATCTGGGGTCATCAGGAGAAAAGGCCCCAGGAGGCAGGTTAGGAAGCGCCAGTCAGCCTAGAGCCATGGGTCTCACCCTCCTGAGATCTTCAGGAGCCCCGGCCTCAGCCTGCAGGAGGCTGCATGCCACCCACCAGCCCCCAGCTCCACGGCCCAGGCAGATGTCTCGGCCCCTTTTTCCCCAGCACCCAGACCTCATGGGGTTTTGTGCAAATCCAACAAGGTAACCACCTAAGGGGGCTGCACTGACTGCAGGCACACAGGACGCGATTATGAAGTGCCGGCCATTATTCCTACCAGTATTAGCTCAGAGGATCTGAACACACCTCCCAGAAATACTCAAATACAGAAAAAAATCACAAAATTTCTAAGGTTTCAAAAACGCCCCAGGTCAATCTAATCTAACCAGAAAGAACACTGGCTTTGTGGCTTTTCCAATCTCACATGCAGTTCTTCACCGTGCTACACATGGGAAACGCCGTGCTGTGAACTTCACGCCCACCACAGGCCACGCCTCGCGTCTCCACTGCGGGCCTCAGCCCGGCAGGCAGTAGGATGGACTGCGTGGACGGCGGCCAGCATGTAAATGAAACGGAATGGAGGCAGGAGGAGGAAACACCCGCACGTGCTGCTAGCACAGGAAGAACTGTTCTGTGGAACTTTTATTTTGGTCTCCTATAAATCCGTACGTTTCTTTTTATCTGGCTGTGTTCCTGCGTGCAGGCACGGCGCGAGGGATCAACTACCCCCGGCCCTGACGGCAAAGGCGCTGCAGAGCCAGTTTACTAAAATGAAGGAAGCCGAGACCCCAGGGACAAAGCCACCTGGCCCAGGGGACACACAGCACCCTGCTGTGCCACGTCTCTCAGGGGCCTTCTGGTCATCAGGAGGGGCAACCCTACTGGAGTGACCTCCAGTAAGAGATGGGGTGGGGAGGTTCAAACCTTTGGAATTTCGGGAGGCTTGGGGGAGAAGAGGCATGGAGACTTTTGTTCAGACAACCTCATGCTGAAGCCCGGCCTGCTAAGCCCAGCAAGGGCACCCCCGGTCAGCACCCGAGGCCCCACCCCCTGACCCAGGTCTCCAGGGACACTGAGGCAAAGCCATGGGCCTGGGTGAAGGAGCCTCGGGCCCATACAGCTCCATGGAAGAACATGTGCCAGGAGTTCCGGGCACACTGCTCTCCCCACAACAGCCACAGAAAGCTTTCCAACCACCCAAGCCTCCCTGGGGACACCTCTGAACAGGGGACATGGCCGGGAGCTACCCACAGTCCAACTCCTTTCCTCTTCACAAGAAGGTCCCAAGTGTGGGCTGCCTGGGATTCCTCTGGATCGTGGGGACCCACCTGCCCTGGCCAGTGAGGCCTGCCTGGGAGCTTCAGAACCCATTCTCCTCTCACACTCCTCAGAAGGAGAGGACCAAAGACAGGCAACCCCATGCTGCAGGGTGATGCCGCCCAGGTAATACGGCCGCAGGGTGATATGGCCACCGGGTGATTACGGCCGCAAGGTGATGCCGCCCGGGTGATTACGGCCGCAGGGTGATACAGCCGCAGGGTGATACAGCCGCAGGGTGATGCCACCAGGGTGATATGGCCGCCGGGTGATGGAGCCTAGGTGATACAGCCACCAGGTGATTACGGCCGCAGGGTGATGCCGCCCGGGTGATTACGGCCGCAAGGTGATGCCGCCCGGGTGATTACGGCCGCAGGGTGATACAGCCGCAGGGTGATACAGCCGCAGGGTGATGCCACCAGGGTGATATGGCCGCCGGGTGATGGAGCCTAGGTGATACAGCCGCCAGGTGATTACGGCCGCAGGGTGATGCCGCCCGGGTGATTACAGCCGCAGGGTGATACGGCCGCAGGGTGATGCCGCCAGGGTGATACGGCCGCCGGGTGATGGAGCCTAGGTGATATGGCCACCGGGTGATTACGGCCGCAGGGTGATGCCGCCCGGGTGATTACGGCCGCAGGGTGATACGGCCACAGGGTGACACGGCCGCAGGGTGATATGGCCACCCGGGTGATAACGGCCGCAGGGTGATGGAGCCTAGGTGATAAGGCGGCGCCAGAGAGAAGTGGCACAGCAGGACACTGCCGGAGCTTCCTGGGGACCCACCACCTGGGGCTGAGGCACTGCCTCGGTGTGGCCAGGACGTCACAGCGAGGGGCCCAGAGACAAGCGGCTCTCAGGAGAGAGGCCACCCTGGATCTGTCCCGCCTGCAGGCCGGCTGCCCGAGAACATATCAAGTCCTTCTGGGCTAGGCCACTGCTGTCCGGGTTCCCTGTAATCAGCAGCTGAGAGCGTCCCCACTGCCCAGTGGCTTCCCAGGGCCCTCGAGCCACACTGCCACATCCCCTGCAGGGCAGCCCAAAGCCCCTTCCTCTGTGAACGAAGCCTTGCCTGGCCCCCGAGACGGGACCCTCTGGTTGAACAGTCTGCACCCTGAGCGACCTGGTGCCCCAGGGAGTGATCTCCAGGAAGCTGAAGGACAGGCACGCAGGGGAGGGGACATGGGGACGTTTCTGCTGAGACAGCATTTCATGGAGCAGAGAGCTGGCGGAAGAGGACAGAAAGGGGGAGTCACACCAGGTGCAGTGGCTCACGCCTGTAATCCCAACACTGGGAGGCCGAGGCGGGCAGATCACCTGAAGTCAGGAGTTCAAGACCATCCTGGCCAACACGGTGAAACCCAGTCTCTACCAAAAATACAAAAATCAGCCAGGCATGGTGGCGGGTGCCTGTAATCCCAGCTATTTGGGAGGCTGAGGCAGGAGAATCGCTTGAACCCAGGAGGTGGAAGTTGCAGTGAGCCGAGATCGCACCACTGCACTCCAGCCTGGGAGACAGAGTGAGGCTCCGTCTCAAAAAAAAAAAAAAAAAAAAAGAAAAGAGAGAGAGAGAAAGGACGAGTCACACAACACCCTCTGGGGAAAAAAACTGCAGCAGGGCCACGCAGGCTGGGGGCCGTGTCAGGGGCCCAAGACCAGCTGGGAGGCAGACGGGGAGACAGTGTGTAGGGCTGGGAGGCTGGACAGGCGGCGGATTCTCGCTCCCGTCAAGCCAGGACACCTTCACAGGGTTCTGAGCACGGCGCCGGGATCTCGCCTCCTCCCCAAGAGGCTCAGGAGGGGACAAGGATAGGGACAGAGGTCGCGGGAAGGCCAGCGCGCCATGACTGTGTGTAAGGCCACAGGGCTGGGGCCGTGGTGGGAAGAAGTGACCATACTCAGGATGTATTCCCAGAGCAGGTGCCGGGACACACGGAAGTCAGGAGCTGAGGAAGGGTCCGGGGTGAGGGCCCGCTGGTCCACGGCATCTACCCCAAGGCCTCTCTGTGCTGAGTGCCTGCAGCCTGGCTCGGGTGGCACCCTCCCTCTTTGGCACTCCAACCAGCATCTCCTGCCTCCAACACAGGACATGGACACCCTGCCCCATGCCCCAGCACTGCAGGGCTGGGGTTGGCAAGTGCTCAGGCTGGACACCTCCTGCTGCTGGTTCTCTCTGCCTCCTTCTCAACCTTCCCTAGGCCACTGCTCACATGCAGGATGGTGAAAGTTGCCTCCTCCCTGTCTGAGGACCCCACAAGGTAGGCTGAGGGCCTGGACGCTAATTCCGCAGAAGAGGCTGGGGCCAGGTGGGCTGCGAGCCCTGCTGGTTCCCTTTTCTCTGCCTGGCGGGCATGCTCCCCTGCCCCTCCAGGGTATGCTCCTCTCCAGATGCCTGCCCCATGGGCCCCCATATCCCTCAGCAATAGGCTAGAGGAAAAGGGACCACACACGCCATGGCCAGGCCAACACCCGCCACCCCACCCCCGCCTACGATGTCTGTCACTGTCACATAGGAGGAATGCACGTAAGTGGGACCCCACATGCTATGGCCAGGCCAACCCCCGCCACTCCACCCCCACCTACGATGTCTGTCACTGTCACATAGGAGGGACGCACGTAAGCGGGACCCCACATGCTATGGCCAGGCCAACCCCCGCCACTCCACCCCCACCTACGATGTCTGTCACTGTCACATAGGAGGGACGCACGTAAGCGGGACTCCACATGCTATGGCCAGGCCAACCCCCGCCACTCCACCCCCACCTACGATGTCTGTCACTGTCACATAGGAGGGACGCACGTAAGCGGGACTCCACATGCTATGGCCAGGCCAACCCCCGCCACTCCACCCCCGCCTACGATGTCTGTCACTGTCACATAGGAGGGACGCACGTAAGCGGGACTCCACATGCTATGGCCAGGCCAACCCCCGCCACTCCACCCCCGCCTACGATGTCTGTCACTGTCACATAGGAGGGACGCACGTAAGCGGGACTCCACATGCTATGGCCAGGCCAACCCCCGCCACTCCACCCCCGCCTACGATGTCTGTCACTGTCACATAGGAGGGACGCACGTAAGCGGGACTCCACATGCTATGGCCAGGCCAACCCCCGCCACTCCACCCCCGCCTACGATGTCTGTCACTGTCACATAGGAGGGACGCAGGTAGGCGGGACTCCACACGCCATGGCCAGGCCAACCCCCGCCTACGATGTCTGTCACTGTCACATAGTGGGGACGCATGTAGGCGGGACCCCACATGGGAGTTACGCGAACGCCGGACGCCAGAGCAGCTTGGGAGCGTGCGCAGCCCATCCTTGACAGCCGAGCAAGGGCGTCACGCGGGGGTGATGCTCCAGAGGCGGCGCCAAGCGCAGGCCCTCCCCGGAGCCAGCTGCCTGGTGGGGGACAGGACTCCCACAGACGCAGGGCCAGGGCTGGGCAGGGCAGCGGGCTGGACAAGGGGACCTGACACCTACCTTCTACAAAGAGAGTGAGTGTATGAGTGACTTGTAAAATTAAAGATGAACTTACTCAAAGACAAGCATTTTGGAGACAACGAAGTATTTTAAAAAGGACCGGGTGCTAGATTAGATGATGTTCCTAAAAAATGACATTTTGTTAGATGAGATCAGCTTCCTGTAGGGCTTTTTCTTTTTTTAAAGGAGTCCTTACATGTTGGAGAATTTACAGACAAAATGACGTGATGGATATTTTCTCTAAAACGCTGTGGAAAGAGAACCATAGTGGGCAGAAAGGGACCAGCAGTGCCGCGAATCGCTGGCGCAGGAAGAGGGATTCATCACACTGCGTCCACACACTTGAGATTTCCACAGAATTAATTTTCGAAAAGGTTCAAAGGCCAAGGATGTATGCCAGGGAGAAGGCAGGGGCAGCCCTCGAGGGCTGTGGCGGTGCGGGATGGCAACCACCCACTGAGACGCGGGGCAGCCAGGGGCCGAGGTGTGGGCCCCCTGGGCATGCGGTCCTGGCAACGCACTCAAAACCCCCATCATAGTTTCTACCCCGGGACCAAGGCTGCCACAGCCCCGCCCACAGGGAGCTTCTGTTCATGCTCCATCCACAGATCTCAGAAATCACTCAAAAAGGGGCTGAGGTGCTTTACAAAATCAATCCCAAACTTCACCCCGGTCTTTGTATGGGACGACTCAGCTATGCCAGCCTGAGCTGGCAAGCTCTGCCGGCCTTTCTGCATCAAGTGTGCCCACGCATTTCCGTGTGGACTGTGGCTGCGTGGTATCTGTGAGGCCCGCAGCCTGCAAGATGAACCGTATTTCCTCTCTGGCTCTCTGCAGAAAAGGTCTGCTGAGCCCGGGCCAGCGTGGGGCCAGCATGGGGCCAGCGTGGGCCTGGGACCTGGGGCCTGACATGCAGACACAGCAAGGAGAGAAGCCGCCGCACCTTATTCCTCAGGTCTGAGGCAGGGAGGCGGCCTCCGTGGAGGGGAGGGAGGCCATGAGGTGTCAGGGGCCACAGCGGGGTCACCAGGGGGCCTTCGCAAGCAAACCTGGGCCCCACGTAGCCCACAAATGAGTTTTGCTCAACCCCAATAATGCTTTATTAAACAAACAAAACACATTGCCAATGTCCAAAAAGTGAAGGATTTCACATAAAAACCCAAACTGACAACTTTCCCTGAAAAGTCCGCGTCAGCCTGCGGGTTCCCTGCACTCCTGGGCCACCCCTGGTCTAAGGAGTTTCCTGCCAGGGAGGGCCACAGGCCCGCCTGGAATAGCAGAGGGTCCAGGATGTGGAGGCGGGGCTGTGGGGAGAGGAAGGGGGCACCCTCAACAGACGGGGGTGCTGCCCAGGCTGGAGGGGCAAGGACAGAGGAAGTCAGGCAGAGAAGGTGGCCCCCAGGGGTCCCCAAGATCATCCAGCAGAAAGGAAACTTGGAGCCACAACACTAGCCCTCCCTCTACAGCCAGGAGTGCAAGGCCCAGGGCGGGAGGGGAGGCCAGGGTCGGGTGGTCCCAGGGCCTCAAGAGGGGAAAACAGGGAAGGGGGGTTTCCTCCCACCCAGAGGCAAAGGAAGCCAGGGTCAGGTGGGAGGCAGCGGGGTCAGCTGGGAAGGCCTCTGGCCGCTCACCTGGGTTCTCGTGACTGGCCATCTGCTGGTCCTCAGAATCCAGCGGCCCCGGAGACCAGGCTTCTTCCCGCAGCTCCATGTCTGGGTCCCTGTTAGAAGGGGATGAGACAGAAGGACAGAGTTTATGGGGTGCCAGGCTGCACCGAGGGCCCTGCAGGGAGGCAGCCTGCAGACCCCGGCGTGGCAAGCACAGCGCCCGGCAGACAAGGCACACAGCACCTACCCCAGGACACCGAGAACTGGCCTGGAGCTAGCCTGGCCGCTCCCCACTGCAGGGGCCAGCCAAGGCCTCACACAGCCGCAGGAAGGACTCAAGGACCCTCAAGGGCTACAACCACTGCCAGTTCCCATCCCAGCCCCACCACTCCCCAGCTGGACCTGGGGCAAGCAACCCCACCTCGCGCCTCCTCGCGCCTCAGCTTCCTCACTGGCAAGATGGAGAACATGTTACTGTCAAGCGTACACAAGACAGTGTACGTGTGGTGCTCATGCCAAACAGGGACTGGAGTTCCCACACCCCTGGCAGATACTTACCCATCACAGCAGAAACAGGGCAACAGGCGCCTAAGGGTCTCTGCACACGACACTCCCAACCCGTGCCACGCACCGTGAGGGTCTCACCGACCCGTGCCACACACCGGGAGGGTCCCTACACACGCCGCCGACCCGTGCCACGCACCGGGAGGGTCCCTACGCACGCCGCCGACCCGTGCCACGCACCGGGAGGGTCCCTACGCATGCCGCCGACCCATGCCACACACCGGGAGGGTCCCTACGCACGCCGACCCGTGCCACGCACCGGGAGGGTCCCTACGCACGACACCACCGACCCGTGCCACACACTGGGAGGGTCCCTACGCACGACACCACCGACCCGTGCCACGCACCGGGAGGGTCCCTACGCACGCCGCCGACCCGTGCCACGCACCGGGAGGGTCCCTACGCACGACACCACCGACCCGTGCCACACACCGGGAGGGTCCCTACGCACGCCGCCGACCCGTGCCACGCACCGGGAGGGTCCCTACGCACGCCGCCGACCCGTGCCACGCACCGGGAGGGTCCCTACGCACGACACCACCGACCCGTGCCACACACCGGGAGGGTCCCTACGCACGCCGCCGACCCGTGCCACGCACCGGGAGGGTCCCTACGCACGCCGCCGACCCGTGCCACACACCGGGAGGGTCCCTACGCACGCCGACCCGTGCCACACACAGTGAGGGTCTCTACACACGCCACTGACCCGTGCCACGCACCAGGAAGGTCTCTACGCACACCACCCACCCGTGCCACGTACCATGAGGGTCTCTACACATGACACCACCAACCTGTGCCATGCACCAAGAGGATCTCTACACACACCACCAACCCGTGACTGTGAAAGTCTCTACGCACACCAACACCAACCTGTGCCATGCACTGTGAGGGTTCTCTACGCACACCACCAAGCGGTGCCACGCACACACACAGCTAAAGTGGAGAGCAGAGCCTTTGCCACGTGCCCGAGTTGTTGAAGGGTTCATACCCGGATCTCTCTTTTAAAACAGGCTCCCTGGCTGGATGCGGTGGCTCCCACCTGTAATCCCAGCACTTTGAGAGGCCAAAGCAGGTGGATCAGTGGAGGTCTGGAGTTCGAGACCAGCCTGGCCAACATGGCGAAACCCCATCTCTACCAAAACACAAAAATTAGCCAGGCCTGGTGGCAGGGGCCTGTAATCCCAGCTACTCAGGAGGCTAAGGCAGGAGAATTGCTGAAACCCAGGAGGCAGAGGTTGCAGTGAGAAGAGATCACACTCCAGCCTGGGCGACAGAGCAAGACTCTGTCTCAAAAATTAAATTTAAAATAAAATAAAATAAATAAATAATAAAAAAATAAAATGAAACAGGCTCTGAGGCAGCCCTCCCAGCCCTTCTCCCACCCTCCTGCAGGCGCGGCTGGAACCTGAACCCTCGCACAGATCAGGGAAGGGCAGGGCCGCCAGGTGGAGCTGTGGCAAACGTGCCCTCCCAACTTTCCACATGCTGGGGTTTCATAAACCAGGAGCGCCTCAACGAAACTCCACGGGGCGGACACAGGGCTGCCAACTTCGACAGCCAAATAAGGGCAATTTAAAAAAACCTCCTGCCGGTCTGAGTGCAGCGGTGTTTACAACTAACTGCCAGTTACGGATCTCTTTGTTCCTTCTCCACGCCAACTGCTTCACTTGACTAGCCTTAGAACAAAAAAACCTCCTACCTCCCACGGTAGAGATTTGGGGCTTGGCTCCCCGAATCCCCCGGCACCTGCAGGAGGCAGGGGCTGTAACCACCCAGCTTCTCGGGGCAAGCCTCCAGCAGGAGCCACGAGAAACCTGCCCGAGGAGGCACAGCCTCCCACTGCCGGGCCAGGGCTCCAGGGCTCACACCCCAGGGCCCACACTTCTTTATTAAAACAGCTTCATTAAGATGTGATCCCCTCACCACAACATTCCCCCATGTAAAGTGTACGATGCAATGATACTTAGTGTATTCAGTTTTGCAACCCTCACCACAATCAACTTTAAAACAACTCCAAAAAGCCCGCGCGCCCACGGCAGTCACCGCGCATTCCCCCGGCCGCGCCCACGGCAGTCACCGCGCATTCCGCCCTCCGCGCCACGGCAGTCACCGCGCATTCCCCCCTCCGCGCCCACGGCAGTCACCGCGCATTCCCCCGCCGCGCCCTGCAGCCTCTGAACTCCTTTCCGTCCCTCTGGACTTGCTGCCGTGTGCTCTGCACAGGAGAGGGACAGCATCTGCTCCTGCGTGTCTGACTCTTCACACAGCATGGTGCTGCGGCGTGCCGGCGTGTCGCTCCTCTCTCGGGCTGAACCCCACTCCACTGTACGGCGGCCACAGTGGTCCATGCACCCACCCATCGCTGGCGGACAACTGTGGGCTGCTTCCACAGCGGGCATTGTGAATACTCCAGCTTCAACGCCGCGTCCATCCATTTATTTCTGTGGACGTTCGCGTTCATCTCTCTGGGAAGGAGAAGCCTGCGCAGGCCCTAGCCCCCCAGCGAGTCTTCAATTCTGTGTCTTATCAGAGTTGCCTACTGAGGTGGAGGCGGGCACAACGCTCGACCAACCATTAGCAAAGCCCATGCTCCGGCCGTCTGGCCCCAGTTCCTGGTGTGACCTCACTCCCAGGTGGGTAGGACTCCTGGTGAGACACAGCGCCCCCCCCCCCACCCCCCCGCCGCCCCACCTCGTTCCCCAACCTCAACACCGGAAGAGAAAACCCAGGCGAGGCCCTCTTGGGCTGAATGCACTCGGCTCTGAGGAAACCTCCTCCGGCATCCAGGACCTCATTCCAGGCCGGGGTCTGCAGACCAGCACGTGGGAACGGCGGCATCCATCACCTCATTCCAGGCTGGGGTCTGCAGACCAGCACGTGGGAACGGCGGCATCCAGCACCTCATTCCAGACTGGGGTCTGCAGACCAGCACGTGGGAATGTTCGCATCCAGCACCTCATTCCAGACTGGGGTCTGCAGACCAGCACGTGGGAATGTTCGCATCCAGCACCTCATTCCAGGCCGAGGTCTGCAGACCAGCAGGTAGGAACGGTGGCATCCGGCACCTCATTCCAGGCTGTGGTCTGCAGACCAGCACGTGGGAACGGCGGCATCCAGCACCTCATTCCAGGCTGTGGTCTGCAGACCAGCACGTGGGAACGGCGGCATCCAGCACCTCATTCCAGACTGGGGTCTGCAGACCAGCACGTGGGAATGTTCGCATCCAGCACCTCATTCCAGGCTGGGGTCTGCAGACCAGCACGTGGGAACGGCGGCATCCAGCACCTCATTCCAGGCCGAGGTCTGCAGACCAGCAGGTAGGAACGGTGGCATCCGGCACCTCATTCCAGGCTGTGGTCTGCAGACCAGCACGTGGGAACGGTGGCATCCGGCACCTCATTCCAGGCTGTGGTCTGCAGACCAGCACGTGGGAACGGTGGCATCCGGCACCTCATTCCAGACTGGGGTCTGCAGACCAGCACGTGGGAACGGTGGCATCCGGCACCTCATTCCAGGCTGTGGTCTGCAGACCAGCACGTGGGAACGGCGGCATCCGGCACACCTCATTCCAGACTGGGGTCTGCAGACCAGCACGTGGGAACGGCGGCATCCGGCACCTCATTCCAGACTGGGGTCTGCAGACCAGCACGTGGGAAAGGCGGCATCCGGCACCTCATTCCAGACTGGGGTCTGCAGACCAGCACGTGGGAACGGCGGCATCCGGCACCTCATTCCAGACTGGGGTCTGCAGACCAGCACGTGGGAATGTTCGCATCCAGCACCTCATTCCAGACTGGGGTCTGCAGACCAGCACGTGGGAACGGCGGCATCCAGCACCTCATTCCAGACTGGGGTCTGCAGACCAGCACGTGGGAATGTTCACATCCAGCACCTCATTCCAGACTGGGGTCTGCAGACCAGCACGTGGGAACGGCGGCATCCAGCACCTCATTCCAGGCTGGGGTCTGCAGACCAGCACGTGGGAATGTTCGCATCCAGCACCTCATTCCAGCCTGGGGTCTGCAGACCAGCACGTGGGAACGGCGGCATCCAGCACCTCATTCCAGGCTGTGGTCTGCAGACCAGCACGTGGGAACAGCGGCATCCAGCACCTCATTCCAGACTGTGGTCTGCAGACCAGCACGTGGGAACGGCGGCATCCAGCACCTCATTCCAGGCGGGAGTCTGCAGACCAGCACGCGGAACAGTGGGGCTTCCACCTGAGCACCACACACCTCCTTGGCGCAACCCCTCTGAACCGATTTTCCCAAGTCCCTCAAGTGACAAGAAGCTCACCACTATCCAGGTACAGAACGGAGCCAGCCCCACTGCAGGGTGCTGTCAACCTGCCCTCAGGAAGGGCCTGAGAGTCTGAGAACTCGGGACGTGCCTGTTTAAATAAATTCATGTGCACAGATATGCCATGTGGGTCACTGGGCAGCCCCTGGCCACCCCACCCCACGGTTCCAGGCACTGCTCTAAACGGCTGACGAACTGTGAGTAGATTGGGGTCCATGATAACCCTCTGGGTAGGTCTGACTGCTGTCCCCATTATGCAGATGAGGAAACAGAAGCCCAAGGTCTCTCCGTGGGGAAGGGGAGAAGGGAAAGGCTGGAGGAGTACAGAAACTGTTCACACACAGACCATCAGGCCCCAAGTCTATGCCCAGTACCACCCACCACTACGCTCGCCTCAGAAACTGTGTTCAAATCCCACGTGGGAACATGAAGGCCGCGCTCTCCAGGGTCCTCATTTACTGAGCACCTGCGAGGACCAGCAGACATGGGGTCACCAGAAGACATAAGGGTCACCAGGAGGGACAAGGGTCACTGGGAGAAACGAGGGTTACTGGGAGACATGGGGTCACCGGGAGACACGGGGTCACTGGGAGAAACGAGTCACCAGGAGACATGGGGTCACAGGGAGGGACAAGGGTCACCAGGAGAGAGGGTCACCAGGAGGGCCGAGGTCCTGCCCCCAAGGCTCACAGACAGCAGGAAGGAACCACACGGGGAGGGGGGTCTAGGGGGAGAAAGTGACGGGCAGCTCTGTTGGGGAGGCTGGGGTGCGCCCTCAGAAAGAAGGCACCACAGGAGCATTCCCTGGATGGGCAGCGTGGAGGGGAGGGGGCAGGCAGCAGCTTGAAGGCCAGGCATGCTGGGGGCTGCAGGAGAGGCCGCTCGAAGGCCGGGCATGCTGGGGGCTGCGGGAGAGGCCACTCAAAGGCCAGGCATGCTGGGGACTGCGGGAGAGGCCGCTCGAAGGCCGGGCATGCTGGGGGCTGCAGGAGAGGCCGCTCAAAGGCCGGGCATGCTGGGGGCTGCGGGAGAGGCCGCTCGAAGGCCGGGCATGCTGGGGGCTGCGGGAGAGGCCGCTCGAAGGCCGGGCATGCTGGGGGCTGCGGGAGAGGCCGCTCGAAGGCCGGGCATGCTGGGGGCTGCGGGAGAGGCCGCTCGAAGGCCGGGCATGCTGGGGGCTGCGGGAGAGGCCGCTCGAAGGCCGGGCATGCTGGGGGCTGCGGGAGAGGCCGCTCGAAGGCCGGGCATGCTGGGGGCTGCGGGAGAGGCCGCTCGAAGGCCGGGCATGCTGGGGGCTGCGGGAGAGGCCGCTCGAAGGCCGGGCATGCTGGGGGCTGCGGGAGAGGCCGCTCGAAGGCCAGGCATGCTGGGGGCTGTGGGAGGGGCTGCAGGTGTGTGGGGCAGTTCCTGCCGGGAGGACTGCGAGTCACCTGAAGCGCAGGGGACCCTTAGAGGTGGGCACTGTTCTGACGCTTGTCTTATGGATGCGGAACATGAGGCCGGCAGGGCGAGACCCTCGGGTCCCCTGCAACACGTGAAGGGCAGCACTGGCGGCAGCAGCCAGGAGCAGTGTCTGTGCCAGGCACAGAGCCACAGGGACTCCCAGGAGACTCTCTCAGCTCCAGAAGCGGGAGGCACTGAAGGCAGCCCTGCCAGGAGCCGCCGCTCCCCACTCTCTCCACCCAGCCCCTGCCCAGTGCTCCCTCCACCTCGCCCCTGCCCAGCACTCCCTGGCTCCCTCCACCCCGCCCCTGCCCAGCGCTCCCAGCTCCCACCACTCAGCCCCTGCCCAGAGCTCCCCGGCTCCCTCCACCCCGCCCCTGCCCAGCACTCCCTGGCTCCCTCCACCCAACCCCTGCCCAGAGCTCCCCAGCTCCCTCCACCCTGCCCCTGCCCAGAGCTCTCCTCCAGTCCTCCCAGCTGCCTCCTCTGGACTCCAGGTGAGGGCCACCTCCTCAGGGTCCCCACTTGCTCCATCCGCCTGCCTTTCTCTTCCTAACGCCTGCTACTCTGCCACTCTCCGTGTCTCTGCTTAGCTGGCCTGTCCTCCCGGCATCCTGTCATGTCAGCGCCCGCTCTGACACCCATGTGGTCCCTAGCACCCAGGGCAGCGCCAGGCACAGCTGGGTGAGCACACAAACAGGTAGGTCTGGACAAAGCACAGGCTTAAGACCAGACACAGCAAATCCCAACACTCAGCCCCTCACCGGACCTGTCTCAGGAAGAGGTGAGACCCACGCGGAAGGACAGGCAGACCTCCCCTCGGACAGACCCCCGTGGGCTCCGGGTGCCTCGGATGGAAGAGTTCAGGCTAAACTGCCATGAACATGCTTGCAGCCCGACCAGGCTAGCTCTACCTCTCCAGAGGCTACCGACAGGAAAGCCCAAATCTCAGGAAATGCTTCTTGCAGAGACAGCCTCCATCACAGTGAGGTTCCGAATGGGGAAACCGGGAGGAACCTATGAGACCCACGCCGGGGAGGTGGGTGGAGTCACCCCTCCTCCACGGGAGCAAGGGATCTGGCCAAGGAATGACGGCTGGCACCCCTCCCACGCCCAACATCAAGAGTGAGAGTGATCTCAACATTTTTCTTATGTTAATTTTCCTAATATTTTAATAACAGGTAATTACGTCTGTATTAAGGGAAAAAGCCTAAAGGGGTGTCTTGGACAGCGGCTGGGGCTACGTATCGGAACTGGTAGATGGCTGGGTGCTGGGGGCCAGCAGTGAAGGCGACGGCACAGAACAGGCCACCCCAGTGCAGCCCCAAAGGCACGGGGGCAGCAGCAGATGCGAGAAGGGTGCTCTAGCCTCCCCTTTCTTCCTGCAAGCAGATGAAACCCCACGTGAAACACGCCCTCCTCGTAGAGGAAGAGGACCTGCTCATCACCAGCACCGGGAGCTGAGGCTGAGAGACAGCTGCACACACCAACCCTTAGCTCCCTCAGCCTCCCCAAGGATTTTAGTTACTTCTTCACAGTTGCTATTCTTTGGCATAGAAGCCCTCAGGTCTAACTGCTTCAGGAGGCCTTCACTTTCTGAAGTCTCCCATGTACCTGTAAAAATAACATTCGTGGCCGTGCGCAGTGGCTCACACCTGTAATCCCAGCACACTGGGAGGCCGAGGCGGGTGGATCACGAGATCGAGACCATCCTGGCTAACACAGTGAAACCCCATCTCTACTAAAAATACAAAAATTAGCCGGGCATGGTGGCGGGCGCCTGTAGTCCCAGCTACTCGGGAGGCTGAGGCAGGAGAATGGTGGGAACCCGGGAGGCGGAGATTGCAGTGAACCAAGATCACGCCACTGCACTCCAGCCTGGGCGACAAAGTGAGACTCCGTCTCAAAAAAATAAAATAACATTCGTAAGCTTTTCTCCTGTTATTCTATGTCAACCTAATTCTCAGACTCTGCCAGAGACCCAAGGAGGGAAGCCACTGCACGCAGCCTAATGTTCAGGAATTACATAGTGGTGATGATTACACAACTTTGTGAATATATTTAAAACCAGTGAATTGTACATTTTAAAAAAGCAAATGTTGGCCGGGCACGGTGGCTCACGCCTGTAATCCCAACACTTTGGGAGGCCAAGGCAGGCGGATCACGAGGTCAGAAATTCAAGACCAGCCCGGCCAATATGGTGAAATCTTGTCTCTACTAATAATACAAAACTTAGCCAGGCATGGTGGCTAGTGCCTGTAGTCCCAGCTACTGGGGACGCTGAGGCAGGAGAATCGCTTGAACCCCGGAGGCAGAGGTTGCAGTGAGCTGAGATCACACGCCACTGCACTCCAGCCTGGGCAACAGAGCAAGACTCTGTCTCAAAAAAAAAAAAAAAAAGAAAGAAAAAGAAAAACGAAATGTTGTAATACATTAATTGCACCTCTATTAGAAAGTAAACAAACTTTTAACAGGCTTTCTAATTACAACACCCTAGACATTAAAAATGCGTAAGACTCAGCACTGTAGGAAAGGTTAAAAAAAAAAAAAAAGCACAAGAAAAAAAGGGAAGAGAGCAGTTTGCAACCAGGGGCTGAGGAGGTGGTGGGGGCTGCTCCTCACCTCCTCTTCTTGGCTGAAACCTGTTTGCCAAGTGGTGATAATGTACTTCCAGTGAAACTCTATCACATAACTCAATAAAAGCAGGGACTTCCCAGCTCAGAGCCTTCCCCTGGCCTCCACCTCGGGCCAGCTTCCTGCAGGGTGAAGGCCTTGACCAGGCTGTGGATGGGGGAGGCGGGAGAGTCTACCCTCCACACCCCTCCTCTCCACCGCACAGCAGCCTGCCCAGAGGCCAGCAGAGATCACCTCTCACTCAGCAGGGATCTGCCGCGAGCCAGGAGGCCTGCACTGCCCAGCTAGGCACAAGGCATGATTCCCGCTGTGGTGATAGTTGGGTAGGGGGGTAGTGAGGCAGCCTATAGAGGTGGAGGGGCTGACCCCGGGCGGGGAGCGCTGGGCCTCAAACTGCCCCCCAGATACTAATACCTTTTACATGTTTTCAATAGACAGCCATATACCTACATGAAAAGTAGCCTTGATTTCCCCTCCTTCCTAAAGCCTAAAATGTTTACTATGTGGCCCACTGCAGAGTCTGCTGACCCTGATGTAAATAAAGGAATGAGGGTGCCGGCGTTTGGGGTGCACACTTTCCAGGCCACAGCCAGGCCAAGGAGGCACAGCAGAGGGGCTGAGCACCTGGAATGGCGCCAGGAGGGAGGGGCAGGCAGGGACCTGGGGCAAGGCCTGGGCAGCTGGGAGGGAGGCCCAGCCTGGGGCTCCGTGCTCAGCAGCTGCTGCCCTGGAATTCCTGGTCACTTCACCTTTGACCCGTATTTTGTAAGTGGGGTCCAAGGGCACAAGGGCTCAGTGCTGGGGGCTCCTAGCCTGGGCTTGGGGGTCTCTGCACCCACCCGTGGGTGAAATGCCAAACACAAAACACCCTGGCCGACCCAGAGACCTCCAGGAAAGGAAGATGCTTTTTTCCTGCCTTTTAGCATAAGGGTCCACAAATTCCATAGCCAGAGGGGCCGGGGGCAGCAGAGGAGGGGTAAGGGGCGAGGGGCCAGAGCTCAGGGTCTGGTCGCTCTTCTAAGAGGGAGGTGGGAAGGAACTCCGCACCGTGGCGACCTGGGACAGGGCCCACACTGCTCTGCATCCCAACTTCCTCTCCGAGAAGAGGGAGGGGCCGACACCTACCAGGGAGATGTGAAACAACCAGCCTGGGTGACAGCACTGTGCCCCTGTGAGCAACAGGCAGCCGCGGTACCAGTCCTTGGCGTCATCACCTGCTCTGCCACCCGCAGAAATGGCTGAGCCTCAGCTGCCTCCTCTGCAAAGCAGGGACGGGAAGGGCAGGTGCCTTGCTGAGCTGTGTGGGGACTGAGTGGAGGCTTCTGAGGACTCATCAAGGTTAAGACGGGTGTTCACTCAATGCTCCCCAGTTCTCTTCTTCTCCCGTCCCTCCAGGCATGCTCTCAGCCCCTGCTGAAGCCTGTGTCCTAATCCATCAGGCCCTACCCCCAGGACCTCATGGCGGGGGTATGGGACCCTCACCCGCAGAGGTGAACGATGGGAGAGGCGGGGGCACCAGGAGCTGCAGGGGCCTGAGGCAGCTCCTGACCCAGCTCTCAGGGTCCAGGCCAGCTCCCTAGGAGAAGGCCCCCCACTTGCTCTCAAGAAAACCCTGGGCTATTCAAGGAATCTACCAGAAGGCTGGGAATTGCACATCTTCGGAAACGAGGGTCCCGGCCTCCCTTACCAGCCTCCGTTTCTCAGTCGGGGTCTCAGGCTCTCCCAGCCTCTGCAGGTGCTCACGCACCTGGCTCTGACCTCCGCTGCAGAGAGGAAGCACCTGGAGCACGGGCAGGGGTGCGTTCCCCTCGCCCCAGCCCTTGAGAGATCCAATTAGCACAAATGATTGTTATTATTGTTGTTATTAAGTCCCGCCCACCCCTCTGGAGGCCTGCCTGCCAATTATCCCCTTTCTTCTGCTGCCAATCTCACCTCCTCCTCCCCCGCACTCTCGGAAGCAACTCCTCCTGGCCCTCCGTGGCCCCCCCGCCCAGAAACTTCTCTGGCACCCACCTGCTTTCTTCCTCCCCCTAGTCTCTTATTCCTTCCCCTCTACTTGCAGCCTGGAGCAGCCACCTCCTTTCCTTCCCCCCAAGTCATCCTCTAACCACTGGGCTAACAAACACCCTCTCTGACTTTTCACCAAATCCTGTGGCTCCTTCTCAGCCTGACTCCACAACCTCTTTGGAGCCACCGTGCACCCCATGTGGCCCTGCCTTTGTGGGGCGGGGGAGGAGCTCTGGGGTGCCCAGACCAGCCGTCCCCCCCACCCCACCCCCTCCAGCACGGAGGGCTCTGGCCCTTTCCTCCCTCCCACCCTCTCTTCTCCCCATTCCCCTTCCCTTGGGGCTTTCGCTCCCTCCCACCACGATCCTGGCTCCCACCCTGCCTCTTGGAAGTGCCCTCCTCACACCACACACCAACTCATCTTCCTGAAGTCACTCAGTTCAAACAACCCAATTAGAACCCGGGCAAAGGATCCGAGAAAGCATTCCTCCAAAGAAAGACAAATATCAGATAGGCACATGCAAGGGTGTCCTCATGAGCCGTCTGGGAGAGGCAGACCAAACCCACAGGGAGGCAGCACCTCACACCCACTGCCGGCCTCAGAAAACAAGTGCTGGTGAGGACCAGGAGAAGTGGGGAGACCCCCATTGCTGGTGCGGCCGCCATGGGAAACACCTGGCAGTTAGTTCCTCAAAAGGTTAAGCCCAGAACTCCCATAAGAACCCGCAATTCCACTCCTTAGTATAGACCCGAGAGAAAACATGCGTCCGTCCACGCAAAAATCTGCACACGAATGTTCACAGAAGCATCAGGCATAACAGCCAAAATGTAGAGACAACCCAAATGTCCATATGGATGAACTAATTGTGGTCCATCCATGACCGTAATGGAACACGACCATAACCAGGTGTGAAGTTCAGCTGTGACAGGGATGACCCTCGAACACGGCACGCTTGGTAAAACAAGCCCGATGCAGAACAGCACGATTCTATTTATACGCCTGCCCACAAGAGGCACACCCCGGGAAAGAAAGCAGATCAGCACTTCCCAGGAACCGGGACGCAGGGACGCAGGGAGGGAGGGACTGGGACGCAGGGAGGCAGGGAGGGAGGGACTGCTGAAGATGCACGGCGTTTCTTTTGGGATGAAGAACGGGTTCTAAAATCGACTGTGGTGATGGCTGCGTAAATCAGTGAATACACTAAAAACCTTACTGAACTGTATATTATTTATTTATTTATTGAAACAGAGTCTCGCTTTCTCGCCCAGGCTGGAGTGCAATCGCACCATCTCGGCTCACTGCAACCTTCGCCTCCCGGGTTCAAGGGATTCTCCTGCCTCTGCCTCCCGAGTAGCTGGGACTACAAGCGCTGAACTGTGTACTTTAAAAGGGCAAATTGTACACTATGGGAATCATATAATAATAAAACTGTTCTCAACAAAAAGCAACTCAGTTCATCACCTCCTTGCCCAAACTGCTGCCACTGCACGTGCTGGCTGCCCCTCAATCCAAAATCCAAGTTCCTCCCCAGGCACCACAGGGTTCCATCTGGCTCCGGCACCTCTGCAAACCCCCTCCCTTCCAGCTGGCCCGGATCTCGCTGTGCAGTGTACTGCTCCTGACGCACCGACAGGCTCAGTCCTGGCCAGGCCCAGTCTTTCACCCTGAAGGACCGGCCCCACTCCTCCACTTGCCCCGGCCAGGCCTGGTTCTCTCTCTCTGAGGGGCCAGCCCCACTCCTCCACCTGCCCTGGCCAGGCCTGGTCTCTCTGTCTGAGGGGCCGGGCTCATTCCTCCACCTGCCCCGGCCAGGCCTGGTCTTTCTCTCTGAGGGGCCGGGCTCACTCCTCCACCTGCCTGGCTCAGTCTCACCTTTCAAGGGTCTGCTCAAATGTCAGCTTCTCCCTGAGGCCCACACCCCACCTTTCCCATGGCAGGGCTGACTTCCTGGCTGGTCAGCACCTTCTGTCACTATGTCACAAGCGTGGTGATATCACTTCTATTGCTATTTCCTTCCTGGGACTCTGCATCTGCTCCTGGGCACAATGCTCCCTGAGGGCAGGTGCCAGGGGTGTCCAGCACCTGCTGCCCTGGTGCCCATGGCTGCTTCCGGAACCAACACTGCTACCCGGCCCCGCCGCAGAGCCCTCTCCTGCTCGCCTTCCCACTCTGCTCTCAGCTCGAGAAGCCCAAGCGCCACCCCTCCACTCCCCCACCAGCTCTTTCACTGCCCTTTTCTGTGGCCACTTCCCTCCCTCACTCCTGGCCTGAAAGCCTCATTCTTGTTCCCTCCTGCACCTCCGCCTGGATCTGCAGGCTAGGTGGGGTGACATCTACCCGGCATCTTGCATGGGGCCCTCATTTCCTCAGCCCCGGGACATCTCTGTGACACCACGGAGATCCCAGGCCTGCCCTCCCTGAGGGTGGTGGGGAAAGCTCTACACACCCTTTCCTGTTCATTCTACAGTGACTGGTCTGCAGAGACCTTCCCTCTCGTCTGAGCCGGTTTTGGCAGGTCACATTCTCCTAGAGCACAGCCTGCACGACGTCCCTCCAGCGGGGTTCAGGACGCAGAGGGAAGCCGTTGTCCCTGGCCCCTCTCCCTCTCCTCTAGAGGCCGGCCGCGGCGCGTTGATTTCGCTGCTCTTTTTTTTTTTTTTTGAGATGGAGTCTCGCTGTGTCGCCCAGGCTGGAGTGTGGTGGCGCGATCTCGGCTCACTGCAAGCTCCGCCTCCCGGGTTCACGCCATTCTCCTGCCTCAGCCTCCCAAGTAGCTGGGACTACAGGCGCCCGCCACCACGCCCGGCTAATTTTTTGTATTTTCAGTAGAGACGGGG
The DNA here is from genome assembly GCF_028858775.2 of Pan troglodytes. Lineage (NCBI taxonomy): Eukaryota > Metazoa > Chordata > Mammalia > Primates > Hominidae > Pan > Pan troglodytes. Next base: position 59,061,339 of record NC_072418.2, read on the forward strand.
TTTCACCATGTTAGCCAGGATGGTCGCTGCTCTATTCTTTTCCAGCCACTTCACACCTGGACTCGCGCAGCAGCCTCCCAGTGGTTTCCCGCAGGCCTCCCACCCGCACCACCCACACCCTCCCCGTCAGAGCCGTCTTCCTCGGGGGCACCAGCACAGCCACAGCAGAGACAGCTCACGGCCCCAGCCACCACACTCAACTACTTTCCGAGAGGGCAAGAGAGAGGGACTTCATCTACTGTCAGGGTGCAGTGTGTTGTGGGGACAGCGGGGCACAGCCGGCAGGACTTGGTGCCTGCAGATCTTCAGATCCTTATGCGAAGCCTTCCGGGTCTTAGGGCAGCCGAGTAACTGAGAATTGTTTAAAAGACAAAACAGTCTTCAGGCCAAAAGCCCCACACACCTACAAAGTACACTATGGACTCTGGGTGATCATCAGGTGTCCGTGTAGGTTCATACATTGTCACAAAACGCGCTGCCCTGGAGTGGGAGTTGACAGTGGGGGGGCTGTGTCGGGCGAGGGTGCAGGCGGATATGGGAAATCTGTGCATCTTCCTCTCAATTTTGTTGCGAACCTAAAACTGCCCTAAAAAAAAAATAAAGCCCCTGGCCGGGCGCGGTGGCTCACACCTGTAATCCCAGCACTCTGGGAGGCCGAGGTGGGCGGATCACGAGGTCAGGAGATCGAGACCATCCTGGCTAACACGGTGAAACCCCATCTCTACTAAAAAAAACAAAAAATTAGCCAGGCGTGGTTGCGGGCGCCTGTAGTCCCAGCTACTGGGGAGGCTGAGGCAGGAGAATGGCGTAAACCCAGGAGGTGGAGCTTGCAGTGAGCCAAGATCATGCCACTGCACTCCAGCCTGGGCGACAGAGCGAGATTCTGTCTCAAAATAAATAAATAAATAAATAAAGCCCCTGGTCACCACTCAGGTGGCTGAGGAGGCAGGATCAATTAAGCCCAGGAGTTTGAGACCAGCCTGGGCAACACAGCAAGATCCTATCTCTTAAAATATATATATATATGAAATAAAACACTAAAAATAAAGCCTTTATATTAAAAAAAAAAAGACATACACACACACAAAACCACACCTACGGACCACCTTATATTCTGTGACCCCTCTGCTGGGCCAACAGGGCACGCTGGCCATTTTCCAGATGGTGTGGATTCTCCCCCCGGGCCTTTGCACAGTCCCTTCCTCCCACCTCACCTGCCCTCTCAGTATACATCTGCTTAGCCCATCTGCCACGGCTCAGCATCAACAGCACCTCCCCGAGGAAGCTTTCCCAGACTGCTCCCTTCCCTCAGCTCTATCCTCTCTTATCCAGCGACAAAAGATCACACTCATCAAGCACGGATTAAATCCCAGGTCCTGGGTGCAGGGTGCCCTAAGCACATAAGCTCTGATCCTGGGCCCCACAATCAGTGGGAGACAGTGCGAGGCCATGAGGCCAGCGCAGGGACAAGAGGACAGCCGCTCTGGGCAGGGCAGGGTGGGATCTGGCCTCCCAGGAACCAGCCACATGACCTGGGCAAGGCGCTTGGGCCACCCGTCACTCCTGATTAAATGAGACGATGTGTGTCAAGTGCTCACCCAAAAGCCGTGGAGACGCCCAGTAAACACGGCCTATCACTGTGGTCCCTGTTGTATAGACAAGGAAACTGAGGCTTCCACAAGCAGAGTGGCTAGTACAGTATCACAGAGCCACAGCGAGGCTTCCACAAGCGGAGTGGCTAGTACAATCTCACAGAGCCACAGCAAGGCTTCCACAAGCGGAGTGGCTAGTACAATATCACAGAGCCACAGCGAGGCTTCCACTAGTGGAGTGGCTGGAGCAATGTCACAGAGCCACAACGTAGGAGGCTGGAGCCACACCTGAGTCAGCCGGCTGCCAAAGACAGCTTGCTTCCTTCTAACTCTTGGACAACGGCATTTGTCCCCTTTAACGTCCACCATAGAGGATGGTCCTGTGTCCCACAGGGGGATCCGTGTCTTACTCACCTCTGCGACACCTACTATAGGTCCCCATCAGCCCCACAGTGCATCCAGCAGACTGTGCACTTGAGGGCGGGGCTATTTCCAGCAAAGACCCTGCACACAGCAGCCTCAGGAATCCATGGCTCTGACTGGCTGGACCCTGGGCTGAGGCAAGGACCACTTCTGATGCATCTCTGGGTCCCAGCATTAGCCACTGCAAGGCCTCGAAACAGGGGGGCCAGATGGGACCCCCATTTAGCACAAGAGAGACGTCCACACTCTGTGAGCCCAAAGGGAGAAGGTTCAGGCCACGGCAGAGACGGAACCAGGAAAACTTCACGAAGGACAGCCTCAAGTTGCCAGGTCCCTTGCAGGAACAGACAGGCCCGGGGCCGCCCCACCTGGGCTCAGAGCTTGGGCTGGTTTCTCTGCAGCTGTAAGGTGACAGCTCTGGGCTCCTGGGACGGGGCCACTGACACTGGTGGTGTTGCTGCTCGAACTCCACACCTGCCTTGCTCTCCCTGATGCTGGGTGAGTGAGGCCTCCTTGGGGGTTGCATGGATCTCAGCACTCAACTTCCGAGCCACTTGTGCTTCTCCCACTATGCTGGGGTTCCCCTGAACCAGCCAGCAGCCCTGCGTGTAGGAGTCCTCATGGACAGTACACCCCACTAGGCAGGGAGTCCAGCGTCTCCAAGCCAATGACTAACACCTAGAGGACTTCGGAACAGCCTTTGTCCCCCTAGACCCCAACCTGGGGGCAGAAGGGGGCGGTCATGATGGTCAAGGGTCTGGGCTCTGGAATCGCAGTAGACACAGGTTCTGAAGCTGCTGGGGGCCTTGGGCTAACAAGTGCCATCCAGAGCCTCCATCCCATACCCCTAAAATGGAGGTGACCACCTCCATCCCAGAGCCTTGAGAATTTAGGACAGTGAGGACCAGGCACTGGGCCAGGTTCCTGCAAAGTGTGCACCAGCAAGTGTTGTCAAATCTGCAGTTTCTCACACCACAGAGGCCCCGGCACCTGGCACAGTCCTCACTAGGCTGGAGGCCTCAGGATGCACCAGAGGACACATGAACGAGGTTTGGAAAGGCCTGTGAAACATGTCTGAGGATGGGTGTCCTGAGAGCTGTGTATGCCTAGTAACAAAAGACCTCCCAGGGCAGCCAGGCAGTTGCTGGTGGCCTGGAGCTGTGACCCCTGCCATGCCCTGCCCAGAGCCCATTGTCATCCTCCCTTAAGTACCAGGTTCCTGGTAGCCAATCCTTCCTCTCTATCTTTCAAGACACAATACCTCCCCTGCACCACACACCCCTCCCTCAAGGTCAGAGCTCCCGGGAGCACTCTGGCAAATCTCCCCACCCCTCTGCCCAGTGTGAATGGGTCTCAGCTGCTCTGGGACAGGGACTGTATGATTCCTGCCAGGCTGCCCAGCACGGAGCACCACTCTACCTTGTGCTTGCACAGAAGGGGCCTTGAGATCCCTCTCTTCACCCAGGCTGGGCCAGGCACCTCATCTGGGCCCTCACAGGACAGTGCTGTGCCAAGACCATGTGTGACCTCATGCCCAGCACAGGGCCTGGCCTGTGCAGCCGCCTGGATGGATTACATTTACTCAGAGAATTGTGAACTTGCTCTCGTTTTTAGACAACTGAAGGAAAATTGAACCTGGGAAAAGGGAAGTGACATGTCCAAGGTCACAGAAGTGGAAGAGACAGTGCCAAGGCCAAGGCCCAGGAAAGGGCCTGGCTCCAGAGCCCTTTCCATTTACTTTACACCCATCTGTTGAGGTCTGCTCTGGCTCTAAAATGAAAGCATTAAGAGCCTTCCCGCTGAGGTCAATACTATTATTACCACTCCCACTCTGTCCTGGTGGAAAGTAAGGCACTGAAGTTACTCGTCTAAGGCCACGAAGGTGAGTGGTGGGGCTGGGACTTGAACCCAGGCCTGCCCAGTCCCAGAGCTCTTGGGAAATACAACCCAGTGCCTGCACGCACTCTGGCAGTGCACCAGGGAGGGGCCAGGCCGGGTGCCCGGATGGATGGATAAGACGTGAGATAAGCAAGCAGGAATCTGATCTGGATGTTCTCTGAGGCCGTGCGTGGCCGGAGGACCACAGGGACTGCGCAGAGGCAGGCAGGTGAATGTCAGCAGCGTTTAGCCAAAGAGGCTTACAGTCTTCAGAGGAGCTAAGCCAGGATCAACGCAACTGTGCTTCCCGGCGCTGGGGTCAATCGGATCCCCAGATGGATTCTAAGCACTGCCCAACATGGGACCTGGGACCAGGAAACCGCAAAAAGCAGACCAAGTCATTCCTTCCCTAAAGCCCTGACCATCCCCCGGACTGGGCTGGGTCAAAATGCCTCCCTGGCTCCCACAGCCCCCAGACCTCTCGATCAGGGGTCTGGTCACCTTGGATGGCGACTCTGTCGCCGGGGTCTCAGTCTCTGCCTTCCACCCAGACTCCAAGCCCTTGTTCATCTCCCTGCTCCCTGTCTCTAGCGCCCGGCACAGGGCCTGGCACTGGAAAAACTTCTGCCTCCACTCACTCCTGCCTTCTGTGTCTGTGGGTCACTTTTCTGTGTGACTCTGCAGGTCCTAGAGCACTCATCCACATGAACTGGGGTCACCTCCCTGGACTGGGGGTCGGGGTGGGGTGTCAGGAGGGCGGGGCTCCACTCTGATCCACTCGGCACAGGGGAGGGAGGCCTCAGGAGTCGCCACCCGATCCAGTCCCCGCCTTCGCCCTGCCCCGTGGGCCACGCGGTGGCTGACCTTGGCCCAGTCACTTCCCCCCCTGGGGACGCGCTTCCTCCCCGCCTGCCGAGCAAGGACGAATGAATGGGCCTCCTGCCGGCCAGAATCCCCGTAATTACCCGCCTGATCAAAGGCCACGCGCAGCCCGCCCGGGGCAGCAACGGGACCCGGGCTGACTCGAAAAGGGGAAGGAAGGGCTGGGGGGGCCGAGGGCTGAGACCGTGCCCTCGGGGCCGCGGTATCCGGCCAGGCCAGCCCAGCCCGCGCGGCCCCTTCCCCCACCTGGGCCTCAACTTCCCCCCGAAGTCGCCACCACTTCCGGCCACGACCGGCGGAGTTGGAACTTCGGGGGGACGGACAGCGGCCCCACCCCCGACGGCCCGCAGCAGAGGTACCCCCACCGAGGCCCCCGCTCCTGCCCCCGCCACGCGCACGCGCGCGCCCCGGACCCGCGCACGCGCACCCCCCTCCAGCCCCGCTCGCCGCCCGCGGGCCGCCCGGGCACGCGTCCCCTCCCACAGCTCTTCGGCGCGCACGCGCACTCCCCCCGCCCGCGTCACCCCGGCCGCGCGCCCACTCACGCCCCCCCAGCAGCGCGCACGCGCGCCCGCCGCCCAGTCGCGCTCGCCCTCCAGTCTCCCCACCCACCCCCAGCCCAAGCCGAGCTTCCCGAAGCGCGCGCCCACCTGGCCCCCAGCGCACGGCCCCCGCCCCCGCCCCTCACCTCCTTGGTCCCGGGGCCGCCGCGCCGCACTCCTCCTCCTCTCTCCTGCCTCGCGGATGGTGGCAGCGGCGGCAGCGGCGACTCAGACCCTGGGGTCAGGGGGACGGGCGCCCAGGCCGGAAGTGACCTTCCCGGCCGCTTCCGCCCGCGCCGCTCCCCCCGTCTCCCTACTCCCTGCCCCCCGGGCCGCCACCCTGTCCTCGCCGCTCTAGGAAGGCGAGTCCGCTATCCCGGCCGCCGCCCCCAGCTCTATGGTGCCCGGCGGGCGCCTGAGGGAGCCACTTCCGGAAGTGTCTAGGACGCAGGTCCTCCGTCCATGCTCTATGGCGCCCCGCGCCGAGGGGCTTCGGCCCCGCCCCCTTCCCGGACAGGAGGTGCGGGCTGGGCCCGTTAGGCGGAGACTTCCGGGTGTCTAGGGCGGTGCCCCCCCCACAACCCGGGCTCCTCGCGCCTGCGCGGCCGGGTCCCCGGGCCCGCCGTGAGGAGGAGAGTGAAGTGGTGGAGAGGGACGCTCGTGCCACCCCGGGTCCTCCTACCGTCTCTATCATGGTAACCCCTTCTCTGCCGCGGCACCTCCCAGTGGCCCGAGTCCAGGTGCCTTAGTTACTGGACAGAGACCCCGGGTTCCTTAGTTACTGGACAGACAGTGCTGCGCTTCAGGTGCCATGGCCTCAGTTTCCTCCTTTCTGAAGTGATGAAAATACATTGTGCGCCTCCAAGTGCTTCACACGCACTAGGTCCTAGTCCTAACTAGGGCCTCATGGTAGGTCCTATCCCTATGTTGCAGGTGAGGGGTCAAATCACCTACCAAAAGTCACACACCCGGAATGCCAGAGCCTCGGCCCGAACCCATGGAGTTTGGCTCTAAATTCGTGTATTTAACCCTTGACTGTACACACTGCCTCCTGTCATAGCCCTGAGAATCCGCTACTTCCCCCGCGTTAGGTAGGCACCTAGTAAGGACGCACTGGGTGTTAGCTGTTACTGTTGGTATTCTTGCAAAAAACACATATTTTAAAATAATTGTCCAAACCATAGTGTCCTTGTAGGCTGGTCCTTCTGGTCCCTCCTCTGTTCTGTACTTGGCTGTCTCTCACCTAAGTGGCAGATGACTTACCGCTTATAATTGTTATCATCCTCACTGGTAGTCAGAAAAGATAAGCTATAATTCACTGGTGGAATAACACCCTTCTCAGCCTCAATTTCTCATCTGTGGAATGGGAAAAAATAAGATAACCTGCAAGGTAATATGTGTAAGAGCTGCTTAGTTCAATACCAGGCTCATAGTAGGTTCACAAAAATGATGGTGGTTATTATTACTTATTAGCAGTGTTACATATAAGTCTATTGTTGTGGCCACTGTATACCCTCAAAGCTCAGTCAGCATCAATCATAAGATGTGCATTATTGATTTAATAACATCTTTCCATGGGTTGGGGGAACAGTGCTGTGTTAAGTGTGTGTGTCAATAGGAGGATATCTGTGTCCCTCCTTCAGAAATATCACAAAGGTAAATTTTTAAATATATCTTAGAACAGAAGGAAGTGTGGCCGGGTGCAGTGGCTGACGCCTGTAAATCTCAACACTTTGGGAGGCAGAGGCAGACGTCAGGAGGTCAGGAATTTGAGACTACCCTGGCCAACATAGTGAAACCCCATCTCTATTAAAAATACAAAAATTAGCTGGGCGTGGTGGCGGACACCTGTAATCCCAGCTACTCGGGAGGCTGAGGCAGGAGAATGGCTTGAACCTGGGAGGCAGAGGTTGCAGTGAGCTGAGATCGCACCACTGCACTCTTGCCTGGGCGATGGAATGGGACTCCGTCTCAAAAAAAAAAAGGGAGTGAAGTGCTATCATAACAGCAATAGAAACAAATTATTAGGGTACAAACTCTACACGAGGAAACCTGTTTATAAGAAAAGTCATGTGCTTGTGCTCCTCTGAATCAGATCATTCAGTGGGTGTCCTGCAGTGACCTGGTTGTTGGGAGGGACAGCCTCCTCCCTCTTCAGCCCATTCCCCTTCTTCGCTGGTCAAATTGACAACGGCAAGATTGAGAACAGCTCATTGGCACACCAGATGGAAGCCAACACTGAGGATGGAGGAGAAACAAGACACAGGGAGCCAGCTAGACACTGGATGGCTTCGTGAAAGAGGCTCCGTGCCAGCTGAGATTTTACGTGAGAGAAATCACTTTCTAACTCACTAAAACCATTGGTAATTCTGAGTCTCTCTCTTAAGACAACCCAACCAATACCAGGATGTTTCCCAAACATGGGATGGGTTGCAGCCGACATGGCTTAATTGACAATTAACATCTGTTCTTCCCTTCCGCAGTACAAAATCACTCTTGGGATGCTGCTTCCCATCGATGGATTCTGTTTTCCACTCCTCTTGGCATCTAAGTGTGGCCTTGTGATTGGTTCTCACCAATGGGATGGGATGGAAGCAATACAGGCCTCTTCCGGGCCAATGCTCTTAAGAAACATGTATGTTGGCCAGGCACGGTGGTTCACGCCTATAATCCCAGCACTTCGGGAGGCCAAGACGGGAGGATCAACTGAGGCCAGGAGTTCGAGACCAGCCTGGCCAACATGGCGAAACCCCATCTCTACTAAAAGTACAAAAATTAGCCAGGCGTGCTGGGCGCTTGTAATCCCAGCTACTCCGGAGGCTGAGGCAGGAAAATTGCTTGAACCTAGGAGGCAAAGGTTGCAGTGAGCCGAGATCCCACCACTGCACTTCAGTATGGACAAAAGAGTGAGACTCCATCTCAAAAAAAAAAAAAAGAAACGTATGCCTGCTTCCTGCTCTTTCAAGGCCCTAAAGAAAGAGGGGAGCCCCAAGAAACCTGGGTCCCTGAATGATCACCTTGTGGAAATACATCCTGTCACCTAACATCTATCCTAGATTGCTACATGATCAAGAAATACACATCTAACTTGTACACCCAATGCTCATAGCAGCATTATTCACAATAGCCAAGAGGTGGAAGCAACCCAGTGTCCATTGACAGATGAGCGAATAAACAAAATGTGGCACATAAATGCAATGGAATAGACCAGACGCGGTGGCTCACATCTGTAATCCCAGCACTTTGGGAGGCCAAGGCGGGCAAATCACCTGAGGTCAAGAGTTTGAAACCAGCCTGGCCAACATAGTGAAACCCTGTCTCTACTAAAAATACAAAAATTAGCCAGGCGTGGTGGCGGGCGCCTGTAGTCCCAGCTACTTGGGAGGCTGAGGCAGGAGAATCACTTGAACCTGGAGGTGCAGGCTGCATTGAGCCAAGATCATGCCACTGCACTGCAGCCTGGTAAACAGAGCCAGACTCCGTCTCAAAAAATAAAAATAAAGAAATAAATACAATGGAATATTTTTTAGCCTTAAAAAGAGAGAAAATTCTGACACAGGCTACAACATGGATGAACCTTGAGGACATTATGCTAAGAGAAGGAAGCCAGTCACACAAGAACACATACTTTATGATTCCACTTATATGAGGGACCTAGAGAAGTCAAATTCATAGAGACAGGAAGTAGAATGGGGGTTGCCAGGGGCTGGGGGGAGGGGAATGGGGTGTTAGTGTTTATTGGAGACAGAGTTTCGGTTTTGCAAGATGAAAAGAGTTCTGGAAATGGATGGGGGTGATGGGTGCACAAGATGTCAATAGGTTTAACACTACTGAACTGCACAGTTACAAATAGTTAAGACGTAGCCAGGCGAGGTAGCTCATGCCTGTAATCCCTGCACTTTGGGAGGCCAAGGCCTCCTGGCTGAGGTCAGTAGGTCAAGACCAGTCTGGCCAACATGGTGAAACCCTGTTTCTACTAAAAATACAAAAATTAGCCGGGCATGGTGGTGTATGCCTGTAATCCCAGCTACTCGGGAGGCTGAGGCAGGAGAATCGCTTGAACTCGGAAGGTGGAGGTTGCAGTGAGCCGAGATCAGGCCACTGCACTCCAGCGTGGGCAACAAGAGTGAAACTCCATTCCTCCCAGACACACACAAAAATAGTTAAGACGTTTAATTTTATGTTATATATAGCTACAATTTGAAATGTTTTTAGAGGAAAAAGTACCCTTGTAACGTGATGTGCCATTACAATGTGTGCGTTTCTTTATTACAGCAGCTTCACCCTTCCCTAATACAGAGTTTTCAGATGCCAGGCAGTAAAAATGGTAAAGCTCCCTTTCAGGGGTGCATCAGCATCTAAATGGAATTTACAGCCTCGAGTCTGAATAAAATTGGGGTTAGGGGGCAATGGTGAGTACAGAGAGAATTGCAAATGGCTATAACAGTATCATTTCACCCAAGTTGGCCCATCAGTGGCTTTCTCTGGATCCTTCTCATTGGAGAGTCCCTCTCTGGCATAGATGCCGGGAATGTGAGAGGCTGGAAAGCTCAAGGCAGTCTTGCTTCCCACCGTGTGGAGGAAGCCAGTCTGCAGGAGGAGAAAATGAAGCCTCACAGAGAGGTGAGAGTTGGAGGGAGACAATGTCCCAGCTGAGTTGAGTGCCTAGGCCATAGGTTCAGGTGCTTCTACTCTGCCTAACCTTCCTGAGGGCTGGACGTTCCACTCTTCCTTCCCTTGAGTGAGTGAGTCTAGACTTCTTCCAGGAAAGCCCTGTTTTGGGTTCCTGCCACTTGTAACCAAAAGAGCCCCAAGTCTCCCCCCAGCACTCTGGGCATTGCAAGCCTCCATCTACGTTGAATGAGTGGTGGACGACCGGAATAGCCACACATCTCTGTAGTGATATGGAAGGTCAGAGGTCCCCAGTGCAGAGGCACCGGCGCAGCTCCTGCTGGGGAGCCCTTTATAACCTCCTCACGGTTTCCTCCTGAGGGTGTGGCCCTAGGCCGAGTGACAGGAACAGCTGCAGCTGGCAGATTGGAGAGGGAGAGTTTGCAGCTGTTGAAGTACAATTGCTTCGAAGTCCTTGATACACAGAGAAACGCACACAATCACACTTTTCAAATGATCCTCCTTACCGTGATAATTAATAAACACTTCTTGAGTTTTCATCATGTACCGGACACACTCCTGGGTGCTTTGCTTAGGTGAACGTGCTCAATCTTCATCTCTACTCCCAGACACAGTTGGGCCCCGGCAGGCAGCATTGACAGCACCCACAGACCCATGAGAAATGTAGAATCCCAGGTCCTACTCCAAACCTACAGAGTCAGAATCTGCATTTTAACCCAATCCTCAAGGGATTCTTAGCCATGGGAAAGTCTGAGAAGTATTGATGCCAGGCAGACTCCAGGATGCCCAGTTAAATGTGAACTCCAGATCAAAGATGAGTAATTTTTTAGTGTAAAAATGTCCCAATACCATCTGGGCACGGTGGCTCATTCCCATAATCCCAGCACTTTGGGAGTCCGAGGTGGGCAGATCACCTGAGGTCAGGAGTTCGAGACTAGCCTGGCCAACACAGTGAAACCCTGTCTCTCCTAAAAATACAAAAATTAGCTACGTGTGATGGCCCAGGCCTGTAATCACAGCTACTCGGGAGGCTGAGGCAGGAGAATTGCTTGAACCCAGGAGGAAGAGGTTGCAATGAGCCGAGATCTGCACTCCAGCCTGGGATACAGAGCAAGTCTCTGTCTCAAAAAAATAATTAAAAAAAAAAAAGTCCCAGTACTTATTCAATCTATATATATAGGATGTATATATACATCTGTTGTTTATTTGAAACAAATGCAACTGAACATTGCATTTTAAATGCATCCTGTATTTTAATTTGCTAAATATGGCAAACCTATGTGGAGAACCCTATGGCCGCCTCCTATAACGTTCTTCACCCATCTTCCTAGATTTGCACACCTCCTCCGTGTGCCAGCTGCTGCAGCTGGGGCGCAGAGGGAGGGGCGTTGAGGAAGCAGAGCGACCCTGCCTCAGACCAACCATTCCGGCTTGTGCCCCATGCACACCAATGGGACAGAGACGTGCTGAGTGGGGCTCTGGGGAATTCTGGATGGCAGGATGTGGGACGTGATGATTGCAGCGGTGGCACATTTCAGGTTGCATGAGACAAATGCAGCTCAAACGGATTGGAGGTTTAAAAAGGAGAAAGAAAACTTTATTGGCTTGGGTAACTGAAAACAAACAGCAGCAACAAACACCAGAAGCTGAAGCTGGACACCTTGGGGCGTGGTTGGTTGGATCCGCGAGCACAGGGCCCCAGGCCTGGCCCGCTGTCTGGGCTTGGCGGACCTCTTTGGTTTCCATCCCTCCACTGTGGGGAATAAAAGCCACTGCAGGGCCAAGGCCGCCCTCACTGCCTCACCCTTCTATTATTTCCCTGAATCTGATTGGCTCACCTGAACCAATCACAGGGGCCGGGCAGGGGCGGGAGTTCTGATTGGCCAGTCCAGAGTCACATGTCCACTCCTGGAGCAGGGCAGAACCAGCTCTCATAAACCACGTGGAAGGAGAGGACGGAAGGGGTGCTCTATTCTCCCTTCAGGACAGCCTGGGTACAGTGACTGCAGACAAGGGTGGGTGCCCAGAGCCAAAATAAGAGGTCTGGAGGAAGGGTCCAGGTAGCCACAGGCATTCCCTCATGCTGTGTTCACCACTGTCCAGAGAATAAGATAACCCAAATTTCTCCAGCTTCAATTACCATATGGCATTTAACCCTCACATCAATCTCATAGGGTAGGAGCTGGAAATGGAAGATAGACACATATGTAAATGTGTGTACATGCTTCCAAGAGGATATACGAATGCATAAATATGCATTACTTCTCTAAGAATGAAATGTTGGCTGGGCGTGGTGGCTCACATCTGTAATCCCAGCACTTTGGGAGGCCAAGGCAGGAGGATCACTTGAGGCCATGAGTTGGAGACCAGCCTAGGCAACATAGCAAGACTCCATCTCTACAAAAAAAAATTAGGTGTGGTGGCGCAAGCCTGAGGTACCAGCTATTCAGGAGGCTGAGACAGGAGGATTGCTTGAGCCCAGGAGGTTGAGGCTGCAGTGAGTCATGGTGGTGCCACTGCACTCCAGCCTTGGTGACAGAGCAAGACCCTGTTTCAAAAATAATAACGATAATAATCATCAAATGTTTATCTCACTGAAATGCATTTCCAAATACATTTACTAAAGAATAAATCCTCAATTTAAATGGAATTGGCCATCCATTGTACTTTGTCCTGTAAAACTTTTTTTTTTTTTTTGAGACCGAGTTTTACTCTTTCCCCCAGGTTGGAGGGCAGTGGTGTGATCTCCGCTCACCGCAACATCCCCCTCCCAGTTTCAAGTGATTCTCCCGCCTCAGCCCCCCAAGTAGCTGGGATTACAGGCGTCCGCCACCACACCCAGCTAATTTTTGTATTTTTAGTAGAGACGGGGTTTCAACATGTTGGCCAGGCTGGCCTCGAACTCCTGACCTCATGATCCACCTGCCTCAGCCTCCCAAAGTGCTGGGATTACAGGTGTGAGCCACTGCACTCAGCCTGTCGTCTAAAACTCGTGATGCCAAGGCGAAAAACATTGACCAAACCAAACACCCAAAGACGTCCTTAACTATAAAGCTTATTTTCATTTAATGAGAAAAATATATTATGACCCTTTAGGCTTCAGTTCATTTCAAGCGAATCCTTCTGTGGTAAAGACAAAATGAGATGAAAAATTAACGAGCGCTCTTAAATAAATCGTAAAACCTGTTAAACTTTCTCTCCAGGTGGTGGATTGTTCCCAGTGCTATAAAAGTTCAGTATAAATTCCAAGCGGTTTTGAGGAACACTTCCACCTGGTTTCTTCTTGTTGCTACAGGAGTTTATTTATCCGGGGCAGTTTTTCCTGACATTATTGCACACAGTAAAATGTCTGAGGCTGCTGGTTATTTTATTTTATTTTTCGAGATGGCGTCTCGCTCTGTCACCCAGGCTGGAGTGCAGTGGCGCGATCTCGGCTCACTGCAAGCTCTGCCTCCTGGGTTCACACCATTCTCCTGCCTCAGCCTCCCGAGTAGCTGGGACTGCAGGCGCCCACCACCACGCCCGGCTAATTTTTTGTATTTTTAGTAGAGATGGGGTTTCACCGTGTTAGCCAGGATGGTCTCGATCTCCTGACCTCGTGATCCGCCCGCCTCGGCCTCCCAAAGTGCTGGGATTACAGGCGTGAGCCACTGTGCCTGGCCGAGGTTGCTGGTTAGAGCTCACAGACTCCTGCCTATCCAAAGGGGCTGCTTGGAGAAGTGGCACCAGTCTTTGTGAAGGTCAGACAGCCTGGGCCATAATTCTCAGCCCCGTCTCCTGAAGGCTGCACAGTGTGGTGAGGAGAGAGAGAGAGAGGCTTTGGACCCCTCCGATCCTCTGTGGAATGGCCAGAAATAGCACAGGAGGTCCTCAGTGTCCCAGAGTAACTGGCACTGGGAAAAGACCACTTAATACAGCAGCCCGTATTTTATATTTATGCAAGACAGTTATTTCCATGTTTGTTTGGGATTCTCGACAAATGAAACAACAACAAAAAAACACATCATTTTAAGAAAATACAGGCTGAGCCGGGTGCAGTGGCTCATGCCTGTAATCCCAGCACTTTGGGAAGCCAAGGTGGGTGGATCACGAGGTCAGGAGTTCAAGACTAGCCTGGCCAAGATGGTGAAACTCCATCTCTACTAAAAATACAAAAAAATTAGCCGGGTGTGGTGGCGAGCACCTGTTATCCCAGCTACTCGGGAGGCTGGCGCAGAGAATTGCTTGAACCCAGGAGGTGGAGGTTGCAGTGAGCTGAGACTGCGCCACTGCACTCCAGCCTGGGCGACAGAGCGAGACTCCATCTCAAAAAATAAAATAAAATAAAATACAGTGCATCATCCTCATTATTTGTGGATTCCATATTTGTGAATCTGCCAACTCACTCACATTTATTTGTAACCTCACCATTAATACTTGCAGTGCTTTCATGGTTTTGCTGGTCATTCACAGACATGCTTAGAGCAGCACACCACAGAAAAAAAAAACCAGTGGCCTAATGTGCAAGTTCCCCGCTGAGACTGAACAAGGCAGCCCCTGCCTTCCCCTTTCAGCTCTCACCCTGTAAACAAGCATCCTTCTCAGTCTATTTAGTGCCACATTTTCCACATTTTTATGCTTTCTCTTGATGATTTTGCTGTTTAAATGGCTCCCAAGTGTAGTGTTGAAGTGCTAGCTAGTGTTCCTAAGCATGAGAAGACTGTGATATGCAGCGACCTGGATGGGACTGGAGACTATTATTCTAAGTGAAGTCACTCAGGAATGGAAGGCTAAACATCGTATGTTCTCTCTCATAAGTGGGAGCTAAGCTATGAGGATGCAAAGGCATAAGAATGACACAGTGGGCTGGGCACAGTGGCTCACGCCTGTAATCCCAGCACTTTGGGAGGCCAAGGCAGGTGGATCACAAGGTCAGGAGTTCAAGACCAGCCTGGCCAAGATGGTGAAACCCCGTCTCTACTAAAAATACAAAAAAGTAGCCGGGCATGGGAGGGGGGGAGACTGTAGTCCCCGATACTCAGGAGGCTGAGGCAGAGAATTGCCTTAACCTTGGAGGCGGAGGTTGCAGTGACCCAAGATCGTCGTGCCACTGCACTCAGCCTGGGCGACACAGAAAGACTCCATCTCAAAAAAAAAAAAAAAGAATGACACAATGGCCGGGCACAGTGGCTCACACCTGTAATCCCAGCACTTTGGGAGGCCGAGGCAGGTGAATCACCTGAAGTCGAGTTCGAGACCAGCCTGGCCAACATGGCAAAACCCCCACTTCTACTAAAAATACAAAAATTAGCCAGGCATGGTGGTGCGTGCCTGTAATCCCAGCTACTCGGGAGGCTGAGGCAGGAGAATCACTTGAACCCAGGAGGCTGAGTTAGCAGTGAGCCAAGATTACGCCACTGAACTCCAGCCTGGGCAACAGAGCGAGACTCCATCTCAAAAAACAAAACAAAACAAAAAACAAAATGAAACCAGAAAAAATACAGAAAACAATGTATCAACAAAGATATGTTTAAATAAAAACATACGTAAAATAAGGCTTGTGTTGACGAACATGTGGCCAGAGGCTCACAGGAAGCCAACGCAGTGTTTCCCTAGGAGCGTTGATTCAGTGTTCCCTGAAGAGATGTTCATGGTGGCTTGACAGAATTACCAGGAATGCTGAGAATCGACTCCTGGTTGATTTTGTTGTATATTTAACAAAATGTAAGCAACAACTGCAGTGATGAATGTATGCCCCGATTCTTAGAAAAATCTAAACATGAATGAGGTGTGGATTTGTAGAATTTCCCCGATGTGACTTCCACAGCACAGTTATAAAGAGGGGGCATTTGCACTTTGTGGGTCTCACCAGTGGATGTTTTTACTGCTGTGATAACTTCATTCCTGGCAGCAATCAGATGATGACTTTTTGTTTTTTGTTTTTCTTTTTTTTTTGTTTGAGATGGAGTCCCGCTCTGTCACCCAGGCTGGAATGCAGTGGTGCGATCTTGGCTCACTGCAACCTCCGCCTCCAGTGTTCAAGCAATTCTCCTGCCTCAGCCTCCTGAGTAGCTGGGATTATACATGTGCACCACCACACCTGGCTAATTTTTGTATTTTTAGTGGAGACGGGGTTTCACCATGTTGGCCAGGCTGGCCTCGAACTCCTGACCTCAGGTGATCTGCCTGCCTTGGCCTCCCAAAGTGCTGGGATTACAGGCGTGGGCCATCACGCCTGGCCGGAAGATGACTCTTTGGGTAATGTACCCTATATTGTCTGACCCTGTTAGGGCAAACACCTCACAGGTGTGGCCAGTGCTGAATGAGATGCATGAAGCCGCTAAACCCAGTGCTCAGACACATAAGAAGTGCTCACAACCGTGAGTAGTTATTACCATTATGGCGATTGTCTAAAGTGGAACGGAGAAGTGTCTCAGTCTGGGGTCGAGAGAGGAAACAGGTAAATAGACCCCACCCCAGGTATTTTATCTACCAAAGGGTTTAATATAGGGAATTAAATGTTCACAAAATTGTTGAATGGGCTGAGCCTCCTGCGATAACTCAGAGAACCACATGGAACTGTCCCAGCAAGGAGCCACCGCCTTTGAGGACTCATCTGTAGCTCTGAGTTCCAGAACATATCCCTAGAGCTGTGATCCAGGGGCCAAAAGCTGCCACCTGAGGTCCGGGAAGTCAGAGAATGGCCCTGACTGCCTGCCGTGGAGACACCTCATATTCCACTGTTATACTTGCCAGGAGGAACAGTGCAAGGGGCAAGAGAAAGGGGGGAATGAAAATGGGCCCTGCTGGCAGCCAAGTCATGATGTTCCAAGCAAGCAAGAATAGGGTTCTGGGCTGGGCGTGGTGGCTCACGCCTGTAATCCCAGCACTTTGGGAGGCCGAGGCAGGTGGATCACAAGGTCAGGGGTTCGAGACCAGCCTGGCCAACATGGTGAAACCCCGTCTCTAATAAAATACAAAAATTAGCCAGGCGTGGTGGCGGGCGCCTGTAATCCCAGCTACTCAGGAGGCTGAGGCAGGAGAATCGCTTGAACCCGGGAGGTGGAGGTTGCAGTGAGCCAAGATGGGGCCATTGCACTCCAGCCTGGGTGACAGAGCGAGACTCGTTCTCAAAAAAAAAAAATTGTGTTCTGTACAAAGAGTCACACCACAACAGCAAAAAATTCAACACCTTCCTTCCTCTGACAACATCACATTCTTTACTGCTACTTCCTTACCATTGAAAATGCAACCCAGCGCTATCTTCCTGCCTTCAGGGCAAAAATTAAAGAGAAGAGCTGGGCATGGTGGCTCACGCCTGTAATCCCAGCCACTTGGGAGGCTGAAGCAGGAGGATCACTTGAGGCCAGGAGTTCAAGATCAGCTTGGGCAACATAACAAGACCCTATCTCTGTAATTAGAAAAAACATTGAAGCCGGGTGCAGTGGCTTACACCTGTAATCCCAGCACTTATGGGAGGCCAAGGCGGGTGGATCACAAGAGGCCAGGAGTTCGAGACTAGCTTGGCCAACGTTGCGAAACCCTGTCTCTACTAAACATACAAAAATTAGCTGGGCATGGTGGCCTGCGTCTATAATTCCAGCTACTCAGGAGGCTGAGGCATGAGAATCCCTTGTATCTGAGAGGCTGAGGTTGCAGTGAGCCAAGATCGCGCCACTGCACTCCAGCCTGGGCGACAGAGCGAGACTGTCTCAAAAAAAAAAAAAAAAAAAAAAAATATGGAGGAATCCAATCAGTGCATTGCCCCGCTTCTTAAGCCTTCATTAGAACTGCTCTCCACTTCCCCCACCCCCGGCAGAGCCCTCTAGCGCAAGCCCTAACGCTCTGAAAGGCCTCTTCTGACTCTTTGTACACTGATCCCCTGGAATGCGTCCTCCCTTGCTGTACCAAGATAAATAAACCTCACTGCCAGTGGTTCTTCTGGCCCTTGATCGGCTTTCCGCATCTTACTCGAGTGCACTTAATTAGCAAAGCCCAGTTCAGCCCAGAACTCTAGCTCTCCAGAGGTCTGGGAAATGCAGCTTCAATCTCCAACCGGAGAGATTTCTCTCCAGAGAGTAAAGGGCTGGAAGTGGGGGCGAGACGGAAGCCGCAGTATCAACCTCTGAGAAGCTGCGTTCGTTCCTGCCAGACATTGCGAGATACAGTTGGGAAGAATTTCCAAGGAATTCTTCTCTGCCTTGGCAGTGAGGGTAAGGTCAGCTTGACTCGCTCCTCCTGTAGGCCCTGCTCACTCTCTGAACATCTAAGGAAGAGGATATATCTGGCCGGTGGAAAACCTGCTGCCGGAGCTGGGTGGACACCTCAGAATGCCCTTCTTTTTTTTCTTTTTCTTTCTTTCTTTCTTTCTTTTTTTTTTTTTTTTTTGAGACAGAGTCTCACACTGTTGCCCAGGCTGGAGTGCAGTGGTGCGATCTTGGCTCACTGCAACCTCCACCTCTTAGGTTCAAGCAATTCTTCTGCCTCAGCCTCCCAAGTAGCTGGGATTACAGGCATGGGCCACCATGCCCGGCTTATTTTTGTATTTTTAGTAGAGATGTGGTTCCACCATGTTGGCCAGACTGGTCTCAAACTCCTGACCTCAGGTGATCCACCCACCTCGGCCTCCCAAAGTGTTGGGATTACAGGCGCACACCACCATGCCCGGCTAATTTTTGTATTTTTAGTAGAGATGTGGTTTCACCATGTTGGCTAGACTGGTCTCAAACTCCTGACCTCAGGTGATCCACCCACCTCAGCCTCCCAAAGTGCTGGGATCACAGGCATGAGCCACTGCACCTGGCTAGAATGCCCTTCTTGAGCCTCAGTTTCCTCATCTGTGAGAGAGACTCAGGACACCTGCTGCTGGCCTTAAAACCCGGGTCTCTTGCTGTGTCACCTGGGAAAGTACACCTCCTTCACTGAGCCTCGATTATCCCAACCGTAAAATGGGGTGATTCTCAGGCCGGGCGCGGTGGCTCACGCCTGTAATCCCAGCACTTCAGGAGGCCGAGACGGGTGGATCACAAGGTCAGGAGATCAAGACCATCCTGGCTAACATGGTGAAACCCCGTCTCTACTAAAAATACAAAAAAATTAGCTGGGCGTGGTGGCGGGCACCTGTAGTCCCAGCTACTCGGGAGGCTGAGGCAGGAGAATGGCGTGAACCCAGAAGGCGGAGCTTGCAGTGAGCCGAGATCGCGCCACTGCACTCCAGCCTGGGCGACAGAGCGAGACTCCATCTCAAAAAAAAAAAAAAAAAATGGGGTGATTCCTGATGAGCTCTGCTGCCTCGCCGGGGGGAGCAGGAGGGGGAAATCAGATAATGGGCAATGTGATCCATCATTAAGCAATTCGTTCATTAATTTCATTATCCTTTCTCAAACGTTTCCTGTTGCCTGGGGAGCCAAAGATGACTCAGGTTCAGATCCAGCCCCCTGGGAGCCCGCACTGCGACTGACATCCATACGCCATCCCCTTTTCTGCTGGTTCTTCCCCTTTCTGCTGGTTCTCCCCCTCACACGCTCACTCAGCTCACTCATGCGTCCATCATCCACTCACCCATAAACCCAACCCGAGCCTCCAGAGATGAACCAAACCCCATCCCTGCCCTGGGGGATCTTAGTGCTTCAAAGCACCATACAAAGAGAAAAACCTTAATTATTATTTGGGGTAATAATTATAGCAGAGCTACAAAGGAGCCGAGAAGCTAGAAGGTATGAGCTAAATTTGCTGTCAAAGGAATTCTCGCCCTCAGGCCTGGGAAGCAGGGTAAGAACCACTTGCCTTCACTCTTATTTACTCATTCACAGGCAGGCCCCAAGCCAGGAGCTGGGTACAGCAGGCAAGGAGGGTTGGTCTCTGTTGCTGAGTCGCTCAGCATGAGGTGGGCGGAGCAGTCACCCAAAAATAGTATATGAAATGGAGAAAGAGGGGGCTCTGCGGAAGCTCCAGTGAGCTTGGTCCAGACTTACAGGTGTGGGGGTGGTCTGGGAAGGCTTCCTGGAGGAGGGGACGTCTGATCACAGAGGATTATATGATGTTACCAGATGAAGAAGTGGAGGAAGGACATTTCCAGGAAGTCGTTCCTTCATTTCATTCCTCACCAGGATTTATGGCCCACTTACATACATTAGGCCCTGTCCTAAACGCTGGTGTGCCAACATTGCACAGATCGTCAAGGTGATATTTATGTAAACAGGACCTAGGACAAAATTAAAATGCAGAGCCCTGTGTTTAAAAAAAAAAAAAAGTATTAAGAATTTCAAGCTGGGTGTGGTAGCTGTAATCCCAGCTACTCAGGAGGCTGACGCAGGAGGATCTCGTGAGGCCAGGAGTTTGTGAGACCTTATTTCTTTAAAAAAAAAAAAGTCAGGCCGGGCACGGTGGCTCACGCCTGTAATCCCAGCACTTTGGGAGGCCGAGGTGGGTGGATCACGAGGTCAGGAGATCGAGACCATCCTGGCTAACACGGTGAAACCCCGTCTCTACTAAAAATACAAAAAATCAGCCAGGCATGGTGACGGGCGCCTGTAGTCCCAGCTACTGGGGAGGCTGAGGCAGGAGAATGGCATTAACCCAGGAGGTGGAGCTTGCTGTGAGCCGAGATCGCGCCACTGCACTCCAGCCTGGGTGACAGGGCGAGACTCCGTCTCAAAAAAAAGAAAAAAATATCAAGATAGCCACAGCTGGGTATTCAACCAAGTGCAGGGCAGCCTGCAACCACACAGGTTGCATCCCATGAAGCTGGCCCCGGATATGTGTGACTTGCTGTCACTTTTGGCTTCAACAACAGACAACTTGACTCAAAATGGCTTGAGGGGACTTACTACTTCATGCCAAGAGAAGCCTGGAGGTAGGGCAGGTCCAGCCACGGTTGGTTAAAATTCAGCTGCCAAACCATGCCATGAAGGATCCAGGTTCCTCCATCTCACCTCCCTTCCATCCTAAGTGAGGAGCTCCCACTACCAGCCCTCATGGTACCCAGGTGGCTGCCACAGCTTGAAGTGTCACCTGCAGACAGGGCAGGGCTCCAGGGCAACTATTTCTTCCTGCTAATCAGTTGCTTAAGAGTTGGGAAAACCTTTCCCAGCAGTGCCCCAGCAAATCTGCCTTCAGGTTTCATTAGCCAGAATAGTGTCACATATGTGAGCGTCAACCAATTGCTGGCAAGGAGAAGGGGCACAGCAAGATTGGTTTACACCAATAAGGACCTGCTCCTGGTCAGGCAGGGTGGCTCACACTGGTAATCCCAGCACTTCGGGAGGCTGAGGTGGGTGGGCCTCACTTGAGATCAGAAGATCGACCAGCCTGGCCAACATGGTGAAACCCCGTCTCTACTAAAAATACAAAAAATATTAGCCGGGCATGGTGGTGTGTGCCTGTAATCCCAGCCACTTGGGAGGCTGAGGCAGGAGAATCGCTTCAACCCAGGAGACAGAGGTTGCAGTGAGCCAACATCGCACCACTGCACTCCAGCCTGGGTGACAGAGCGAGATTCCGTCTCAAAAAAAAAGCTAAAAAAAAAAGGACCCGCTCCTTATTGGGCCCTTGGGCCCTTATTAACCACGCTCACCCCCAATCCCAACTCTCTGAGTGTGTTGTGACCTCCATTCAAGTGAAGACGCCGATGAGCTGAGATCCCCGGGCTCTCTCGGCTGGGGCATGTTGGGTGGGTTTGGAGCCCTGCCCTCACCCACTGTGCTAGGCCCTCAACTCTGGCTGGACACTGATTCTGTGTACTCTGTCCACCCTCGGATCCTTTGTGCCCATACAACATTTCATCTGTCTCATTATAGGTGTCCAGTTTGTATGAAGTGAACAAATGCTGAGCAGACAACAGCCTGTAGTGAAACAAGCTGTTTTTGTTGCACGGATGTGGGGAGGGAGGGAAGAGTCAACTTTGCATTTGAGCTGGGCTTGCTTTTATCAGCGACTCCACTGGAGTTAAGTAAGAATAGCAAGTGTTTATTGAATTCGTACTCCCTGCCAGGTAGCCTTCCGAGTGCTTTGCGTGTATTAACTCATGAATCCTCCCAAGCACGCTGTGAAGCGGCGACTATTCTAGAGTGCAGGCAGGAGGCACCGATGCACAGGAGTGCGCCTTTGCATCCCCTGGAGGCCTTGTTGAAGTAAATCGCTGGGCCCCCTGCTAGAGTTGCTGATTCAGTCTGAGGCAGAGACCGAGAATCTGCATTTCTTTTTTTCTTTTTTTAGACGGAGTTTCACTCTTGTTGCCCAGGCTGGAGTGCAATGGCACGATCTTGGCTCGCCGCAACCTCTGCCTCCCGGTTCAAGTGATTCTCCCGCCTCAGCCTCCCTAGTAGCTGGGATTACAGGCATGCACCACTACACCCAGCTAATTTTTTTGTATTTTTAGTGGAGATGGGGTTTCTCCATGTTGGTCAGGCTGGTCTCAAGCTCCCGACCTCAGGTAATCCACCTGCCTCGGCCTCCCAAAGTGCTGGGATTACAGGCGTGAGCCACTGTGCCCAGCCGAGAATCTGCATTTCTAACAAGCTCCCAGGTGATGTTGTGCAGCTGGTCTGGGGACTACACTTTGAGAACTGCTGTGTTAGAGGAACTTAAAAGAGTGACCCATGAGGCCTGGCGCAGTGGCTCACGCCTGCCATCCCAGCACTTTGGGAGGCCGAGGCGGGCGGATTACCTGAGGTCAGGAGTTCGAGACCAGCCTGGCCAACATGGCAAAACCCCATCTCTATTAAAAATACAAAAATTAACTGGTGTGGTGGTGGGCGCCTGTTGTCCCAACTATTCAGGAGTCTGAGGTGGAAGAATCGCTTAAGCCTGGGAGAAGGGGGTTGCAATGAGCCAAGATCAAGCTACTACACTCCAGCCTGGGCGACAGAGCGAGACTCAGCCTCAAAAAAAAAAAAGAAAAAGAAAAAAAAAGTGGCCAATGAGTTGAAGCATAGTGATGAAGAAGGAAACGGTGTTGGATCGAGAGCCTATGTGAACCCTGTATGTGACATGCAGGCACCTGGCCAACCAGGAAGAGGTGGCTGGAATATTCCTCCGGATCTGCCTGCCAAGCTGTGTGCCCCGGCTCAGTTCTGCAGTGCTTCTGAGGGCCATGCTTTTCTAACACACACAGAGGCACTCTGTAAGCTAAAGGAGCTCTGGGTCTGAAGGCACATCATGTGGGACTGTGCAGGCCAGCGACAAGGGTTTGCAATGGAGGGTTTTAAGCAAAAGTGACATGACCCTATTTAAGTTTAAATAAGATCCCTCTGGGACCAGTTTCGGTGGCTCACGCCTGTAATCCCAGCACTTTGGGAGGCCGAGGCGGGTGGATGACCTGAGGTCAGGAGTTTGTGACCAGCCTGGCCAACATGGTGAAACCCCGTCTCTATTAAAATTACAAAAAAATTAGCTGGGTGTGGTGGCGGGCGCCTGTAATCCCAGCTACTTAGGAGGCTGAGGTAGGAGAATCGCTTGAACCCTCGAGGTGGAGGTTGCAGTGAGCTGAGATGGAACCATTGCACTCCAGCCTGGGTGACAAGAAGGAAAACTCCATCTTAAAAAAAAAAATTCCTCTGATAAATGGGTAAACAAAATATGGTCTGTTAGGCAATCTTTAAAAGGAAGGAGATTTTGACATACACTACAACATGGATTAACCTTGAGGACATTCTGCCAAGTTAAATAAGCCAGTCACAAAAAACAAATACGGTATGATTCCACTTACATGAAGTATTAATGTAGTCAAAATCACAGAAACTGGGCTGGGCATGGTGGCTCACACCTGTAATCCCAACAATTTGGGAGGCTGAGGCAGGTGGATCACTTGAGACCAGGAGTTTAAGCCCAGCCTGGGTAACATGGCGAAACGCTGTCCCTACAAAAAAAAGAAAAAAAAAAAATTAGCTGGGCGTGGTTGTGTGCACCTGTAGCCTCAGCTACTCGGGAGGCCAATGTGGGAGAATCCCTTGAGCCTGGGAAGCAGAAGTCACAGCGAGCCAAGACTGAGCCACTGGACTCCAGTCTGGGCGACAGATTCAGACCCTGTCTCAAATAAATAAATTACAGAAACTGATAACAGAATGGTGGTTGGCCAGGAGCTTGGGGGGGGAGAGGAATGGGTGGTTCACATTTAATGGGTACAATTTCAATTTGGGAAGATGAAAAATTCAGGAAATGGACAGTAGTGATGATTGCACAGCTTGAATGTACTTTTTTTTTTTTTTTTTTGAGACAGAGTCTGAGTCTGTTGCCCGGACTGGAGTGCAGCGGTGCAATCTTAGCTCACTGCAACCTCCACCTTTCAGGTTCAAGCGATTCTCTGGCCTCACCCTCCCGAGTAGCTGGGATTACAGGTGCCCGCCACCATGCCCAGCTAATTTTTGTATTTTTAGTAGAGACGGGGTTTCACCATGTTGGCCAGGGTGGTCTCGAACTCCTAACTTCTGATCCGCACGCCTCGGTCTCCCAAAGTGCTGGGATTACAGGCGTGAGCCACCACACCCGGCCTAGCTTGAATGTACTTAATGCTACTGAACTGTACCTTAAAAATGATTAAGATGGTAATTTTTATCTTGTATATATTTTACCACAATTAAAAAAAAAAGATCCCTTTGGCTGCTGTGTGGAGCAGGAACTGAGGGGCAGGAGGCAGAAGAGGCCAGAGTGGAAGCATGACAGTGTCTAACGAGGCCATGGGGACTTAAACCAGGTGGTAGCCATAGACGGGAGAGCTGTGGACAGATTCTGCATCTATTTTGAAGACAGAGCCAATAGGACCTGATGATAGATTGCATGTGGATGGTGATGAAAAAGAGGAATTGGCTGGGCGTGGTGGTTCACGCTTGCAATCACAGCATTTTGGGAGGCCGAGGAGGCAGATCACTTGAGGCCAGGAGTTCGAGACCAGCCTGGCCAACATGGCAAACCCCATCTCTATTAAAAATACAAAAATTAGCTGGGCATGGTGGTGCATGCCTGTGGTCCTGGCTACTCAGGAGGATGCAGCATGAGAATCACTTGAGACTGGGAGTCGGAGGTTGCAGCGAGCTGTGATCGCACCACTGCACTCCAGCCTGGGCGACAGAGCCAGACCCTGTATCAAAAAACAAAACAAAACAAAACAAAACACCAAAAAAAAAAAAAGAAAAAAGAATCAAGGGCTGCTTTTCTATTTTTGGCCTCAACATTTGGGTGAAGATGGACTTGCTTTCTAAGATGGTGGAGTAATGGGAAGGAACAAATTTCTTCGCAAGGTGGGGGAGAGAGTGAAAAATTGTCTACTGCCCACCTTAGGTTTGAGATGCTTATTAAGAAATCCAAGAGGAGATGTCAAGTAGGCCATCGGATATGAGTGGGAAGAAGATCAGCGTGCTCTAGGAGCAGAAAGGAGGCATGACTGGAACTCATTAAACACGAGGAGAAGACAGTGGTAGACAGGTGGGCCAGGGCAGATTAGGCCACCGTGGGCAAACTGGTCACAAAGTTCTGAGTCAGCCACTCATCGCTTGTGAAACCTGGGGAAAGTTGTTCATATATGAATATAAGACGAACAACTTCCATGTAATGAATGCTTGTTATGGGTAAGCCACGGTCTTCGTTTTTATGGCGCGGAGTCTTCAGATCAGCCGGGGAGGTGGAGGATGGGAGGGGGATTCTCTTATCCTTGTTGTACGGAAGAGGAAATACGCTGCGGGCTGGGGTAGGGCTTGTATGAGCCATAATCAGGTCTGGAACTGTCTAGATAAAAAACTTCAGCTGATCTCTTAGGATGTCTGTCTGCTCTAAAATCCAAATATGCTTCTTCACAGTTCTGAGATGCAGAAACTGAGGCCTCAGGACGGGGCAGTAGTCTGTCCAATAGGGGCACAGCGAGGACGCGTGGCAGGTAGCGATGTCCCCCAATTCACCCCAGGGGAAACTGAGGCTAAAGAGAGGGCGGTGTCCTGTCCAGGTTCACACACAGGAAGAGCCAAACCGAGGCCCCCGCGCTGGCCCCCTCCTGAGCCACTGCCCACCCCGGAACAGGAGGGCAGCCTGCTCACGTCCTGATTCCTGGCACCGACATCGGCCCTTAAGTTCTGCCCGGGTGGAGAGGGAGGACAAAAAAAAAATGCGATCCGTAGTCAAGGAGACGTAGCCTGCACTCCTGATTGGCGCAGAACTCTAGCCTGGTCTCCTCCTCCTCCTCTTCGCTTGCCAGCTTCTAGAGCTCTGGAGGCTCCACCTCCCAAATGCCCGGCGGTGTCCGGCCTCCCCTGATCTCCACAACGCCGCCATGGCTCCTCCTCCTCCTCCTCCCTCTTTTTTTTCCCCGGCACGTCTGCGCATGTCCAGGGCCCGCGCGCCGACCACTGGGAAGCCTCCTCGTGCATTCTGGGAAATGTAGTCCAAAGCCTGTCGCGTTCAGACAGCCCGCGACATTTGCGCCGTCAAGGCCAAATAGGCTGCAGACGACGCTTTCATGTATCTTGGGAAATGTAGTTCCAGTGTTGGCGAAGACGCCACGCGGTGACAAACAGGAGTGAGGCGGACCCCAGGCGAGGGCCAATGGGCAGCCGCCTTTGCCGCGGTGCTTCCTGGGAGTTGTAGTTCGGGGTGAGGCCGCGGCTTCATGGGGAGTTGTTGGGCTGAACGAGCGACTCGGAGTATGGGATTGGGGGAGGGGGATGGGGGAGTTTGGCGCAAAGCCTGCTGGGGCATGGAGTCCCGGCGAGCTTTGTGCGCATGTGCGGGGAGGTGAGGGGGCTTGGGGAGCCTCGCCTGAGAGAGTGAGGTGAGCGAGGGGGGAAGGAGGGAGGGATTGGGTGGGGGCGGTTGGACGAGGGAGGGACCAGAGGTTGGATGGGAAGAGGGGCGCCGGGGCCTCAGGAGGGAAAGATGGGAGACTTGCGGGGAGGGGAGGAGAAGGGGGCTGAGTGATGGGGAAGGGGCTGGGAGAGAGAACTAGAGGGGGAGGGACTTGGAGAGGGGGAGGGGGGGATAGTGGGAGGGGGTCGTGGATCCTCGAGGTCCTGAACGCGGGAGAGAAATGCTGAGGGAGAGGACGGGGGAGGGGCGGCTGGGAGAGGGGGAGGGACAGGTGGGGGAGGGACAGGTGGGGGAGGGGAAGGGGACCCTAGCAGAGCGTGGGCTGTGAGATGAAAGCTGAGTGGGAAGCTGGACCCTACAAAGGAGTCTGGGGGCGCCGGGGCCGGACCCCTTCGGAAAGGTTTGCGGGAAGGGGCTTCCGGGGACGATGGTTATTGTTGTAACGTAGATACAGCGCAGGTGGCTCGTTGTGCGCGCTGCTTCTACAAGTGCAACTTTTACAGAGTTGTGAGATTCCTGAAGATAAGAATCGTTGCTCTGTTTTGCTGCTTTCTCAGTGCGGAGCATCTGCCTTTTTAGCTTGTTGCAAGGCATTATTACCTTCGGTAATATGTGTAAAGTGCTTAGAAACTCTGTTTATTGTCATCTGAAGTTGACCCCTGCCACCTCTACCCCAGTCAGGATGGAGTCACCCTCCTCTATATCCGATTTTAACGCCTATTCCAATGTATACTTAGTATTTTAATCTGCGTGCGTGTTCACAGCAGTGTCCCCTGGGCACCTCGCAGGGAAACTTCGACAAAGTAACCCTAAGGCTGACTGGACACTTACTAGCCAGGTGTGGTTCTCAGCATTTTTGTTCTCCTTCTATCACTTTACAGTCAATGAAATGGAGATACAGGGTATTACAAAAGGTGCCTTGTACCTCGTCCAAGGACACAGAGCTGGTAGGAGGCAGAGCTGGAATTTGCCCCAGAGCCTTTGTGCCGTAGGTAAATATTTGTCCAGTGGGCCAGCGGCTCTCAACCAGGAGTGGTTTTGTCCCCCAGGGGACATGTGGCAATGTCTGGAGACTTTTTTTTTGGTTTTTCCAACTGGGGAAGTGCTACTGGCATCTCATGAAAAGAGGCAGAGATGCTGGTAGACATTGTATGTTGCACAGGATAGCCCGCCACGACACAAGTGCCATTAATGTTGAGGTTGGGAAACTAGAGTAGACAAACCGGTCTTTGTCGAGCACTTAGCCTTTGGAGGCTGCTTCTAACTCCTGCTCCCAGCAGCCTCTTGAGAGGAAGGAGCTCTTGTTAGTCCTGTGTCTCAGGTGGAGAAATGAAGCACAGAGAGGGTAAGTCACACGTCCACAGTCACACTGCTGATGAGTGGCAGAGCTGGAAGTTGAAGCCAGGCAGCCAGACTCCACAGCCTCTTAGCCATGATATTAACCCAGCATACGTGGGTGCTGGCGCCGGGGTACTAGGTGGAACTGGTGTGGACTCTGGAGTCACATCTGGGTCCCATTTGTGGCTCCTTCACTCTCTGAGCATCTCCCTATGGTAAGAGGGGACCCATCTCCCCAGCTCACAGGTCTGTTGGGAAGGTTGGGTGGGGCAGTATAAGACACTAGCCACTCAGTGGCTGTCTTCAAGGCATCCAGGGTGCCTGGCTGTGGACTGGACTGTGCTTTGCAGACACAGACAGCTAGACAGCAGGGTTACAGCTGTTGAATGCACATAGCACAGGGCGCTCATTGGATGGTAGGGTGGATTGATATGGTGGAAGGCCCTTACTTAACAGCATGTGCTTTCTTGGGAGCAGGCCTTGTGCTGGATGGCCCCACCGACCCAGAGAAGAGCTGGACTTGGTCACTGCCCCAGAGAGCTCACTTTCTGGACAGCCCAGGGTGTAGTGACCTGTGATCACCTCTGAGATTGCAAACAGGGTCAGCTTGATGGCCTGTGGCATTGCTCTCTGGCGGAAATTCCTCCTTAGTCCCAGAGGGATCTTTTTTATAGCAGAGCAGGCATCTGTGTGGCTTTTGAGACTCGGATCTGGCCTGGGTCTTCCGATAAGTCTTTCTGCTCCCAGGTTCATCAGCCCTTAAACTGATGGATGGGTGGGGTGGGAGGTGATGCTGTGGCCTGGCTGTGGATGTGCGAGTCCAGGCTCTGCCACGTGTTAGCTGAGTGACTTTGGGTAAGACATCTCCCCTTGCTCCTTCTGCAACTTGGGGGTAGTAACACCAACCTCATGGGATTGATCAGCCTGTAAAGTTTATTTGAGTGCTAGCCAGAATGCTGGGGTTGGAATATGGAGTCTCTTGCCCACATGAATTGCAGTGAAGAAAGTCAGCACACAGATATCGTAACACTAGATCTTGTTAAATGCTGAAAGAAAACTAATAAGGGTGACGTCTTAGCAACTGGGGGAAGGGCACGTGGGTGCAGCATCGGAGGGGGTGATCTGGGGAGGCTCTCCAAGGGGGTAATAATTGCATGGAGGCCTCAGTCATGAAAAGGAGTCAGGTAAGCAAAGATCGGGGGGAAAGAGTGATCCAGCGGGAGGCAGCAGCAGGTGCAGAGGCCCTGTGGTGGGCACTGGCCTTCGGTCCAAGAAGATAGAAAGTGAGCCAGACCAGGCACAGTGGCTCACTCCTGTAATCCCAGCACTTTGAGAGGCTGAGGTGGGAGGATCACTTGAGTCCAGCAGTTTGAGACCAGCCTGGGCAATATAGTGAGACCCTGTCTCTACAAAAAATATAAAAATTAGCTGGGTGTGTTGGTGCCTGCCTGTGGTCCCAGCTGCTCAGGAGGCTGAGCCAGGAGGATGGCTTGAGCCCAGGAGGTCGGGGCTGCAATGAGCCGAGAGGTCATGCCACCGCTCCAGCCTGGGCGACAGAGAGAGACCCTGTCTTAAAAAAAAAAAAAGAAAAAAAGGGATCCATTGTGGCTGGAGTATAGAGAATCTAGGAGCAGGCAGAGATGAGAAAGTAGGGCTGGGCTGCATGGTCTCATGGCCATAGTAAGGAATTTGGGTTTTGAGCATCACAGGAAGCAGTTGGAGGGCACTGAGCAAGGAAGTGACAGGGATTTACAGTGAAAAAGTTCTTGTGATCACTGTGGAGTGATTTGGCTCTAGGTGGCGAGAGTAGGCATACACGGGTCTTGTGGCAGCCGTCCCAGCAATGAGATGACGTTTGTGGTTAGTGACATGGCGGTCAGGAGCCCAGGCTTTGGTTGTATCAGGAGGAAAATTGTCTGAACACAGACTTCCTCTCAGACCTCACTGGCTAGAAGCAGATTATGTGCCCACCCTCTGCCTTGTGGTCAAGGGGACTTTGCTATAGTTCCTTATGTTACAGGCCAAGCTGCTGTAATGAAGAGACCCCAAGTACAGGGCTCCACATAGGACAGAACTGATTCTTTTCTCCCATAATACTCCAGAGGTGTTCTGGGGCGGGCTGGCGCCTGAGCCCCATGGGGTCATCAGGGTCCCTTCTGTCTTGATCTTCCAGTGTCCTTGAGGTCAGGGGCCGGCAGTCTTGTCCTGTAAAGAGCCAGCGAGTGACTATCTTTGGCTCTGTGGACAGCCTTACAGGTCACCCAGGCCCTGTCACAGCCACTCAGTAGCTCCAAGGCGGCCGTGGACAGCGCGTGAGCAAGTGGGCGTGGATGTGCGCCAGTGAGACTTAAGTAAAACAGGCTGCAGGCCAGATTCGGCCCACCAGCTCAGAGACCACCATTTCTCAAATGCTTTGAAGTCAGGACTCCTTTCTGCCTTCAAAATTACTGAAGACCCTAACATGCTTTTATTGATGGGAGTCATATCTATTGTTACGTATCATAGTAGAAACCGAAACAGAAAATTGTAAAGTATTTATTAATGCATTTAAAAATGGCAATCACGGCTGGGCGTGGTGGCTCATGCCGGTAATCCCAGCACTTTCGGAGGCCAAGGCAGGTGGATCACCTGAGGTCAGGAGTTTGAGACCAGTCTGGCCAACCTGGCGAAACCCCGTCTCTACTAAAAATACAAAAATTATCCGGGCGTGGTAACGCACGTCTATAATCCCAGCTACTTGGGAGGATGAGGCAGGAGAATCGCTTGACCCTGGGAGGCGGAGGTTGCAGTGAACCGAGATCGCACCATTGCACTCCATCCTGGGCAACAGAGTGAGACTCCGTCTCAAAACAAAAATTTAAAAAAAAAGAGAGACAGGAGAGCTCGCTGCCTCTCTCTATTCTCCGCCATGGGAGGACACAAAAGGAGGCCGTCGGCAGCCTGGAAGAGGTGCTCACCAGAACCCGACAGTGCTGGCACCCAGATTGCAAATTCCCAGCGGAAGGGACTGGGACAGGCCGTCATAGCTGTCATAGCGGAGCACCGTGGACTGAACTGCTATGAGCTTATTTCTCAGTTCTGGGAGCGGGAAGCTCAGAATGCCATCATGGTCAGTTCCTGGTGAGGGCCTCTGCCAGGCTGCAGGTGGCCTCCTTGCTGTGTGTTCCTGCTGGCAGAGATGGACAGAGTCCCGGTGTCCCTTCCTCTTATAAGGCCACAGCCCTATTAGGCCCAGCCCTTGTGACCTCAGTTAACTTTCATTACCAGTTAAAAGCTTCATCTCCAAATACGGTCACACTGGGGTGAGAGCTTCCACATGTGAATTTTGGGGGACAAATTCAGGCCACAGCAGTTAGTTGGGGTGGCTTCTGAGTAGGCTGCAAAGTGTCTGCTCCCAGGGTGTGGGGTGCACGGCCCCACAAGTCCAGTGAGGGTGGTGCTGATGGTGACCTGCTGCTGCCAGGCCTGCTGCAAGCTCTTTCTGTGTTTTCTGGTTGAATCCTCAGGACAGGCTGCGGGAGGAGCTGCAGGACTGAGGTACAGAGGCCAGGGGCCCAGGGCGGGACCCAGCCTGGACTTGACTCCCTGGGATCCCAGGAAGGGCACACCCTTTCCTCACCACCTGAGTGAGCGCTGCCCCCTCACAGAGACCTCTTTGCCCCCTGGGCCAGGCAGAGCAGGTGAGTGCTTTATCTTACAGGGGAAACCAAGGCACAGAGGCCGGGCCTATCCTGGGTATGTGGGCGGCTCAGAAGCGCGGGTCCCAGGCCGGGTGCAGTGGCTCATGCCTGTAATTCCCAGCACTTTGGGAGGCCGAGGTGGGCGGATCACCTGGGGTCAGGAGTTTGAGATCAGCCTGGCCAACATGGTGAAACCCCATCTCTACTAAAAATATAAAAATTAGCCAGGCGTGGTGGCGGATGCCTGTAATTCCAGCTACTCGGGAAGCCAAGGCAGGAGAATCGCCCGAACCCGGGAGCTGAGATCCGCCACTGCACTCCAACCTGGGGGAAAGAGCGAAACTCCGTCTCAAAAAATAAAAAGTAAAAAAAAAGAGCGTGGGTCCCATTGTGAGTCTGAGCACCGCGGGCGGGGTCGCGGCGGGCAGGGGTCTCACCGGCTTGTTCCCTGCAGGCGCTGCGGTCCGGGAGGCCCCATGGAGGTGGCGGTGCCTGTGAAGCAGGAGGCCGAGGGCCTGGCGCTGGACTCGCCGTGGCACCGCTTCCGCCGCTTCCACCTGGGCGACGCGCCGGGCCCGCGGGAGGCGCTGGGGCTGCTCCGCGCCCTGTGCCGGGACTGGCTGCGGCCCGAGGTGCACACCAAGGAGCAGATGTTGGAGCTGCTGGTGCTGGAACAGTTCCTGAGCGCGCTGCCCGCCGACACGCAGGCCTGGGTGTGCAGCCGGCAGCCGCAGAGCGGGGAGGAGGCGGTGGCCCTGCTGGAGGAGCTCTGGGTGAGCCTGGCGGGACTGCAAGCGGGGAAGGGAGAGGGGAAGGTGCCAGGGAAGCCACCAGGAAGCCCAGGGAGGAGCACCACTGAACCCCTGAAAACCAGTGTGACTCGCGGTGGGGAGGCTGCGGTACAGGCTGCGGTACAGCGTGGAGGGACAGTCCACGTGCGGCACCCTCCATCCCCACACCAGCTGCAAGTCAGGAGGGCCCCAAGACCCTGGCATACTTGCGAGTTCTCTAGAAGGACTCACAGCTGTGTTCACGGTCACGGCTTATCAGAGAAGGACGTGCTGGAAGCAGCTGGGAAGAAGGCCACGAAGGCTCCAGGGAGCGCAGCTACCAGCTGTCCTCTCCCCGCACCCCGCCCGCACGCAGGGAGTGTTGCCAGCCAGGGACTCTCCTCAGACCGTGGTGTCCCGGGTTCTTACTGGGGACTCCTCCCCGTTCTGTGTGGCTGACCTCAGCCTCCCGCCCCCTGAAAGTCAAGGATACCCCCTGGTCCAAACTCTACCCCAAATTCATCTTGCTATCGGGCTGGCCTGAGTCCCCTGGGGCAGGCAGACCCTCCTTATCATGCGTGAGGCTCCAAGGGCTCAGAGATGACTTCCCAGGGGCAGAGGGCAAAGCCAGGCCTCTCTGGGCAGGTTTGGTTTCTTGACCACACAGCAGGCAAGGGCCGACTCACGTTCTGGGTGAAGTCTTGGTGCACAGCCACACCCACCCACTCATGTCACCTGGGGCTGACACTTGCCACCGTGATGACCACAGAGGGCCCGAGGAGCTGGAAGCGTTGACTGCCTGGCCCCGTCAGGGAAGTTGCCAGCCTGGCTTAGAGTCCTGTCCGGGGGATGTGTTATGTGAGCTGCACATGCCATCTTAAGTGTTCTAGTCAGCACGTTAAAAAAAGGCAAATTTACTTCATGGACCCCAATGTGTTCAAAATACCGTCCTTTCAGTAGTGGCACTCTCCCATGGCTGGTGGCTGCTGTGTGGGGCCTGGGTGATGAGCGGTGGGCAGCCACGCAGAGACCTCTGAGAAGAGTGGTCCAGGCCACGAGAGCAGCCAGTGCAAAGGCCCTGAGCCACCTCGAGCGGCAGAGGGGCCCTGAGTGAGGGGGTGTTTGCGGCCAGGCCTGAGTCCCCAGTGGCAGGAGGGTGAAGAGTCAGAGTGGTCGCGTGTTCCTCATAAGTGCGTACCGAGTGCCTGCTGGGTGCTGAGATGTAGCAGCAGAGAGGGGGCATCTCGGTGAGGCAAAGCGAGCAAAGCCTTCAGTCCATGGCAGCCGGGCGGCCTTCCTTCCTTCCAGAGGGAGCAGCTCCTGTCAAGGCTGCCAGTGGCCTCATCCATCTCCCTTCTCATGCGGCCCGACCAGCCCCCAGACACTCCCCCATCTTATTGTCTGGGATACAGCTCGCCCCTCCTCTGCTCCTGCCTCCTGGCACCTCTGTGCTGGCTCTGGCTTCTCTATCCTCGCCCTCCTTCCGGGTCATTGTTCCCAAAAGTGGGTTGTAACAAATCACAAATGCAGCGGCTTACAAATCACACAAGTCTGTTACAGTTCTGGAGGTCAGAAGTCCAAAATGGTTTGGTCTCATGGCCCAAAATCGAGGTGTCTGCAGGGCCATGTCCCTTCTCAAGTCTCCAAAATCAAGGTGTCATCTGCAGAGCCACGTCCCTTCTCAAGGCTCTAGGAGAGAATCCGTTTCCGGCCTTTTCCAGCTCCTAGAGGCTACCCGCATTCCTCGGCTCATGGCCCTTCCTCCGTCCTCAGAGTGCTGCACTCCGACCTCTGCTTCCATCCCCCATCACTCCTCCGACCTTGACCTCTGCTTCCATCCCCATCACTCCTCCGACCTTGACCTCTGCTTCCATCCCCATCACTCCTCCGACCTTGACTTCTGCTTCCATCCCCCATCACTCCTCTGACCTTGACCTCTGCTTCCATCCCCCATCACTCCTCTGACCTTGACCTCTGCTTCCATCCCCCATCACTCCTCTGAACTTGACCTGTGCTTCCATCCCCCATCACTCCTCTGACCTTGACCTCTGCTTCCATCCCCCATCACTCCTCTGACCTTGACCTCTGCTTCCATCCCCCATCACTCCTCTGACCTTGACCCACTTAGGTCCTGTGGTCACTTCTTTTATTTATTTATTTATTTTACTTTAAGTTCTGGGATACATGTGCTGAACGTGCAGGTTTGTTACATGTGCCATGAAGGTTTGCTGCACATACCAACCTGTCATCTAGGTTTTAAGCCCCACATGCCTTAGGTGTTTGTCCTAATGTTCTCCCTCCCCTTCCCCCACCCCCCGACAGGCCCTGGTGTGTGATGTTCTCCTCCCTGTGTCCATGTGTTCTCATTGTTCAACTCCCACTTCTGAGTGAGAACACGCGGTGTTTGGTTTTCTGTTCCTGTGTTAGTTTGCCGAGGATGATGGCGTCCAGTTCATCCATGTCCCTGCAAAGGACATGAACTCATTCTTTTTCATTGGTGCATAGTATTCCATGGTGTACTGTGGTCGCGTCTTAGGTCGCCTGTGATGACATTCGGCCCGTCAGGATAGTTCAGGAGAGTTTCCCCATGTCAGTGCTTAACTCCCTCCCGTCCACAGAGTCCTTGTTGCCCTGAGACAGCAGATGACAGGTTCTGCGGATCAGACCGTGTACATCTTTGGGGCCATTATTCTGTCTGCCACAGAGGCGAGGTGAATGCAAGGTGAAGTGGGGGTGGAACAGAACCAACGTGGAATCTGTCAGCCTCGGGGTTATGCCCTTTCCAGTTTCCATGACTCCTCAGAACAGGACCTGGCACATGGGTGCCGTCTAGGTAGATTTCAGCCACTGTTACTACTCTGAGCTCATGCCATCTGTTTCGTTGGCATTAAAATGTTCTTTTAGGAAAAGATGGTAAAAGTAGGTGGTGGTTATTGTTGCTTTTAGTGTATATATCTTGCAAAATAAAAAAAAAATCTTCCATTCGGGGATGCAGTGAGAGTTCTGTTGGTTCAGTGAATCTAAAAGTCGGGAAATCACCAGGCTCCAGGCTGTCGGGACTCTCCTGCGTTCTCTGCTTGCTCCGAGGCGAACCTCTCACTGTGGCTCTGGGATGTCTTTAGCATCTCTCTTGTATCTGTTACTCTCTCTTTTTAATAAGGGCAGCTCTCAGGTTCAGAGCCTTCTCCTATCAGTATCCACACGGACGGGAATAACACTGCCGTGAGTGATGGAATTTCCCATGACCTCTCTCTCTGGCACATGATACTGGCTTTCCATTTCCAGCAATGATACAACATGGTCTTAAGTCAGTGTTATTTTAGTTTTAGGTAAAAGTAAAGAAGAGTAATAAGAGCCTGGGCGATAGCCATTGTAGCTGACGGTGGTGTATAGACAGCTGACATCTGGGGGCGCTGCTGTGGGTTGGGTTTTCCTGGCATCTGGTCTGTGGGAGCTGACGATGGTGTATAGACAGCTGACATCTGGGGGCGCTGCTGTGGATTGGAGTTTCCTGGCATCTGGTCTGTGGGAGCTGACGGTGGTGTATAGACAGCTGACATCTGGGGGCGCTGCTGTGGATTGGGGTTTCCTGGCATCTGGTCTGTGGGAGCTGATGGTGGTGTATAGACAGCTGACATCTGGGGGCGTCTAGTGGGAGCTGACGGTGGCGTATAAACAGCTGACATCTGGGGGCGCTGCTGTGGATTGGGGTTTCTTGGCATCTGGTCTGTGGGAGCTGACGGTGGTGTATAGACGGCTGACATCTGGGGGCGCTGCTGTGGATTGGGGTTTCTTGGCATCTGGTCTGTGGGAGCTGACGGTGGCGTATAGACAGCTGACATCTGGGGGCGCTGCTGTGGATTGGGGTTTCTTGGCATCTGGTCTGTGGGAGCTAACGGTGGCGCATAGACAGCTGACATCTGGGGGCGCTGCTGTGGATTGGGGTTTCTTGGCATCTGGTCTGTGGGAGCTGACGGTGGCGTATAGACAGCTGACATCTGGGGGCGCTGCTGTGGATTGGGGTTTCTTGGCATCTGGTCTGTGGGAGCTGACGGTGGTGTATAGACAGCTGACATCTGGGGGCATCTAGTGGGAGCTGACGGTGGTGTATAGACAGCTGACATCTGGGGGCGCTGCTGTGGATTGGGGTTTCTTGGCATCTGGTCTGTGGGAGCTGACGGTGGTGTATAGACAGCTGACATCTGGGGGCGCTGCTGTGGATTGGGGTTTCTTGGCATCTGGTCTGTGGGAGCTGACGGTGGTGTATAGACAGCTGACATCTGGGGGCATCTAGTGGGAGCTGACGGTGGTATATAGACAGCTGACATCTGGGGGCGCTGCTGTGGATTGGGGTTTCTTGGCATCTGGTGTGTGGGTCCTCGCCTGTCCTCAGAGTTTTCACCGAGACATTGCCGGATGAGAAGGAGAGGACAGCCGAGGAGAGGCTCCTGTACTGGTAGAAAGCAGTAGAGCTCACCTGGAAACTTTTAAAAAATACTGTCGGCCGGGCACGGTGGCTCACGCCTGTCATCCCAGCACTTTGGGAGGCCAAGGTGGGCAGATCACCTGAGGTCAGGAGTTCAAGACCAGCCTGGCCAACATGGCAAAACTGCGTCTCTACTAAAAATACAAAAATCAGCTGGGCATGGTGGCACATGCCTGTAATCCCAGCTACTCAGGAAGCTGAGGCAGGAGAATCGCTTGAACCCAGGAGCTGGAGATTGCAGTGAACCAGGACTGCACCACCGCACTCCAGCCTGGGCGACAGAGTGAGACTCTGTCTCAAAAAAAAAAAAAAAAAAAAAAACCGTTGCCGGGATTTTACTCTTAGATTTGAAGTTGCGGTTATGAGGTGATTCGGGCCTCAGCTTCAGTAATTTTTTAACTGAATGTCTCCATTCTCCTGTTGAAGGACATTTGGGTTGATTCCAGGGTTTTGTTTTTTTTTTTTTTTTAATAGAGCTGGTTTACGTCTCTGAATAGGTTTCTGTGTGAATACACATTTACATTTATCTAGGGTAAGCGCCCAGGAGTGCAGTTGCTGGGTTGCGTGACATCTTAGTCTGTTTGGGCTGCTGTAACAAGGTACCATAGGCTGCTGGCTGAAAACAACGGGAATGTATTTCTCACAGTTCTGCAGGCTGGGGAGTTTGAGATCAAGGCCAACTCAGTGTTTGGTGAGGGCCTCCTGCTGGTTCACAGATGGTGGCTTCCTGCTGTGTCCTCACAGGGCAGAAGGGGTGAAGGGGTCTCTCTGGGGTCTCTTGTAGAAGGGCACTAATGCCATTCATGAGGGCTCCCCCTTCATGACCTAATCACCTCCCAAAGGCCCCACGCAATCTCATTACCTTCAGGGTTAGGATTTCAACATAGAATTTGAGAGGCACACAGACATTTGGTCTGCAGCAGTCTTCTGTCCATTTTCAGACTGGGTTGTTTTCTTGCCCTGGAGATTCCTTCATGTTAGTCTGGATGCATCCTCTGCCAGCTAGTAGACTTTCACATTTTTTTTTAAAGTGCCTCATGACCTGTGTGAGCCACTGGAGTTGAGGACCACCAATAAGAGAGAGCCCGTCATCCAGGAGGGGGCAGGCTCTTCCATTTGGGGGAGAACAGGGGACATTTGGGAATCACAGCCTCCATGGTTCTAAGGACTGTTCCCATCTCCTCAGAGTCTAGGGGACTTAGAGAAATATATAGCCTTCTTGGCTACGTTGGCCTTGTCGAGTTTGTTTATGACTTTTTTATGGTATGTCTAGCCCCAGCTGGAATATAGTCTCATATAGTCTCCTGTGGGTTGGGGCCTTGTCTTTTGTTCAGTGATGTGTCCCTGGAGCTCAGGATGGTGCTGGGCACATAGTAGGTGCTACAAAAATACTCGTTGAGGGAATGGCTAACCCTTCCCAGCCTCCTCTTCTCCTGCTGTGGAGGGAATGGCTAACCGTTCCCAGCCTCCTCTTGTCCTGCTTTGATATACAGGATTTGACAGGAAGACCAGGGTATGGTCAGCTTCCTCACTTCTGTGGAGAGAGAATCTGATCTGTCCAGAAAGATCGAATGACCTGGCTGTAGTCACTCAGCATCTGGCCTCAGGCACACAATAGGGAAAGGGGATAGTTTAAGACGGATGGGGGCAGGGCAGAGAAAAACCAGTGGGGTAGGCCTGGGAGGCGGGGAGAGGCAGCTCCAGCCAGTACCTGGTTAGCTTGACAGGAAATGCCCCAGTCCGCCTGCGTCTCAGGTCGGAATTGAAGGGGAGGCCCTGGGGCTCCAGAGGCAGCTGGGAGCACGGGAAAAGAAAATAGCACAGGGTAGCTGTTCAATGTAGAAGCCAAACTCAGCAGATTAGCAGAGGACAGGTTGATAATCAAGGCCCAAACTCAGTATTTGAAAAGAATGGTAGAATAGTGCAAACCTTCAGCAAGTTGACCAGGAGGAAAACAAGAAACAGCACAAACACTGATGGTGGAAGCAAGCAAAGCCGGGGATGGAGCGGATTTGACAACCGTTGAGAACACCGTGTTCAACGTACACAATGCATTCGAAGTCCTAGATGAAATGGACAGTTTTCTAGGAAAATATAAATCACCAACATATGCTCATGATGTAGTGGCAGATGTGAGAGTCTGGAAACCAGAGGGGGGAGATCAAAAGGTGATGAAAGACCTTCGCGTATAGAAGGCACTGGGTTCCAGCACTTTATGTGTAAGTTCTACCAGGCCTCCAAGGAACTGATCATTCTCATCTGTTCTTTTTTTTGAGGCGGAGTCTCACTCTGTCACCCAGGCTGGAGTGCAGTGGCATGGTCTCAGCTCACTGCAACCTCCGCCTCCCATGCTCAAGCAATTCTCCTGCCTCAGCATCCCAAGTAGCTGGGATTACAGGTGCATGTCACCATGCCTGGCTAATTTTTTTGTATTTTTAGGAGAGGCGGGGTTTCACCATGTTGGCCAGGCTGGTCTCTTTTACACAAACTTCCAGAACACAGGGAAGGTGTTCCTCAGCTCACTGGCAAGGCTGCCACCCCCACCCCCACCCCCAACCACCTAACAGGACAAGGACAGCACAGGAAAAGAAGGTTGCAGCCAGTCTCATGGGACCCTCAACAGAACATCGGCAGCTTGATTCCGCAGTGGGTGGACAGACTGATGTGCTGGGGCAGGTGGAGCTTAGCCCAGATACAAGAGGATGCTTCATCCTTAGGGGATCCTCAACAGAACGTCAGCAGCTTGATCCCACAGTGGGTGGACAGGCCTATGCACTGGGGCAGGTGGAGCTTAGCCCAGATACACGAGGATGCTCCATCCTTAGGAAGTCTCTCAGTTAGTACACAGACTTCAAAGCCGACCAGTCTCTCTCAGTTAAAGTACACAGACTTCAAAGCTGGATATGAGTCCTGCCTCCACCTTTTCCAAGCTGGGTGACCTTGGATGCATGTCTGGGACTCTCAGAGCCTTGGCTCCCTCAGCTGCAATTTTGGAATCTCGATTCCTGAGCCCTCCAGGGATGGGTGTAAGGAGGGCTCCATCAGGCAGTGTGTTCCTGGCTGTGCCAAATTGGCTCAGTCAGTCACACACAGGGTCACAGCTTATTACAAAGAAAGAACACAGATGACAATCAGCCAAGGGAAGAGATGTGTGGAACGGGTGGAGGAAGGCTCTGTGCTCGGAGCTCCCAACTGTCCTCCTGCCGTGGAGTGTGGACGGCGCTAACTCCTCCCGGCAACAACGTGTGACAACCTGCAGGGGGTGCTGCTGGCCAGGAACGCTCCCCCGAGCTCGGCACTCGGTCTCTGTTGGGGTTGTGTGTAGATATGCTGACCTTCACCTCCATCCCCGGCAGAGGCCGAGCTGATGCACGTGGCCCAGACCCCCAACCCTGAGTCACGCTGTGGGCTCAGCCCACCCGGGTGGCCCAGGGCTCCAGGTGAGCAGACCCTGCCATCAGGCAGTGTGTTCTAGGGGCATAGAGGTGACCCTCCCTGGAGCCAAGGGCAGAGGCCAGACCTCTCTGGACAGGGCTGAGCCTCACTGCACAGCAGCAGCGTCTCGTCCAGTCTCCACGCAGCCTGCAGGGTCCGTCCTGGGTACTTGTGTCATCTCAGGGAAGGGAAGCAGCTTGCCCGAGGTGACACAGCTGGTTCAGGGACGGGGGGATCTGTGGAAAAAACGTACTCAAAGTATCTTTTTCTATTCTCAGCATCAGTGACCACAGAAGACATCTGTGACCAAATGTTGGAGGGGGTGTCCCCTCACATACCGAACAAGCAATCAGCTCTGCAGCAGACACAAGCTGGGCGTCCTCTATTGCATTTCCAACACGGTCTCCCTGGAGACAGTGCCAGATCCCACAGGTTGAGGGCTCACATCCCAAGACTGGCCCCCCATTTCTGATGCCAGTCACAAGCCCCAGGTTATTTCATCTGTGCTTCCAACTGACGGGCTGTACATCGGGCTCCCACAGCCCCTCCTCTGGTTCCGTTAATTTGCTAGTGTGCTCACAGAACCAGGGAAACATGTTTACTGATTTATTGTAAAGGAGATTTTAAAGGATACCAGTGAACAGCCAGATGGAGAGCCACGTATGGTGAGGTCTGGAAGGGTTCCGAGCGCCGGGGCCTCTGTCCCTGTGGACTGGGGATGCACCATCCTCCTGGCATGTGGGTGAGGTCTAGTTTACCTTGCTGTCCACCTCCACGAGTTCAGCTCTCTGGAAGCTCCCTGAACCCTGTCCTTTGGGCCTTTTATGGAGACTTGGTTGAGAGGCATAACTGAAGCATGGACAGCCATGTAGAAATGCGATTAGATAAAACGGGTGTGATCGAATCCGAGTAGACCGAGCGGGGAAACCTCGCAAGGCCTGTGTGTTCAGACCCTTCTTGGCCTCCTTTGGCTTTCTTTCCTCAGGGTAGGGGCAGGACCCCTTCTGAAGGGGGGTGTTATGGCCCACAATCAGACAAATTAGGTCAGAAAAATTTTTTATGGCCAGAGGTGGGGGAAGATTTAAGGATATTTTTAGTTTTTAAGGCCTGCCTTGTGGAGAAAGAAGAGCAGGTGAAAGTAGGGCAGAAGGTCAGGGAGAGACTCTTTTTCTGAGGCCTAAAGCTTCCCATCGTTAGAACAAGACTGTAACAAGGGCTGTGGGGGTCATGAGCCAGGAGCCATGGACAGAGCCCAATGTATACATATCATAAAATCACAGGGAGGGTTAGGACCCCGGGGCTGCTCCATGCTCCCCACTTCTGTGTGCCTGGCCCCGCAAGGCGCACCTGTCCCCGCATGGGTGTGCCCTGGATGTCTCTTCCTGTGGACAATGCCTGGCCAGCGTCCCCTGTCTCTGGGGCCTCAAACCAGGAAGTTCCCCGAGGAGTGGGTGGATCTCAGGCTTTTCTGTGCCCAAGATCTCTGGGAGAACCGTCTGCTGGCACGGCTTCCCAGGCTCCACTCTCAGGTGTGTCAACCCCGGTGCCCTTGAGCTGAGGCCAGGACAGCACCCCTGCCCAGCCTCTGCCTGTGGCTAACACCACACAAGGGTCATGGGAGCCCCGCCAAGGGCCAAGGAGCTGGAGGGTGGTCCAGGGTGGTGCTCTGGGCCCGAGTGAGACTGTGCTCTTCTGACTCTCTCCGATGGGCCCCAGAGCCCATCACGGTCCCACAGCCAGGTTGCGAGGCACCTAGGATCTAGTCAGCGTTGTGCCAAGCCCCCATCCCCATGCCTCAGCCGCCTGAGTCACTGGGATTATAGTCATGAGCCACCAGGCCCACGCTCTTGTATTTTGACCCCCTTATTTAGGAAACGTTTTCTTGTCTGTCAGAGTGAGGGCAGGTGGTTTGCCCCTGCCACTTTGCTTTTTTTTTTGGAGACAGAGTCTCACTCTGTTGCCCAGGCTGGAGTACAGTGGTGTGATCTCGGCTCACTGCAACCTCCGCCTCCCGGGTTCAAGTGATTCTCCTGCCTCAGCGTCCCGAGTAGCTTTGATTACAGGTACGTGGCACCACGCCCAGCTAATTTGTTGTATCTTTAGTAGAGTTAGGATTTCACCATGTTGGCCAAGCTGGTCTCAAACTCCTCACCTTGTGATCTGCCCGCCTCAGCCTCCCAAAGTGCTGGGATTACAGGCGTGAGCCACCTCGCCTGGCCTAGGCATTGCTAATTTTCACACCAATGATTGCTTTATGATCCAGGTACTCCTCTGGCCGAAAATATTTGAAACGGGGAAAAGGCGTGGTACGTGACTTAGCTGTCATAGGCACCAG
Organism: Pan troglodytes; assembly: GCF_028858775.2. Lineage (NCBI taxonomy): Eukaryota > Metazoa > Chordata > Mammalia > Primates > Hominidae > Pan > Pan troglodytes. Next base: position 59,104,102 of record NC_072418.2, read on the forward strand.
AAGAATTCTCATCCCTTTCCCTTGGGGACGTGGTTTTGAGGAATTATGTAGTAGGGCGAAGAAACCACAACCAGAGTTGGACTGAAACTTTTTAAATTTTTGGTCTTCCTGGTTGGTGCCATCCTGCTTGGCAGCTGTTCTGCCGTTTCACACCAAGAAAAGTTGTTTCTGAACTTAGTTTACTTTTTTCCCAAGTTAAAAGTAGCTTATATATTCTGCATTTTGTTAAGGAGCTTGCACTTTATCCAAATGGCAGGACGAAGCTGATCTGAGACAGGTGTATTAGTTATTTCTTGCTTCCTGACAAGTCACCCCAAACTCAGGGGTGTAAACAGTAACATCTGTCAGCTCAGAAAGCCTCTGTGGGTCTGGAGTCTGCGAGTGGCTTGGGCACGCGGACCTGGCCCAGGGTCTCCTGTGAGGTCACAGTGCAGTGTTGGCCGGGCTGTCATCTGAAGGTTGGTGGCTTCAAGATGGCTCCCTGGCAGGGGGTTGGCAGGAGGCCTTGGTTCCTCACCTGGGGGCCTCTCTGTGGGGCGGCTTCAGTGTCTCCCAGCATGACTGTGGCTTCCCCCCAGCAGGGATGGGATTGCACAGCTGGTCGACGGTGGTGGGGAGAGGGAGAAATAGAGGCCCTCGCTCAGGTTTCTGAGTTCAAAACTGCGCTCTCATTTCAGGGGCCAGCAGCCTCCCCCGATGGGTCATCAGCAACGAGGGTGCCTCAGGATGTGACGCAGGGCCCTGGGGCCACAGGTGGAAAGGAGGACAGCGGGATGATTCCCTTAGGTAAGCTGCTGGCCTCTCTGGTTCTCCCCGCCAGCCCCCAGCACCGGGGAGGGGGTTCAGTGAACGATCCTGGCACCAGGACCCAGGACAAGGACAGACTTGGACCCCAGCCCTTGAGGAGCCCCGGGGTTCGGACCCAAGGGGCAGGCATTGGGGGTATGGGTGGGCCTCGGGGTTGGAGGTTCATCCATCCATCCATCCATCCATGCACCCATCTAGCCATCATCCACCCTCCACCTATCCATTCCTCTATCATATACCCACCCATTCACCCATCCATCCCTCTATCATTCACCCAGGCATCTATCCATCCTTCACGTGTTCCCCCTCACACCAATCCCACCATCCCTCTGTCATCCATCATCATCACCCATCTATCCATGACCCACCCATCCATCTACTCATCCACCCATGCACCCACCCATCCATCATCTGTACATTCATCCACCCATCATCCACCCATGCATTCATCATCTACCCATCCATCACCCATCCGTCCATCTAGTCATCCACCCACCCATCCATCATCTGTACATTCATCCACCCATCATCCACCCACGCATTCTTCATCTACCCATCCATCACCCATCCGTCCATCTAGTTATCCACCCACCCATCCATTATCTAGACATTCATCCACCCATCATCCACCCACGCATTCTTCATCTATCCATCTATCATCTGTACATTCATCCATCCATCATCGGTCCATTCATCCACCCCTCATCCACCCACGCATTCTTCATCTACCCATCCATCATCTGTACATTCATCCATCCATCATCGGTCCATTCATCCACCCCTCATCCATCCACGCATTCTTCATCTACCCATCCATCATCTGTACGTTCATCCATCCATCATCGGTCCATTCATCACCCATCATCCACCCACGCATTCTTCATCTACCCATCCATCATCTGTACGTTCATCCATCCATCATCGGTCCATTCATCACCCATCATCCACCCACGCATTCTTCATCTACCCACGCATTCTTCATCTACCCATCCATCATCCAGCCAGCCATTATCTATTATGTATTGGGCACTGACTGTATGCCAGGCACTACTAGGTACCGGGACACAGGTATGAATAAGAAGCCCACAGCCCAGCCCTCTTCCCACCCCAATGGTTTCTGCCTTTAAGCGTTCCCTCCCTGCCTCCACCCCAGCCTGTGCTGTCCTTGCCCCTCCCTCGTGCCGACCCAGACGCTGACTCTGTTTCTTTTCCCAGCAGGCACCGCCCCTGGGGCTGAGGGGCCGGCGCCTGGGGACTCCCAGGCTGTGCGCCCCTACAAGCAGGAGCCCAGCAGCCCCCCGCTGGCGCCTGGCCTGCCCGCCTTCCTAGCGGCCCCGGGCACCACGTCCTGCCCCGAGTGCGGCAAAACGTCCCTGAAACCAGCTCACCTGCTGCGCCACCGGCAGAGCCACTCGGGCGAGAAGCCGCACGCCTGCCCTGAGTGCGGGAAGGCCTTTCGGCGCAAGGAGCACCTGCGGCGCCACCGCGACACGCACCCCGGCAGCCCCGGCAGCCCCGGGCCCGCGCTGCGCCCTCTGCCCACCCGTGAGAAGCCCCACGCGTGCTGCGAGTGTGGCAAGACCTTCTACTGGCGCGAGCACCTGGTGCGCCACCGCAAGACGCACTCGGGAGCGCGGCCCTTTGCCTGCTGGGAGTGTGGCAAGGGCTTCGGGCGCCGCGAGCACGTGCTGCGCCACCAGCGCATCCACGGCCGGGCAGCGGCCAGCGCGCAGGGGGCGGTAGCTCCGGGCCCCGATGGTGGAGGCCCCTTCCCGCCCTGGCCCTTGGGTTAGCCGCCTCCCGGCCCGCGCCACCTCTCGCCCTCGGTGCTGCCCCCGGGCGGTCCCTCCTCTCTCCCAGCGCCACTTGGCCTCTTCCCCTCCTCCTTCCCTCCCATCGTCCTCCTGCACCTGCGCCTCCCTTGTCTGAACTTCCCAACGCCTTCCTCTCTATTCCTTTCCAACTCCTTCTCCCCCAAATTTCACTTTCCTTCTCAGGTCTCACCTCAGCCCCCCCTTCTCCCTGATTTCTCGGCCTCTCTCTCTGTGTGAAGGGGCCTCTCCCTAATGTCTCCTCCTTTCCCCCTCTTCTCTCTCCTGCGGCCCAGCCTCCCTCTCCCTCCTCCATTCCTCTCTCCCTGCCCTTTTCCTGCCTGAAGAGCAGAGGTGAGGACCTGGGACCTCTGAGGGGCAGGCCAGGAGGAGCTCGGGCGCAGGCCAGGCCCCCTTGGTGAAGCGGAGGCTGAAGGAAAGGGGTCTGGGTCTTGTCCCTAGGAATTCTCCTCCTGAAGGACAGATTGGGGGTCGGGGGAGGCAGCGGGTGATGGCTCTGAAGCTGAACCCAGGGCCTGGCTGTGGTCTCCTTGGTCTCGCTGCCCCCTGTGACCCAAAGGCATGGGATGGACAGAGATGCCTGCCCCCGTGAAGCTGGTTGGGGAGGGCAGTTCACCAGCATCCATAGAGTAATAAAGTCACTGTGTGTAGACCCGGAGTCTGAGCTCTGTCTGGAGTCTGTCCGGCACAGCCACCCTCCCAGGGCCCAGCGTCTGGGGTGCCCGGGGCTTCTGGGATCAGCTGTCTTGGCTCCCACCGCAGACTCTCTTGGCATGAGAGAGGCTCTGGGAGTCTGGGCACAGCTGTGGGAAGCAGTGCAGGAAATGTGTCCTCAGGAGGGCTGTCCCCACCTCCATCCTACGGAGGCAGGGATGAGGCTCCTGGAAGGGACCTGCCAAGTGCCACACTGAGTCAGGTTCGCGTCTGAGCCCTTCAGCTTCCTGGCTGGGGACCTACAGGTTGGTCATACCCTCTGGGCATGAGTTCCACATCCGCGAGTGATGATAATGGCACCCACCTCCCTTGCTAAGGCCACTCTGTTTGACTGGGGTCCTGAGTGTCAGTGTTGGTAGGTCTTGGGTGGCCCGTTCTGCCACGCAAGGAATCCTCTCACCTTTAGCTGGAGCCATTGGCCGAGGAGGGGGCTCCATATGGAGGGCAGGCTTTGGCCAGCTGCATCTTTCCAGGATGCCACCTCTTGTCAGCCGCTGTAATCCCAGCACTTTGGGAGGCCGAGGTGGGTGGATCACTTGAGGTCAGGAGCTCGAGACCATCCTGGTTAACATGGTGAAACCCCGTCTCTACTAAAAAAAAATACAAAAATTAGCCGGGTGTGGTGGCGAGCGCCTGTAATCCCAGCTACTTGGGAAGTTGAGGCAGGAAGATGGCTTGAACCTGGGAGGTGGAGGTTGCAGTGAGCTGAGATCGCACCACTGCACTCCAGCCTGGACGAAACAGCGAGACTCCGTCTCAAAAAAAAAAAAAAAAAGGGAAAGAATAGTAAGAAAATAAACCCAACAGCTCTCCCCACCAATATCCACTCTGATGGAGCAGGTGCCATGAGGGCTGTCCTATGACTGATACCCACCATGTCTGTTGGACACTATCATATCTACGATCCTTATCCGTCAACCCCAATACCACAGACCAGAGAACATCTGAATTGTGGTTTTGGATGCTGGCCTTGACTTTCTTGCTTCCGTCTTTATTGCTTGAGGGGTGAGATTGTTTTAAGAACCTGCTGGTGGCATGAGGTGATTTTTTTTTTCTGCTTCCTCTCCTGGGGGACCTGGCACCAGGGGCTCTGCCAGGACCCAGCAGGGGTTAGTTAATTCTACTCAATTTCCCTGGGTGACTGCCCCTCCCCTCACCCCTTCCTCTCCCCTGCTAAAGGGTTCCGGCTCTGGGGTTCCATACACCAGGTTCAAACCTCAACTCTGCTTCTTCCTTGCTGTGGGAGGAGGTTGATGATAGGAGTATCCTGGTCCAAGCCGCTCCAGTCCTGGTCTCTCTCACAGGTGATTGCTAACTGGGTCCCAAATCCATAAAAGTTAGCTGGGTGTGGTGGCACATGTCTGTAATCCCAGCTACTCAGGAGGCTTGAGTCAGGAGAATCGCTTGAACCCGGGAGGTGGAGGTTGCAGTGAGCCAAGATTGCACCACTGCACTCCAACCTGGGCGATAGAGTGAGATCCTGTCTCAAAAAAAAAAAAAAAAAAAAAAAACTAGAAGTTTCCTGATGGGGTGGTCCCTGTCTACCTTGTACCCTCCACCCTCCCCAGTTAGTCTGCATTCCAGGTCCAGCTCATCACTCAGTTCCTTCAGCCTTCCTTCCTCCACCCCACTACAGGACTTTTGCACAGGCCATTGGCTCCACATATTAATAAAATGTTGTTCTTTCTTCCTGCATTTGCCTAGTGAACTCCAACCCCTCCTTCAGGCCTCAGCTTGGAAGTCACCACTTCTCAGAGAAGCCTTCCCCAGCCTCTGTTATGAGCACTCCCAGAGCCGTGTTCTTTTCCTGACTGCACTGTGCATTTGCACAGGTTAGTAGCTGTCACAAGATTGGGGCTCCATAAGGGTAGAACCTCAGTACTTGGCAGCATAGACTCACAATGAAATGGAGCCCCCAGTAGCCTATGTCACATGGCTATGGGGAGGATGAATGAGAACTAAGCAAAAAAGAGTTAGAATCGTTGTTAGTCATTCCCTACCCTTTCAGCATCCAGGAGTTTGGCCTCTAGCCTCCCCGGCGCCCAAGCATTGAGTCCATTCTTCCCACTGACCAAGCCCTGCCCAAAGCTGGGGAAAGGAGGATCGTGCTGCTGGGTCCAAAGCTCAGACTCCATAGCGCTCACATTTGTTTTTCTGTAAGCCTTTGGGCAAATGACATGTTCTCTTTGACCTTCAGTTCCCTCAACTGCCAAGTGAGGTGTCTTAGTCCACTCAGGTTGCTGTAACAAAATATCTTAGACTGGGTGTTTTTTTTTGTTTTTTTTTTTTTTTTTTTTTTTGAGAGAGAGAGCTTCGCTGTTGTTGTCCAGGCTGGAGTGCAAAGGCGCGATCTCAGCTCACCGCAACCTCCGCCTTCTGGGTTCAAGCGATTCTCCTGCCTCATGCTTCTGAGTAGCTGGGATTACAGGCATGCGCCACTACACCCAGCTAATTTTGTATTTTTAGTGGAGACGGGGTTCCTCCATGTTGATCAGGCTGGTCTCGAACTCCCAACCTCAGGTGATCTGCCCGCCTCGGCCTCCCAAAGTGCTGGGATTACAGGCGTGAGCCACCGCACCCCGCCTAGACTGGGTAATTCATAAACAACAGAATTGTATCACTAACAATTCTGGAGGCTGGGAAGTCCAAGATCAAGGCTCTGGCAGATTTGATGTCTGGTGTGAGTTTGCTCTCCGCTTGGTAGACAGTGCTTTGTTGCCGTGTCCTCACATGGTACAAGGGCCAACGGAGCTCCCTTGAGCCTCTTTTATAAGTGCATGAATCTGCCGGGCGTGGTGACTCAGGCCTGTAATCCCAGCACTTTGGGAGGCCGAGGCAGGTAGATCACCTGAGGTTGGGAGTTTGAGACCAGCCTGGCTAACATAGTGAAAACCCCTCTCTACTAAAAATGCACAGCCGGGCGTGGTGGTGGGTGCCTGTCATCCCAGCTATGAGAGGCTGAAGCAGGAGAATCGCTTGAACTGGGGAGGTGGAGGTTGTAGTGAGCCGAGATTGCACCATTGCACTCCAGCCTGGACCACAAGAGCAAAACTCCATCTCAAAAATAAATAAATAAAAATAAAATAAAATAAATAAAATAAGGGCATGAATCCCATTCACAAGGATGAAGCCCTCATGATGTGATCATGTCCCAAAAGTCCTACCTATTTACTATCTATCTATCTATCATTATGTCTCCATCCGTCCATCCATCCATCCATCCCTAGACTGTTCAACAGACATGCTACCTCTTAATATTCTCACGTTGGGTATTAGTTTTCATCATATGAATCTTCAGGGGACACTAACATTCAATCCATAACATGGGGGTTACAGTGAGGGCTAAATGGGGGGAGTCCACAAGTCATGCTCACGCCTGTAATCCCAGTGCTTAGGAGGCCGCTGCAGGCTGATCACTTGAGGTCAGGAGTTTGAGGCCAGCCAGGCCAACATGGTAAAACCTCATATCTACTAAAAATACAAAAATTAGCTGGTGTGGTGGTGCTCAACTGCAGTCTCAGCTACTAAGAAGGCCGAGGCAGGAGAATGGCTTGAACCCGGGAGGCGGAGGTTGCTGTGAGCCAAGATGGCACCACTACACTCCAGGCTTGGGTGACATACAGCAAGACTCCATCTCAAAAAAAAAAAAAAAAAAAAAAAAGAAAAGAAAAGAAAAGAAAAAGAAAAAAAAGAAAAGTTCCGGGCGTAGTGGCTCATGCCTGTAATCCCAGCACTTTGGGAGGCCAAGGGGGGCAGGTCACTTGAGATCAAGAGTTCTAGACCAGCCTAACAAACATGGTGAAACCCTGTCTTTACTAGAAATACAAAAATTAGCCGGGCGTGGTGGTGGGCTCCTGTAATCCCAGCTACTCGGGAGGCTGAGGCAGGAGAATCACTTGAACAAGGAAGCTGTGATTACAGTGAGCCAAGATCACGCCACTGCACTTCAGCCTGGGCAACACAGCCAGACTCTGTCTCAAAAAAAAACAATAAAAAAACCCCAAAAATCATTAAATATTCACTATTTTGGGGGGGCAGTGGTGAGCCAGTTGTTAAACTGTTGGTATGTTGAAATTGGCCCTAATGGAATATTTACACTATGGGAATTGGCTAACAGTACAAATGCAGGCATTTATATTATATTATTTTATTTTAAAAAGCTGACATTGGCTGGGTGAGGTGGCTCACACCTGTAATCCCAGCACTTTGGGAGGCTGAGGTGGACGGATCATCTGAGACTGGGAGTTTGAGACCAGCCTGACCAACGTGGAGAAACCCCATCTCTACTAAAAATACAAAATTAGCCAGGTGTGGTGGTGCATGCCTGCAATCCCAGCTACTTGGGAGGCTGAGGCGGGAGAATCGCTTGAACCTGGGAGGCAGAGGTTGCAGTGAGCCGAGATCGCGCCATTACACTACAGTTACTTGAATGACAGTGACTCTGTCTCAAAAAACAAACAAACAGAAAAACACAGAAATCTAGATCTTTATGTAAAAGTTTTGAAACCCTATATGCTCGTGATTCGATTTGCAATTTTCAAAACACTGTGTGGAAACTTAGCCCAGTGTGGCAGCACACGCCTGTAGTCCCAGCTACCCAGGAGGCTGAGGTTGGAGGATTGTTTGAGCCTGGGCGGTCAAGGCTGCAGTGAACCAAGACTGTGCCACCACACTCCAGCCTGAGCAACAGAGCGAGACCCCATCTCAATAAAAATAAAATAAATAAATAAATAAAGCAAGCAAGCACTGTGTGAGCTACAATATGAAGGAACCAAAACAAACAAAAATCATAATGCAAACAGACAGACAAACCCAAAGCACGTCTGAGGGTCTGGTTTTGGCTGCCCGTTTGCAAGTTCTGAGCTGGTTCCTCAGTTTACCAAAGAGGAGATGGAGGCCCAGAGGTCTGTAATGAATTCCCTGCAGCCCCATAGTGGGCCAGTGAAATATGAGGTTGTTTCCTCATTGCTCTGAGAGTTGGCATTGAGTGAAGATGAGTCCCCAACCCCTCCTCTCTGGGGGATGAAGTGGTAGAAATGGCTGGCAGGGAGGCTGAGGTTGGAGCAACACTGACCTTTAGAATTATGGGCAGGAAATGTGTGGTGCTTTTTTTTTTTTTTTTTTTTAGATGAAGTCTTGCTCTGTCCCCCAGGTTGGAGTTCAATGGTACAATCTCAGCTCACTACAACCTCTGCCTTCCGGTTTCAAGCAATTCTCCTGCCTCAGCCTCCTGAGCAGCTGGAATTACAGGCATCCACCACCATTCCCAGCCAATTTTTATATGTTTAGTAGAGACAGGGTTTCACCATGTTGGTCAGGCTGGTCTTGAACTCCTGACCTCAAGTGATCCTCCCGCCTTGGCCTCTGAAAGTGCTGGGGTTACAGACATGAGCCACCGCACCTGGCCCGGGGTCTTAATCCTAACTAAATACCCAACCTTAAGCAACAGCATACCCATGTCCTTTAGAGGGTTAACTGTAACCCCTTAATTTGGGTTCATGGTAAGGAAGAACTGATCCAGGGAGACGATGGAATATTCAGCACAATGGACAGAGACATTTCCTCCAAGCTGAGTTAGGGGAAAGAAAGGTGCAGACTTCCCCGCCCCCAGTGCTGACCTCCCATCTCAGGTGGGGAAGAGAAATAAAGCTTTTGTACACGTTTTTGTTTTGTTTTGTTTTGTTTTGTTTTGAGATAGAGTCTTTCTCTGTCACTCAGGCTGGAGTGCAATGGTGAGATCTTGGCTCACTGCAACCTCTGCCTCCCTGGTTCAAGTGATTTTCCTGCCTCAGCCTCCTGAGTAGCTGGGATTACAGGTTTGTGCCACCACACCCGGCTAATTTTTGTATTTTTAGTAGAGACAGGGTTTCACCATGTTGGCCAGGCTGGTCTCGAACTCCTGACCTCTTGATCTGCCTGCCTTGGCCTCCCAAAGTGCTGGGATTACAGGCGTGAGCCACCGCGCCCGGCCCTGTACGGATTGCTTTTAACTTGCACAAGGACTATCCCCTCCCACTTTTCATTGTTTCGTTTAGTGTATAGGTGGGGAATTCTTTGGTGAGATGCAAAGACAAATATAGGTTTACATTTTGACATCTTAGGAGTTTTTTGTTTTTGTTTTTCTGAGACAGGATCTCCCTCTGTCTCCCAGACTGGAGTGCAGTGGTGGCATCAAGGCTCACTGTAGCCTCGACCTCCCAGGCTCAAGCAATCCTCCCACCTCAGTCTCTGGAGTAGCTGGGACTACGGGTGCATGTCACTACACACAACTAATTTTTGTATTTTTTTGTACATGGGGTCTCGCTAGGTTGCCAAGGCTGGTCTCAAACTCCTGAGCTCAGGCAATTTGCCTGCCTTGAACTCCCAAAGTGCTGGGATTACAGCTGTGGACCACTGCACCTGGCTGTTTTTTATGAATGGCGAACTGCTGGATGACACAGAATGTGGGCATGGATTTTTAAAGCCTGCCTAGCTCACAAGGGGTAAAATGTGTCTATTTAGGAAGATATGCCCATTGACATCTGAACACTGAACAACACCTCCATGCTGTAGCCCTTCCTCAAGCCATTGTGATACCCAGAGTTATTAAGAAAGATGCAGCCTCCCACAGTTACATCAACATCCTACTCCAACTTTCCATGGAGCTCATTTTATTTTACTTTTCATTTTTTCCAAATCTACTGTGTTGCAGGTTCTTTTTTTTTTTTTTTTTTGTGACGGAGTCTCACTCTGTTGCCCAGGCTGGAGTGCTGTGGCATGATCTCGGCTCACTGCAACCTCCGCCTCCTGGGTTCAAGCTATTCTCCTGCCTCAGCCTCCCAAGTAGCTGGAATTACAGATGTGCCACCATGCCCGGTTAATTTTTTTTATTTTTTGTAGAGATGAGGGTTCGCCATGTTGAGCAGGCTGGTCCCGAACTCCTGACCTCAAGTGATCCCACGCCTCGGCCTCCCAAAGTACTGGGATTACAGGTATGAGCCTCTGCACCCCATGAGAGTAGATTTTAAATGCTTTCAGTACAAAACGATGTCTACGAGCTGGTGGATTTGTTACTTAGCCCAATTTAATAATTTTACAGTGTATACATAGATCAAAACATTATGCTGTATGCCATAAATAGATTCAATTTGTATTTGTAAATTTAAAAAAAATTAAGAAAAAATAAGCAAATACATAAATAAGTAAACAGACATATTTTTAAGTGGTGGTCATAATAAATGTCCCGAGAAGAGGATAAGAAGTCATCCACACGTAGCTGGCAAGAACATTCCAGGCAGAGACCATGGCAGAATGCACTCCCTTTTCCCACTCTTGTCAACATTCTACCTGCTTTTCAATTTAACTAATATCATCTGTGCACCTACAGAAAAAACAAAAGCCAGCTGGGCACGGTGGCTCACACCTGTAATCCCAGCACTTTGGGAGGCCGAGGCAGGTGGATCACGAGGTCAGGAAATCAAGACCATCCTGGCTAACACGGTGAAACCCTGTCTCTATTAAAAATACAAAAAAAAAAATTAGCCGGGCGCCGTGGCGGGCACCTGTAGTCCCAGCTACTCAGGAGGCTGAGGCAGGAGAATGGCGTGAACCCGGGAAGCAGAACTTGCAGTGAGCTGAGATCGCGCCACTGCAGTCCAGCCTAGGAGAAAGAGTGAGACTCCATCTCAAAAAAAAAAAAAAAGAAAAAGAAAAAACAAAAGCCAGCTGGGCACAGTGGCTCACACCTGTAATCCCAGCACTTTGGGAGGCCAAGGCTGGCGGATCACCTGAGGTCAGGAGTTTGAGACTAGCATGGTCACCATGGTGAAAACCCGTCTCTACTAAAAATACAAAAATTAGCCAGGCGTGGTGGTGCACACCTGTTATCCCAGCTACTCGGGAGGCTGAGGCACAGGAATCACTTGAACCTGGGAGGTGGGGGTTGCAGTGAGCCGAGATCAAGCCACTGCACTCCCAGCCTGGGCGACAGTGTGAAACTGTGTCTCAAAAAAAGAAAAAGAAAAAACAAAAGCCATAAAGATACAACTCAGGCTGGGCGCGGTGGCTCATGCCTGTAATGCCAGCACTTTGGGAGGCCGAGGCAGACGGATCATGAGGTCAGGAGATCAAGACCATCCTGGCTAACACAGTGAAAAACCCTGTCTCTACTAAACACACACACACACACATATACACACACACACACAAAATTAGCCAGGCGTGGTGGTGGGTGCCTGTAGTCCCAGCTACTCGGGATGCTGAGGCAGGAGAATTACTTGAACTCGGGAGGCAGGTGTTGCAGTGAGCCGAGATCCAGCCATTGCACTCCCAGCCTGGGCAACAGAGTGAAACTGTGTCTCAAGAAAAAAAAAAAGAGAAGAAGAAGAAAGAAAAAACAAAAGCCAGAAAGACACAACTCAGCCCACCAACGTGGGAGAGCCTGTCATTTCCCACCTGGGCGCCTCCGGTGTACACTGTTTCCCGCTTTCCTTCTGATTCAAGGTCACGGGAGGCTGCTGGCTGCTTCTGCACTCTTGTTTTTGTAACTGGATGTCCGGGACCTTTGGAAGGCGAAGGCATCTGCTTATTTCATCTCCTCCCCACCGTTGTCATGGGCCAAACTCCAGGATGTCCTTCCGCCCTGGTTAGCTCCCGCCATGAGTCAGCCCTCTCCTCTCCACGTGCCCCCACTTGAACCACTCCTGTGAATGCAGCGTCAGCATCGATGATGTATTTCACATGCAGCTCTCAGCTTTGGACATTGCGTTGGCTCCCCTTCACTCTGACTCACCTTGACTCTGCACAGAAATGCTCCTGGGAGAGAACGCTGACACTTCTCTTCCTGACTGCAGATTCCCATCCTGTGGCCGCTTCCACATCTGAATCTTTCCAATAGTGGGATTTTCAGCCTCACCCACCCATGCCTCTTTGAAAAGCTAAGAATGCAACCCCTCTTGTTCAATAATTCAGTTAGGTGTTTCTCGCACATGACCAATACTTAGGTCTTTTCCAGCCCCTCCCATGAACTTTCCCTAAAAAATGTAACTTTCTCAAGTAAAATGGGAATCTTTCTGTGGTGCTGGTGGGACTGAAAACTGGTATGTGATTGTCGAAAGGCAATCTGGATGTGTATACTAAGAATCCCAGAGGCTGGGCGTGGTGGCTCACACCTGTAATCCCAGCAGTTTGAGAGGCCGAGGCAGGTGCATCACCTGAGGTCAGGAGTTCAAGACCAGCCTGGCCAACATGGTGAAACCCCATCTCTACTAAAATACAAACAAATTAGCTGGGCGTGGTGGCAGGTGCCTGTAATCCCAGCTACTCAGGAGGCTGAGGCAGGAGAATTGCTTGAACCTGGGAGGCAGAGGTTGCAGTGAGCTGAGATTGTACCATTGTACTCCAGCCTAGGGAACAGAGCAAGACTCCGTCTGAAAAAAAAAAAAAAAAAAAAGAATCCCAGAATGGTTATACCTTTTGACTGAGCTGCTTTTCTTCTAGGACTTAAAGGATTAGTCAGAAATTTGTAGGAATGGCACTAAAAAGGAGTGAACTGTTGACACACACCATAGCGTGGATGAATCTCATGCACTAAGTAAAAGAAGTCAGACTGAAAAGGCTGCACACTGTAGGATCCAGTTTGTATAACATTCTGGTAAAAGCAAAACTTTGTTTTTATTTTATTTTTACTTTTGAGATGGAGTCTCGCTCTGTTGCCCAGGCTGGAATGCAGTGGCATGATCTCGGCTCACTGCAATCTCCACCTCCTGGGTTCAAGCGATTCTTCTGCCTCAGCCTCCCAAGTAGCTGGGATTACAGGTGCACACCACCACGCCCAGCTAATTTTTGTATTTTTAGTAGAGACGGGGCTTCACCATGTTGGCCAGGCTGGTCTTGAACTCCTGACCTCAGGTGGTCCACTCGCCTTGGCCTCCCAAAGTGCTGGGGTTACAGGCGTGAGCCACCGTGTCTGGCCTATCACAAACATTTTTTAAATAACAAATTAGAAAAACACAACCACAAGGAAACTGTGGGATGTGGTGATGGTGTCAGGGGCGTTTGTGTCCACACTCGTCACATGGTAACATTACGTGCGTTTTTGGTACACCAGTTATACCTCAATAATGTGGTTTTGAAAATAAATCTAACTCAAATGGCTTAAGTGTGGCAGGGAGCAGGAAGCGCAGAGGTGGGGGCCGCCAGGCTCCCAGGCCCCGCTCCCCGTGTTTCCCAATGCCTGGGGCTCAGCTGCGGCCTGGGCTTTACGCCCCCTCCTGGCCACAGAAGACATAGCGGCTCCCCGACCAGGCTTCTCCCACAACATCCAGGAAGGGAGGGAGAGGAGGGGGAGAAGGAATAGGGGCAAAGGGAGAGGGGAAGCGGGAGACAGACCAGAGAAATGAAATGTGGTGAAATGTAAGCATTTGGAAAATCAGAGTATCTGGGAATTCTTTGGGCAACTTTCCTGTAAGTCTGAAATTACTTCAAAATAAAAAAAAATTTAAGGGTTGGGCGCAGTGGCTCACACCTGTAATCCCAGCATTTTGGGAGGCCAAAGCTGGCAGATCACCTGAGGTCAGGAGTTCAAGACCAGCCTGACCAACATGGTGAAACCCTGTCTCTACTAAAATATAAAAATTAGCAGGCCATGATGGTGGGTGCCTGTAATCCCAGCTACTCGGGAGGTTGAGACGGGAAAATCGTTTGAACCCGGGAGGTGGAGGTTGCAGTGAGCTGAGATCACACCACTGCACTCCCACCTGGGCAGCTGAGCAAGACTCCGTCTCAAAAAAAAAAAAAAAATTAAGGGCCAGGTGCGGTGGCTCATGCCTGTAATCCTAGTACTTTGGGAGGTCTCGACAGGAAGACTTGAGTCCAGGAGTTCTAGACCAGCCTGGGAAACATAGCAAGACTCGATCTCTATAAACAAACAGAAAAACAAAAATCAGCCGGTTGTGGTGGCACATGCCTGCGGTACCAGTTACTCGGGAGGCTGAGGTGGGAGGATTGCTTGAGCCCAGGAGGTCGAGGCTGCAGTGAGTTATGATTGTGCCACTGCACTCCAGACTGGGCGGCAGAGCAGGACCCTGTCTCAAAAAAAAAAAAAAAGAATAAAATTTTAAAATAAATAAAAACAAAAAGTAAAAAAATTGAAAGGAAACTCCAAGGGGAAAAAATAAGTTTAAAAAGAGCAAGGAGGCCAGGCACGGTGGCTCATGCCTGTAATCCCAGAACTTTGGGAAGCCAAGGTGGGAGGATCGCTTGAGGTCAGTAGTTCCAGACCAGTCTGGCTAACATGGTGAAACCGTGTCTCTACTAAAAATACAAAAATCAGCTGGATGTGGTGGTGCACGCCTGTAGTTCCAGCTACTTGGGAGGCTGAGGCAGGAGAATCGCTTGAACCCGGGAGGCAGAGGTTGCAGTGAGACTCCATCTTAAAAATAAACAAATAAATAAAAGAGCAAGGAAGCTTTGTTTTTAGTTTCTTTTCAGAAGTTCCCCAGCAAATGTCTATTCTACTCTCCCTGGCTGGAATGGATTGTACACAGGAACCTGGTACATGTGAGCGCCAAGGTACCTACCCACACTGAAGGAAAGAGAGAGGGAAGGATCTGAAGGAGATCCCAGTCTCCTTCTCACCCCTAGGGCCAGGCATAGAGTCCACACCCTCATGGCATGTGGGGCGCCTGGAGGAGCTGCAGGCATTTAACTAAAAGCCAGCCAGATTCATCTCCAGCCAGAGCCAGGTGGATGCTGGGTCGGAAACTGCAGCGTCCTCTGAAGGAAAGGGTGCTCGTGTCCATAGCTCGCATTTACTAAGAGGGACACAGACTCAGTTACAGAAATGAGAAGAAAGATGGCCGGGTGAGGTGGCTCACACCTGTAATACCAGCATTTTGGGAGGCCGAGGAGGGCAAATCACCTGAGGTCAGGAATTCGAGACCAGTCTGAACAACATGGTGAAACCCCATCTCTACTAAAAATACAAAATTAGCCAGGCTTGGTGGCACACACCTGTAGTCCTAGCTACTAGGGAGGCTGAGGCAGGAGTATTGCTTGAACCCAGGAGGTGGAGGCTACAGTGACAAGAGATTGTGCCACTGCACTCCAGCCTGGGCGACGGAGTGAGACTCCATCTCAATAAAAAAAAAAAAAAAAAGAAATGAGAAGAAAGTGACATTGTGACATTTCTTGCACCACATTTGAGTTTTGCGTGTGTGTGTGTGTGTGAAAGAGAGAGCAAGCTTTGGACCTACCCCATTTACTTTTCACAAACTAGCTAATGGGCAGTGAGGCAAGGACTTCCCACTGTTTCTCTGACCCTCCATTGGGCTCCAGGTAACCCAGCTTCAAGCTCTCAGCATCCCCTCCTCAGTCCTGTCTCCCGTGCAGTGGGCGTCACTCCCTCCTCCTTTCTCCTTCCCAGCAAAGCCATTCACACCTTCTTGTCAGTTTGTCTTCTATAAAAGCTTCCCCCTCCTCCTCCTCCCCTGCCCACTCCTCCTCCTCCTCCTCCTCCTCCTTGTCGTCATCCTCTGGATGAGAAGTGAGGGACTTGGAGAAACAGCGGAGGGGGCTCAGGAGCCCACCAGGGTGTCTGTAATCCCCCACGTCATCTTCTCACTCCATCCCTCTCCTGGGGTCTCCCTTTCCCCTTGGGATGAGAAAGGATGGGGTAAGGGCTGATGGGGATGTGTAAAGACAGGACAGAGATACAAGTGCCAGCCACAAACCAACAGAATGCTGGAAGGACCTTGGAGGCAATGTGTCCTCCACGGTGGAGAGGAGGAGACAGAACCCAGCCAGGACCAGGTCGTCCCCTCTGTCCCTTAGACAGCAAAGGGCAATGGCAAGAGTAAAACCTCTTCCAAGGTTCTTTCCTCTGGAAAGCAGGTGATGTCAGGGCAAAGAGAGAGAGCACTGCAGAGACAGATAGATCAACACACATGACAGGAGAGAGACGCAGCAACGACACACTCCTTATTCGTTCACCCAACAAGTATTGAGTGAGCTCCGGGCACTGTTTTAGGGGCTGCTGTGAGGTTTCTCATCTTTGGTGCTATTGACTTTCGGGGCTGGGTCCTTCCCATCGGGGAGGCCTTTCCTGAGCACTGTGGGAGGCTGAGCCGCGTCCCTGGCTTCCACCCACGAGATGCCAGGAGTCCCTCCCAAGTCCCAAGTAAAGATGTCTCCAGCCGGGCGCGGTGGCTCACGCCTGTAATCCCAGCACTTTGAGAGGCTGAGACGGGAAGATCACGAGGTCAGGAGTTCAAGACTAGCCTGGCCAACATAGTAAAACTCCGTCTGTCTCTACTAAAAATACAAAAAATTAGCCGGGCGTGGTGGCGGGTGCCTGTAGTCCCAGCTACTCGGGAGGCTGAGGCAGGAGAATGGCATGAACCCGGGAGGCGGAGCTTGTAGTGAGCCGAGATCACAGCCCTGCACTCCAGCCTGGGCGACAGTGCGAGACTCCGTCTCAAAACAAAAACAAAAAAAACGAACAAAAAAAACTGTCTCCAGACTTGGTCACATGTCCTGGGGTGAGGCTGGGGCAGCATTGGGGCAGAGTCACTCCTGGTTGAGAGCTTCTGGGCTAGGGACGCAGCCATGAACAAGACATAGTTGACACCCCTCATGGGGTCTCCTCTAGCCAGGGTGGTAGGTGGGGGGTGGGGAGATAGACAACTCACAAGTAAACAAATAAACAGGGTCTACCGTGCAAGACAGAAGAAACGCAACTCAGCGAGGGAGCTGCAAAGGCTTGGAGGGATTGATGGGGGCAGAGGGGACAGGGCTGCAGAGACACCAGTGGCAGGTGGAGACAACCAAGGAAGACACAGGTCAAGGCCCAGACGCAGATAAGAGGGAGGGAGGGAGCCCTCGAATAGCTGCAAAGCCTGGAACACGACAGCTGGAAGATAAAGGGGCACAGAAGGAGGGGGAAGGGCAGGGTCTACCAGGGGAAACCAAGGCACAGCAGCATTTCCCGCGATGAGGTATGTGTTTTGACCTCACAGACCAGCGTTTGAAAGCCCCTGGAGTGGATGACTGTTCCCCCACCTCCATCCTCTTCACTCCCTCTCCCTCCCTTCTTCTAATCCCCTCCCTTTCCCCCCTCCCTTCTATTGTCTCCTCAGAAGGCATAAAAGCTCAGGGGGCGTGAAAGAGTCCAGGCGCTGGAGCGAGGAGCCAGAGAGAGCTGCGGAGAGCTGCCAGCTGCACCGGGGTGAGAGCCTAGGCCAGGAGGGCAGAGGGGCGGCTGCCAGCTGCACCGGGGTGAGAGCCTAGGCCAGGAGGGCAGAGGGGTGGATCCCAGCTGCACCGGGGTGAGAGCCTAGGCCAGGAGGGCAGAGGGTTGGAGGGAGTGAGGGGCTCCTGGGAGAGTGATGGGGGGCTTGAAGGGATGGGGATAACAGGAGAAACCCCAGCATTGGTGGCAGGGAAAAGGTGAGGGGCAGGTAAGGGGACGGAAAGGTTTGAAGATGGAGTGGTGGAGGCAGTGGGGCAGAAGGCATGGGCACTGGGGGACCAGGTCGGCCTGATCCGATGATGGGGGAAGGAGAGGCTTAATTCCCCCGGAATTCTCAATTTTTTTTTTTTTTGAGACAGAGTCTCACTCTGTTGATTACAGGCGGTGGCCCATGCCTGTAATCCCAGTACTTTGGGAGGCCAAGGTGGGTGTATCACTTGAGGTCAGGAGTTCGAAACCAGCCTGGCCAATATGGTGAAACCCCATCTCTACTAATAATACAAATATTAGCTGGGCATGGTGGTGGGTGCCTGTAATTCCAGCCCCTCGGGAGGCTGAGGCAGGAGAATCGCTTGAACCCAGGAGGCAGGGGTTGCAGTGAGCCGAAATTGTGCCATTGCACTCCAGCCTGGGCAACAAGAGAGAAACTCCATTAAAAAAACAAACAAAAACAAAACAAACAAACAAAAAACAGTAAGGTAGGAGAGATGGCAGGTGAAGGGTTCTACCTGAAAGAAAATCATTGCAGAGCACAGGGCAATTTCTGGAGGTGATGAATAGGTTTTAGTTCCTTGGTTGTGGCAATGTTATGGTGGTTGCTTGCACATGTCCAAACTCCTCAAGATGTGTACATTAAATATGCGCCATTTTTGTATCTCGATGATGCCTCCATAAAGCTAAAAATTAAATTCCTCTGTCCTTATCGGAAATGCACCTGGCCCCCGCTTCGGAAAATGACTGGCCGCTCTCTCCTTGCAGCGTGTTCCGCAGCTGTAGGCACCTGTCGTCCTGCCTTCGATGGCTCCTCCCTCCGTCCCCCTGGTCCTCCTCCTCGTCCTCTTGCTGAGCCTGGCAGAGACTCCAGCATCCGCACCTGCCCACCGGGTAACGCCTCCCTAAGTTCCTCGGAAACAACAGTGTCCCCAAATCCCTGCCCTCTGGGAAGAGTTTTTAAAAATGCTTCTGGCTTGTGTCAAGGGTCCTGGGGAAGAAGCTCAAATCCTGAAAATATGAGAAGAAATATTGGGTGTCTCTACTAAAAACACAAAAATTAGCCGGGCATGGTGGCACGTGCCTGTAGTCCCAGCTACTCAGGAGGCTGAGGCAGGAGAATCGCTTGAACCTGGCAGGCAGAGGTTGCAGCGAGCCGAGATTGTGCCACTGCACTCCAGCCTGGGTGACAGAGCGAGACTTCATCTCAAAAAAAAAAAAAAAAAAAAAAGAAGAGATGGGGTTTCACCATGTTGGCTAGGCTGGTCTTGAACTCCTGACCTCCTGGCTTCAAGTGATCCACCCGCCTTGGCCTCCCAAAGTACTGGGATCACAGGTGTCAGCCACGGCACCCAGTCTGGGACGACACTTTGAAAACCTTTGATCACACACCTCCACAGCATGGGCTGTAGAGGCTGGGTTGAGTTTGAAATCCGGGATCTGCGACTTTCTAGCTGTGTGACTTCAGTCACATTGCCTAACCTCTCTGGTCTCTGAGTGGATCTTCTTTGTCCAATTCCAGCACTGTGAGAGTTAACAGTTAACTCAGATGGCAGGCAGCTCTCATTATTTAGCCAAGAGGATTAAATAATTAAGAGATGTTGGTCCAGGGATACACAGTTTCAGTTAGACAGGGGAAATAAACTAAATCTCTGGTACAGCATGGTGGCTGTTGTTCATAACAATGTGTTGTATACTTGAAAATTGCTAAGAGAGTAGATGGATGTTAGGTGTTCTCACCACAAAAAAGCTAAGCACATGACGTAATGTAGAGGGTAATTACCTTGATGGAGTCTCTCCGCAGTGTAGCCGCATTTCCACACGTGTTGTGCACCATGCCTGCATTTAAAATGCAGTTTTTTTCTAACCAAAAAAAAAAAAAAAAAAAAAGAGGCCAGTGCCAGTGGCTCACTCCTGTAATCCCAGTACTTTGAGAGGCCAAGATTAGAGAATTGCTTGAGCTCAGGAGTTCGAGACCAGCCTGGGCAACATAGTGAGACCCTCCATCTCTTAAAAAAAAAAAATTAACTAGGTATGGTCTTGCGTGACTGTAGTCCGAGCTACTTGGGAGGCTGAGGCATGAGAATTGCTTGAACCCAGGAGGCTGAGTTTGCAATGAGCTGAGATGGTGCCACTGCACTCCAGCCTGGGCGAAAGAGCAAGACCCCATCTCAAACAAAAACAAAAACAAGAAAAGAAAAGAAAGAAAGAAAAGAAAAGAAATGCTAACAACAACAACAACAACAAAAAAAAAAAAAAAAAAAAAAGAGACGCCGGCTTGGCATTCAGCTGCCCTGAGTTGGGATAGCAGCTCTCCTCCAGGTGCTGGCTTGGTCTTTGGCAAGCTATTTGTTTCTTTGAGCCTCCTTTTTTTCTATATAACTAAGGGATAACGGAATCCATCCTATAGGGATGTTCGAGGAGTTTTGACAAGAGCTAATGGGTGTGGAGGGTTTTCTCAGCGCTTGGCGTTGTGTGAAACCCGTGATGTGAATTAGCTAATTCTACCCCACAATCCTTTGCAGTTGGTTCTATTTTGCTACTTCCCATCTTACAGAGTGGAACACTGTGGCTTAAATATTCAGTGCACATCCTCCTTAAGAGTCTGGAATCTACCGGCCGGGCACGGTGGCTCACGCCTGCAATCCCAGCACTTTGGGAGGCCGAGGAGGGCGGATCACCTGAGATCAGGAGTTTGAGACCAGCTTGGCCAACATGGCGAAACCCCCTGTCTCTATTAAAAATACAAAAATTAGCTGGGCCTTGTGGCAGGTGCCTGTAAGCCCAGCTGCTCAGGAGGCTGAGGCAGGAGAATCGCTTGAATCCAGGAGGCGGAGGTTGCGGTGAGCCAAGATGGCACCACTGCACTTCAGCCTGTGTGGCAGAGTGAGACGCGAGACTCCACCTGGGTGGCAGAATGAGACGCGAGACTCCATCTCAAAATAAATAAATAAATAAATAAAGAGTCTGGGATCCACCTGGGTTTGAGTCCCAGCTGTTCTTCTCAGTGTGTTGCAATTTGTTGCAATTTGCCGAATCTTTCTGGGCCTCAAGAGCCTCTTTCTTTCTTTTTTTTTTTTTTGAGACGGAATTTCGCTCTGTGGCCCAGGCTAGAGTGCAGTGGCGCAATGTCAGCTCACTGCAAGCTCCGCCTCCCAGGTTCACGCCATTCTCGTGCCTCAGCCTCCCGAGTAGCTGGGACTACAGGCACCCACCACCATGCCCGGCTAATATATATATATATATATATATTTTGTATTTTTAGTAGAGATGGGGTTTCACGTGTTAGCCAGGATGGTCTCGATCTCCTGACCTCGTGATCCGCCAGCCTTGGCCAAGAGCCTCTTTCTAATGAAGCTAATAGCAAGTTTACCTACTAGGGTTGTTGGAGAAAGAGCCTCTTTTTTTTTTTTTTCTTTGAGACAGAGTCTCGCTCTGTCACCCAGGCTGGAGTGCAGGGATGAGATCATAGCTCACTGTAGCCTCAAACTCCTGGGCTAAAGTGATCCTCCCACCTACAGGTGTGCGCCACCATGCCTGGCTAATTTTTGTATTTTTTGTTTTGTTTTGTTCTATTGAGACGGAGTCTCACTCTGTTGCCCAGGCTGGAGCGCAGTGGTGCAATCCCCACTCACTGCAATCTCCACCTCCCAGGTTCAAGCAGTTCTCCTGCCTCAGCCTCCCAAGTAGCTGGGATTATGCCCAGCTAATTTTTTTATTTTTAGTAGAGACGAGGTTGGCCAGGCTGGTCTTGAACTCCTGACCTCAGGTGATCCGCCCACCTCAGCCTCCCAAAGTGCTGAGATTACAGGCGAGAGCCACCACGCCCGGCCTAATTTTTGTATTTTTTGTAGAGGCGAGATTTCGCCATGTTGCCCAGGCTGGCCTTGAACTCCTGTTCTCAAGCCATCCTTCTGCTTCGGCCTCCCCAAATGCTGGGATTACAGCATGAGCACCACCCCCAGGCTTAACATATCTTTAAAGTGTGCAACACCATATTGCTGGCTGTGGGCATGATGTTGTGCCATAGATCTCTAGGACTTCTTCATCCTGCATAACTGAAATTATACCTGTTGAAGAACAATTCCCCATTTCTCCTTCCCCCCAGCCCCTGGTAATCACCTTTCTCCTCTCACAACAGAACCCTTTAAGCTTTCTTTCCAGGCCAGTTGGCTTTGTCTCAGGAAGTCCCCAATTTCCTCATCGGTGGAATGGGGATTGAAATGAACCTGCTCCACAGTGCAGTGGGAAAGTCGTATGACGACCCACATCACCCCGGACCTGTGGGACGCCTGCCCCCCTTTCTGTCTGCTTGAGTCTTGATTTCTGCGTCTCTCTCCAGGGACGAGGAGGCTGGACCCTCAATAGTGCTGGCTACCTTCTGGGTCCCGGTGAGTGAGGCTGCGCTCAGCTCTCCATCCCTGGCCTGAGTCTGCCTGGTTGCTGCAGGCAGTGAGTTTGTGACTTGTAAAGACGCTCACCCACATTCACTGAGGCCCGTGGATTTATTTGCAGATCTGTCTGGAGGGTTAGTCTAAGCAGAGCGATGGGTGTGTGGACTCTGGAGCCAGAGCCTTGGGCCCAAATCCCAGCTCTGCCCCTTGCTTGGTTTGCAACCTTGATCTCTCTCTCTCGCTCTCTCACTCTTTCTTTCTTTCTTTCTTTCTTTTTTTTTTTTTGACAGAGTCTCGCTCTGTTGCCCAGGCTGGAGTGCAATGGTGCGATCTCAGCTCACTGCAACCTCCGCCTCCTGAGTAGTTTAAGCGATTCTCCTCCCTCAGCCTCCTGAGTAGCTGGGATTATAGGTGCCCAACACCACGCCCGGCTAATTTTTGCATTTTTAATAGAGATGGGGTTTCACCATGTTGGCCAGTCTGGTCTCGAACTCCTGACCTCAGGTGATCCACTTACTTTTGGCCTCCCAGAATGCTGGGATTACAGGCATGAGCCACCACACCTGGCTGCAACCTTGATCTCCCTATGCCTCAGTTTCCTCATCTGTGACAGTGGGTGTAATGATGGCCCTTACATCCTAGAATGTTGTGAGGATTGAGTTATTAATAGAACAATAGCTGGTGTGTAGTGGGTGCTGTATAATGATTAGCTGCTATTCTTTGTCTCTCTCTCTCTTTTTTTTTTTTTTTTTTTTTTGAGATGGAGTTTCGCCTTGTTATCTAGGCTGGAGTGCAATGGCGCCAATCTTGGCTCACAGCAACCTCTGCTTCCCGGATTCAAGCAATTCTCCTGCCTCATCCTCCCAAGTAGCTGGGATTACACGCATGCACCACAATGCCCCACCGGCTAATTTTGTATTTTTAGTGGAGACGGGGTTTCTCCATCTTGGTCAGACTGGTCTTGAACTCCCAACCTCAGGTGATCCGCCCGCCTCAGCCTCCCAAACTGCTGGGATTATAGGCGTGAGCCACTGCTCCTGGCAACTTTTTTCTCTTTTCCTCCATTTGTCTCTCCCCATTTCTCCAGTTGCATCTTCCCTGGGCAATAGGTGTGCCCATGGCCACGTGCTGCATAGTGAGAATTACATCCATAAAATACCGAGACTCCCGTGGTGCTCAAGGTTGGTTTCAGTTTGAGCTTCATTCAGGGAAACCCAGGCAGCAGAGACAGTGTGGCAGGAGCAGAAAGAACGTGAGATGTGGACCCAGACCTAGGTGGCTTCAAGCCCCATTTCTGCCATTAGCAGCAGGGTAATTTTGAGCAAGTCACCGCTTGCAGCTGCATGATTTCCCCACCGGTAGGTAGGGACGGTCAACACGCACCCCGTCCGACAGACTCGGTGGAGGCGCTGCGTCCAGTGAGCCATGCCGTTGAATTGATGGATTATGTGTTTCTTCAGTTCTACTTAACCGACCACCTGGTCTTGCTCTCTCCATCCCTACCCAGTCCTCCACCTTCCCCAGATGGGTGACCAAGACGGAAAGAGGGAGACAGCCCTCGAGATCCTAGACCTGTGGAAGGCCATCGGTGAGTGGGCAGGGAGTTAGAAGTCTTCTCCTGCGCCCTCCTCTGCGGGCTCTGTCCTGGCTTTGGAAACTGGCAGATGTGAGCTCCGGCCCTCACCCTGCCGCTTACTGTTTGGGGGGCCCTGGGCAAGTGATGCGTTTCCTCCAAGCTTCTGGGCCGTCACCTGGAGCCCCAGCTTGCTTTAATGTTCTTTTGTTACCAACGTGAAATTCCGAATCCCGTTTGAACCACGGGCCCCGTATTTTCTCTTTGCATCAGACCCCACAGAATCCCTCCACTTTGAAATGACATACATGGAATAATCCCATGATTTAGTTGTATGACTCAGTGAGAAAATGCACATTAATTTCCTAGAAGCGTCTGGCATATGGTAGAAATGGAATGGTTTGGCTGGGCATGGTGGCTCACGCCTGTCATCCATACTCAAGCCTCCGAGTAGCTGGGATTACAGGCACCTGACACCACACCCAGCAAATTTTGTATTTTTAGTAGAGATGGGGTTTCACCGTGTTGGCCAGGCTGGTCTTGAATTCCTGACCTCAGGAGATCTGCCCCCCTCAGTCTCCCAAAGTGCTGGGGTGAGCCATCGCGCCCGGCCTTATTTATTTTTTAAACTTTTATTTTAGGTTTGGGGGTACATGTGCAGGTTTGTTATATAGGAAAACTTGTGTCACGGGCGTTTGTTGTACAGATTACTTCCTCACCCAGGTACTAAGCCGAATACCCAGTGGTTATTCTCTCTGCTCCTCTCCCTCCTCCCCCCGCTACACCCTCGGGAAGGACCCAGTGTCTCTTGCTCCCGTCTTTGTGTCTGTGTGTTCTCGTCGTTTAGCTGCCACTTGTAACTACGAACATGTGTGTGAATGTTGTATTTTTGTTTCTAGACGGGCTCCCCTACTCCCACCCTCCACAGCCCTCCAAGAGGAATGTGATGGAGACGTTTGCCAAACCAGAGATTGGAGGTAAAGCCAGGAAACACGGAAGAGAGACACCGACAGGAGAGGGGGAACAAGGAAGTGGCAGGCAGAGCTTAGAGGGTAAAGGAAGAAAGGAAGGAAACTGGAACCAACCAGGGACCTCCTCACCTGTAACCACAGCCACTACCCCGACCACTCAGCCTCGACCGTGAATCCCCATCCTGGCCTCGACTGCTCCCTTCACCTCGATTCCTTCACTGCGAATCCCACCTCATGTTCCAACTCTCAGTTCCCAGCCTGCATCTAGCACTTTTGCAATTAGGACCCCACACCCAACCTTGATCTCCCCCAGTATCACCCCCTCAAGCTTAGCCTCAGCTACAACATTGCCGTCAAATCTCTCACTTTGACCTCATGGTTCAATTTCATTTATTTATTTATTTTTGGGGGATGAAGTTTTGCTCTTGTCGCCCAGGTTGGAGTGCAATGGTGCGATCTTGGCTGACTGCAACCTCCACCTTCCGGGTTCAAGCGATTCTTCTGCCTCAGCCTCCCGAGTAGCTGGGATTACAGGCATGCACCACCATGTCCGGCTAATTTTTGTATTTTTAGTAGAGACGGGGTTTCACCATGTTGGCCAGGCTGGTCCTGAACTCCTGACCTCAGGTAATCCACCTGCCTCGGCCTCCCAAAGTGTTGGGATTACAGGTGTAAGCCACTGCGCCTGGCCTCATGGTTCAATTTTAACATCAACCTCTCTCCTAAATAAGATCTTTATTTCCAGCATTCATTCTATTTTTTTTTTTTTTTTTCTTAAGGAGTCCCTCTCTATTGCCCAGGCTGGCCTGAAGTGGTGTGATCTTGGCTCACTGCAACCTCTGCCTCCCGCGTTCAAGCGATTCTCCTGCCTCAGCCTTCTGAGTAGCTGGGATTACAGGCGCCCGCCACCACATCCAGCTAATTTTTGTATTTTTAGTAGAGACGGGGTTTTGCCATGTTAGCCAGGCTGGTATCCAACTCCTGATCTCAGGTGATCCGCCCGCCTTGGCCTCCCAAAGTGCTAGGATTACAGGCATGAGCCACCACGCCAGGGACCGTTGTATTGTTCACTGCCTAGCACAATGCATGACGCATAGTGGGTACTTGGTAAATATTTGTTAAATGAATGAATTAAACTATGCAAACACAGCCTTCAGCTGCCACCTTCCCACCCGATCATGAGCTCAGCAGATGCCCAAACCCCAGCTTGTCCCACCTTCCTTTAGTTGGATGTTCGCCCCAACCCCATCTCCTTCTTCAATCCTTTTTTTTCTTTTTTTCTTTTTTTCTTTTTTTTTTTTTTGAGATGGAGTCTCGCTCTGTCGCCCAGGCTGGAGTGCAGTGGCGCGATCTCGGCTCACTGCAAGCTCCGCCTCCTGGGTTCTCGCCATTCTCCTGCCTCAGCCTCCTGAGTAGCTGGGACTACAGGTGCCCACCACCACGCCTGGCTAATTTTTTGTATTTTTAGTAGAGACGGGGTTTCACCATGTTAGCCAGGATGGTCTCGATCTCCTGACCTCGTGATCCGCCTGCCTCGGCCTCCCAAAGTGCTGGGATTACAGGCGTGAGCCACTGCGCCCGGCTCCTTCTTCAATCCTAACTCAATTCCTGGAGACGCCATGTCCTTATTTCAAGAGCACTAATTCATTTCAAAAGCATGTACTGGACAATACTGGGTATGATACGCTCCCTGAATTCACTAATTTCCATCCTCACCTCGATTACATTCTGACTCTTGAAAACACCCACCATCACCATGTGCCTTCTTAAAATGTGGGCGGAAAGGGAGAATATGTGGGCAGATGAAAGTAGAGAGAAGGGGCCGGGCACGGTGGCTCACGCCTGTAATCCCAGCACTTTGGGAGGCTGAGGTGGGCAGATCACCTGAGGTCAGGAGTTCAAGACCAGCCTGGCCAACATGGTGAAACCCAATCTCTACTAAACATACAAAAATTAGCTGGGTGCAGTGGCTCGCACCTGTAATCCCAGCACTTTGGGAGGCCGAGGCTGGCGGATCACAAGGTCAGGAGATCGAGACCATCTTGGTCAACGTGGTGAAACCTCGTCTCTACTAAAAACCCAAAAGTTAGCTGGGCGAGGTGGCGGGCGCCTGTAATGCCAGCTACTTGGAAGGCTGAGGCAGGAGAATGGCGTGAACCTGGGAGGCAGAGCTTGCAGTGAGCCGAGATTGTGCCACTGCACTCCAGCCTGGGCGACAGAGGGAGACGGAAAAGGAAGGAGAGAAGGAAAAGAAAAGGTTGTTGGATCTTAGAAGAACTAAAGAGATCTTCCTCCCCAGTTTCATTCCCAACCTCAAGAACCTGGTTTGGGGAGTGATAGTGAGAAAAACCATTCAAAGTTTACCTCTTTCTCTCCCACAGATCTGGGCATGCTCAGCATGAAAATTCCCGAGGAGGAAGATATGCTGAAGTCATAGAGGTCTTCAAATCCCTGTTCCTATCCTTCTTCTCCAGCTCCTCCTGCCTCCTCTGAAACCTTTTCTAGGTACCCTATGCTGAGACTAAGATCCTGAAGTTAAATACCCAGGTCTCATGACGACATTATAAAGCATTTGAATTATTCTAAAAAATTTCTGGAGTTTCTTAGGTTTTATTGATTCATCCTTGAAATCAGTATAACGTGTTATTAATGGAACCAATAGTAATTCGAGGACTAGTTGGGAGATTCTGGGGTAATCAGGGAATATTCCTGCAACACATTTAAAGGAATTGTGTTCTTTTGGAATCATCCCAATTATAACACGAGCTATTGCATAATACAAATAACCCTCTTAAGTCTGAGAGTCTGTGTCTTTATTTGAAAAGATTCTTCAAAGTGCGTACTTACTCCTCCATATTCTTTCAACCCACATGAGTCTCCTCGAGAAGTGAGGAGAGGCAGTTTGGAGCAGAATGGAGAGAATAAAATGTTTCTTGTCAAACACTCCATTTTTTCCCTTTTAATTAGTCTGGGAATTTTTTTAGGGGTAGCAGAATCCAGGATGATGGGGTCAGGTGTGGGACTGGGAAATCCAGGATGACAGAATCAGGTGAGGGACTGGGAAAATATAACCTATTGGAGGCAATCCATTTTGGATTCTTGTTTTGCTGAAAGTTTTACTTTCATTTTGGGTTTGAGGAGTCACAGGAAAAAGAAACCACAGTGTTACACTGAGGCAGGGGAATCGCTTGAACCCGGGAGGCAGAGGTTGCAGCGAGCCGAGATTGTGCCATTGCACTCCAGCCTGGGCAACAAAGTGAGACTCAAAGTAATTAATGACCAAAATGAGTGACTGAGACAGTGTCAGTCTCCATCCATCGAGGTTTATGAAATCGGCTGTGGGGCACGTCCAGGGAAAGGTGAGCCACAGACACCTCTGTGGCTGTTTTTCTGAAGTTTTCAGGATATTTACTATTTATACATTTCCTTAGACGGGGGCAGGCGTAGAGGCAGAGGGGTGGGTAGGTGGTGAGCTGAATGGTTAAATTCCTATCAGTCTTTAGTTAGTGCCCAGTAAATCTACATTTTAAAAAAATATATGTTTCTATTTTTTATTTATTTATTTATTTTAATTTTTTTTTTTTTTTTTTTTTGAGACGGAGTCTCGCTCTGTCGCCCAGGCTGGAATGCAGTGGCGTGATATCGGCTCACTGCAAGCTCCGCCTCTCGGGTTCACACCATTCTCCTGTCTCAGCCTCCCGAGTAGCTGGGACTACAGGCGCCCGTCAACATGCCTGGCTAATTTTTTGTATTTTTAGTAGAGACGGGGTCTCACCGTGTTAGCCAGGATGGCCTCGATCTCCTGACCTCGTGATCTGCCTGCCTCGGCCTCCCAAAGTGCTGGGATTACAGGCATGAGCCACTGTGCCCGGCCTATGTTTTTATTTTTATTTTTTTGGAGACAGAGTCTTACCCTGTCACCCAGGCTGGAGTACAGTGGCGCAATCTCAGCTCACTGCAACCTCTGCCTCCCGGGTTCAAGCAATTCTCTTGCCTCAGCCTCCTGAGTAGCTGGGATTACAGGCGCCTTCCACCATGCCCGGTGAATTTTTGTATTTTTAGTAGAGACAGGGTTTCACTACGTTGGCCAGGCTGGTCTTGAACTTCTGACCTCAAGTGATCCACCGCCTTGGGCTCCCAAAGTGCAACGTTTTACATAAGATAAAGTGCATGTTTGAAGGCAAAAAAGGGAGTAAAGGGAGTAGAGGAAGCATCAATTACGTAGACATCTTTGGGTAGGTGGAGGAATGACTGAGCTCATCTTATCTTTGTTCCATGCCTCAGAAGATAAGCTAGTAACGGACATTGTCAGTGTGGAATAAAACAGACCTGAGTTTTAGGAGCTAGACTTGGATTGTAGACCTGAAGTTACAAAGGGTGAGTTCTTGTTTATGGGAAGTCAGCAAAGAATTTCCTTATGAATGGTTTGCGGGGGCATTCGTGGATGCCCGGGGTCTCTTCCCTTTCTGTGGGGATCTGGCTGATGCCAAATGCCAGCAACCGCTGTCCAGTTGGAAGAGGGCGCTGCCTGACTCAGCCACCAGGCTGACCTCTCCTTTTGCATAAGGAGTTTGGGGAATCCTGAGGTTTTTCTTCGCATAATGAGTAAGTATTAATATTAATATTTATTCATTAATATTGTAATTAATTAATAATTATTACGATAAATTACAATAAATAATTAATAGTAATTAATATTAATTAATTACTATTAATGGCATGGTGGCTCACGCCTGTAATCCCAGCAGTTTGGGAGGTCGAGGCGGGAGGATCACTTGACGTCAGGAGTTCGAGACCAGCCTGGCCAACATGGTGAAACCCCATCTCTACTAAAAATACAAAATTTGCTGGGTGTGGTGTCAGGTGCCTGTAATCCCAGCTACTCGGAGGCTTGAGACGTGAAAATTGCTTGAACCCAGGAGGCAGAGGCTACAGTGAGCTGGGATTGTGCCACTGCACCCCATCCAGCCTGGGTGATAGAACGAGACTCAGACTAAAAAAAATAATAATAAAAATAATAATTATACAGAGTCAAATGTCGGGGATTCAAGGAGGCAGAAAGCAGATGAGTTCTTGCCCTGCTAGAGACTCACGTCCCTGGGAGAAGCAATCACTTAAAGTGATTAAGTTAATACAAGAGGCTGCAGTGAGATTTTTTTTTTAGACAGGGTCTCACTCTATTGCCTGGGCTGGAGTGCAGTTGGGAGATCTTGGCTCACTGCAGCCTTGACCTCCTGGGTTCAAGTGATTCTCCCACCTGAGCCTGCTGAGTAGCTGGGACTACAGACATGCACCGCCATACCCAGCTAATTTTTGTGTTTTTAGTAAAGATGGGGTTTTGCCATGTTGCCCAGGCTGGTTTCTAACTCCTGGGCTCAAGTGATCCGCCTGCCTGGGCCTCCCAAAGTTCCGGGATTACAGGTGTGAGTCACCACACCCAGCTTTGCAGGAGGTTTTGAAGCAGTGTTATGTGATGGGATTTTTTTTTTCTTATCAAAAAATAATTTACTGGGCAAGTACGGTGATTCACGCTTGTAATCCCAGCACTTTGGGAGGCCAAGGTGGGCAGATCACTTGAAGTCGAGAGTTTGAGACCAGCCTGGCCAACATGGTGAAACCCCATCTCTATCAAAAAAATTTCTACTACATCTCTACTACAAAAATTGCCAGGCGCGGTGGCTCACACCTGTAATCCCAGCACTTTAAGAGGCCGAGGCATGTGGATCACCTGAGGTCAGGAGTTCGAGACCAGCCTGGCCAACATGGTGAAATCCTGTCTCTACTGAAAATACGAAACTCAGCCTGCTACAGTGGCAGGCGCCTGTAATCCCAGCTACTCGAGAGGCTGAGGGAGGAGAATCGCTTGGACCCGGGAGGCAGAGGTTGCTATGAGCCGAGATCTGACACTGCACTCCAGCCTGGGTGACAAAGCTAGACTCTGTCTCAAAAATAAATAAATAAATAAATTATTGCCTTCTATTTTTTTAGCAGCCCAAGTCCAATGATTGCATTAAAAAAATTTGTTGCATCTATGCCATGAATACAATATTTAGGCAGTCATGTCAGCTTCTTTTATTTTTCTCTTTAGGATAGGGCCTTACTGTCA
This sequence comes from Pan troglodytes, assembly GCF_028858775.2. NCBI lineage: Eukaryota > Metazoa > Chordata > Mammalia > Primates > Hominidae > Pan > Pan troglodytes. The sequence goes on from NC_072418.2 coordinate 59,134,936, forward strand.
CCCAGTCTGGAGTACAGTGATGCAATCATGGCTCACTGCAGCCTCAACCTCCTGGGCTCAAGCAATCCTCCCACTTCAGCCTCCCCAGTAGCTTGGATTACAGGTGTGCCATCATACCCGGCTAATTTTTATTTTTATTTTTGTAGAGATGGGGGTCTCACTGTTACCTAGGCTGGTCTCGAACTCCTGGCCTTAAGTGATCTTCCTGCCTCAGCCTCCCAATGTGTTGGGATTACAAGCATTAGCCACTAGGCCCAGCCTTACTTCTAATTTTTATTCTTATTTTTAATACATCTCCTTTTGTTTAAGGATATATACCAAGTGCCTAGATTATCAGCTGATAAGTGTTCCATAAATGTCTGTGGAATATTTGTTAGACTTTATTATTATTTTTTGTTATTTTTAAAAGTTATTTATTTATTTTATAGAGACAAGGTCTCACTCGCTTGAGCCCAGGTTGGTCTTGAACTTTTTCTTTACTTATTTTTGGGGTGGAGTCTCACTGTGTTGCCCAGGCTGGACTTAAACTGCTGGACTCAAGCAAACCTCCTGCCTCAGCCTCCCCAGTAGCCGGGATTACGCATGCGTGCCACCGTGCTCAGTTTTTTTCTTATGAGATATTGGAAAATGATGAGACTTTGCTCATTGGAAGAGAAACAGCAACAGACACTAAAATAAATCTGTAAGAAAGCAACAGACATAATCAAACAGAAAACAAAACTCATGGGGGAGGATAAATATTTACTCAAACATCTGGGCAATTCCTACCAAGTGCTTTATGTGTATATGTCATCTGGTAACATTGGAGAAAAACCATCATTGACTGTCTCTTGGGGTGGACGATGTGGATCTGACTCTGGAATCACTGGGAGTTGGTTTCCCGGTGTGTTTTCAGGTGACGCTTGAATGTCCCCAGCTGACGGAAGGCCTTTTGACAGGTGGGACATTTGTAGGGCTTCTCTCCGGAGTGGGTGCGCTGGTGAACGTTCAGGTTCCCCTTGTGGCTGAAAACTTTGCTGCAGTATTTACATTTGAACGGCCTCTCCCCGGTGTGGATCCTCTTGTGGCCCTGTAAGGTGGACTCGTGGGCGAACCGCTTTTGGCAGACATCACATATGTAGGGCCTCTCGCCAGTGTGGACTCGCTGGTGAACTCGGAGGTCTGAGGGCTGCAAGAAGCGCTTCCAACAGAGATCACATTGAAAGGGTCTTTCTCCTGTGTGTGACCTCCTGTGGATGCTTAGCTGGGAAAAATACTTAAATGATTTATTGCACACGTCACATGCAAAGGGCGGCAGGGCCTTGGCTTCTTGGCCATCCGGGTGACTGACCGGGCCCGCAGGGCCTGGGGAATGAACTGGATTGATCTCAGCTTGTCCCGGGGATTCTCTGTTGCCCACAGCTGTGGCTTCTCCTTGAGGCTCTTCTTGGGAAATGGAGGTGGCGTCTGGTTTGCTTCTTTTGGGACTGCTCAGATTCAGAGCGTCTCCTCTGTTCCCGCTGTGAGTCGAAGCTTCTCTCTCCACAACGCAGGCAGAAGGTGTGTCAGCATCCACATTTTCCACAGAGGCTCTTTTCTGGGGTTCCTTCCCCTCCTTTGCTCTCACCAGATCTGCTGGAAGAAGGGATTCCACACACAACAGTTAATAAAGCCGATTTTCAATACACCAAACTCATTGCAACCAAACACTGACCTTGGCTGAGAAATTCCCCTCAACCTCAAGCCTAAGACATTGGACTGTAGGTCTCTGGAAAGTGGAGGAGAGATTTTGGCAGCTGATCGCCAGCCCCAGGGGATGATAATGCTGGGCCCCCAGCCCCGCACCCCAGAAGAGAGAGACTAACCCCTGTGGATCCAAGTCTTCATACTCACTGGGACTCTTTGGAAGCTGAGGCTCTGGGGATGTCAGTCCTGGGTTCTCTTCCCTGTTTTCCTTCAGATCCTTCTCCAAGTTCTGCTTGGGTCTCGGAGACTTTGGGTCACTTGTTACGTCAATACTCTTGTGTAGCAGAAAGTCCTCTCCCTGAAGAGGAAAAACCAAGAGCAATGACTGCCGTGTCTATACTCGTGGACGTAGGGACATGTCTGTCCCCTCCTGACTGGACACACCAGACTTCCCATGGACCACCCCATCACCCCAAGTAAACATCACCACCTCATTTCTGTGTCTGTCCCTAATCTGCACCCTCCATATTCTAAATCAGCTCCTTTGCCTGGCGGTTTTCACTGTTTGGTTCTCTGAGAATATTTCTCCCCGCCGTGCCAATGTCTCCCTGCCCCTGACGCTGGAAGGAGCATGACTCTAGGTGGAGGCCCCTAACCCCTGGCACCATTGGCATTGGGGCTGCATCACCCTCCTGGAGGGGGCGCTCCTGTGCAGAGCAGAGACCCCGCCTCCACCCTCTAGATGCTATTAACACCCCACCACCCCTGAGAATGCCAAACAAAAATGTCCTCAGACATTGCCAAATGTGTCCTTAAAGGCAAAATCACCAGTGGAGAAACACTCCTCAAATTAAGAAATCAACAGTCTGAGAAAGTGGGTTCCTTGCTGAATGACTTCATGAAATGTCTTTGCGGAAACTGGATGGGGTAGGGGACCTTCAGTTCATTCATCTCTGCCAACTGCCTCCCTCACTTCACTGAGACCATTTCTTAACCCCCACCCTAAATGCTAAAAGCTCTCATGGTGGAGAGAAAAGTAGATGAGGCTTCCCTCTCTGTGATGGCTCAGGAATGAATGTTTGGGGATGTATCATGTCCATGGGGAATGGCTCTAATCTTGTCCTGTGCCAAATCTCTCAATCAGTCCTGCAGCCACACGATTTTCTCCTGTTCCTTCTCCCACCTCTGCCCAGACACCAAGGCCTCACACACTCACCTGCCTCCCGGACAGTGCAGGGACCCTGGGCAGGATCTGCTGCTCTCGGCGGGCCTGGCCTTTCCCTGGACGCATCTGGTTCACAGAGGAGGCCCACTGGCTGGACACGTCTCTCGGATCATCTCTGACACTGACGGGGGCTTCAGCCATCTCGACATCTGAGTTCAGCATAAGATATTCATTGCCGAACAAGTTGACTACAGACTGTAGAGAGAAAAAAGACAATCAGACACTATGAGAACCTGAAAGTAGCTCTCGTATTTCCTGGGTCCTGCCATAATGCTCACACTTTACTGTAATTAATGTTCAAATCTACCTTCCTGATGCAGAATCAGCTCTGTGGACACAGCAATCTGTCTGAATTTTTTTCTTCGCTAGATAAGTACATAAATATGAGTCATTTAGATGAAAGGGTCTCTAACCAAAGAGAAGACAAGGAGAAATATTCTGGGTGAATCCAACTCAACTGGCCAATGGCAGCTCACCTTGTGTTAGAACTTAGGGGCTCATTTGGGGACCTGGAGGCAGATCCCTGCATCTGATACCAACCACTTTCCCTGCCTCAGGATGGGACTCCTGGGCCCCCCTTCAGTTCACTCTAATGCCTCCTTCCCTACGTTCCATCAGGCCTAATATTTTACCAATGTCTTTCTTTCAGGTTGGCCTCACACAGTGTGTGGGTTCCTGTATCCCCTCTGCCTGTCCATCTCCTAGGTCAGGTATTTGCAATATTAGCTGTGCTGATATTTGAGACTGGAGAATTCTTTGGCCCCCATCCCAGCTCCCCTTCCCTGCACCAATCACGAGGGTCCCACTCACCCATTTCTTGGGTCTTCTGTTATTTCGTAGCAGGTCCTCCAGGTCTTTGCAGCTCTGCACACCGTTCACCTTGACTAAGACCTGGAGCTCCTGGGGCATGGAGATCATGAACTGCTCCATCACCAGCATGTCCAGGATCTGCTCTTTGGTGTGGAGGTCGGGCCTCAGCCACATATGGCACAGCTCAGTGAGTTTCCTCAGAGCCTGGATGGGGTCCGACTCCTCTGGGCAGCTGAACATCCTGAAGTTCATGTGCCAAGTCTCAGGGTTCCTGTCGTGATTTCCAAGTTGAGTTCCTGGGGACGCCACAGACCGTGGAGTCTCTGACCCAGGGCTGTTGCAGGGTCCTCCCTGAACCCATGAGAGTGTCCAATTTGCAGCCATAACTACTGGAGAATATTTCAATCAGCCTCTGAGCAAGCTCTTCCAGTAGCCAGTATCAAATTGAGACCTATTTACACAGGCTGCCCCTGTTTCTTCTCAGTAATATATTCACAGTTTGTTCAGAAGTCTGCAGGAAAAAAAGCATGAGCCCAATTATTTTAACTTTCTACTCCACACACCCCTCCCTTCCAAATCCCTCATCCCAATCCTGGACCCCACTTGTCCATAGGCATCGGACTCAGCACTGTGGAAATGAATCCACTCTGTTCTTCTCTGACTACATGTTCTGGGGTAAAATCTGAATGCTCCCCTGGATTCTGATCTCTAGGGGATCATTGTGCAGAGGTGGAACTGGTTTTCCTTTCAACTGGAACAACACTGCTCTTGACTGTAAATTAAATCAGATATGTATGTGAAGCTCCTAGAATCTGATGTAACAATAATGTCAGTTCTTTATGTTTTCCCGTCAAGACAAGATCCAAGGCAAAGCCCTTAGTCATAATTATGTAAAAAGCTAGAGAAAAATATTAATAGTTACAACCTACGATTGTCCCCAACACATTTTTCCTGTTAACCCCAGGATATTTATTTGCTGCAGGGAAGAGGTGTCACTAAAAAATCCTATGAGAGGCCGGGCGCGGTGGCTCAGGCCTGTAATCCCAGCACTTTGGGAGGCCGAGGAGGGTGGATCACGAGGTCAGGAGATCGAGACCATCCTGGCTAACACGGTGAAACCCCGTCTCTACTAAAAATACAAAAAATTAGCTGGGCATGGTGGCGGGCATCTGTAGTCCCAGCTACTCGGGAGGCTGAGGCAGGAGAATGGCGTGAACCCGGGAGGCGGAGCTTGCAGTGAGATCGTGCCACTGCACTCCAGCCTGGGTGACAGAGTGAGACTCCATCTCAAAAAAAAAAAAAATCCTATGAGAATTAAGCTCCTGCACAGATATGTGGTTGTTTCGGTAAAACACACATTTATGAAATTCATCACTTTTACTAAGAATATGCGCTATGTTGTGCAACCATCACCACTTTCTAATTCCAGAATCACTGCATCACCCCAAAAGAGAACGCCATCCCCATCAGGAATTACCTCCTGCCCCACCCCCCCCAGCCCCTGGCCATCACTAATCTGCTTATGGTCTCTGGGAGTTTCTCTGTTCCTTATCTCATTCCATAAAATGGATTAAAGTCTTATGAAATTTCCAGGTAGTGGGATCATACCATAGAAAGATTTTTTCTTTTTTCTTTTTGAGACAGGGTCTTGCTCTGTCATCCAGGCTGGAGGGAAATTTGCAGTCATGGTTCCCTTGGCCTCAACCTCCTGGGCTCCAGTGATTCTCCCACCTCAGCTTCCCAAGTAGCTGGGACTACAAGTGCATCACCACGCCCGGCTAATTTTTATAGGTTATTTTTGTAATAGAGACGGGGTTTCGCCATGTTGCCCAGGCTGGTCTCAAACTCTGGGCTCAAGCGATGCGTTTGCTTCGGCCTCCCAAAATTCGGGGATTACAGGCGTGATTGCATTGCAGCTGGCCTACATTTTTAAAAAATTTTATTCTTTTATTTATGTTTTTTGAGGTGGAGTTTCGCACTGTTGCCCAGGCTGGAGTGCAGTGGTGCAATCTCAGCTCACTGCAACCTCTGCCGCCCAGGTTCATATGGCTCTCCTCCTTCAGCCTAAGTAGCTGGGATTACAGGCCCCCGCCCAGCTAATTTTTATATTTTTAGTACAGACAGGGTTTCACCATGTTGAACAGGCTGGTCTCAAACTCCTGACCTCGGGTGACATGCCTTGGCCTCCCAAAGTGCTGGGATTATAGGCGTGAGCCATCGCGCACAGCCCAATTTTTTTTTTTCTTTTTAAATTTGGTTCTAAACGTAGCTTCAAAAGGCAAAAGCCACTGAGTGATATTCTCCAGGCATCAATTATCACCCAAGTTCAACAGCTATGAGAACACAGCCCTGCTTCCCTAGCCACAGATGGGGGAAGAAACTTGAAGGTCTGCAGAGAGGAGAAAAAACTGGCAGGAGGGTCTCAGGAAAGGTCACTGGTAGCCTGGAGGGCGAGTGCCCCACACTTCCTGGAAGGACTCTGAGCAAGTACAGAACAGAGAGACAGCCAGGGAGACAATCGGCAGAGGCGGGAGACAACCCAGAGGAGGAGACAATATTTACACACCACACATCTCACGGGGCTCCTGTGCAAAACATAAGCAACTCAAACTCCTCCAGAGCGAGAAAACACATAACCCACTAGAAGGGCTTAAGGCGCCTGTGTGGACACCTCAGATGAAGACATGTGAATGGCCAGCAGGTCTAGGAAAAGGTGCTCATTATCACTCATCATCAGGGACATGCAAATCCAAACCACAAGGCGCCCCTCACGCCTGCTAGAGTGGCTGTTCTCAAAAAGACACGTGGAACGAGTGTTGGTGAGGATTCGGGGGAAAGGGGTCCTCTGCGCCCTGTGCTGGGATGTAAATTAGAGCAGCCGATATGGGAGACAGCAGAGAAGCTCCTCAGAAAATTGAAAGTCCAACAACTGCATGATCCGGCAACCCCGCTCCGGGACAGGTACACAGAGGAAAGGAAATCAGGACGTGGACTCCAAAACAGTGAAACTCTGAAGTGACAGACGGCGGGAAGGTGGGAAAACTACCTACTGGGTACTATCCTCATATCCTGGGTGACAGGTTCAGTGATACCCAAAACCTCAGCATCACTCAGTACACTCATGTAACAAATCTGCACAGGCACCCACCGAACCTAAAATAAAAGTGGAATTTTTTTTTTAAGTTATCTATTTTTGTTTTTAAACTTGCAGCAGTGTCTTGCTCTGTCACCCAGGCTGGAATGCAGTGGTGCATCCTGGCTTGCTGCAGCCTTGACTTCTTGGGTCCAAGTGATCCTCCTGCCTCTGCTTCCCAAAATTCTGGGATTACGTGTGAGCCACTATACCTGGCCTACTTAAAATTATTTTTATTTTTATTTCGTTTTATTGATTTATTTTTTGAGACAGAATCTCGCTCTATCCCCCAGGCTGCAGTGCAGTGGCCGATCTGGGCTCACTGCCACCTCTGCCTCCCGGGTTCAAGCGATTCTCCTGCCTCAGCCTCCCGAGTAGCTGGGATTACAGGCGTGAGCCACCCCTCTCGGCTAAATTTTGTATTTTTAGTAGAGACGGGGTCTCGCCATGTTGGCCAGGCTGGTCTCAAACTCCTGAACTCAAGTGATCCCTATGCCTCAGCCTCCCAAAGTGCTGGGATTACAGGTGTGAGCCACCGCACCCGGCCATTAAAACTTTTTTTAAAAAAATAAAAGAAATAACGTTAAATAGGTCTACTGCACAGCATGGTGACTATAGTTCACAGCAATGTACTGTATACTTGGAAATTGCTAAGGGAGTCGATTTCAAGTGTTGTCCAAAAATGATAAGACAGTGAGGTAGAGCCTATGGCAGTTTGCTCGATTTAGCCGTTGCACAATGCGTACACACCTTGACACACTATGCTGTGCACCGGACATATACACCATTATACATTTATATTTCTCAATTTGAAAGTAAATTAGGCCTGGTGCGATGGCTCACTCCTGTCACCCCAGTGCTCTGGGAGGTGGCGGTGGCAGGATCACTTCAGCCCAGCAGTGAACCGTGATTGTGCCACTGTGCTCCAGCCTGGGAGACACATCCAGCGGCCATCTCATTTTGTTTATTTATTAAGTAAATCGATACATTTTTTAAAAGCATACAGATATGAGAAAAGGCAGCCTGAAATTCTGGTAATTAAAGAGGTTTTCCCGCCAGGTTCCCTAAGCGCCCCTGCTCAGAAAGCGGAGATCGAGGCTGAGGCGGGCAGATTGCTTGAGCCGAGGAGTTCGAGACCAGACTGGGCAAAGCAGCGAGACCACGTCTCTATAGTAAATAAAAAAATGCACTCGGACGGTGTGGTGGTGTGCTCCTGCAGTCCCAGCTAGGTGGAGGCCGAGGAGGGCACATAGCTTGAGCCTGGGAGTTCCAGGCCAGCCTGGGAAATGAGCGAGACCCCGTCTCTGAAAAATAAAATAAAACAAAACCTAACCATGATGAGAAAGTTAACATTATTACTTTATTTTTCTCCTTTTTTTTTTGAGACCGAGTTTTGCTTTGTTACCCAGGCTGGAGTGCAATGGTGCGACCTCGGCTCACTGCAACCTCGGCCTCCTGGGTTCAAATGACTCTCCTGACTCAGTCTCCTGAATAGCGGGTATTACCCTAAACTCTGCCTCCTGAATAGCGGGTATTACCCTAACCTCTGCCTCCTGGGTTCAAACGACTCTCCTGACTCAGTCTCCTGAATAGCGGGTATTACGGGCGCCCGCCACCACGCCCGGCTAATTTTTGTATTTTTGTTAGAGTTGGGGTTTCACCATGTTGGTCAGACTGGTCTTGAACTCCTGATCCCGTGATCTGCCCACCTCGGCCTCCAGAGTAGCTGGGATTACAGGCGTGCGCCACTGGGCCCGACCGAGAAAGTTAATATTATTCCTAGTTTACAGAAGCACTTCATCGCCAGAGTTAATCATGGGGTGCAAAAGAGACCCGCTGCCTTCACAAAGTCTCCGAGACAATAAATGCATGAGAAAATAAACCCAAACTTTCTGAAACCAAGCCCCCGCATGCCAGCTCCGAAACCCCACAGCCATCCCCGCTGGACACTTACCTCCTTCCCGGCTTCTGCCTCCGACCTTCTCGGTCTGGGATGCGCTCTCCAACCGGCCTGGAGCTGAACTGCGTCTATTTATGGAGAAGCGGGACTCCAGGCCCCGTTTCCGGTTCCCTGCGCCGCCCCGTGATTGGTTTAGGGCCATAGAGTCCATTTTACGTAATCGGCGTTGATTACATTTCCCACTGAAACCCCACCCACAGGAAATTAATGTATTAAACATGCCTACTGTGCAAATAATACAGGTTTTCCCGCTCTACTGAGTTGTCATATTGCTGAAGTATGTGGAGGCCTCAGAAAATATAGATCTGCAAGTTTTAACCACTTTGGGTCCCCTCATGCCACAGACAGTAATATCCTAACAAGTAAAGGACGTGTTAACAGCTGGTTGACTTCGCTTATTAAAACAAAACGGAAAAAGAAAAAAAAAAGAAAAATTCAAAATAGAGTTGATTGATTAATATCAAACCAGTGATTTAATCTCATTTTTAATCTCATTTGAGCGAAGCTTTCACACGCGAATTCCAAGATATTGAAAATTGTGGACACTCATTGTTGATATGTAATGAATGTTTGTGATAATTTTTTACTTTTTTCTTTTTTTCAAAATCTTGGAATTGGCATGTGAAAGCTTTGTTCAAACTAAACTAAATCACTGATTTGATATCAGCCTTATATAAAAGCAGTGGGAACCAGAGAAAGGTACATGGTCCCCACTCTGCATTCACTCCAGGACAGTGCCAGGGTGGTTTATAGATACACTGAGGGTCCTACGGGGTTCCCTAGTTCTCAGCCCCCTCAGTTAGGGCTCTCAAGCAAGAAAAGCCTTAACGGTGGGTGTGAATTTTACTGTGTGGATCATGGAGTTAATGTGGAATGATAATTAAGTGCTAGGCAGGATTAGATTACAATTTGGGAAGTTCACACCATCAATTGGATGATACTAATCCATTCAAGTAGTGACTCATTCATTTTAATTTCAGAGGAAACCTTCTCGTCTAACCTTTAGGATAAATTGAAGGGCTCTTAATTTTACGCTGATTCTGGTTTAAATCCTCGGAAAATCTTAAGCCGCTTAACTCTGGGAACTTCAAACTTCTTGTGACTAGAACCTTCCTGATGTGTTGTTTTGAAGATGCAATAAGACTGGGTCAATAAAGTGCTCGATACAAGGTCATTTTGCCAAACAGTTGTGACAATTATTTTCTGGTGCATTTTCTCATACTTTGTGATATTTTCCCTTCTTAACCACTGAGGTGTTGACAATGGGTTGGAGTTAAGAATGGAATTAATGGCCGGGCGCGGGGGCTCACGCCTGTAATCCCAGCACTTTGGGAGGCCAAGACGGGCGGATCACGAGGTCAGGAGATCGAGACCACCCTGGCTAACACGGTGAAACCCCGTCTCTACGAAAAATACAAAAAAGTAGCCAGGCGTGGTGGCAGGTGCCTGTAGTCCCAGCTACTCGGGAGGCTGAGACAGGAGAATGGCATGAACCCGGGAGGCGAAACTTGCGGTGAGCGGAGATCACACCACTGCACTCCAGCCTGGGCGACAGACCGAGACTGCGTCTCAAAAAAAAAAAAAAAAAAGGAATTATTCACTGGAATTAACTGGGAGCTGCCTAAACCACCATCTTCCTATCTGCTTCCCCCGAATCCTCCCCTCTGGAAACTCACAGTCTATTTCCGTGAAGTACGTTGTTGGTATTTTGGTAGGGATCGCATCGAATCTGTAGATGTCTATTAATAGTATGGTCTTTTTCACAATGTTGATTCTTCCCCCCTACGAACATGTCTTCCCATTTTCTGGGGTCCGCTTTAATATTTTTCATTAGTGTTTAATAGTTTTCCTTGTGGAAATCTTTCACCTCCTTAGTTAAATTTACTTCCAGGGTTTTGGGGTGTCTTTTGCTCTTGTAAATGAGATTGCTTTCTTGATTTTTTTCTTGCCACTAGTTCGTTGTTGGTGTATAAAAACACTACTGATTTTTGCATATCGACTTAGTATCTGGCCACCTTACTGAATTGGTTTATCAATTCTAAGAGTTTTACTGGTGGAGGTTTCAGGGATTCTTATAGATGACATCATGTTGTTGGCAAAGAGAGACAATTCGACTTCCTCCTTCTGAATTTGGATGCCCTTTGTTCCTTGCTCTGGTTGAGACTTTCCCAACACATTATTATTAACGAAGGTCACCAGGCTGAAGTTTGGAAACAGGTATATATTGTGATGCAATCGCCAGGACCAAGCTAGTTAACATCTCCCTCAACTCACATAGATACCATGTTCTTTCCTTCTTCTTATTTGTTTAATTCTCAATTATTGGGCTCAAGCAATCCTGCTTCAGCCTCCCTAGCAGCTAAGACTACAGGCACGAGCCACATCTGGCTTTCTTTTGATATCGTTTTTTTTTTTTTCTTTTTGAGATGGAGTCTCATTCCATCACCCAGGCTGCAGTTGCAGTGGCGCGATCTTGGCTCACTGCAACCTCTGGCAGGAGGATTGCTTGACCCAGGAATTAAGGACATAAATAGATAATGAAAAGAAAATAGTCACTATGTGAGTTGACGAATACATTAATTAGCTTGATTGTAGTGATAATTACACCATGAATAGGGATATGTAAACACCAGCATGGTGACCTTAGTCACCAAGGACGGATAGAGGCCAGGAATTGGAGAGCAGCCTGGGCAACATAGCGATACCCCCATCTTTACAAAACACTTTGTTAATTAGCCCAGTGTGGTGGTGCTTGCCTGTAACTCCAGATACTCAGGAGGCTGGAGCAGGAGGCTCTCTTGAGCCCAGGGGTTCAAGGCTGCAGTGAGCTATGAGTTTTCCATTGCACCCAGCCAAGGTGACACAGTGAGACCTTGGCTCTAAAAATCAATCAATCAATAAACAAATTTATCCACACAGGTAGGAGATCTCTACAAGAAAAACTATAAAATACTGATGAGAGGAAATGAAGAGGGCACACAAATGGAAAGATATTCCATGTTCATAAATCGGAAGAATTCACATTGTGAAAATGACCACACTATTAATAGAGATCTACAGATCCAACTCAATCCCTACCAAAATGTCAAGGACATTCCTCATGAGAACATGACATGTTTCAAGAGGAGAGGATTGGAGGGAATTGGGTAGGTAGATGGTGGTTTTAGGCAGATTCTAGTTCATTCCACTTAATAACTCCATCTGAACTCTGACTCACTATCAATACCTCAATTCTTAACAAGGAAAAACATCACAGAGTATGAGAAAATGCATCAGAAAATAAGTGTCAGAACTTTTTGGCAAAATGACCTTGTATCGGGCACTTTACTGACATAATCTGGTTTTTTGTTTGTTTGCTTTTTGAGATGGAGTTTTGCTCTTGTTGTCCAGGCTGGAGTGCAATGGCATGATCTCAGCTCACTGTAACCTCCGCCTCCCGGGTTCAAGTGATTCTCTTGCCTGAGCCTCCCGAGTAACTGGGATTACAGGCATGCGCCACCACGCCTGGCTAATTTTGTATTTTTAGTAGAGATGGGGTTTCTCCATGTTGGTCAGGCTGGTCTCAAACTCCTGACCTTGTGATCCACCCACCTCAGCCTCCCAAAGTGCTGGGATTATAGGCGTGAGCCACCACATCCGGCCAACATAATCTTATTTAATCTTCAAAACAACATGTCAGGAAGGTAATAATTCCCTGGTTCTAGTCACAGGGAGTTTGAAGTTTCCAGAATTCAGTGGGTTAAGATTTCCTAAGGATTGAAACCAGAATCAGTATAAAGTGCACTTAATTGTCATTCCACATGGTCTCCATGATCCACACAGTAAAATTCACACCACCATTAAGGCTTTTCTTGCTTGAGAGGCCTAACTGAGGGGGTTGAGAACTAGGGAGCACTCAGTATGTCTATAAACCACCTCCCATCATCCTAAAGTGAATGCAGAGTGGGGACCATGTGCCTTCCTCTGGTTCCCACTGTTTTTACCTAAGAGTAGGTTGGCTGATATCAAAGCAGTGATTTAGCCTAGTTCAAGCACAGCTTTCCCATGTCAATTCCCAGATTTTGAAAAGTGAAAAATTATCACTACTACTCATTATGTATCAACAATGACTGTCCCTTTTTTTTTCAATATCTTGACATTCACATGTGAAAGCTTTCCTCAAACTAGAGCAAATCACTGGTTTGATATTATTCAACCAACTCTTAACATGTCCTTTACTCATTAGGATATTACTGTCTGTGCCATGAGGGGACGCAAAGTGGTTAAAACTTGCAGATCTATAGTCCCTGAAGCCTCCAAATACTTCAGAAATATGAAATGTAATTCAGTAGAGCGGGAAAACCTATGTTATTTGCATGGTAGGCATGTTTAATACATTAATTTCCTGTGGGTGGGGTTTCATTGAGAAATGTAATCAATGCTAATCACCTTCAATGGATTCTATGGCCCTAAACCAATCATTTGGGGGCCCAGGGGACTGGAAGAGAGGCCTGGAGTCCCGGAGGTTCTCTATAAATAGACAGTTCAGCTCCAGAGCAGTTGGAGAGCACATCCCAGAAGAGAGGAGGCTGGAGGCAGAAGTCAGGAAGGAGGTAAGTGTCCACTGGGGATGTCTGTGGGGTTTTGGAGTTGGCCTGCAGGGGTTGGTTTCAGAAAGATTTGGATTGAGGGGTTGGTTTCAGAAAGATTTGGGTTGGGGTGTTGGTTTCAGAAAGATTTGGGTTTATTTTTTCATGCATTTGCCCGGACACCTTGTGAAGGCAGTGGGTCTGCTTTGCACCCTATTATTTATTCTGACTTGTTATATAACTCTCCTGTAAAATAGGAATAATATTAACTTTCTCATCGTGGTTAGGCTACATTTTATTTTTTAGAGACGAGATCTCTCTCACTGCCCAGACTAGACTGGAATTCCCAGATTCAAACGGTCCGCCTGCCTCTGCTTCCCGAGGAGCAGGAACTACAGGCACTTGCCACCATGCCTGAATAAATGTTTAATTTTTTTGTACAGATGGGGTCTCAGTACATTGCCCAGGCTGGTCCTGAACTCCTGGGATCAAGCATGCTCCCATCTTGGTCTTCCAAACTGTTGGAATTACAGGTGTAAGCCACCTTGCCGGCCACACACCACTTGTTAAAAAGCATCGCTGGATTCTCCCTTTCCACAGGGTAAAATCAGCCATTGATGAATGGGCATCAACCTACTAGGCCAATGAGAATCTGCACTAAGTGTCCCTACCTGGGGGTCCTGTGTGCTATATACTCCCAGAATTGAATACTAACCCGCGTACCTGCTTTTATTTTTTCCCTTGTCCCATTGCTTGTTTTAATGGGAAATGAACTGACAGCGAATACAAAGTGGTTTCTAGGAACATGAACCCCTTTTTTTAGAGACAGGCTCTCACTATGTTGCCCAGGTGGTTATCAAACTCCTGGGCTTGAGGGATCCCCCCTCCTCAGCCTCCTGAGCAGCAGCAGGTGCCCTGTGGCAAAACCATTTTTAATTCCAGAATTTCAGGCTGCCTTTTCTCTCTCATATCTGTATGCTTTTTCAAAAAAAAATTTACTTTTAAATTGAAAAACAAGAAAGATACATATTTATGGTGTACAGCATAATGTGCTTTGCAGGATAGAAACACTGTAAAATGGGTAAATTGAGCTGATATTCACATGCCTTACTTTATGGACTAATCATTTTTGGTCATGAGGATGCTTAAAGTCTACTCTTTAAGCAATTTCCAATTATACAATACATTGTTATGAACTGAAGTCACTATGTTGGACAATTGCTCTCTTGAACTGATCTCTTCAACTGAAATTCATACCCTTAGACCTATATCTCCCCAACCCTCACCACAGCCCTGTTAACCACCATTCTACTCACTGCTACTATGAGTCTACTGGGAAATTTTTTTTTTTTTTTTTTTTTTTTTTTTGGTGACAGAGTTTTGCTCTTGTTGCCCAGGCTGGAGTGCAATGTCGCGATCTCTGTTCACCGCAACCTCTGGCTCCCGGGTTGAAGTGATTCTCCTGCCTCAGCTTCCCGAGTAGCTGGGATTACAGGCATGTGCCACCAAGTCGGGCTAATTTTGTATTTTTAGTACAGACGGGGTTTCTCCATGTTGGTCAGGCTGGTCTTGAACTCCCGACCTCAGGTGATCCACCCACCTCAGCCTCCCAACGTGCTGGGATTACAGGCGTGAGCCACCATACTCAGCCTGAGTCCACTGGGTTTTTAATTATTGTTTACATTACCTACTTCTTTTATTTTTAAAACTATTTTATAATTTCAAGTTTTATTTTAAATTTGGGGTGTACCTGTGCAGTTGTGTTACATGAGTATATTGAGTGATGCTGAGGTTTGAGGTATGACTCTACCCATCACCCAGGATGTGAGGATAGCAACCAATAGGTAGTTTTTCAACCCTCCCTCCCTCTATCCCTCCAGAGTTTCACTGTTTTGGAGTCCACGTCCTGATTTCCTTTCCTCTGTGTACCTGCCCCGGAGCGGGGTTGCCGGATCATGCAGTTGTTGGACTTCCAATTTTCTGAGGAGCTTCTCTGCTGTCTCCCATATCGGCTGCTCTAATTTACATCCCAGCACAGGGCGCAGAGGACCCCTTTCCCCCGAATCCTCACCAACACTCGTTCCACGTGTCTTTTTGAGAACAGCCACTCTAGCAGGCGTGAGGGGTGCCTTGTGGTTTGGATTTGCGTGTCCCTGATGATGAGTGATAATGAGCACCTTTTCCTAGACCTGCTGGCCATTCACATGTCTTCATCTGAGGTGTCCACACGGGTGCCTTAAGCCCTTCTAGTGGGTTGTTTTCTCGCTCTGGAGGAGTTTGAGTTGCTTATGTTTTGCACAGAAGCCCCGTGAGATGTGTGGTGTGTAAATATTGTCTCCTCCTCTGGGTTGTCTCCCGCCTCTGCCGATTGTCTCCCTGGCTGTCTCTCTGTTCTGCACTTGCTCAGAGTCCTTCCAGGAAGTGTGGGGCACTCGCCCTCCAGGCTTCCAGTGACTTTTCCCAAGACCCTCCTGCCAGTTTTTTCTCCCCTCTGCAGACCTTCAGGTTGCTTCCCCCACCTGTGTCTAGGAAAGCAGGGCTGTGTTCTCATAGCTGTTGAACTTGGGTGATAACTGATGCCTGGAGAGTATCACTCAGTGGCTTCTGCCTAATGAAGCTAGGTTTAGGAATTAATTTTTAAAAATCTTATTATTGTATCAACCCACTTCTTTAAAATATCAAAGAGCACTAGACTTTAAATCCATTTTCTGAGATGAGATTAGGAATAGAGAAACCCTTAGAGACAGAAGGTAGATTAGTGATTGCCAGGGGCTGGGGTGGGTGGGCAGGGGGTGATCACTGATGGGGATGGGGTTGCTTTTAGGGTGATGAGATAATTCTGGAGCTAGAAACTAGACAGTGGTAATGGTTGCACAACATGGTGCATGTCTTAGTCCCATGAAATTTTTCACTTGAAGAGGGTAAAAATGATGAAATTATGAATGTGCATTTCACCAAAATAACAAAATATCTGTGTAGGAGCTTAATCCCCATAGGATTCTTTAGTGCTGTCCCTTCTCTGGAGCGAATAATTCTGGGATTAAGAGGGTTTGTTGTGGGACAATATCTTACGTTGTAACTATTTTTATTTGTCTTATTGCATAATTATGACTAAGGATTTGCCTTGGATCTTATCTTGATAAGAAAACATAAAGAATTGACATGATTGTTATATCAGATTTTAGGCGCTTCACATTCCTGTCCTATTTTATTTACAGTCAAAAACAATGTTGTTCGATGGGCAGGAAAACCAATTCAGCCTTTGCACAATGATCTCCTAGAGATCAGAATCCAGGGGAGTATTCAGATTTTACTCCAGAACATGTAGTCAGGTGTAGACACTGGAAGAATAACAGAGTGGATTGATTTCCACGGTGCTGAGTCCAATGCTAGAGGGGAAGTGGGGTCTGGGATTGGGATGAGGGATTTGGAAGGACGGGGTGGGTAGAGTAGAAACGTTAACAGAGCTCATGCTTTTTTTCCCTGCAGACTTCTGAATGAACAGTGAATCTATTACTGAGGAAAACCAGGGGTGGCCTGTGTATATAGGTCGCAATTAGACACCGGCTTCTGGAAGAGCTTTCCCAGAGACAGATTGAAATATTCTCCAGTAGACATGGCTGCAAATTGCACACCCTCATGGGGTCAGAGAGAATCCTGCAACAGCCCTGGGTCAGAGCCACCACGGTCCATGCCATCCCCAGCAACTCAACTTGGAAATCATGACAGTGATCCTGAGACTTGTCACGTGAACTTCAGGATGTTCAGCTGCCCGAAGGAGTCGGACCCCATCCAGGCTCTGAGGAAACTCACTGAGCTGTGCCATCTGTGGCTGAGGCCCGATCTCCACACCAAAGAGCAGATCCTGGACATGCTGGTGATGGAGCAGTTCATGATCTCCATGCCCCAGGAGCTCCAGGTCTTAGTCATGATGAACGGTGTGCAGAGCTGCAAAGACCTGGAGGACCTGCTACGAAATAACAGAAGACCCAAGAAATGGGTGAGTGGGACCCTCGTGATTGGTGCAGGGAAGGGGAGCTGGGATGGGGGCTGCACGGTGCAGCTGGACTCGAGAGGACCCGAGGGGCTGCTCTAGGTCAGGACTTCCAAGTAGAGGAGAGTTTGCCCGTCAGGGACACATGGCAGTGTCTGGGGACAGTTTTTATTGTCACAAGGGGGAGGACAGGAGATGCTGCTAAGCATTCTCCAAAGCTCAGGAGAACCCATCATGACAAATAATCATCCAGATTCAATTATCAGCTGTGCTGAGACGGCAAGTTCCTGGTGTAGGAGATGGACAGGCAGAGGGGGTACAGGGAGAGGCCAACATGAAAGAAAGACATTGGTAAAATATTAGGCCTGATGGAAGGTAGGGAAGGAGGCATTAGAGTGAACTGAAGGGGCGCCCAGAAATACCATCCTGAGGCAGGGAAAGTGGCTGGTATCAGAGATGCAGGGATCTGCCTCCAGGTCCGCACATGAGCCCGTCATCGGCCAATTGAGTTGGATTCACCCAGAATATTTCTCCCTCTTTTCTCTTTGGTTTAGAGACCCTTTCATCTAAAGGACTCATATTTATACACTTATCTAGAAAAGAAAAAAGTTCACACAGAGCTGATTCTGCATCGGGAAGGCAGATTTGAACATTAATTACAGTAAAGTGTGAGCATTATGGCAGGACCCACGGAATATGAGAGCTACTTTCAGGTTCTCATAGTGAGTCTGATTGCTTTTTTTTCTCTCTATAGTCTGTAGTCAATTTTCTTGGCAAGGAATATCTTATGCAGGAATCAGATGTGGAGATGGCTGAAGCCCCCGCCAGTGTCAGAGATGATCCGAGAGACGTGTCCAGCCAGCGGACCTCCTCTGTGAACCAGATGTGTCCGGAGGAAGGCCAGGCCAGCCGAGAGCAGCAGATCCTGCCCAGGGTCCCTGCACTGTTCAGGAGGCAGGTGAGTGTGTGAGGTCTTGGTGCCTGGGCAGAGGTGGGAGAAGGAATGGGAGGAAATCTTGTGGCCACTGGACTGATTGAGAGATGTGGCACAGGACAAGATTACAGCCATTCCCTATGGACATGGTACATCCCCAAACATTCATTCCTGAGCCATCACGGAGAGGGAAGCTTCATCTACTTTTCTCTCCACCATGAGAGCTTTTAGCATTTAGGGTAGGGGGGTAAGAAATGGTCTCAGTGAAATAAGGGAGGCAGTTGGCACAGATGAATGAACTGAAGGTCCCGTCCCCATCCAGTTTCCTCAAAGACATTTAATGTAATAATTCAGCAGGGAACTCACCTCCTACAGATTGTCAATTTCTTAATTTGAGGAGTGTTTCTCAACTGGGGTGATTCTGCCTTTCCGGACACATGGCCATGTCTAGAGACATTTTTGGTGTCATTGTAGGGGGTGGTGGGGTGTTAATAGCATCTAGAGGGTGGAGGCGGGGTCTCTGCTCTGCACAGGAGCGCCCCCTCCAGGAGGGTGATGCAGCCCCAATGCCAGTGGTGCCAGGGGTTAGGGGCCTCCACCTAGAGTCATGCTCCTTCCAGTGTCAGGGGCAGGGAGATGCTGGCACAGCGGGGAGAAATATGCTCAGAGAACCAAACAGTGAAAACCACCACACCTGTGTCATTAGAAGGGTTGGTGCGTCCAGTCAGGAAAAGGCAGACATGTCCTTCCACCGGTTTAGGCATGGCAGTCATTGCTGTTGGTTTTCCATTGTCAGGAAGAGGACTTCCTGCTGCCAGAGACTACTGTCATGAAAGGTGACCCAAAGGCTCTGAGACCCAAGCCGACCTTGGAGAAGGACCTGGAGGAAGACAGGGAGGAGAACCCAGGACTTACATCCCCAGAGCCTCAGCTTCCAAACAGTCCCAGTAAGTATGAAGACTTACACCTGTGTGGAGATAGCCCCTCTCTTCTGGGGTGTGGGGCTGGGGTCCCAGCATTATCATGTCTGGGGGAGTTGGCACTCAGCTGCCAAAGCCTCTCCATCCCTTACTCTCCAGAGACCTACAGTCCAATGTCTTAGGTTTAAGGTTGAGGGGAAGTTGTCAGCCAACATCAGTGTTTGGTTGCAATGAGTTTGGTGTATTGAAAATGCACCTTATTAACTGTGTGTGTGGAATCCCTTCTTCCAGCAGGTGTGGTGGGAGCAAAGGAGGGGAAGGAACCCCAAAAAAGAGCCTCTGTGGAAAATGTGGATGCTGACACACCTTCTGCCTGCGTTGTGGAGAGAGAAGCTTCGACTCACAGCGGGAGCAGAGGAGACGCTCTGAATCTGAGAGGTCTCAAAAGAAGCAAACCAGATGCCACCTCCATTTCCCAAGAAGAGCCTCAAGGAGAAGCCACACCTGTGGGCAACAGAGAATCCCCGGAACAAGCTGAGATCAATCCAGTTCATTCCCCAGGCCCTGCGGGCCCAGTCAGTCACCCCAATGGCCAAGAAGTCAAGGAACTGCTGCCCTTTGCATGTGAGGTGTGCGGCAAGAGGTTTAAGTATCGCGGCAAGTTAGCCGTCCACACGAGATCACACACAGGCGAGAGACTCTTTCAGTGTAATCTCTGCGGGAAGCGCTTCATGCAGCGCATAGGCCTGCAATTTCACCAGCGAACCCACACTGGCGAGAGGCCCTACACGTGTGACATCTGCCAGAAGCAGTTCACCCAGAAGTCCTACTTGAAGTGTCACAAGAGAAGCCACACAGGGGAGAAGCCCTTCGAATGTAAAGACTGCAAGAAAGTTTTCACCTACAAGGCAAATCTGAAGGAGCACCAGCGCATACACTCTGGAGAGAAACCCCACAAATGTTCCAAGTGTCCAAGAGCCTTCGGTCGGCCGGCGACCTTAAGACGCCACCAGAAAACACATCGAGAAGCCACTTCACAGTGACTTCACCATCGGGTCTGTCTTCTGCACCAAGAAAGTGTGAATGAAGATTTTTCACCGATGTTGTCAGATGACGTTTGACAGATGAAGGGCGCCTGGCACACAGAGGAGTGCCCTAGATAGGAATTCCTAGGATGTTTGTTTAAATCTTTTTCCTCCCCAGTGAATTTTGGTTTTTGTTTCATTATTTCTATTGTTTTAGGTTTATTTTGGTTTGTGTTGCTGTTCTTTCAATAAACATCTTATTAGTTTTCAATATTTTGTAACAAAAAACGGTCTCCTGATTGACATGCTGTTATGCACTGTTTTGCTATAAAGTACAATTGTCCAAGGAGGGTGTCCGGATTAAATACACGATATGCCTGGGGAAATCTGGGTTTCAGATAAACGTTTTTTGTTTTTTTAGTATCAGCTTGTTCTAAATTATTCATTATTTATCTGAAACTCAGCTTTTATTAGGTATCCTAAATAGTTTTCTTTTTTATTTTTTTTCTATTCTTTTTTTTTGAGATGGGGTCTCCCTCTGTCAACCAGGCTGGATTGCAGTAGCAGGATCATCGCCCACTGCAGCCTCGACCTTCCAGGCTCAGGCAGTCCTCCCGTCTAAGCCTCCCAAGTAGCTGGGACTACAGGATCATACCACCACTTCAGCCAATTTTTGTGTTTTTTTGTGGAGATGAAGATTTGCCTTGTTGCCCAGGCTGGTCTTGAACTCCTAAGTACAAGTGATCCAACTGCCTCGGCCTCCTTAAGTGCTGGCATTACAGGCATGAGCCGCTGTGCCCTGTATTGTTTTTATTAGACTTTATTATAATTATGATATTCAAATTTTTGGAAATAATTTTTTGTAGTGATGGGATTTTTTGTTGCCCAGGCTGGTGTGGGGTGAGCCACCACGCCTGGCTAACGACTTTCTTTTTCAGAGCTGTCTTAGGTTCATAGGGAAATTCAGTGGACAGCGCAGAGTCCCCGTAGACTCCCACCCCACACAGCACAGCCTCTCCCCGCCCAGCATCCCCAGCAGAGCAGTGCACCTGTTCCATCAGTGAGGCTGCCTGGACATATCACCACCACCCAGAGTCCATGGTGTTCATTAGGGCTCGCTCTGGGTGTTGTACATCCTGTGGGTTTGGACAAAGGCCTCATGAGTACCCACCACTGGAGTATTGTGTGGGGGGGGGGTATTTTCACTGCCCCCCTGAATCCTCTCTGCTCTGCCTATTTATCTCCCTGCCCCAGATGGTGTATTTTGTGGCCTAAATTTGGCAACCTCTAAATTCCTGATTTGACTCTTGAACTACAGAGGCATTGGGAGTCTCTGGTGACTAGTTGGTTTTAGTGATAGTACCATCCCCTGAAGGCTTTGTTGATCCAGAGATGGGTGGACCCCAAACTCAGAGCTGCTGATTTAGTAGGCCGGGGGTGGGGCCTGAGAGTGTGCATTAAAACAGAATTCGTAGGCCGGGTGCGGTGGCTCTCGCCTGTAATCCCAGCACTTTGGGAGGCTGAGGTGGGCAGATCACTTGAAGTCAGGAGTTCAAAACCAGCCTGGCCAACATGGCAAAACCCCATCTCTACTAAAATGCAAAAATTAGCCAGGCGCGGTGGCACGTGCCTGTAGTCCCAGCTACTTGGGAGGCTGAGGCAGGAGAATTGCTTCAGCCCGGGAGGCAGAAGTTGCAGTGAGCCAAGTTTGTGCCACTGCACTCCAGCCTGGGCAACAGAGCCAGACTCAGTCTCAAAATTAAAAAAAAAAAAAGAATTTGTTTTAGAATAGCTTTCTAAAGTCCATTGAGCTCCCTACTCTCCCCACACCATTTCCTCTATTATTTTTTGTTTGTTTGTTTGTTTGTTTGTTTTGAGATGGAGTCTCACTCAGTCACCCAGGCTGGATTGCAGAGGCACGATCTTGGCTCACTGCAACTTCCACCTCCTGTGTTCAAGCGATTCTCCTACCTCAGCCTCCCGCGTACTGGGACTACAGGCATGTGCCACCACACCCAGCTAATTTTTGTATTTTTTTAGTAGAAATGCGGTTTCACCACGTTACCCAAGCTGGTCTCGAATTCCTGACCTCAAGTCATCCGCCCATCTGGGCCTCCCAAAGAGCTGGGATTACAGGTGTGAGCCACTGCGCCTGGCCTCCCCTATTGTTAACATGGTACGTTAGTATGGCACATTTGCCACAAGCGATGAACTGACTGGATATATTGCCGTGATCTAAGGCCCATACCTTATTGAGGCCTCCTTAGTGTTTACACAATGCCCTCCTCTTCCTTCCTCCCCATCCAGGACGCCACATTGCCTTGAGTTGTCACGTCTCCCTAGGATCCTCTTGGTGACAATTTCTCAGATTTTACTTGTTTGGGATCACCTGAGAATGTGCATTTTAGGTGGTGCTGATGCTGCTGGTCTTGGGAGAACATTTTATGGATGAGCTGACAGGCAGAGTCCTGCAGTCTGCAGAGGTCTGGAAAGGTCCCTTCCCGAATAGGCTGGATTCATTTATTAAAGGCCACTTTTGTAAGACTTTGGTTCTTGTCATCTTAATTTAAAGGAAATTAATCAAGAGACCCACAGCAGAGAGATGCATCATAGAGTAACTATTGCAAAGGAAATAGAGTATTTTGAAAGTTAAGGGCAGAATAGACAGGACATCCTGGGAGCAAGGATTCAGGGCCAGCTGCTCCTGAGGATGAGACAGCAAAGACCCGCTCGAGGGAGACTCCCCTTTATGGGAGTCTCGGATCATTACACAAGGGGGTGGGAAGAGGTGTTACTAGTAAGCATGTTCTGGGTGGTCCCCTGGGCACACAGGTGCAGTAGCTGTGCACACATCTCTTTGGCATCTTAAGTCTCCACCCAGGGGTGTGTTTTTTACTATTATAACGAGCAAAGGGTCAGTTTGTGAACAGGTAAAATCAAAATGCTCATGTTCTCTACAGGGAAAACTCCCTTTTGCAGATGGTTTTGTGTGAATGAACTCAATTAGAAAGTGAAGGCTGGGGCTGACTGTGTTGGCTGTACGGTCCCCATGGGTGCTGCGTTTGGAGGACATGGTCACCTTCTTGACTACCTATCCTGCCTCACCCAGGTCCGTTTAGGAGAAAGAGTCCTTGAGGTAGAAACCTGAATCCGCCATCAAATGTATACAGACTCCCATTTAATTCAAGAAGTGGATGTTTGGTGGGTAGTGGTTCTCCGTTTAGATATTGGGTCCAACATCCTTCTCCAGACACAGAAAATGTGTTGATGATACCACCTGCCCACTTAATTTAAATCATGTTTCTCTATGATCCATTAACCACATCCGACATTTCTTTAGAGCTTCATTTCCCAATTTTCTTACATGTTGGACTCACTTGAGGTGTTTTTTCAATATTTTTTTAAAAAGCAATGCCTGGGGTCCAGCCCCAAGGTAATGATGTGATTGGTTGAGGATGTGGCCCCTGTGTTGA
The DNA here is from genome assembly GCF_028858775.2 of Pan troglodytes. Classification (NCBI taxonomy): domain Eukaryota; kingdom Metazoa; phylum Chordata; class Mammalia; order Primates; family Hominidae; genus Pan; species Pan troglodytes. The sequence goes on from NC_072418.2 coordinate 59,158,643, forward strand.
GAGTTTATAAAACTCCTCAGGTGATCAAATGTGTGGCTGAGTCTGGCAGGTCGGTTTTCTGATTGTCTGGTCACTCCAATTCCTGTTCTCTCATGGGGATCAGTGAGTTCATTTCCACGGAGAGTCATGCACCTCCATTCCCAGTCTAAAGAAGGTAGACTCCACAGCTGGCTCCCACCCACCCTGCACGGGGGTCCCTCCCACTGTGGCTGGCTGCATGCACCACTCCAGGGACTGCCCCTCATGGCTCTGGGCACATGTGGCACTGGGTGGCCTTTGCACTGCTGCTCCTTATCCACCTATGTGCTCTGAGCCAAGAGCTTGATTTACCTGATGTGACAGTGAAAACAGGATACCCACTGCAACCTCAAAAAAGCCCAGTGCGGCCGGGCGCAGTGGCTCATGCCTGTAATCCTAGCATTTTGGGAGGCCGAGGTGGGCGGATCACCTGAGGTCAGGAGTTTGAGACCAGACTGGCCAACATGGTGAAACCCCGTTTCTACTAAAAATGAAAATTAGCTGAGCATGGTGGTGCATGCCTGTAATCCCAGCATTGCATTCCAGCCTCGGTGACAGGGCAAGACTCAGTCTCAAAAAAAGCGCCATGCTAGGGATGACTGAATTGAATTTAGAAGGTGCCCTTGCTTTCAGAAAAACAACAACCCAACACTGCTTAATCTACCCAACCCGGAGCCAAATCTGCACCAACCAACCTGGCCCACCTGGTGGCTTTTCAGACTCTGACCTTGACGATGGGACATGAGGTGGGGAAGGAGGTGGGAGCACAGCTAGGGAAGAAGGGGCAAGAGACCCACTCCCCTGGCATGATCCCTGGGGTCTTGGAGGCTGGGCCGGTCAACATGGCTGCAGTTATTTCTAGCTTTCTGGATTCCCAGAAAAAAACAGCTGTACTTCAAAGAAAATGCAGAACAAGGTGAGGTCGACGTGGAAAATCATCCCAACATCAGCCAAACGGAACTGGGCTCTGCTAGCCGAGTGCACTCAGGCCAAACACCCACGTGAAGCTTTTACAGTGAGAGAAAGGAAGACATTTATTTGCAGGGCACCAAGCAAGGAGAATCGGGCAGCTAATGTTTAAGACCTGAACTCCCCCCATGGCTTAGGAGTAAGGGGTTTTTTTTTGTTTTTTTGTTTTTTTTGTTTTGTTTTTGAGACGGAGTCTCGCTCTGTCGCCCAGGCTGGAATGCAGTGGCACGATCTCCGCTCACTGCAAGCTCCGCCCCCCGGGTTCATGCCATTGTCCTGCCTCAGCCTCTGAGCAGCTGGGACTACAGGCGCCTGCCACCATGTCCGGCTAATTTTTTTGTATTTTTCGTGGAAACGGGGTTTCACCGTGTTCGCAAGGATGGTCTCGATCGCCTGACCTCGTGATCCTCCCGCCTTGGCTTCCCAAAGTGCTGGGATTACAGGCCTGAGCCACGGCGCCCGGCCAGGAGTAAAGGGTTTTTAAAGGTGAAGAGGCAGAGGTGACAGGCAACGTCATACATAATTACATGAAGGTGGTTATACATTGGTTTTACCTAAAAAAGCAGGTCATCTCCAAGCAGAAGCCCACAGGTGAGAGGCTGAGCATTATCATATCGCTATAACTCAAACAGCAAACCCATTGAGGTAGCCTGACTTGGAACTCTGGGCTGCTAAAAACCATGTGTACATTAAACACATCTGAAACTTCCATGGTAGTATTGATTTTTTAAATTAAAATAAGGTAAGCATTTCATTGTTTTTTTATTATTTCTTGCATTGGTGAGGATGTTTTTTCATGCAAACTAATAAAACAGAAATTAAAAATTAAGCACTTAAACCCATACTAAGCAGTGTTTACCTAGACTGCTCTGGCTTTTCAATGTGGTCATGTTCATTAAAACTTCCCAAGAAGGGAATGATGGTTATATGGCCATGGAGCCATGGTTTTGTTTGTTTGTTTTGTTGCTTTGTGATTTGAACATCTTTCAGGACCACTGTTGCTCCAGGACATATTGAAAAATGTTACTTTTAGGAAATACGCGCCACATTGGAATAGAGACCCTAGAAACACAGAGAGGGGTAGCAATATTATTTCAGTGTATATTGACTCAGTCCAGCCACATGCTAGATAATAACAAAGGCACGCATATGAGCCAGGAAGCTGGGTAATGAAGCATTTATGCCCTGAGTGGTCTTTGGTGTTGGATAAACGTTTCCGTTGATGAATCAGATACTAAGGAACCCACTATGACAGACATCCAGGATGGAAAAATCCCCACTCCTGTTCTTTCTTGCATGAGAGCTGGAGTCTGCGCCCTACCACACATCCATGGATATGCCCAGGATTTGACTTGGGCCTTTGAACTTCTCACAGTAGCTGCTACTCACTTTTTGAGATAATACTCACATTCCTGGGTGCTCAGTCCTGCCTCATCTAAATCACCAGAGACCAAACAAGGAGCAGCCCCGTACCTCTTGAAATGTATTTAATGGGCCGGACACAGTGGCCCACGCCTGTAATCCCAACACTTTGGGAGGCCGAGGCAGGCAGATCACCTGAAGTCGGGAGTTCGAGGCCAGCCTGGCCAGCATGGTGAAACCCTGTCTCTACTAAAAATGCAAAAATTAGCTGGGCATGGTGACAGTCGCCTATAATCCCAACTACTTGGGAAGCTGAGGCAGGAGAATCGCTTGAACTCGGGAGGCAGAGGTTGCAGTGAGCTGAGATCACGCCACTGCACTCCAGCCTGGGTGACAGAATGAGACTCTGTCTCAAAAAAAAAAAAGAAAAGAAAAGAAAAAAGAAATGTATTTTATGCCATAGTGTGTCAGAATAAAGAGAAAGATGAAAAAGAAAAAGAAAAAATTATGAAAAAATTAGTAGGACAAAGTCTGTTCTCATGAAACTTGCAGAATAAAGAAGAACCAGTGTTGAAGCAGGAAAACTGTAGGGCCAGGTTATCTGAGTTTTCCATATTATCTGCTTAATTGAAGTTCAGCTTACCAATCTTAATGAGCGTTTAATGTAAAAAGAGGATAGGCCGGGCATGGTGGCTCACGCCTGTAATCCCAGCACTTTGGGAGGCCGAGGCGGGCGGATCACGAGGTCAGGAATTCGAGACCAGCCTGCCCAACATGGTGAAACCCCATCTCTACTGAAAATACAAAAATCAGCTGGGCATGGTGACACACGCCTGTAATCCCAGGTACTCATGAGGCTGAGGCAGGAGAATCACTTGAACCCTGGAGGCAGAGGTTGCAGTGAGCTGAGATCACGCCATTGCACTTCAGCCTGGGGGACAGAGCGAGACTGTCTCGGAAAAAAAAAAAAAAGATAAAAAGAGGTACAGAGTACAGTCCTTGCCTTCAAGAGGTTTCTGGTCTAATAAATAGACAGCTAGCCCTAGATTATGCGTCTGTTTCCCTGCGGATACATAAGACCCATACCTCTAGCTTGAGGTGGGTGCTCCTGGCATCAAGCTGTATGTGGTGTCATAAAACTTTCTCCAACTGAGGATCTCTAAATCAGGTCCTCAGCTTAGAACTCTCCAGCCTCTGGTAACCTAGGCTGAGGGAGGCAGGAGACTGGGTAAGTTGCAGAGATGTTGGTCAAAGAATACAAAATTTCAGTTAGACAGGAAAAGTGTTTAATAAATCTGTTGTACAACATGGTGACTGCAGCTATTAGCAATGTATTGTATGTTTGAAAATTGCTAACCTAGTAGATTTTTTTTTTTCTTTTTTGAGAGGGAGTCTCACCCTGCTGCCCAGGCTGGAGTGCAATGGCATGATCTCGGCTCACTGCACCCTCTGCTTTCAGGGTTCAAGCCATTCTCCCGCCTCAGCCTCCCGAGTAGCTGAGACTACAGTCACGTGTCACCGTGCCTGGCTACTTTTTGTATTTTTAGTAGATGGGCTTTCACCATATTGGTCAGGCTGGTCTCGAACTCCTGAGCTCATGACCTGCCTGCCTTGGCCTCCCAAAGTGCTGGGATTACAAGCATGAGCCACTGCACCTGGCCTAACATAGTAGATTTTTAAATGTTCTCATCAGGCTGGGCACAGTGGCTCATGCCTGTAATCCCAGCAGTTTGGGAGGCAAAGGCAGGAAGATTGTGTGAGCTCAGGAGTTCCAGATTGGCCTGGCAACATGGCAAAATCCTGTCTCTACAAAAAATACAAAAATTCGCTGGGTGTGTGGTGCACGCCTGTAGTCCCAGCTACTCGGGAGGCTGAGGCAGAAGAATTGCCTGAGCCATGGAGGTCAAGGCTGCAGTGAGCTGTGATGGTGCCACTGGACTCCAGCCAGGGCAACAGAGCCAGACCCTACTGAATAAATAAATGTTCTCATCCTACAAAATAGATAAGTATGTGAGGTCGCACATATGTCAAATTATTTGATTTAGCCATTGCACGTTGTATACATGTATCAAAACATTGTGTTGTACGCCTTGAATATGTACCATTTTTATTTGTAAATTTATAAAGTTAATAATAACAATGACAAAAAGAAAATAATGCCGTCTCTAAGAATGCGTGACCAACCACCATCCTTCCCTCATGGGGATGTGGAGTTTCCCTCGTCTTGGATGCCTAACAGACCTGTCAATCACCACACATCCCAGACCTATCACATCTTTCCCCACCTCACATAAAGGTGGCTCCAGCCCCCTTGATGTGCAATCCACAAGATTTGTGGGGTTATCCTTGATTCCTGCATTTCCCTCACATGACACACTCAGTCTCTCAACAAATCCTATACCTTAATTAATGTGTTTATTGACATGAATTTCACGCGACATAAAATTAACTGTTTTATCAGTACGGTTTAGCGGCATTTGGTGCATTTACACTGCTGTGCAGCAGCTCCTCTAGCTGGTTCCTGTGCCTGCATGTCCAGAGTCCAAGTTCTGACATTTGTACATACTCATGAAGTCATTGCCGTCATCAAGAAGCTGAACATTCCCACCATCCTCCAACACTTCCCCAGGCTCTTCATCATCTGTCCCTCCCACAACTCCATCCCTGGACAACCACTGGTGTTCTCTGTGTCATTACAGATCACTGACAGAATTTCCTTATTTTTGCCTTTTTTTTCTTTTCTCTTTCTTTTTTTTTTTTTTTTTTTTTTTTTTTTGAGACAGTGTCTTGCTCTGTTGCCCGGGCTGGAGTGCAGTGGCACAATCATAGTGCACTGTAGCCTCAACTTCTCAGGCGTAACTGATCCTCCCACATCACCCTCCCAAGTCGCTGGGACCACAGGCACACATCACCATGCTCGGCTAATTGTTTCTATTTTTTTGTAGAGCTGGGGTCTCACTATGTTGCCCAGGCTGATCTTGAACTCCTGGGCTCAAGCGATCTGCCTGCCTGGGCCTCCCAAAAAGTGCTGGGATTACATGCATGAGCCAGTGTGCCCAGCCTAGTGGTAGAATTTTCTAGCGATGGAATCATACCTTATGTACTCCTTTTCTATCTGCCCTCCTTCACCTTCATAATTATTTTGAAATTCACCCATGTTCTTGGGTGTAATCAATGATTCCTTTTTACTGCTGAGCAGTATTCTCAACTTCATTGAATTGTACCCTTTGCATATGTGTGATTTATTGTATATCAACTATGCCTCAGTAAAACTATACGAAAAAGATAAGGGGTTCTTTGTTTTGTTTTGTTTTGTTTTGTTTTGTTTTTGAGATGGAGTCTCACTCTGTCGCCAGGCTGGAGTGCAGCAGCATGATCTCGGCTCACTGCAACCTCTGCCTCCCGGGTTCAAGCAATTCTCCTGCCTCAGCCTCCTGAGTAACTGGGACTACAGGTGCACACCACCATGCCCAGCTAATTTTTGTATTTTTATCAGAGACGGGGTTTCACCACATTGGCCAGGATGGTCTCGATCTCTTGATCTAGTGATCCGCCTGCCTCAGCCACCCAAAGCACTGGGATTATAGGCGTGAGCCACCATGCCTGGCCAGGATTTTCTTAAAACTTAAAAACAAATTCAGCATTTGACCAGTTCTCCCCATTTCAACTTTCAGTATTCATGGTCAAGCCAACAGCCATCAGCCTGGATGACTCTGTTGCCATCCTCACTGAGCTCCTGGTTCCTTCCCTTCCCTTATATGGGCTGTTATCTTTTTTCTCTTTTTTCTTATTTTGTCCTTTTTTTTTTTTTTTTTGAGACAGGGTCTTGCTCTGTCACCCAGGCTTGAGTGCAGTGACACGATCATAACGCCCTGCAGCCTCAACCTCTCAGGCTCAAACAATCCTCCCACCTCAGCCTCCCCAGTAGCTGGGACTACAGGTGTGCACAACCAGGCCTTACAAATTTTTTTTGTGTGTGTATATTTTGTAGAGATGGGGTTTCATCATGTTGCCCAGGCTGGTCTTTAACTCCTGAACCCAAGCTATCCACCTGCCTCAGCTTCTCACAGTGCTGAGATTACAGGCATGAGCCACCGCGGTTGGCTGTATGGGCTATTTTCAAGGCATCTTCTGAGAAAATGCTAAACAGAAGTCAGAAAGCTACTCTATGAAGGCAGAGGCATTCGTTGGAGCTGTGAGTGATGTACCTGCAATGTCTAGATTCTAGTTTTAGGAGTTGGCAGAGTCAGCCCAATTCTATGTGTCAGACCAATTCAATGACTGAAGTAGTGGCAGCTCCACCTACTAGTACAATGGGTCAAGTTTTCACATTTCACTTGTGCCTACAGGATGGGGCCTGGCAGGCTTGAGTTGAGATTTATGCTTGTTTCTATGTAGCTTTGGATCGTTGTGAAAGCCAGGTCCTTTCAATCATTTTGTGCAAACATCATTGTCTGTAAAAACGGTGTCCACGTTTTGTCTTTGAAATGGTCCCCGCCCTCCGCTCGTTATTGTGTTGAGAATGAAATGAGAGGACACGCTTGGCACCTGGAGATGATTGGCTATTACAGCTGTGCGCCATAAGGGCAAATGGTTCCATTGTTTGATGAGCCGTCCTGGCGGTGGGTGGATCCGTCACTTCTAAACAGATAAGGAATGGCTGGAAGGCTCTTGTACCAAACCAGCTTGAAGCAACCTCATTCACACCGAATCCCTCCACGTTTCTTTTCTTTTTTCTTTCTTTCTTTTTTTTTTTTTTTTTTTTTTTTTTTGAGATGGAGTCTCGCTCTGTCGCCCGGGCTGGAGGGCCGTGGCGCGACCTCGGGTCACTGCAAGCTCCGCCCCCCGGGTTCAAGCAATTCTCCTGCCTCAGCCTCCGGAGTAGCCGGGATTACAGGCACCCGCCACCACGCCCGGCTAATTTGTGTATTTTAGTAGAGACAGGGAGGGTTTCACTGTGTTGTCCAGGCTGGTCTTGAACTCCTGAGCTCAGGCAATCCGCCCGCCTCGGCCTCCCAAAGTGATAGGATTACGGGCGTGAGCCACCGTGCCCAGCAAATCCGTCTACTTTTCTTTTTTCTTTCTTTCTTTTCTCCCCCCCCACCTCCCCCCCCGTCAAACAACCAACAGTTTTTTAACACAGAAAGTAAGGCATAATCCAGGGCTTGGACTGTCTTTCAAGAAAACCCCAAACCCGCTGCCAGGAAGTCACAGCCACTAAGCCCCATCCCAGGCCCAGTTGCTCCCAGGAAACACACCACGTGGAGACCCAGCATGACTGCTGACTGATTGCAAGTCCCCAGGAGGGCTTTATTTTTTCTTTTCAACATCCTGTTCTGCAGGTTCCTTGGCTCTTTTTGCCCGTATGCCGAAGAGCCGGGCATTGGGACGGGCCATGCGGAGACTAGCGAAGGCTTTGAAATTCTTCTCCTCAGTGATGACTCCAGCTTTCTCCTTCTAGGCATTCCGGTTGGGCATGACCGGTCCTGTCAGCTGAGCGGCCAGTTTCAGTTCTTCAGCAGAACTGTCTCCCTTCTTGGGGGCCGAGGGCTTCCTGGGGAAGCGGATGCGTTTGGAGCGGGGCTCCTTCAGCCGCTGCACGTTGGCCTGCAGGGACTGCGCCTCCTCGGATCCACAGAAATGCCGGTGTCCGGGCCACCTTCTTTGCGTGCCGGCCACCCTGAGCTCCTCCAGGCGGAGGCCGCGGCCGTGCGCACCTTCGTGTGGTATCGAACCGTGGGGCAGCGCACGACGCGCCGGATGAGCCCCGACGCGGGGCAGGGGCGAGGCGGCGCGCCTTGGCTTGCCCGGCCTGGCGCCTGCGGATCTTCTGGGCCGGCTGGTTGAACCACTTGGCCACGCGCCGCTGCAGTCCTTGTGGAAGCGGGGCTTCGAGATCATGCCATTCCGGCTGGGCGCCGTGGCTGCCTACGGCCCTGCGGCTGCAGACCAGAGGGGAGCCACTGAGGGGAAGGTCCCTGGGCGCGCGCACCCCATCCCCGGCCTCCGCCTCTAGCCTTCCAGCCTGGGCCGGAGGCCGCCCCTAGAGCCCGGGCCCCGGTCCAATGCTGTCTGCGAAGAAGGGGCCCATCCATGCCCGCGTTGGCGGCAGCGCCAGGCCGATGGCGCTGGATGGAGCCCGAAGGCCGAGACCCCAAATCCCTCTGCTTTTCTAAGAAATCGCCCTCCAGTCTTTTTTTTTTTTTTTTTCAGATCTGTAACTTGTTTTCACCCCTGATTTAAAACAATACCACTGTTCTCCCCCAAATTTTCCTTTGATACAGTAGGTGAACAAAATAGATTTTTTTCCCCACAAATATCAGCAGACACTTCTTGGCACCCCACACTGTATTGGCATGGGTGTTAACAGTCCCAGTTCAGATGTGCAGCCTTTCAGGTGGATGCACTGTAACAAGGATGTAAATGCGGAGCCACCCTAAGAATCACATTCAGTCATGGGGTTGCCCTTCCAAGCTGGCAGAAAAGGAACCCGGGCTAGGCACCGTGAACACACACAGTAACTCATGCCTGTAATCCCAGCACTTTGGGAGGCTGAGGCGGGTGGATCACGAGGTCAGGAGATCGAGACCATCCTGGCTAACATGGTGAAACGCCGTCTCTACTAAAAATACAAAAAATTAGCTGGGCGTGGTGGCGGGTGCCTGTAGTCCCAGCTACTCGGGAGGCTGAGGCAGGAGAATGGCATGAACCCGGGAGGCGGAGCTTGCAGTGAGCCGAGATCGCGCCACTGCACTCCAGCCTGGGCGACAGAGCGAGACTCTGTCTCAAAAAAAAAGAAAAAAAAAAAAAAAAAAAAGAAAATCGACCTGCCAGACTCAGCCACACGTTAGATCACCTGCGGAGTTTTATAAACTCTCAACACAGGGGCCACATCCTCAGCCAATCACATCATTACCTTAGGGCTGGACCCCAGGCATTGCTTTTAAAAAAAAATATTAAAAACTCCTCAAGTGACTCCAACACGTAGCCAAATTAGAAAATGAAGCTCTAAAGAAACATTGGATGTCATTAATGGATCATAGAGCACCATGATTGAAATTAAACGGGCAGGTGGTATTATCAACACATTTTCTACGTCTGTGAAGAAGGTTGGACCCAATCACCAAAAGGGAGAACCACCACCCACCCCTACCTCCACTTCTTGAATGAAAGGGGAGTCTATGTACATTTTATGGTGGACTCCAGGTCCCTGCCTCAAAGAATGCTACTCCGAAATGGACCTGGGTGAGGCAGGATAGGCAGTCAAGGAAACGACCACGTCCTCAGGATGCTGCACGCGTGGTGACTGTACAGTCAACACAGTAAGCCTCAGCGTTCACATTGGAATTGAGTTCATTCAAGCAAGGCCATCTCCAGTAGGGTATTTCCACTGTAGTATTTCCACTGTAGAGAGAATGCGCACGTTGATCTTACCCATCCACAAACCGACACATTTCTTGTTATGATAGTAAAAAACACACACCTGGGCGGGCAGTTAAGACGCTAATGAGACGTGTGCACAGCTACTGCACCTGTGTGCCCAAAGGAGCACCCAGAATATGCTTAGTAGTAACACCTCTTCCCATCCCCCTAGGTGTAATCATCCAAGACTCCCATAAAGAGGAGTCTCCCTCAAGCATGTCTTTGCTGTCTCATCCTTGGGAGCAGCCGGCCCTGAATCCTTGCTCCCAGGATGTCCTGTCTATTCTGCACTTAACTTTCAAGATATTATATTTCCTCTGTAATCAATTATTCTATGATGCATCTCTCTGCTGTGGGTCTCTTGATTAAATTCCTTTAAATTAAGATGACAAGAACCAAAGTCTTACAAAAGTAGTCTTTAATAAATGAATCCAGCCTATTTGGGAAGGGACCTTTCCAGACCTCTGCAGATTGCAGGACTCTGCCCGTCAGCTCAATCAGCCATCCATAAAATGTCCTCCCAAGACCAGCAGCATGAGCACCACCTAAAATGTACATTCTCAGGTAATCCCAAACAAGTAAAATCTGAGAAATTGTCACCAAGAGGATCCTAGGGAGACGTGACAACTCAAGGCAATGTGGTGTCTTGGATGGGGAGGAAGGAAGAGGAGGGCATTGTGTAAACACTAAGGAGGCCTCAATAAGGTATGGGCCTTAGATCACGGCAATATATCCAGTCAGTTCATCGCTCCAGTCAGTTCAAAGATGCCATCCTAATGAACCATGTTGGCAATGGGGGAAGCCATGTGGGGCATTAGGGAGCTCTATGGACTTTAGAAAGCTATTCTAAAATGAATTATATATTTTAATGCACACTCTCAGGCCCCATGCCCGATCTGCTCAATCAGAAGCTGAGTCTGGGGCCCACCCACCTGAGGATTAACCACGCCTTCAGGGGATGGTAGTATCACTAAGACCAACTAGTCACCAGAGACTCCCAATGCCTCTGTAGTTCAAGAGTCAAATCGGGAATTTAGAGGTTGCCAAATTTAGGCCACAAAATACACCATCTGGGGCAGGGAGATAAATATGCAGAGCAGAGAGGATTCCGGGGGCAGTGAAAATACCCCCCAGGATACTCCAGTGGTGTATACTCATGAGGCCTTTGTCCAAACCCACAGCATGTACAACACCCAGAGCGAGCCCTAATGAACACCATGGACTCTGGGTGGTGGTGATATGTCCAGGCAGGCTCACTGATGGAACAGGTGCACCGCTCTGCTGGGGATGCTGGGCGGGGAGAGGCTGTGCCGTGTAGGGAGGGAGTCTAGGGGAACTCTGTGCTGTCCACTGAATTTCCCTGTGAACCTAAACAGCTCTGAAAAAGAAAGTCTAGAGCCAGGCGTGGTGGCTCACCCCACACCAGCCTGGGCAACAAGAAATCCCATCACTACAAAAAATTATTTCAAAAATTTGAATATCATAATTATAATAAAGTCTAATAAAAACAATACAGGGCACAGCGGCTCATGCCTGTAATGCCAGCACTTAAGGAGGCCGAGGCAGTTGGATCACTTGTACTTAGGAGTTCAAGACCAGCCTGGGCAACATGTCAAAATTCCATCTCTACAAAAACCACAAAAATTAGCCAAGTTGGTGGCGTGCTCCTGTAGTCTCGGCTGCTCGGGAGGCTTAGACAGGAGGATTGCTTGAGCCTGGAAGGTCGCGGCTGCAGTGAGCGGTGATTATGCCACTGAACCTCAGCCTGCGTGACAGAGGGAGATGCCATCTCAAAAAAAAAAAAAAAAAAAGAAAAAAGAAAACGAAAACTCTACAGGATACCCAATAAAAGCTGAGTTTCAGATAAATAACAAATAATTTAGAACACGCTGATACTAAAGAAAATTGTTTATCTGAAACTCAAATTTCATCAGGCATTATGTATTTTATATGGCCACCCTCCTTGGACAACTGTACTTTACAGCAAAACAGTGGGTAACCCCATGTCAATCAGGAAACTCAGTTTTTCGTTATACAATATTGAAAACTAATAAGATGATCGTTTATTGGAAGAACAGCAACACAAACCAAAATAAACCTATAAGAAAACAATGGACATAATGAAACAGAAAACAAAGCTCAGTGGGGAGGACACATATTTACTCAAACATCCTGGCAATTCATATCTAGGGCACTCCCTCTGTGTGTCAGGCGCCCTTGCATGTGTCAAATGTCATCTGATAACATTGATGAAAAATATCATTCACTTCTTCTTGGTGCAGAAGGCATAGACCAGATTATGCAATCACTGAGAAGTAGCTTCTGGATGTGTTTTCTGGTGGCGTCTTAACAATTTCAGCCGACTGAAGGCTCTTGGACACTTGGAACATTTGTAGGGTTTCTCTCCGGAGTGGATGCGCTGGTGCTCCTTCAGGCTCCCCCTGTAGGTGAAAACTTTCTTGCAGTCTTTACATTCGAAGGGCTTCTCCCCTGTGTGGCTTCTCTTGTGACACTTCAAGTAGGACTTCTGGGTGAACTGCTTCTGGCAGACGTCACACGTGTAGGGCCTCTCGCCAGTGTGGGTTCGCTGGTGAAACTGGAGGCTAATAAGCTGCATGAAGCGCTTCCCACAGAGATTACATTGAAAGAGTCTCTCGCCTGTGTGTGATCTCTTGTGGATGACTAGCTTGGAATTACACGTAAACCTCTTCTCGCACACGTCACATGCAAAGGGCGGCAGTGCCTTGGCTTCTTGGCCATCCGGGTGACTGACTGGGCTCGCAGGGCCTGGGGAATGAATTGAATTCATCCCAGCTTGTCCCGGGGATTCTCTGTTGCCCACAGGTATGGCTTCTCCTTGAGGCTCTTCTTGGGAAATGGAGGAGGCATCTGGTTTGCTTCTTTTGGGACTGCTCAGATTCAGAGCGTCTCCTCTGTTCCCGCTGTGAGTCGAAGCTTCTCTCTCCACAACGCAGGCAGGTGTGTCAGCATACACATTTTCCACAGAGGCTATTTTTGGGGGGTCCTTCCCCTCCTTTGCTCTCACCAGATCTGCTGGAAGAAGGGATTCCACACACACAGTTAATAAAGCGCATTTTCAATACACCAAACTCATTGCAACCAAACACTGATGTTGGCTGACAACTTCCGCTCAAGCTCAAGCCTAAGACATTGGACTGTAGGTCTCTGGAAAGTAGAGGATGGGGAGGCTTTGACAGCTGAGTGCCAACTCCCCCAGGGGATGATAATGCTGGGCCCCCAGCCCCGCACCCCAGAAGAGAGGGACTAACCCCTGTGGATCCAAGTCTTCATACTCACTGGGACTCTTTGGAAGCTGAGGCTCTGGGGATGTCAGTCCTGGGTTCTCTTCCCTGTTTTCCTTCAGATCCTTCTCCAAGGTCTGCTTGGGTCTCGGAGACTTTGGGTCACCTGTTACGTCAATACTTTTGTGTAGCAGAAAGTCCTCTCCCTGAAGAGGAAAAACCAAGAGTAATGACTGCTGTGTCCAAACTGGTAGAAGCAGGGACACATCTGTCCCCTTCTGATTGGATGCACCAACTCTTCTAATGACACAGGTGTGGAAATACGTGCAGACTTCCCCTGGACCACCCCATCACCCCACGTAAACATCACCATCTCATTTCTGTGTCTGTCCCTAATCTGCACCCTCCATATTCCAAATCAGCTCCTGTGCCTGGTGGTTTTCACTGTTTGGTTCTCTGAGCATATTTCTCCCCGCCGTGCCAACGTCTCCCTGCCCCTGACGCTGGAAGGAGCATGACTCTAGTCGAGGCCCCTCAGCTGTGGCACGACTGGCATTGGGGCTGCATCACCCTGCTGGAGAAGGCGCTCCTGTGCAGAGCAGAGACCCCACCTCCACCCTCTAGATGCTATTAACACCCCACCATCCCCTACAATGACACACAAAAGCATCTCCAGACATGGCCATGTGTCCAGAAAGGCAGAATCACCCCAGTTGAGAAACACTCCTCAAATTAAGAAATTGACAATCTGTAGAAAATGGTTTCCTTGCTGAATTATTACATTAAATGTCTTTGAGGAAACTGGCTACGGGGAAGGAGGAATCTTCATTCATCTGTGCAAACTGCCTCCCTCATTTCACTGAGACCATTTCTTACGCCCCACCCTAAATGCTAAAAGCTCTCATGGTGGAGAGAAAAGTAGATGAGGCTTCCCTCTCTGTGATGGCTCAGGAATGAATGTTTGGGGATGTATCATGTCCATGGGGAATGGCTCTAATCTTGTCCTGTGTCAAATCTCTCAATCAGTCCAGCGGCCACACGATTTCCTCCTGTTCCTTCTCCCACCTCTGCCCAGACACCAAGGCCTCACACACTCACCTGCCTCCTGGACAATGCAGGGACCCTGGGCAGGATCTGCAGCTCTTGGCGGGCCTGGCCTTCCCCTGGACGCATCTGGTTCACCGAGGAGGCCCGTTGGCTGGACACGTCTTTCAGATCATCTCTGACACTGGAGGGGGCTTCAGCCATCTCGATATCTGAGTCCTGCACAATATATTCCTTTCCGTGGAAGGTGACCACAGACTGTAGAGAGAAAAAAGACAATCAGACTCACTATGAGAACCTGAAAGTAGCTCTCATATTCCCTGGGTCCTGCCATAATGCTCACACTTTACTGTAATTAATGTTCAAATCTGCCTTCCCAATAGAGAGTCAGCTCTGTGGACACAGCAATCCTGTCTGAATTTTTTCCTCTCTAGACTCCAGCACCTGCCTGCGCCTGGAATATTCTAGTTAAGTACCTAAACATGGGTCCTTTAGATGAAATAGTCTCTAAACCAAAGAGAAGACAAGGAGAAATATTCTGGATGAATCCAACTCAATTGGCCGATGGCAGCTCACCTTGTATTAGAACTTAGGGGCTCATCTGGGGACCTGCAGGCAGATCCCCGCATCTCTGATACCAACCACTTTCCCTGCCTCAGGATGGGACTTCTGGGCCCCCCTTCGGTTCACTCTAATGCCTCCTTCCCTACATTCCATCAGGCCTAATATTTCACCAATGTCTTTCTTTCATGTTTGCCTCACACAGTGTGTGGGTCCCTGTACCCCCTCTGCCTGTCCATCTCCTACACCAGGAACTTGCCGTCTCAGCACAGCTGATATTTGAATCTGGATGATTATTTGTCATGATGGGTTGTCCTGAGCATTAGAGAATGCTTAGCAGCATCTCCTGTCCTCCCCCTTGTGACAACAAAAACTGTCCCCGGACACTGCCATGTGTCCCTGACGGGCAAACTCTCCTCTACTTGGAAGCCCTGACCTGGAGCAGCCCCTCGGGTCCTCTCGAGTCCAGCTGCACCATGCAGCCCCCATCCCAGCTCCCCTTCCCTGCACCAATCACGAGGGTCCCACTCACCCATTTCTTGGGTCTTCTGTTATTTCGTAGCAGGTCCTCCAGGTCTTTGCAGCTCTGCACACCGTTCATCATGACTAAGACCTGGAGCTCCTGGGGCATGGAGATCATGAACTGCTCCATCACCAGCATGTCCAGGATCTGCTCTTTGGTGTGGAGGTCGGGCCTCAGCCACAGATGGCACAGCTCAGTGAGTTTCCTCAGAGCCTGGATGGGGTCTGACTCCTTCGGGCAGCTGAACATCCTGAAGTTCACGTGAGAAATCTCAGGGTCCACGTCGTGATTTCCAAGTTGAGTTTCTGAGGATGCCATAGACCGTGGCAGCTCCAACCCAGGTCTGTTGCAGGATTCTCCTAGACTCCATGAGGATGTGCAATTTGCAGCCATATCTAGTGGAGAATTTTTTAATCAGTCTCTGAGAAAGCTCTTCCAGTAGCTGGTATCTAATTGATACCTATCTACACAGGCTTCCTCTGGTTTTCCTCAGTAATAGATTCACTGTTCGTTCAGAAGTCTGGGGGGGAAAAAGTATGAGCCTCATTAGTTTAAGTTACTACTCCATCCACCCCTCCCTTCAAAATCCCTCATCCTGGATGCCACTTCTTCAGCAGCATTGAATTCAGCACAGTGGAAATCTTCCAGTGTCTATACCTGACTACATACTCTGGTTTAAGATCTTAATGACCCCTGGATTCTGATCTCTAGGAAATCACTGTGCAGAGGCTGAATCAGTTTTCCTGTCAATTGGAACAACATTGTTCTTGACTATAAATTAAATAAGATAGTTAGGTGAAGCTCTGAAAATGTGATGCAACAATAAAGTAAGCCCTTTATGTTTCCCCATCAGGACAAGATCCAAGGCAAAGCCCTTAGTCATAATTATACAAAAGGATAGAGAAAAAGAGTTAGAATGTAATATTTTCCCCAACACATATTCTTGTTAACTCCAGAACATTTACTTGCTCCAGGGAAGGGACAGCATTAAAGAATCCTATGAGGATTGAGCACCTACACAGATATTTTGTTATTTTGGTAAAATGTACATTCATAAATTTTATCATTTTTACTCTCTTCAAGTTGACGATTTTATAGGACTAAGACATGCACCATGTTGTACAACCATTACCACTGTCTAGTTCCAGAATTATCTCATCAACCCAAAAGCAACCCCATCCCCATCAGTGATCACCCCCTGCCCACCCACCCCAGCCCCTAGCAATCACTAATCTACCTTCTGTCTCTAAGGGTTTCTGTATTCCTAATCTCATCTCAGAAAATGGATTTAAAGTCTAGTGCTCTTTGATATTTTAAAGAAGTGGGTTGATACAATAATAAGATTTTTAAAAATTAATTCCTAAACCTAGCTTCATTAGGCAGGAGCCACTGAGTGATACTCTCCAGGCATCAATTATCGTCCAAGTTCAACAGCTATGAGAACACAGCCCTGCTTTCCTAGACACAGGTGGGGGAAGCAACCTGAAGGTCTGCAGAGGGGAGAAAAAACTGGCAGGAGGGTCTCAGGAAAGATCACTGGAAGCCTGGAGGGCGAGTGCCCCACACTTCCTGGAAGGACTCTGAGCAAGTGCAGAACAGAGAGACAGCCAGGGAGATAATCGGCAGAGGCGGGAGACAACCCAGAGGAGGAGACAATATTTACACACCACACATCTCACGGGGCTTCTGTGCAAAACATAAGCAACTCAAACTCCTCCAGAGCGAGAAAACACATAACCCACTAGAAGGGCTTAAGGCGCCCGTGTGGACACCTCAGATGAAGACATGTGAATGGCCAGCAGGTCTAGGAAAAGGTGCTCATTATCACTCATCATCAGGGACACGCAAATCCAAACCACAAGGCACCCCTCACGCCTGCTAGAGTGGCTGTTCCCAAAAAGACACATGGAACGAGTGTTGGTGAGGATTCGGGGGAAAGGGGTCCTCTGCGCCCTGTGCTGGGATGTAAATTAGAGCAGCCGATATGGGAGACAGCAGAGAAGCTCCTCAGAAAATTGAAAGTCCAACAACTGCATGATCCGGCAACCCCGCTCCGGGACAGGTACACAGAGGAAAGGAAATCAGGACATGGACTCCAAAACAGTGAAACTCTGGAGGGATAGAGGGAGGGAAGGTTGAAAAACTACCTATCGGGTACTCTCCTCACATCCTGGGTGATGGGTAGAGTCATACCTCAAACCTCAGCATCACTCAATATACTCATGCAACAAATCTGCACAGGTACCCACCGAATCTAAAACACAAGTTCAAATTATAAAAAAAAATTTAAAAGGAAGTAAATAACATAAATAATAATTAAAAACCCAGTGGAACTCATAGTAGTAGTGAGTAGAATAGTTACCAGGGCTCAGGTAGGGGTTGGGAAGATATAGGTCAAAGAGTACAAATTTCAGTTGAAGAAATCAATTCAAAAGAGCAATTGTCCAACATGGTGACTTCAGTTCATAACAATGTATTGTATACTTGGAAACTGCTTTAAAAAAAATTAGATTTCAAGTATTCTCAAAACCAAAAATGGTTAGTACATGAGGTAGGGCATATGAATATTAGCTCAATTTAGCCATTTAACAATGTTTGTAATACTACAAAGCATATTATGCTGTATGCCATAAATATATACAATTTTTAGTTTTCAATTAGAAGCAAATTAATTTTTATTGAAAAAGCACACAGATATGATAGAGAAAAGGGAGCCTGAAATTCTGGAATTAAAAGTGGTTTTGCCAGAGGGCGCCTGCTGCTGCTCAGGAGGCAGAGGCGGAGGTGGGAGGATCACTTGAGCCCAAGTGTTTGATAACAGCCTGGGCAACATAATGAGATCCTGTCTCTAAAAAAGAAAGTGGTTTCATGTTCCTAGAAATCACTTTGTATTTGATCTTAGTTCATTCCCCGTTAAAGTAAGAAACAAGACACAGGAAAAAATAAAGGCAGATACAGGAGTTAGTATTCAATTCTGGGAGTATATACCACACGGGTCACCCAGGTAGGGACACTTAGCTCAGATTCTCATTGGCCTAGTAGGTTGATGCTCATTCATCAATGATTTGATTTCACCCTGTGCAAAGGGAAAATCCAGCAATGCTTTTTAAAAAGGGTGTGTGGCAGGCAAAGTGGCTCGGCCTGTAATTGTAACAGGTTGGAAGACCGACATGGGAACATGCTAGAGCCCAGGAGTTCAGGACCAGCCTGAACAATATACCGAGACCCCATCTCTGCAAAAAAAAATTAAAAATTTATCCAGTCGTTGTGGCATATGCCTGTAGTCCCAGCTACTCGGGAGGCGGAGGCGGGCGGATCGCTTGAGCCCAGGAATTCCAGGCTAGTCTGGAATTCAAGCGAGACCCTGTCTCTAAAATAAAATAAAACATAACCTAAGCTTGATAAGAAAGTTAGTATTATTCCTAGTTTACAGAAGCGTTACATAAGGAGTCAGAGTTAATCATGGGGTGCAAAGGAGACCCGCTGCCTTCACAAAGTCTCCGAGAAAACGCAAGAAAAAATAAACCCAAACTTTCTGAAACCAACCCCCGACATGCCAGCTCCTAAACCCGACAGACATCCCCGCTGGACACTTACCTCCTTCTTGGCTTTTGCCTCCAACTCCTTGGTCTGGGATGCGCTCTCCAACCGGCCTGGAGCTGAACTGCGTCTATTTATGGAGAAGCCGGACTCCAGGCCCCGTTTCCGGTTCCCTGCGCCGCCCCGTGATTGGTTTAGGGCCATAGAGTCCATTTTACGTAATCGGCGTTGATTATGTTTCCCACTGAAACCCCGCCCACAGGAAATTAATGTAATAAACATGCCTACTGTGCAAATATTTCCCGCTCTACTGAGTTGTCATACTGCTGAAGTATTTGGAGGCCTCAGAAAATATAGATTTGCGAGTTTTAAGCATTTTGGGTCCCCTCATGCCACAGACAGTAATATCCTAACAAGTAAAGAACATGTTAAGAGCTGGTGGATTAGTATCAAACCAGTGATTTGATCTAGTTTGAGCAAAGCTCTCACATATGAATGTCAAGATACTGGAAAAAAGAGACAGTCTTTGTTGATACATAATGAATATTGGTGATAATTTTTTACTGGAAAAAAGAGACAGTCTTTGTTGATACATAATGAATATTGGTGATAATTTTTTACTGGAAAAAAGAGACAGTCTTTGTTGATACATAATGAATATTGGTGATAATTTTTTACTGGAAAAAAGAGACAGTCTTTGTTGATACATAATGAATATTGGTGATAATTTTTTACTTTAAAAAAGAGACAGTCTTTGTTGATACATAATGAATACTGGTGATAATTTTTTATTTTTTAAAAAGAATATTGGAGTTGACATGGGAAAGCTTTGTTTGAACTAGACTAAATCAGTGGTTTGATATCAGCCAACCTACCCTTATATAAAAACAGTGGGAACCAGAGAAAGGCACATGGTCCCCACTCTGCATTCACTCCAGGACAGTGCCAGGGTGGTTTATAGATACATTGAGGGTCCTACGGGGTTCCCTAGTTCTCAGCCCCCTCAGTTAGGGCTCTCAAGCACGAAAAGCCTTAACGGTGGGTGTGAATTTTACTGTGTGGATCATGGAGTTAATGTGGAATGATAATTAAGTGCTAGGCAGGATTAGATTACAATTTGGGAAGTTCATGCCATCAGTTGGATGACACTAATCCATTCAAGTAGTGACTCATTCATTTTAATTTCAGAGGAAACCTTCTCGTCTAACCTTTAGGACAAATTGGAGGGCTGTTAATTTTACACTGATTCTGGTTTAAATCCTTGGAAAATCTTAAGCCGCTTCACTCTGGGAACTTCAAATTTCTTGGGAGTAGAACTTTCCTGATGTGTTGTTTTTAAGATGAAGTAAGACTATGTCAGTAAAGTGCTCAATACAAGGTTCATTTTGCCAAGAAATTGTAACAATTATTTTCTGAGGCATGTTCTCATACTTTGTTACATTTTTTCTTGTTTACCACTGAGGTGTTGACTCTAACTCAACTCTAACAAATGAGTTAGAGTTAAGAATGGAATTATTCACTGGAATTAACTGGGAGCTGCCTAAGCCACTCTCTGGCTACCCAATTCCCGATTCCCCTAAATCCTCCCCTCTGTAAACTCATAGTCTTATTTCTGTGAAGCTGCCATTGGTATTTTGGAAAAGACCGCATCGAATCTGCTGATGTCTATTAATAGTATGGTCTTTTTCACATTCTATGAACATGGCTTTCCATTTTTGGCGGTTTTTTTCGTTTTTTTTTTCATTAGCACTTAATAGTTTTTCTTGTGGAAATCTTTCACCTCCCTGGTTAAATTTATTACCAGGTTTTTAGGGGTCCTTTTGCTATTGTAAATGGGATTGCTTTCTTGGTTTTTGTTCCACTAGCTTGTTGGTGTATAAAAACAATACTGATTTTTGCACGTTGACTTCGTATCCTGTAGTTTTACTGAATTCCTTTATCAGTTCTGTTTTACTGGTGGAGGTTTCAGGAGTTTTTATAGATGATAACATGTTGTTGGCAAAGAGAGACAATTCGACTTCCTCCTTCTGAATTTGGATGCCCTTTATTCCTTGCTCTGGCTAAGACTTTCCCAACACATTATTATTATATTATTATTATTATTTTGAGACAAAGTGTCGCTCTGTCACCCAGGCTCACTGCAACCTCTGCCTCCTGGGTTCGAGCAATTATTTGCCTCAGCCTCCCAAGTAGCTGGGATTTCAGGCACGCGCCACCATGCCCGGTGAATTTTTCTATACTTAATAGAAATGGGGTTTTACCATCTTGCCCAGGCTGGTCTTGAACTCCTGACCTCGTGATCCACCCGCCTCGGCCTCCCAAAGTGCCGGAATTACAGGCATGAGCCACCATACCCGGCCCCAACATATTATTATTAACAAAGGTCACCAGGGTGAAGTTTGGAAACAGGTATACATTGTGATGCAATCGTCAGAACCAAGCTAGTTAACATCTCCATCACCTCACATAGATACCATGTTCTTTCCTTCTTATTATTTATTTAACTCTTGGGCTCAAGCAATCCTGCTTCAGCCTCCCTAGCAGCTGGGGTTACAGGCACGAGCCACATCTGGCTTTCTTTTTATTTCTTGATGTGTGTGTGTGTGTGTGTGTGTGTGTTGGAAACATTTAAGATACACCCTCTGAGCAAATTTCAAGTATACAGTACAGATGCTCCTCGACTTACAATGAAGTTACATCCTGATAAACCCTATTGTGAATGTAAAATATAGAAAACAAAAATGCATTTACTATTAGGTCACTTACTGAACATCAGCACTTAGCCTAGCCTACCTTCGACGTGCTCAGAACATTTACATTCCCCTGCAGTCAGGCAAAATCATTCACAGGAAACCTATTTTATAATAGAGCACTGAATATCTCATGTCGTTTATTGAACATTGTACTGAAAGTGACAATCAGAATGGTGTGTGAATACTCCTCAGTAACGTACACAGCTGAAAGCAGAACTTTGAGATCAGACTGGCAACATGGCAAAACCCGGTCTCTACAAAAAACACGAAAGTTCACTGGGCATTATGGTGCAAGCCTGTAGTCCCAGCTACCTGGGAGTCTGAGGCAGAAGAATTGCTTGAGCCTGGGAGGTCAAGGTTGCAGTGAGCTGTGATCACGCCACTGCACTCCAGCCAGGGCAACAGAGCCAGACCCTTTCTCAAAAAATAAATGAATACATAAATGTTCCCCTCATACAAAAAAGATAAGTATGCAAGTCACTCATATGTCAAATATTAGATTTAGCATTGCACGTTGTATATATGTATCAAAACATTATGTTGTACACCAAAAATGTGTATGTACCATTTTTATTTGTAAATTTATAAAGTTAATAATAACATCTAAAAGAAAATAAAGTTTCTCTAAGAATGTGTGACCAACCACCATCCTTCCCTCATGGGGATGTGGAGTTTCCCTCGTCTTGGATGCCTAACAGACCTGTCAATCACCACACATCCCAGACCGACCACATCTTTCCCCACCTCACATAAAGGTGGCTCCAGCCTCCTTGATGTGCAATCCACAAGATTTGTGGGGTTATCCTTGATTCCTGCATTTCCCTCACATGACACACTCAGTCTCTCAACAAATCCTATACCTTAATTAATGTGTTTATTGACATGAATTTCACGTGACATAAAATTAACTGTTTTATCAGTACAGTTTAGCGGCATTTGGTGCATTTACACTGCTGTGCAGCAGCTCCTCTAGCTGGTTCCTGTGCCTGCATGTCCAGAGTCCAAGTTCTGACATTTGTACATACTCATGAAGTCATTGCCGTCATCAAGAAGCTGAACATTCCCACCATCCTCCAACACTTCCCCAGGCTCTTCATCATCTGTCCCTCCCACAACTCCATCCCTGGACAACCACTGGTGTTCTCTGTGTCATTACAGATCACGGACAGAATTTTCTTTTTTCTTTCTTTCTTTTTTTTTTTTTGAGACAGTGTCTTGCTCTGTTGCCCAGGCTGCAGTGTGCAGTGCAGTGGTATGATCACGGCTCACTGCAGCCTCAACTTCTCAGCCTTAAGTGAACCTCCTACCTCAGCCCCTCCAGGTAGCTGGGACCACTATGTCCGGCTAATTTTTTCTACTTTTTGTAGAGATGGGTCTCACTACATTGCCTAGGCTGATCTTGAACTCCTGGGCTCAAGCAATCCACCTGCTTTTGCCTCCCAAAGTGCTGAGATTACATGTGTCAGCCACTGTGCCCAGCCTAGTAATAGAATTTTCTAGAATTTTATATTGATAGAATCATACCAGATGCACTTTTTTTCTGGCTGTCCCCTTTCACCTTCATAACTATTTTGAGATTCATCCATGTTCTTGGGTGTTATCAATGGTTTCTTTTTACTGCTGAGTAGTATTCCCAACTTTATTAAATTGGGCCCTTTGGATATGAGTTATTTATTTTATATCAACTGTACCTCAATAAGACTATGAAAAAAAAAAAGAGGATTCTCTTAAAACTTGAAAACAAGTTGAGAATCTGACCAGCTCTCCTCATGTCAACTACCAGTACTCATGGGCAAGCTACAGCCATCAACCTGGCTGGCTCTGCTGTGATCTGCACTGACCTCTTTTTTCTTCCCCTTCCCCTATATAGGCTAATTTTTTTTTCTTTTTCTTTTTCTTTTTTTCAGACAGGGTCTTGCTCTGTTGCCCAGGCTGAAGTACAGTTGCACAATCATAGCTCACTGCAGCCTCAACCTCTCAGGCTCAAGCAATCCTCCCACCTCAGCTTCCCCAGTAGCTGCGACCACAGGTGTGCACCACCAGGCCTGGCTAATTGTTTTGTATGTTTTTGTAGACACCGAGTTTCACCATGTTGCCCAGGCTGGTCTTTAACTCCTGGACCCAAGCAATCCACCTGCCTCAGCTTCTTAAAGTGCTAGGATTACAGGCATCAACCATCATGTCTGACTCTATGGGCTTATTTCCAAGACTTTATTCCAAAAAAAATGTTAAACAGAAGTCAGAAAGCTACTCTATGAAGGCAGAGGCATTCGTTGGAGCTCTGAGTGATGTACTGGCAATGTCTAGATTCTAATTTTAGGAGTTGGCAGTGTCAACCCAATTCTGTCTCAACACTATTCAATGACTCAAATAATGGCAGCTCCACCTACTAGGACAATGGGTCAAGTTTTTACATTTCACATGTGCCTACAGGATGGGGGCCTGGCAGGCTTGAGATGAGACTTCTGCTTGTTTCTATTTAGCTTCAGACTGTTGAGAAAGTCAGGTCATGGCATTCATTTAGTCCAAACATCACCGTCTGTAAAAACAGTGTCGACGTTTTGTCTTTGAAATGGTCCCCGCCCTCCGCTCGTTATTGTGTTGAGAATGAAATGAGAGGACACGCTTGGCACCTGGAGATGATTGGCTATTACAGCTGTGCGCCATAAGGGCAAATGGTTCCATTGTTTGATGAGCCGTCCTGGCGGTGGGTGGATCGGTCACTTCTAAACAGATAAGGAATGGCTGGAAGGCTCTTGTACCAAACCAGCTTGAAGCAACTTCACCCACACCGAATCCTTCACTTTTCTATGAAATCACCTTTTTTTTTTTTTTTTTTTTTTTTTGGAGATCTGCAACTTTTTTTCACAGCTGCTTAAAAAAAATACTACTGTTCACCCCAGACTTTCTTTTGATACACTAAGTAAACAAAACAGATTTTTTTTTTTTTGCCGTAAATATCAGCAGACACTTCCTGGCACCCCACGCTGTATCGGCATGCGTGTTAACAGTCCCAGTTCAGATGTGCAGTGTTTCAGGTGGATGCACTGTAACAAGGATGCAAATGCGGAGCCACCCTCAGAATCACATTCAGTCATGGGGTTGCCCTTCCAAGCTGGCAGAAAAGGAACCCGGGCCAGGCACCGTGAGCACACACAGTAACTCACGCCTGTAATCCCAGCACTCTGGAAGGCTGAGGCAGGAGGATTTCTTGAGACCAGGAGTTTGAGACCAGCCTGGGCAACATAGTGAGACCCAACTCTACAAATAAGAGATTGTGTGTCCGGAGGCTGAACTCACAAAGATTTCAGAATGTCAGTAGGAGAGGAGGTGTGTGGGATAGCAGCCAATTCCTCAGTGAATGAGGCAGAGAAATTGGTAAAAAGAAGGAAAGTGAAAACAAGAAGCATGTTCCCATTTTCAAGGTCTTCCTGGTTCACAAAGTGGGAAGGAAGAAACTGCTGAAGAGGAAAGAGTTCTCTTGAAGAGTACAGAATTCCTGGGCTCCCCGGTTCAGGTCATAAAAAGAAAAGAGAAACGTTTGCAGCCATGCAGGGTGAACAAGCTCTGAAGATATATTATACGGACTAGGGGTTGTAATCAATGTTAGGGACCATCCCCTACTTCTGATGGCTCTGAGGCAGGAGAATAGGGTGAGGGAAGAGAGAGACCCTCTCATATTGTTTTATACTCAATACCTGTTTTAAAAAAAAACAACAAGGACGTAAAACCAAAGACAGGCAGCCCGGCGCCAGGCCCGAAACCAGGCCTGGGCCTGCCTGGCCTAAACCCAGTAGTTAAAAATCAACTGATAACTTAAAAACCGATGTTATTCATAGATTCCAGACATTGTATAGAACAACATTGTGAAACTCCCTGCCCTGTTCTGTTTCTCTCTGATCACCGGTGCATGCAGCCCGTCACGTACCCCTTGCTTGCTCAAATCAATCACGACTCTTTCATGTGAAATCCTTAGAGTTGTGAGCCCTTAAAAGGGACAGGAATTGCTCACTCGGGGAGCTCGGATTTCAAGGCAGCAGCTTGCCAATGCTCCCAGCTGAATAAAGCCCTTCCTTCTACAACTCGGTGTCTGAGAGGTTTTGTCTGTGGCTTGTCCTGCTACAAGGGAATTAGGGTAACCAGGGGTTAAGGTAGAAGCAAAAGAACCCCACTTGCAGCCAGTTCTAGGCAAGATTAGGCAGCACACAGGCCACATCCTCACTCCTGTGATAATGAGACAGAAGCCTCCACTCCAGCCTCTGATTGACCATGGGCCAAGCCTCCACTCCAGCCTCTGATTGACGGTGGGCCAAGCCTCCACTCCAGCCTCTGATTGACGGTGGGCCAAGCCTCCACTCCAGCCTCTGATGGACGGTGGGCCAAGTCTCCACTCCAGCCTCTGATGGACGGTGGGCCAAGCCTCCACTCCAGCCTCTGATGGACGGTGGGCCAAGTCTCCACTCCAGCCTCTGATTGATCGTGGGCCAAGCCTCCACTCCAGCCTCTGATGGACAGTGGGCCAAGTCTCCACTCCAGCCTCTGATGGACAGTGGGCCAAGTCTCCACGTCAGCCTCTGATTGGTTGCAGGTCAGTCCTTCACAGGGTGTAGCCAATGGGAGGCCTGTCAAAGACACCGAGGGGTATTGCCGGGTTCCTTTTAATAAAAACCCTAATTGAGGAAGCTGTTGGGCCTCTTGCTGGAGCCCCGCTCCCAGTCTGTGAATTGTCTTCAATAAACCTGTGCTTTCCTTACTCCGTTTTTTTGTGTTTTTGTCTTTCGTTGCTTTGTTCTTTTGTTACTTTGTGCGTTTCATTCAATTCTCTGTTCAACACGCCTAGAACGTGGACAACTCCATCTGGTAACAGCGCCACGTACAATTTTTCTCCTTTACGGCGGTGCTTTCAGCTGTGCACATTGCTGAGGAGGATCCACACCGCCATTCTGATTGTCACTTTCAGTTCAGTATTCAATAAACTACAGGAGAGAGTCAACACTTTATTATAAAATAGGTTTTCTGTTGGACGATTTTGCCCAACTGTAGGGGAAGGTACGTGTTCGGGGCGGGTTGAGGGTAGGCTAGGCTAAACTCTGATGTTTCGTAGGTGACATAATATTAAATGCATTTTTTGTCTTCTATATTTTAAATTTATCAGGATGTGACTTCGCTGTAAGTTGAAGAGTATCCATACTGTATCGCATACTTGAAATTTGCTAAGAAGATCGATCATGGGCCGGGGCGCGGTGGCTCATGCCTGTAATTCCATTAATTTGGGAAGCTGAGACGGGCGGATCGCTTGAGCTCAGGAGTTTGAGACCAGCCTGGGCAACATGGCGAAACCCCATCTCTACAAATAATATAAAAATTAGCCGGGCATGGGTGGCGCCTGTATTCCCAGCTGCTTGGGAGGAAGAGGCAGTAGGATCATTTGAGCCCGGGAGGCGGAGGTTGCAGTGACCTGAGATTGTGCCACTGTGCTCCAGCCTGGGTGGCAGAGTGAGGTTCTGTCTCAAAAATAAAAAAAATTTAAAAAATGATAGATCATAAGTGTTTCACCACAGACACACGGACACACACACACGGACACATGGACACACACACATGAACACATGGACACACACATAAACACATGGACACACACGAACACACACCTACACACACGTGGACACACACGGACACACACGAACACATGGACACACACACACACGGGGACACACACACGGACACACACAGAGCCACACACGGACACACAGAGCCACACACGGACACACGGAAACACGAACACACACCCACACGGACACACACACATACACACATACGCACACATATAAACACACACACGTCAAAGAAACAAAAAGCAAGCCAGGAGTCGTGGCATATGTGTCTAGTCCCCTAGACACACACAGAGACACACACGGACACATGGAAACACACACGAACACACACCCACACACAGACACACACATGGACATACATACACACATACGCACACATACACACACACACACACGTCAAAGAAACAAAAAGCAAGCCAGGGGTCGTGGCATATGCTCCTAGTCCCCACTACTGGGGAGGCTGAGGCAGGAGGATTACTTGAAACCAGGAATTAAGCAAATAATGAAAAGAAAATAGTCACTGTGTGAGTTGACGAATACATTAATTAGCTTGATTGTAGTATAATTACACCATGAATAGGGGTATGTAAACACCAGCATGGTGACCTTAGTCACCAAGGACAGGTAGAGGCCAGGAATTGGAGAGCAGCCTGGGCAACACAGTGATACCCCCATCTTTACAAAAAAATCTTTTAAAATTAGCCAAGTGTGGTGGTGCTTGCCTGTAATTCCAGATACTCACTCAGGAGGCTGGAGCAGGAGGCTCTCTTGAGCCCAGGGGTTCAAGGCTGCAGTGAGCTATGAGTTTTCCATTGCACCCAGCCAAGGTGACACAGTGAGCCCTTGGCTCTAAAAATCAATCAATCAATAAACAAATTTATCCACACAGGTAGGAGATCTCTACAAGAAAAACTATAAAATACTGATGAGAGGAAATGAAGAGGGCACACAAATGGAAAGATATTCCATGTTCATAAATCGGAAGAATTCACATTGTGAAAATGACCACACTATTAATAGAGATCTACAGATCCAACTCAATCCCTACCAAAATGCCAAGGACATTCCTTATGAGAACATGACATGTTTCAAGAGGAGAGGACTGGAGGGAATTGGGTAGGTAGATGGTGGTTTTAGGCAGATTCTAGTTCATTCCACTTAATAACTCCATTCTGAACTGACTCACTATCAACGCCTCAATTCTTAACAAGGAAAAATATCACAAAGTATGAGAAAATGCATCAGGAAATAAGTGTCAGAACTTTTTGGCAAAATGACCTTGTGTCGGGCACTTTACTGACATAATCTTATTTCATCTTCCAAATAACATATCAGGAAGGTAATAATTCCCTGGTTCTATTCACAGGGAGCTTGAAGTTCACAAAATTCAGTGGCTTAAGATTTCCCAAGGATTTAAACCAGAATCAGTGTAATATTAATAACCCTTCAATGTATGTTGTGTTAGATGAGAAAATTTACTCTGAATTAAAAATGAATGAGCCACAATTTGAATGGATTTGTGAATCAGTCAGCGGATGCTGCGAACTTCCCAAATTGTAACCTAATCATGTAATCTAATCATGACACTCAGTTTTCATTCCACAATGACTCCATGATCCACGCAGTATAATTCACACCTAACATTAAGGCTTTTCATGTTTGAGAGGCCTCAGTCAGGGGGCTGAGAACCAGGGAACCCTGTAGGAGGACCCTCAGTGTATCTATAAACCACCCTCTCACCGTCCTGGAGTGAGTGCAGAGTGGGGACCATGTGTCTTTCTCTGGTTTCCACTGTTTTTACATAAGGGTAGGTTGGCTGATATCAAACCAGTGATTTAGACTAGTTCATGCAAAGCTTTTCCATGTGAATTCCAAGAGTTTGAAAAAGAAAAGAATTATCACTAATATTTATTGTATATCAGCAATGACTGTATTTTTCAATATACTGACATTCATATGTGAAAGGCTTTGCTTAAACTGCATTAAATCACTGGTTTGATATTAATCCAACAACTCTTAACATGTCCTTTACTTTATTTGTTAGGATATTATTGTCTGTGTGGCGCGAGGGGACCCAAAGTGATTAAAACTTGTGGACCTAGGGCCAGGTGTGGTGGCTCACGCCTGTAATCTCAGCACTTTGGGAGGCCAAGGTGGGCAGATCACTAGGTCAGGCGTTCAAGACCAGCCTGGCCAACATGGTGAAACCCCGTCTCTACTAAAAATACAAAAATTAGCCAGGCGTGGTGGCGGGCACCTGTAATCCCAGCTACTCATGAGGCTGAGGCAGAAGAATCACTTGAACCCAGGAGGCGGAGCTTGCAGTGAGCCGAGATCACACCACTGAACCCTAGCCTGGGGGACAGTGTGAGACTCTGTCTCAAAAAAAACCAAAAGAAGAAAAAAAACCCCACAAAACCAAACAAAAAAAAAACTTGTGGATCTATATTTTCTGAGGCCTCCAAATACTTCAGCAATATGACAAATAATTCAGTAGAGTGGGAAAACCTATGTTATTTGCACAGTAGGCATGTTTAATACTTTAACTTCCTGTGGGCGGGGTTTCATTGGGAAATGTAATCAACTCGGATCACCTAAAATGGATTACATGGCCCTAAACCAATCATGGGGCAGTGCAGGAACTGGAAATGGGGCCTGGAGTCCTTCGACTTCTCCATAAATAGGCGCAGTTCAGCTCCAGGCCAGTTGGAGAGTGCATCCCAGATGCGAGAAAGTTGGAGGCATAAGGCGGGAAGGAGGTAAGTGTCCAGAGGCCACGTCTGTGGGGTTTAGGAGCTGGCATGCAGGGGGGTTAGTTTCAGAAAGATTTGGGTTTATTTTCTCATGCATTTGCTTGGAGACCTTGTGAAAGCATCGGGTCTCCTTTGCACCCCGTGATTAACTCTGGCTTGTTATGAAACCCTTATGTAAACTAGGAATAATATTAACTTTCTCATCATGGGTAGGTTACATTTTAGAGACGGGGGTCTCACTCATTGCCCAGGCTGGCTTGAATTCCTGGTCTCCAGTCATTGGCGAGACTTCACTTCACCATCAGCTGGGACGACAGGCACCTACCTGCCAACAGGCCCGGCTACATTTTATTTTTTGGTAGAGATGGGGTCTCGGTATGTTGCACGGGCTGGTCTTGAACTCCTAGGCTCAAGCAATCATACCACCTGGGTCTTTCAAACTGTTGGAATTACAGGCGTGAGCCACCTTGCCGGCCGCACACCACTTGTTAAAAAGCATCACTGGATTTTCCCTTTCCACAGGGTAAAATCAAGCCATTAATGAATGAGCATCAACCTACTAGGCCAATGAGAATGTGCACTAAGTGTCCCTACCTGGGGGTCCTGTGTGCTATATACTCCCAGAATTGAATACTAACCCACGTATCTGCCTTTATTTTTTCCCATGTTCCATTGCTTGCTTTAATGGGAAAAGAACTGAGAGTGAATACACGGTGATTTCTAGGAACATGAAACCACTTTTTTAAGAGACAGGATCTCACTATGTTGCCCAGGCTGTTATCAAACTCCTGGGCTCAAGTGATCCTCTTGCCTTGGCCTGAGCAGCAGCAGGCGCCCTTGCAGCAAAGCCACTTTTAATTCCAGAATTTTAGGCTCTCTTTTCTCTCTCATATTTGTATGCTTTTTTCAAAAAAAATTAATTTGCTTTCAAATTGAAAACTAAAAATTGTATATAATTGGGTACAGCATAATGTGCTTTGTAGGATGTGAACACTGTAAAATGGCTAAATTAAGCTGCTATTCACATGCCTTACTTTATGTACTAATCATTTTTGGCTGTGAGAATACTTGATTGAAATCTACTCTTTTAGCAATTTCCAAGTATACAATACATTGTTATGAAGTGAAGTCACCATGTTGGACAATGGCTCTCTTGAATTCATTTCTCCAACTGAAATTTGTACCCTTAGACCTATATCTCCCCAACCCCCATCCCAGCCCTGGTAACCACCATTCTACTCACTGCTACTATGAGTCCACTAGGTTTTTAAAATTATTATTCATGTCATCTACTTCTTTTTTAATTTTTTAAATGATTTTAACTTGTATTTTAGATTCGGTGGGTACCTGTGCAGATTTGTTACATGAGTGTATTGAGTGATGCTGAGATTTGGGGTATGACTCAACCTGTCACCCAGGATATGAGGACAGTACCCAATAGGTAGTTTTTCAACCCTCCCTCCCTCTATCCCTCCAGAGTTTCACTGTTTTGGAGTCCATGTCCTGATTTCCTTTCCTCTGTGTACCTGCCCCGGAGCGGGGTTGCCGGATCATGCAGTTGTTGGACTTTCAATTTTCTGAGGAGCTTCTCTACTGTCTCCCATATCGGCTGCTCTAATTTACATCCCAGCACAGGGCGCAGAGGACCCCTTTCCCCCGAATCCTCACCAACACTCGTTCCACGTGTCTTTTTGGGAACAGCCACTCTAGCAGGCGTGAGGGGTGCCTTGTGGTTTGGATTTGCATGTCCCTGATGATGAGTGATAATGAGCACCTTTTCCTAGACCTGCTGGCCATTCACATGTCTTCATCTGAGGTGTCCACACAGGCGCCTTGCCCCCTTCTAGTGGGCTATGTGTTTTCTCGCTCTGGAGGAGTTTGAGTTGCTTATGTTTTGCACAGGAGCCCCGTGAGATGTGTGGTGTGCAAATATTGTCTCCTCTGGGCTGTCTTGCCCCTCTGCTGATTGTCTCCCTGGCTGTCTCTGTGTTCTGTACTTGCTCAGAGTCCTTCCAGGAAGCGTAGGTTTTCCATCCTTCAGGATTCCAGTGACCTTTCCCGAGACCCTCCTGTCAATTCTTTCTTCCTTCTGAAGACCTTTCGGTTGCTTCCCCCACCTGTGGCTAGGAAGGCAGGGCTGCGTTCTCACAGCTGTTGAACTTGGATAATAACTGATGCCTGGAGAGTATCACACGGTGTGTCCTGCCTAATGAAACTACATTTAGAACCAAATTTCAAAAAATTGTTCTTTCTTTCTCTCTTTTTTTTTTTGAGACGGAGTCTCGCTCTTGTTGCCCAGGCTGGAGTGCAATGGCGTGATGTCGGCTCACTACAACTTCCACCTCCCTGATTCGAGTGATTCTCCTGCCTCAGACTGCCAAGTAGCTAGGATTACAGGCACGTGCCACCATGCCCGGCTAATTTTTGTATTTTGAGTAGAGACGAAGTTTCACCATCTTGGTCAGGCTGGTCTCGAACTCCTGACCTCAAGTGATCCTCCCGTCTTGGCCTCCCAAAGTGCTGGGACTACAGGCATGAGCCACCACACCTGGCCTCAAAAAATCTATTGTATTATTTCACTTCCTGAAAATTTCATAGAGCACTAGACTTTAAATCCATTTTCTGAGATGAGATTAGGAATAGAGAAACCCTTAGAGACAGAAGGTAGATCAGTGATTGGCAGGGGCTGGGGTGGGTGGGCAGGGGGTGATCACTGATGGGGATGGGGTTCCTTTTGGGCTGATGAGACAATTCTGGAGCTAGACAGTGGTGATGGTTGCACAGCATGGTGCATGCATGTCTTAGTGCCATGAAATTGTGCACTTGAAGATGGTAAAAATGATGAAATTTATGAATGTGCATTTTACCAAAATAGCAATATCTGTGTAGGAGTTGAATTCTCATATGATTACTTAATGCTCTCCCTTCCCTGGAGCAAACAAATGTGCTGGGGTTAACAAGAAAAGGTGTTGGGGGACAACTGTAGGTTGTAACTATTTTTCTCTATCTTTGTGCGTAATTATGATGAAGGGCTTTACCTTGGATCTTGTCTGGACAGGAAAACATAAATAAGTTATTGTTGCATCAGATTTTAGGAGCTTCACATAAGTATCCTATTTAATTTACAGTTGGGAACCATGTTGTTCCAATTGAAAAAAAAAACTGATTTCACTTCTGCACAATGATTTCCTGGAGATCAGAATCCAGGGGAGCATTAGGATTTTAAATCAGAACATATAGTCAGGTGTAGACAATAACAGGGTGGGTTGATTTCCACTGTGCTGAATTCGATGCTGCTGAAGAAGTGGCGTCCAGGATTTGGATGAGGGTTTTGGAAGGGATGGGTGGATAGACTAGAAACTTTGATCGGGCTCATGTTTTTTTTTTTTTTTTGCAGACTACTGAACAGTGAATCTATTATTGAGGAAAACCAAAGGAGGCCTGTCTAGATAGGTCTCAATTAGACACTAGCTACTGGAAGAACTTTCTCAGAGACTGACTGAAATATTCTCCACCAGATATGGCTGCAAATTGCAACTCCTCATGGGGTCAGGGAGGACCCTGCAACAGCCCTGAGTCAGAGCCGCCACGGTCTGTGGCTTCCCCAGAAACTCAACTTGGAAATCATGACTGGGACCCTGAGACTTGTCACGTGAACTTCAGGATGTTCAGCTGCCCAGAGGAGTCGGACCCCATCCAGGCTCTGAGGAAACTCACTGAGCTGTGCCATCTGTGGCTGAGGCCCGACCTCCACACCAAAGAGCAGATCCTGGACATGCTGGTGATGGAGCAGTTCATGATCTCCATGCCCCAGGAGCTCCAGGTCTTAGTCAAGGTGAACGGTGTGCAGAGCTGCAAAGACCTGGAGGACCTGCTACGAAATAACAGAAGACCCAAGAAATGGGTGAGTGGGACCCTCGTGATTGGTGCAGGGAAGGGGAGCTGGGATGGGGGCTGCACGGTGCAGCTGGACTCGAGAGGACCCGAGGGGCTGCTCCAGGTCAGGGCTTCCAAGTAGAGGAGAGTTTGCCCGTCAGGGACACATGGCAGTGTCTGGGGACAGTTTTTATTGTCACAAGGGGGAGGACAGGAGATGCTGCTAAGCATTCTCTAATGCTCAGGACAACCCATCATGACAAATAATCATCCAGATTCAAATATCAGCTGTGCTGAGACGGCAAGTTCCTGGTGTAGGAGATGGACAGGCAGAGGGGGTACAGGGACCCACACACTGTGTGAGGCCAACAAGAAAGAAAGACATTGGTGAAATATTAGGCCTGATGGAATGTAGGGAAGGAGGCATTAGAGTGAACTGAAGGGGGGCCCAGGAGTCCCATCCTGAAGCAGGGAAAGTGGTTGGTATCAGATGCAGGGATCTGCCTCCAGGTCCCCAAATGAGCCCCTAAGTTCTAATACAAGGTGAGCTGCCATCGGCCAATTGAGTTGGATTCACCCAGAATATTTCTCCTTGTCTTCTCTTTGGTTTAGAGACCCTTTCATTTAAAGGACTCATATTAATGTACTTATGTAGAAAAGGAAAAAATTCAGACAGATTGCTGTGTCCACAGAGCTGATTCTGCATTGGGAAGGCAGATTTGAACATTAATTACAGTAAAGTGTGAGCATTATGGCAGGACCCAGGGAATATGAGAGCTACTTTCAGGTTCTCATAGTGAGTCTGATTGTCTTTTTTCTCTCTACAGTCTGTGGTCAATTTTCTTGGCAAGGAATATCTTATGCAGGAATCAGATGTCGAGATGGCTGAAATCCCTGCCAGTGTCAGAGATGATCCGAGAGGCGTGTCCAGCCAACGGGCCTCCTCTGTGAATGAGATGCGTCCGGGGGAAGGCCAGGCCAGCCGAGAGCTGCAGACCCTGCCCAGGGTCCCTGCACTGTCCAGAAGGCAGGTGAGTGTGTGAGGCCTTGGTGTCTGGGCAGAGGTGGGAGAAGGAACAGGAGAAAACTGAGTGTGCTTCTGGACTGATTGAGAGATTTGGCACAGGACAAGAACAGAGACATTCCCCATGGATGTGTTACATCCTTAGACATTCCTGAGTCATCACAGAGAATGAAGCCTCATCTACTTTTCTCTCCACCATGAGAGCTTTTAGCATGTAGGGTGGGGGGTCAGAAATGGTCTCAGTGAAAGGAGGGAGGCAGTTGGCACAGATGAATGAACTGAAGGTCCCTACCCCATCCAGTTTCCGCAAAGACATTTAATGTAATAATTCAGCAAGGAGCGCACTTTCTACAGATTGTCAATTTCTTAATTTGAGGAGTGTTTCTCAATTGGGGTGATTTTGCCTTTCAGGACACATGGCCATGTCTGGAGATGTGTTTGTGTGTCATTGTAGGGGGTGGTGGGGTGTTAATAGCATCTAGAGGGTGGAGGCGGGGTCTCTGCTCTGCACAGGAGCGCCCCCTCCAGGAGGGTGATGCAGCCCCAATGCCAGTGGTGCCAGGGGTTAGGGGCCTCCACCTAGAGTCATGCTCCTTCCAGCGTCAGGGGCAGGGAGACGTTGGCACAGCGGGGAGAAATATGCTCAGAGAACCAAACAGTGAAAACCACCAGGCACAGGAGCTGATTTAGAATATGGAGGGTGCAGATTAGGGTGAGACTCAGAAATGAGGTGGTGATGTTTATTTGGGATGATGTGGGAGGCCCATAGGAAGTCTGCACGTATCCCTAAACCTGTGTCATTAGAAAAGTTGGTGTATCCAGTCAGGAAGGGACAGTGATGTCCATGACCCACCAGTTTAGGCAGGGCAGTCATTGCTGTTGGTTTTCCATTGTCAGGAAGAGGACTTCCTGCTGCCAGAGACTACTGTCATGAAAAGTGCCCCAAAGGCTCTGAGACCCAAGCCAACCTTGGAGAAGGATCTGAACGTAGACAGGGAAGAAAACACGGGACTGACATCCCCAGAGCCTCAGCTTCCAAACGGTCCTAGTGAGTATGAAGACTTGGATCCACAGGGGTTAGCCCCTCTTTTCTGGGGTGTGGGGCTGGGGTCCCAGCATTATCATGTCTGGGGGAGTTGGCACTCAGCTGCCAAAGCCTCTCCATCCCTTACTCTCCAGAGACCTACGGTCCAATGTCTTAGGTTTAAGGTTGAGGGGAAGTTGTCAGCCAACATCAGTGTTTGGTTGCAATGAGTTTGGTGTATTGAAAATGTACCTTATTAACTGTTGTGTGTGGAATCCCTTCTTCCAGCAGGTGTGGTGGGAGCAAAGGAGGGGAAGGAACCCAAAAAAAGAGCCTCTGTCGAAAATGTGGATGCTGACACACCTTCTGCCTGCGTTGTGGAGAGAGAAGCTTCGACTCA
The DNA here is from genome assembly GCF_028858775.2 of Pan troglodytes. Classification (NCBI taxonomy): domain Eukaryota; kingdom Metazoa; phylum Chordata; class Mammalia; order Primates; family Hominidae; genus Pan; species Pan troglodytes. Next base: position 59,194,790 of record NC_072418.2, read on the forward strand.
CAGCGGGAACAGAGGAGACGCTCTGAATCTGAGGTGTCCCAAAAGAAGCAAACCAGACGCCACCTCCATTTCCCAAGAAGGGCCTCAAGGAGGAGCCACACCTGTGGGCAACAGCGAATCCCCAGGAAAACCTGAGATAAATTCAGTTTATTCCCCAGGCCCTGCGGGCGCAGTCAGTCACCCCAATGGCCAAGAAGCCAAGGAACTGCCGCCCTTTGCGTGTGGCGTGTGCAATAAGAGGTTTACGTGTAATTCCAAGCTAGCCATCCACATGAGATCACACACAGGAGAGAGACCCTTTCAATGTAATTTCTGTGAGAGGTGCTTCACGCAGCTCTCAGACCTCCGCGTCCACCAGCGAATCCACACTGGTGAGAAGCCCTACACATGTGACATCTGTCACAAACGGTTCAACAGGAAGTTCTCCTTGAAGTGTCACAAGAGGAGCCACACGGGGGAGAAGCCCTATAAATGTAACGACTGCAACCAAGTTTTCACCTACAGGAAGAACCTGAAGGAGCACAAGCTCATCCACTCCGGAGAGAAACCCTATAAATGTCCCAAGTGTCCAAGAGCCTTTCGTCGGCCTGAAACGTTAAAATACCACCAGAAAACACATCAAGAAACCACTGCACCCAGAGAATGTGAAGGATGATTTTTCATTGACGCTATTAGATGAGATATGACATGAAGCAGGTGCAAGGGTGCCTGGCACACAGAGGGAGTGCCCTAGATAGGAATTGCCAGGAGTAATTGTCGGAGTAAATATTCATTCTCCCCACAGAGCTTTATTTTCTGTTTCATTAGGTCCATTGTTTTCGTACAGGTTTATGTGGGTGTGTGCTGTTCTTTCTTTTATTTATTTATTTTTTTTTGAGACGGAGTCTTGTTCTGTTGTCCAGGCTAAAGTGCAGTGGTGTAATCTCAGCTCACTGCCAGCTCCGTCTCCCAGGTTCACATCATTCTCCTGCCTCAGCCTCCCGAGTAGCTGGGACTACAGGCGCCTGCCACCACGCCCGGCTAATTTTTTGTATTTTTAGTAGAGATGGGGTTTCACCTGTTAGCCAGGATGGTCTCGATCTCCTGACCTCGTGATCCGCCCGCCTCACCCTCACAAAGTGCTGGGATTACAGGCGTGAGCCACCGCACCTGGCCTGTTCTTTCAATAAACAAACATCTAATTAGTTTTCAGTATTTTATAACAAAAAACGGAGCCTTCTGATTGACATGCTATTACCCACTGTTTTGCTGTAAATTAAAGTTGTCAAAGTAGGTGTCCAGATTAAATACATAATGCCTGGGGAAATCTGTGTTTCAAATAAACAATTTTTTTTAGTATCAGCTTGTTCTAAATTATTCATTATTTATCTGAAACTCAGCTTCTATTGGGTATCCTGTATTGTTTTCTTTTTTGCTTCTTTTTCTTTTCTTTTCTTTTGAGATGGGGTCTCACTCTTTCACCCAGGCTGGAGTGCAGTGGTGTAATCACAGCTCACTGCAGACCTGACCTCCGCGGCTCAAGCAATTCTGCCGTCTTGGCCACTGGAGTAGCTGGGACTAGAAGAACACACCACACCATGTCAGCTAATTTTTGAATTTTTTTGTAGAGAGGGGTTTTGCCACGTTGCCCAGCCTGGTCTTGAACTCCTGAGTTCAAGTGATCTGCCTGCCTCGGCCTCCCAAAGTGCTATTACAGGTGTGAGCCACTGCATCCTGTATTGTTTGTATTAGGCTTTATTAGTATTACTTTATTCAAATTTTTTGAAATAATTTTTTGTAGTGATGGGATCTGGTTTTGTTGCCAAGGCTGGTCTCGAAGTCCTGGCCTCAAGCGATCCTTTCACCTTGGCCTCCAGAAGTGCTTGGAGTATACGTGTGAGCCACCACGCCTGGCTAACGACTTTTTCAGAGCTGTTTTAGGTTCACAGGGAAATTCAGTGGACAGCACAGAGTTCCCCTAGACTCCCTCCCCACACGGCACAGCCTCTCCCCGCCCAGCATCCCCAGCAGAGCGGTGCACCTGTTCCATCAGTGAGCCTGCCTGGACATATCACCACCACCCAGAGTCCATGGTGTTCATTAGGGCTCGCTCTGGGTGTTGTACATCCTGTGGGTTTGGACAAAGGCCTCATGAGTATCCACCACTGGAGTATCCTGGGGGGTATTTTCACTGCCCCCGGAATCCTCTCTGCTCTACCTATTTATCTCCCTGCCCCAGATGGTGTATTTCTTGGTCTAAATTTGGCAACTTCTAAATTCCTGATTTGACTCTTGAACTACAGAGGCATTGGGAGTCTCTGGTGACTAGTTGGTCTTAGTGATAGTACCACATCCTGAAGGCCTTGTTCATCTACAAAAGGGTGGGCCCTGATCCCAGAGCTTCCAGTTTAGTAGATCAGGGGTGTGGCCTTAGAGTGTGCATTGAAAAACAGACTTCATTTTATTTTAGACCAAGTCTCACTCTGTCACCCAGGCTGGCTGGAGTGCAGTCACGCAATCTCGGCTCACCCCAACCTCCACCTCCCGGGTTGCAGCAATTCACTTGCCTCAGCCTTCTGAGTAGCTGCAATTACAGGTGTGCCACCACCACGCCTGGCTAATTTTTTATTTTTAGTAGAGACAGGGTTTCGCCATGTTGGCCAGGCTGGTCTGGAGCTTCTGATCTTGGGTGATCTGCCTGGCTCAGCCTCCCAATGTGCTGGGATTACATGAGCATGAGCCACCATACCTGGCCTTAGATTTCATCTTAGAATATCTTTCAAAAGTCTATAGAGCTCGCCAATGCTCTGCACCATTTCCCCCACTGTTCACATGGTTCTTTAATACGGCACATTTGCCACAAGCGATGAGCTGACTCTGTGTATTGCTGTGAACTCAGGTGCCTATTTTATTGAGACCTCCTCAGTGTTGATACGATGCCCTCCTCTTCCTTCTTTTCCATCCAAGGCGCCACATTGCCTTGAGTTGTCATGCCTCCCTAGGCTCCTCTTGGTGAAAATTTCTCAGATTTTACTTGTTTTAAATAACCTGAGCATCTGCATTTTCAGTGATGCTGATGCTGCTGGTCTTGGGAGGGTATTTCATGAATGGCTGGTTGAGCTCACAGAGGCAGAGACCAGAGATCCTCAGAACTCCGGAAATAGGCTGGATTCATTTATTAAAGTTCACTGTTGTGACACCTTGGTTCTTGTCTTCTTAATTTAAAGGAATGTAAACAATAGACACACAGTAAAAGAGATGCAGCATAGAGTAATTCATGGCAAAGGAATAAGAAAATTTTGAAAGGTTAGTGCAGAAGAGACAGGACACCCTGAGAGAGTGGATTTAAGGCTGGCTGCTCCTAAGGATAAGATAGCAAAGACCTGCTCAAGAGAGACTCCCTTTCTCCATCCCCAGACAATTTTGAAACATATTGATGCCTGACTCTCACCCTCAAGAGATACGAGTTTGAGTTGACACTTGGAAATCAGGTTTAAAAAATTTTTCCAGGTAATTCTAATGTGCAACAAAGGTTGAGAACCACTGGTGTACAGTATAAAGAGAAATTTCTAGCATCTCGCTTCATCTACTGTAACCTCGTGGCCCTCAAATTTTTAATGTGCAGATAATTCACCCTCAGATCTTGTTAAAATGCAGGGTCTGATTCAGTGACAGGCTCCAGGTGAGGCACATGCTGCTCGTCAATAGACCCTCATTTGAGTGGTGAGAGGCAGTCTCCTCTGGGTTCCAGCTTTGCATCAACTGAGCAAAATCTTACCATCTCTTACTGCTCAAGTCAGCATCTTGAGGCCAGTGTCTGATAAGTGCATTTGAAATATTCAATCCTTCTGGTTTCTTACCCAGAATGCTATACTAAGTGTTTTATTTCTCCCACATCCGCTCCTACCCAATGGCTTTCCACCCATTATCACATGGCAGCCATATTGAGTATGAAAGTGAGCAAATCTAATCCTGCTGTTACACTCTTTACATTTTATTTTCTATGGATTCTATTCTTTTTAGCAAAAAGACCATGTGCTTTATGTGGCCTAAGCTATTCAACTAAATGACCACTGATCCCAGCACTTTGGGAGGCCGAGGCAGGCGGATCACGAGGGCAAAAGATCAAGACCATCCTGGCTAACACAGTGAAATCCTGTCTCTACTAAAAATAGAAAAAATTAGTCAGGTGTGGTGGCACGCACCTGTAGTCCTAGCTACTCGGGAAGCTGGGGCAGGAGAATCGCTTGAACCCGGGTGGCAGAGATTGCAGTGAGCCAAGATCGTGCCACTGCACTCCAGCCTGGGCAACAGAGCTAGACTCCATGTCAAAAAAAAAAAAAAAAAAAAAGACCACTGATGACCCTTGTGACTGTCAGTCTCTATTACCCTCCGTACTTCGGGAAGACCCTTCTGTATTCAGTGACTGACTGGGGGTGCCTTTCTCCATGATGTTTAATTTTTTTGAATGGGGGATGTCTATGGCCCATTCTTGGTGCTTTTCTGTGTAGTTGAAGATACACTAGTTTTGGACTTCTGGCCTTTATCCACTTTCTAGCGTATTCTTTCTCTGGGGAAAAATGATTGGGAGTTTCGAAAGAGAATCTGCATTGAGAAGCTGTATCAGTCAGGGTCCAATGAAGAGAAAAAAACCCACAGCAATTTGCACAAGCAGCATTTAATATAAAGCAGGGGCTGGCACACGATGGCCTGCTACCTAGTTTTTCAACAGCCCACAAGCTAGTAAATAGTTTTGTGTGTGTGTGTTTTATAGGGTCTTATTCTGTCACTCAGGATGGAGTGCAGTGGCATGATCATAGCTTACTGAAGCCTTGATCTCCTGGGCACCAGCTTCCAGCAGGTGATTGTGTTAAGTGAAATAAGCCAGTCCAAGTTATCCTGCCCACTCAGCCTGGCTAATTTTTAAATGTTTTTATAGAGACAGTGTCTCACTATGTTGCCCAGGCCAGTCTCAAAGTCCTGAGCTCAACTGATCTTCCTGCCTTGGCCTTCCAAAGCGCTGGAATTACAGATGTGAACCAGCACACCTGGGGAAGAATTGTTTTTTATATTTTTAAAGTGTGGTAATATGAGCAAACCAGAGAAGAATATCCAACATAGACCAAATAGCCTGCAAAACCTAAAATATATATTCTCTGCTCCTTTGTGGAAAAAAGCTTTCTGACCTCCAAAATAAAGATTTATTGACCACAACATGGGCCTAACTATAAAGAAAAAAGAATTCTGAAGCACACCTAGGGAGGAAGGTTTCTCAGAGGAATGGGAATCCATTGACAAATTTTAAAGAATGGAGCAGCACAATTGGGTTTACCTAATTTAAAGCTCAACATGCCTGTCAAGTGATAATGGATTGGAAGAGAGGATATGGGAGCAATCAAGATTCTCTTATGGTTTTCTGGGAGAGAAAAAGGAGAACTGATGGATTCAGGTGCACCTACCCAAACCTGACTTGAGCAGGTGAGAGGCTGTAACAACGCAAACGTTGGGGCCGCCCAGGAGAAAAAGGATTACACCACCCAAAATTGGGTTTGAATGTTAAGACTGAGGACACACACATACCCACACTCCAAGAGGGTATGAAGCTTATTACATAACAGGATTTCTGAAGAGAGCAGAGTGGGCTTTCCCAAGCTGGTCTGAATGTGGCTTGAGAGGGCAGAGAAAGGAGGCTGGTTTGGGGTTGGGGTTTTATGGTGCTTAGGGGATGGGCCACAGCCAGGGGTACTACACAGGGTTTGAACTCCCCACTGGCACTAGAAGAGGGAGTACCCAGGTTTTCTAATCAGCTTGTCCAGCTGTGGGGTGATAAGAAACAAACATCAAACATGGTTAAACTTTTAATAATCCCAAGGAAAGAGCAAGTCAAAAGTGGAGGTATGAACCTCAATGTCTGGGTGAGGCCTCTGGTTGGGCAAGGGTGGGACCATGGTCACCGGGGAAATAGGAGGCAGCCTTCTGGGGTCCAGGGGCCAAGGCTGGTGGCTGGAGTATGGAAAGGCCTGTGGTAAGGCAGCCACAGGCAGGAGCTGGGGTCGTGAACACGCCAGGGGGCCCCATTCACGTGGGGCTGACAAGGCCAAAACAGGAGCAAGAAGAAAGACAAGATGGCGACGCAGTGGCGCCCCTTCCTCCTGGGATATCCCTCCCACCCCCTCTAGTGGCAGAGCCTAGCACTGCGCTCCCTGCAAAGTTGCCAGGACAGCTCCGTGATTGCAGGGCCGGCACTGAACCTGTGGACTTAGAAGCTGGGAGGCAATTGACTGGTAACTGACACAGAAGCCCTGTTCCTTTCCCTTGCAGAGGTGTGAGCCTATAGGTTCAGTTACTCTGGAGGCTGAGGTGGGAGGATCACCTGAGCCTGGGAATTTTGAGGCTGCAGTGAGCTGTGATTGTGCCACTGCACTCCAGCTTGGGTGACAGAGCAAGAGGCTGTCTCAAAAAAAAAAAAAAAAGTCCTCTGGATGGTCAGGAGAGCAACAGAAGGTGGGCGGGGAGGGGGGGTGGAGGGGGAGAGAAAAAAAGATGGAGAGAGAAATTTGTGGACCCCAAGAATATAGCTCACCTAGAAAGGTTGGAACACCTGAAATGGAAGTAGTGGCTTGTCCACAGGATCATAGAACTTGTAAAAGAATCCCGTGCACCAAATAAAGCATGCAAATAACAGGAAAATGCCAGAAAGCTGAACACCTGGGTGGCAGTCTGTGCACCCCAGTGAAGGAACGTGAACAAGCGGCTCCCATCGGTGTGCTGGCAAGACACACACTGGCGGGAGGTGAGGGTTGTGATATTAAGAAGGACTGAGGTGAACAGTTTTTAATGTTGGGATGTCAACAGAATGAGGACGCGTGGGGAGACGTTATCTGGTGTTATAGACACTAAATACATTTTTTTTTCTTACAATAAGAAGTTGAAGATCTGAGTGGATGAGAACTGGAGAAAGTAGGGATGCAGTGTCTCTTCGTGAATTCAGGTTTTGCACGGGGTAAGGTGGCTGTGTCTAAGCCGGTGCCACTAGCATCATACGCACCCAGCTTATGTTAAAAATTTAAAGTTAGAATGATTTTATAGCTAATTTGTATAGTTATGAGAGATGTCCAGCAGATGGCAGAAAAGATCTTGTTCTAACAGATAACAGCTAGATGGTTCTGCTTCTGTTTGACATTAAACATAACCAAAGCGTCAAACAACAGAAAAGGTTATCTAACTGATATACCAGTGAATGAGCATCTTTTTTTTTTTTTTTTTTTTTTAAAATAAATCTTCCTCTCCTGTTAGTGTGAGGCTAAATTTGGTGGTTCATATGATGGTTCACTCGATCTGACATTTTTTTCTTGTACTCTACTAGAATGTATATTTAAATTTTATAATGAAATATTTTATTATTATACAAATCATTGTTGTTAGTCCCAAAGTATTACATAAAGATAAACTGTGGTCGCTATATATAATTACATTCTAATTAGTGTATAGACTATTTTATTTATTATACAATTTCAGGAGGAGACCAATGTTTTCATCATCTTACCTATTAGTTGTAGCAAATTCTAGGATAAACTGCTAACATTATTATATTATTTTTTCTAGTGTCAAATGAGGTCTTTGTAGCATGTGTCACAATGTCCTTCCTTTGGAAAGGGGAATAATATTCCATTGTACAGATGGACCATATTTTGTTTATCTATTCCTTCAGTGAACGCTTGGGTAGCTCCTACTTCTGAGCTATTGTGAATAACGTTGCAATGAACATAGGAGTATGAGTTCCTGCTTCCAATTTTTTAGGTACATAAGCAGAAGTGGCATTCCTGGATTATATCGTAATTCTATGTTTAATTTTTGGGGGGGCTGCCATGCTGTTTTCCTTGTGTATTAACAGTATACCAGGGTTCCAATTTCTCCACATCCTTGGCAAAATTTGTTATTTTCTGTTTTTTGATAGCAGTGGTGTGGTTTTGATTTACATTTCCCTAATTATTAGTGATGTGGAGTGCCTTTTCTTGTGTCTGCTGGCCATTTGTAGACCTTCTTTGGAGAAATGTCTAAGTTCTTTGCCCATTTTAAAATCATGTTGTTAGTGTTTTGTTGTTGAGTTAGCGTTCTTTATAAACTCTGGAGATGAACCCCTTTTCAGATATGTAATGTGCAAATATGGTATCCCCCTATTCCATTGGTTGCTTTCACTCTGTTGATTGTGACCTTTGATGCAAAAACTGTGAGTTTTAAAATATATATTTTAAAATATATATTTTCTTACAATTTTATTTAGGAATAATTGAGGTACAGTAAATGGCACATGTTATCAGTTTATGATTTGTCGTGTTCTGACATTTTCACAGGCTTTCTGCATTTTTAAAGCTGCTCCCATTGGAAACAGGAAAGGAACTTCCATTTTAGTTAGGAAAGCTTTTGAATAATATTTAGATAGTCCAAAAAATACACAAAGTGATATATAACCTACAATTCCAAGAACGTCAATATTGAGCAAAGCGTGGACAATAGCCGGCTGAGCGCACAAGGTGGGGAGTGGGGAGGGAAGCTATGGATTTGCCTGTGGTGGGGAAGACTTTGCCCAGTCAGCCACAGAGAATTAGAAAGTCTGCCGCCCGCTGCTGCCCACGAGCAAACAGAAAAACAAAAAACCCAACCTGCCTCAGTGCTCACAGGCCGACTCTGTGCCGTAGCCCAGTGCAGCTCTCCACCTGCCATCTCACTGTTTCACTCCCTCTAACGGGTCCACGTTGATTAGTTCCCAAACCCCTCTTGCCTGTGACCCAACGTGGTTTTTTCCTTTGGCTTTTTTTTTTTCTCCCTCAAAGAAGCTGTTTTTCTTGCCAGCCCTGAGATGGGTTGAATAAATTGATCATAATTACACAGCCTACCTGGACGGATGAAAAACATGGTGTCGTCTATTCTCAGGGTCCCTAGGAGGGTTGTTAGGGTGGTTTTAATGAGTCCCAAAGCACCTGGCTCTATTTCTGCCCGTTGAGCTGCTAAACTGGCATCAAAAAGTTAACTCTGAGGAGGCAGAAAACATGATTTGTTAACTGCTGGCCTCAAGGGTGACTTGATTTATTTCAGGGCTTATTTTAAAAACAGTAATTATTTCCTGTTTCCGATCCTGAAGATAACATACACACATGTAGTGAATACATTTGGAAATTGTATTCCCATGAAACTTTTAATGAGATATTTGAATAGAACTTGTTAAGTAGCTGGTAAAGTTCAGAAGAGAAAATGCACACACACTAAAAAACTAGAAACACAATAAAAAGAAAGAACAGTCAGGAGGAAATGCTTTAAAATACAGAAAAAAGGATAATGGAGAATATATGTCATCCATAATCCCACCATAAAGAGATGATTTTAAATTTTTTGTTGTTTTTTGTTTGTTTGTTTGTTTGAGACAGGGTCTTACTCTGTTGCCCAGGCTGGAGTGCAGAGGTGCCATCATAGCTCACTGCAGCCTTGACCTCCTGGGCTCAAGCAATCCTCCCTCCTCGGCCTCCTGAGTAGCTGGGATTATGGGTGCACACCACCACGCCCGGCTAATCTTTTGTGGTTTTTGTAGAGACAGAGTTTTGTCATGTTGCCCAGGTTGGTCTTGAACTCCTGAGCTCAAGTGATCCTCCCACCTTAGCCTCCCAACCAAAGTGCTGGGATTACAGAGTAAGCCACTGTGCTCAGCCTGTATTTTGAATATGTAGTGCATGTCCTTACATTTTTCAGGTGTGTGCGTGTATACATATATACATACATGCATTATGTATATTGTATATGCACATATCCACAGACACGTATTTTAAGATGCAGAAAAACGGGGGAGACACTGAGGAGATTTAAACATGCCAAACTGAGATTTGGCATGATTCAAATTTCATATCATTCTGGCAGTTAGTGTGGAGACAGATATAGGGGCAGCCCCTGGTGGCAGGGACCAGTGGGCAGGTCACCCAGGGCTTGATCCCTGACATCCAGTCATGTGACGATTGTGTCCTGAGTTCAGGGAAGGGCTGTTGATGAAGCAGAAGAAATGTTTGAGAAGCATTGGAAAAATCCGGAGCCACCTGTTTTGCGATGGATTATCTGTTGCAGATAGTGGTGGAAAAAAAAGCAAACAGGTGGTTCTGGGATCCCCCCGAAAGGGAAACCCAAGATGAGGAGCTGGTGGGAAGGGGAAATTAAATGCTCATTTAACTTAACATGTGGGATGTCCAGAGGTGTATTTGCCGTCAGGGGAATACCTGGGTAAGGGCTCTGGAATAGACACCTGACTTGGCTACCATTTCTAGCAGGGTTAGATAGCCCCTCAAAAGACAGAGTGTGGAGAGAAGAGCCACATGTCAGGCTTAGGTCCGAGAGGGGCGAGTTTGCAGAAGGAGTGATGGCAGGAGAGCGGGGAACCAGGGGCATCCCAAGTTTGGACAGAAGCAATGTGAATGGACACGAAAGGAGAGATTCGAGTGAGATTTACACATTAGAATCCCTAGAACCAGGTGACTGATCAGGGCTGGGAGAACAAAGGGAGGCAGGTGGAGATGAACCCAAGGGCTGATCTCCACGTTCCCAACAGATGTCACGGGAGGATACAGAACACTTGTCCCTGGGATATGGACTGCAGTGTCCCTGCAGTACTAAACAGACCATTGGTATGTGGGAGCGAGATGCCCACCATTGTTACCTGGCTGAAGAGCTGGTCCCCTTTCACACCTGGCTCCTGCCTCCTACCACTGCCCATCTTCTTAGACACAGGCGCTGGGAGACTCTGCAAGCCTTTCACACCTGGCTCCTGCCTCCCACCACTGCCCGATCTTCTTAGACACGGGCGCCGGGAGACTCTGCAAGCCTTTCACACCTGGCTCCTGCCTCCCACCACTGCCCATCTTCTTAGACACAGGCGCCGGGAGACTCTGCAAGCCTTTCACACCTGGCTCCTGCCTCCCACCACTGCCCATCTTCTTAGACACAGGCGCCGGGAGACTCTGCAAGCCTTTCACACCTGACTCCTGCCTCCTACCACTGCCCATCTTCTTAGACACAGGCGCCGGGGGACTCTGCAAGCCTTTCACACCTGGCTCCTGCCTCCTACCACTGCCCATCTTCTTAGACACAGGCGCCGGGAGACTCTGCAAGCCTTTCACACCTGGCTCCTGCCTCCCACCACTGCCCGATCTTCTTAGACACAGGCGCCGGGGGATTCTGCAAGCCTTTCGCAGGTTCCCAGGACTCAGCTCCCACCCGCCTCTTGGTGCTATAACAGGGTAGTGAGGGGGTGTGGTTTCAGCACAACCAAGCTTCTCTCTTCTGTGAGCCTTTTCTGGTCCACCAATAGAGTCTTCCATAAATACTGAGCACTGACTACGTATCAGGTCTCGTGTGGGCACAAGGGACACTGAGAGGAAATGGAGTCCTTGTCCTTGAAGGTCTCACCTTCCAGTGTGGGGGTGACGGACACGCCTTCCAGAGTGGGGGGGTGACGGACACGCCTTCCAGTGTGGGGGGTGACAGACACGCCTTCCAGTGTGGGGGGTGACAGAGACGCCTTCCAGTGTGGGGGTGACGGACACACCTTCCAGTGTGGGGGGGTGACAGACACGCCTTCCAGTGTGGGGAGTGACAGACACACTTTCCAGTGTAGGGTGTGACAGACACGCCTTCCAGTGTGGGGGGTGACAGACACGCCTTCCGGTGTAGGGGGTAACAGACACACAAACACACTTGCTGTGGTTTTTGAAGATGATCACAACACTCTCCCATCTGATCTGTTCAAATGTGTCAGGTCCTCATCAAGAGGTGGAGTTGGATTTCCATCCCCTTGCATCTGGGCAGGGCTGACTTGCTTGTCTCCAACAGAAAGTGGCAGAAGGGACATTGCGTGACTCCTGAGGCTAGGCCAGAAAAGACGACACAACCTCCCCCTTAAGTGCACGAAGGCCTCAGTTCCCCTCAGCTGTCCCATTGTCCAGAGGCTGCCATGTTGTGAGGGAGCCCCACCTAGCCCACGACACACGGAGAGGGCCTGAGACAGCATGAGAAGAGAGAGCTGGTGGGTGGGCCCCAGCTGTTTCAGTCACCTGGATATCCAGCTCTAGTCAGCACAGAAGAGACCCTGAGCCTAACCACCCAGCTGAGCCCACCACCAATTTCCTGACCCACAGAGATACTAAAAGCACTGTTGTTCTGAGTCACTGAGTTTTGGGGTGATGTGTTATACAGCTACAGATAACTGGAACAGCATTGTGTCTTCCCACCCTGTACTTATTTTATTAATTTTTTTTTTTAAATAGAGATGAGGTCTTACCATGTTGCCCAGGCTGGTCTGAGCAACATGGTAGAACCATCAACTTCTGAGCTCAAGCAATCCACCAGCCTCGGACTCCCAAAGTGCTGGGATTACAGGTGTGAGCTACCGCGCCTGGCTGCACCCTGTAATTCTGATCTTACCCTCTTCTTACCTGGACCCTCGTACGATTTCCCTGGGATCTCAGTCTCTAGAATTCAATCAGCCTTTTCTTTGGGATTTGGTTCCTGTTCATGCCTCTCGTTTACCCGTTCTGTCCTCTCTGCCCCTTTTGTTTATTGAGAAGCACTTGTGAGATCTATGGAGGTATGCTTGTGGCGTGTGTACTAAAAATTTTAGTGGCAGAAAATTCATGTGTTTGAGTAGCTAAAAATGGATTTTAAGGGAGTTTCATACTCAGGATTTGTGTGCATGCCAAGCAGCTTATCTGAAAGTAAATGAAAAAGTTGACCGGGCACGGTGGCCCACGCCTGTCATCCCAGCACTTTGGGAGGCCAAGGCAGGCGAACTGCTTGAGCTCAGGAGTTTAAGATTAGCCTGGGCAATGTAACAAAACCCCATCTCTACAAAAAATATAAAAATTAGCTGGGCATGGTGGCACTTGCCTGTGGTCCCAGCTACTCAGCAGGCTGAGGTGGAGGCTAGTTTAAGCCAGGGAAGTCGAGGCTGCAAGTGAGCTGTGATCGTGCCCTTGCACGCCAGCCTGGGTGACAGAGCGAGACCTTGTTTTAAAAAAATAAAAATTAAAAAATTGTTAAATGCTGTAAAAAATGTTTTTAAAAAGAAAAAAGTTAGTAAAAATAACAATGAAACAATATCGGCAAGGAGAACACCACTAACTTCAGGTTTGAGCCTCTGCTCTCAACTAGCAAAACTTTTCTAAGCTCTGTAATATCTACCAACCATGGACATATTAGAGAAAATTTTAGGCAATATATAGAGTTTTAGTAATTAAATATTTTTTTACTTTTTTTTTTTTTTGGAGACAGTTTCACTCTTGTTGCCCAGGCTGGAGTGCAATGGCGCGATCTCGGCTCACTGCAACCTCCGCTTCCAGGGTTCAAGCAATTCTCCTGCCTTAGCCTTCCTAGTAGCTGGGATTACAGGCATGCGCCACCACGCCCGGCTAGTTTTGTGTTTTTAGTAGAGATGGGGTTTCTCCATGTTGGTCAGGCTGGTCTCGAACTCCCGACCTCAGGTGATCCGCCCGCCTCGGCCTCCCAAAGTGGTGGGATTACAGGCATGAGCCACCGCGCCTGGGCTTTTTTTTACATTTTTTAAATTTCTTTTTTCTTTTTTTTCCCTCTGGTGTTGAAACTAATATAATTACATAGTTTAATGTGCAGTAAAATATCAGTAGGACAAAAATCTGCAATTTTATTGTATTTAGGTATTGCTTAGGATAAAGCTACAGTGATTATCTAAGTAAACAAGTTAATATGTTTGAGGAAAATCAATCAATAAAAAGTAATACTAATGATACACATGGAATTGACAAAAAACTATGAGGTGGTACTTTCTTGAGAGAAGCTTGGGAAGCCCTGAGCTAGAAGATATTTTTCTTTTAATTTATAAACATTTGGAGAGCACTCTTTTTTGTAAAAATTACCTCACTTAAACTCCACAACCAACTGCAAGAAACTGTTACACTCATTTTATAGAAATGGAAAATGTGGCTGGGCGTGGTGTCTCATGTCTGTAATCCCAACACTTTGGGAGGCCGAGGCGGGTGGATCATCTGAGGTCAGGAGTTCAAGACCAGCCTGGCCAACATGGTGAAACCCCATCTCTACTAAAAATACAAAAATTAGCCAGGTGTGGTGGCAGGCACCTGTAATCCCAGCTACTTGAGAGGCTGAGGCAGGAGAATCTCTTGAACTTGGGAGGCGGAGGTTGCAGTGAGCTGAGATTGTGCCACTGCACTCCAGCCTGGGTGACAGAGCAAGACTCTGTCTCAAAAAAAAAAAAAAAGAAAGAAAGAAAATGTAGGGAGCTTAAGTGACAGAGACAGGAATTAAGTCCAAAGCCTGGCTGATGGCCAAGTTGATGTTGTCTACAGGATATGGTACTGATCTCCCAGTGGTAGCTCAGGGGCTGTGACATTCCTAGAACAGGCATCTAATCTGCCTCCATTAATCATGGAGGACTTCCTGAAGGAAGTGACATCTGAGCTGGGACTTTCCCTTAGCTCAGGGACATCTTTCTCCTAAGCATGGCCCCCATTGGTGAATGAAACCTAATTTTCTTTAGAGAGAACCCTGTTATCTGTCCAGTATTCCCCAGAAGAGGTTGGATAAAGCACAGATAGCTGCCTGACTTGAAAGTGTCTTTCAGGACTGGATCAGATCCAGGAGCAAATTGAGAGAGAGAGGGAGACAGAGAGAGAGAATCAAAATACAACTGAAAAGTGCCAGGGGAGAAAAAGAGATTATTTCTTCAGACTAATATCCTGTTTGGAAACACCAAAAACTGGTATTATTGAAAATTTCATATGTAAAATAAAGAGCTTAAATAACAATTCAAGTCTTAAAGTTTGGCTATCACAATTTTTCTTTATTTTTGTTTGTTTATTGAGGTATAACTTACATATAGTGAAGTGTACAATTCTTAAGGTTACAGTTTAATAAATTTTTACATATGGATAGACGGATAGATTCACATAACTATGACCCAGATAAGGAGACACAATATTTCCAGTACCTCAGAAGTCTCCCTCTTGCCCCTCCAATCTGTGCCTACCTACAGGTAACCACTTTTCTAACTTTTTTTTTTTTTTTTTGAGATGGAGTCTCACTCTGTTGCCCAGGCTGGAGTGCAATCTCAGCTCTCTGCAACCTCTGCCTCCCTCCCAGGTTGAAGTGATTCTCCTGACTCAGCGTCCTGAGTAGCTGGGGTTACAGGCGCCTGCCACCATGATCAGCTAATTTTTGTATTTTTTAGTAGAGACAAGGTTTCACCATGTTGGCCAGGTTGGTCTGGAACTCCTGGCCTCAAGTGATCCACCCGCCTCAGCCTCCCAAAGTGCTAGGATTACAGGCATGAGCCACCGTGCCCGGCCCACTTTTCTAACTTCTATCACCATAAATTAATTTTGACTATTTTAGAGTTTCATAAAAGTTGTATGTTACAGTATGCAGTCTCGTTTCTAATTTTTGTTTTGTTTTGTTTTGTTTGTTTTTTTGAGACGGAGTTTTGCTCCTGTTGCCCAGGCTGGCGTGCAATGGCATGATCTTGGCTCACTGCAACCTCTGCCTCCTGGGTTCAAGCAATTCTCCTGCCTCAGCCTCCCAGTATCCCAAGTAACTGGGATTACAGGCACCCACCACCATGCCCGGCTAATTTTTTTGTGTCTTTAGTAGAGACGGGGTTTCACCATGTTAGCCACACTGGTCTCGAACTCCTGACCTCAGGTAATCCACCCACCACAGCCTCCCAAAATGCTGAGATTACAGGCATGAGCCACTGCGCCCGGCCCTGATTTTCATTCAACATTATATTGATAGAAGTCATCCATGTGGTTGTATGTATCGACAGTTCATCCTTTTTATTGCTGTGCAATATTCCATTGATTTATTTATCCATTCCTTGATTTATTTATCCATTCTATTGTTGACGGACACTTGGATTATTTCCAACATTTATCTATATGCATAATTATGCTGTAAGTCGTTTTGCATATGTCTTTTGGTAGAAACAATACTTTTTTAAAAACAAATTTAGTAGATTATAAATTCCTTAGTGATGGGTAAGGTAGGAGTATGTATTACTGAACATAGAGACACTTGGTAGAGACTCCTCACATGCACATCTGAATGATGCCTTGGGACTAGGCAGTGATCCTTTCCCCTTCTTGGGGCCAGGCGTACCTCCAATGACTTGGTAACAGCTTCAACCCTTCTTCCAAGAAGATTGCCCACATACTCAACATTTAGCACTGGGCTTCTGGAATGTGGTGATATCTAAGGTTCTTCCAGCTTTGGCCTACATGAGACGGTGAGCTGGGTGAAGTGCATTTTCAGGGCAAGCGCTGAGCTCCAGCTTATGAGGAATAGCCCTCCAATGTGCCAGGAACATCTTATGTGCCCTCTGGAACAAATAATATTTCACTTTTCCGAAAGCCAGAGCTTTGGGATCCCAGATCTAGTAAGAATCATCTTATTCATCTTCCTTTCATCTCCAAGCCAGAAGGAGGCTCGTTGAATTTACAGGGATGGGGTTGCAAAGGGCATTAAGGAATCCTGCATCTATGCTATCAGGACCTACCAGTCCCAAGTGGCTTTACTAGATAAAATGTTCTGAGTGCCTTAACCCAGAAAAACTGCAACTCTAGACCCTGGATGTTCTAAACGACGCAATCAGAACATCTTCCCATATTCTTTGGAAGAAACTCTAACACTTTCCTCTTTCTACTTCTACCTAAAACATCTGAAAGAAGGGAGGCGAGAGAGGAGAGAATTATGCATTTAAACAAAGACAAGGAATTGCGAAAATCACCATTTTTAAAGAAGTATAGATTTCATAAGAACCTCTGAGATGATGATAATGCATGATAATAACATGTAATAACAATAATTATAATAGTATTATGCTTCTATGAGCCATATAAATATTATATGCTATACATATTGCTAAGTGTTTTGCAAACTTCACCTCATTTATTTCCCCCTAAAAGTCTATGATTTTATGTAAGAGGAAAATGAAGCTCCAAGAAAAACTTTTTTTTTTTTTTTTTTTTTGAGATGGAATCTCGTTCTGTCACCCATGCTGGAGTGCAATGGCGTGATCTTGGCTCACTGCAACAGCACTATCTTGGGTCACTGCAACCTCCGCCTCCCAGGTTCAAGCAACTCTCCTGCCTCAGCCTCCTGAGTAGCTGGGATTGCAGGCACCCGCCACCTCACCCAGCTTAATTTTTTGTATTTTTAGTAGAGATGGGGTTTCACCATGTTGGCCAGGCTGGTCTCGAACTCCTGACCTCAAGTGATCCACCTGCCTCAACCTGCCAGTGTTGGGATTACAGGCATGAGCCAGCACACCCAGCCCAAGAAAGACTTTTTGGACACTATCTCAGGGTAAGGGAGTAGCAGGATTGGGATTTACACCTCATGACTCTCAAGCTCATGCTCATTCCACTACAGAAAATGACCTGTTTGTTCAGGTCTTCCTATTAACTGAGATCTTCCATCTTCCAGGAATGATGTAGTACATTCCAAGAAAGATGTGTTATGGAAGTGACATCAGATCTGAATCCTGAAGTCAAAGTTTCATTTAGTAGAAAAACAAGGTAAGATGAGGAAGTGTTGGGAGACTGGACTATGAAGAGTCTGTATCAGAGGCTGGCAAACTATAGTTGACCATTTGTTTTTATAAATAAAGTTCTATTGGAACATAGCTAGCTCCCCTTGCTTATGTATTGTCTCTGGTGGCTTTCTCACTACAGTGGCAAAGTTGAGTAATTGCGACAGGGACCATATGGCTAACAAAGACAAAAACAGTTACTATCTTGCTCTTGACAGAAAAAGTTTTCCTACCTTGGATCTAGGTCACACTAAAGCTTTTAGTCATAAATGCTATCCTAGGGCTGGGCGCGGTGGCTCATGTCTGTAATCCCAGCACTTTGGGAGGCCGAGGCGGGTGGATCACTTGAGGTCAAGAGTTCAAGGCCAGCCTGGCAGACATGGTGAAACCCCATATCTACTACAAATACAAAAATTAGCCAGGTGTGGTGGCAGGCGCCTGTAATCCCAGCTACTCGGGAGGCTGAGGCAGGAGAACTGCTTGAACCTGGGAGGCGGAGGTTGCAGTGAGCTGAGATCACACCACTGCACTCCAGCCCAGGTGACAGAGTGAGACTCCATCTCAAAAATAAATAAATTAATTAAATAAATGCTTATCCTGTATGTAATGTTGAGCCATGGAAGGATTTGGAGTAGGGGAGACACATGGGCTTATTTCAGAATTACAAAAAACCATTCTCAGATCCATCCTAGCACAGGGCACTCCCACGATAAAGGCATCAACAACACAATTCCAAACCATCTTCACTTCTCAATCTTTCACCTTGAATACCATTTCAACAAATATTAATTGAGCATCTAGTATGCACCTATACTCTATGTAAGTGGTTAAAGCTGTAAGCAAGCAGTAAGGCTTGAAACTTAAAGCTGGTGGAAAGTAAACTGAGGAAGTGAGCTTTCTCTTTGAGAGATCCAATGGAAGGAAGACTGTGTACAGAAGGACAGCAGCCAGAGCTTGCCTTAGAACACAAACAGAGCTGAACTTCTTGAATCAAGCAGGTTTTTTGGGTTCCAGTGGCAGAAATGGACTTTGGCTAGCTTAAAAGAGAAATCACTGGAAGGAACTGGCAAAGGGGTGGAGTTCAAAGGATTAAAGTGAAGGCTGGAGAGTGGGTTTGGGAAAGAGTGAAGCCTGGGAAACCAAGAGATTTCTGTATCATGAGCCACTCAACACTCTCACCTGAAAAGCATTAAATCTGCTTCTTCCACTCTTGCTTTACTCAATTCGAGATTTAAAGCGCCAGGTAAGCAGTCTGATTAGCTTGGCTTAGGACAAAGGTTGGTTGGCTTTAGTGTAAAAATAAGGATCTGGTGCAAGGAGCTTTGAGGGACCCTGCTTGCTTTTCATTATGAGAAAATGGGCACATGCATTAACTGTCCCACCAGGACCACATACAGTGGAGCAGAGGTAATTCTTCCAAAGGAAATCAGGGTATAGAGACTTAGCAGCTAAACAAGTTCACAAATGTCAATCATACCTGTATAGATTCAAATCCTACCTCTTCCAATTATTGGCTTTGTTGACTTTGGGCAAAGTTATCTCATTTGCAAAGAGAAATTATAATACTACCCAGCTCTTAAAATTATGAGCTAATAGATATGAAGTGCTTAGAACCATGTCTGGCACATCATAATCACCCAATTAAGCTTAACTGCTGAGAGTATTATGATTATTACTGCATACTTGCTAAAAATAGCACCAAGTGGTAGAGCCCACGGTGAGATCTAGGCCCTCATTCCAAAGCTCCCGCTCTTTCTGCCAAGCCAAGCTGCCTCTGCAGATCCAACCTCAGTTAAATGAGATGATAACGTGTGTGACGTTGTTGGGGCAGGTGCCCAAAGAGGATGCTCAATTAGTGTCCAAGACTTTCTTCCTCTCTCCCCAAAGAAGTGAGTAGGCTTAGGCTTTCCTTTCTGCTTGGGAGATGCCCCCACCTTTTTTTTTTTTTTTTTTTTTTGAGATGGAGTCTCACTCTGTCACCAAGGCTGGAGAGCAGTGGCGCGATCTCGGTGCCCGGTTCAAGCAATTCTTCTGCCTCAGCCTCCTGAGTAGCTAGGACTACAGGCACCTGCCACCATGCCCAGCTAATTTTTTGTAATTTTAGTAGAGACGGGGTTTCACCATGTTACCCAGGATGGTCTCGATCTCCTGACCTCGTGATCCACCCGCCTTGGCCTCCCAAAGTGCTGGGATTACAGGCGTGAGCCACCGCGCCTGGCCGGAGATGCCCATATTTAATAGAGAACCAAGTGGGTGTAAGAGGGCTCAGGGAAAGCAGACAAAGAGGAATGTTCCTGGTTTGTGCTTACTATCATTCTCACGGAGGAGCCCACTCAGGTTTGTTGACAATCTGGCCCCTGCCTACCACTCTAACCTCTCCTCCCTCCACATTCCCATGAGCTTACCCTGCTCCATCCACAATGATCTTCTTTCTGCGTGTCAAATTCCTTCTGCTTTTTTCTGCCTCAGGGTCTTTGCACAAGCTGTTCCCTCTGTCTAAGCTACTCTTACCCCAGATCTTCATTAGGATCTAAACTCAAATGTGACCATCTCAGTGAGGTCTCTCCTGACAACTCTAGCTACGGCAGCATCTCAACCCCATCAGTCTCTAACACATGGCCCTACTTTAGTTTCTTTGCAGCAATGACCAGTACATGAAATTATATATGTGTTTGTCAATATTGTTGTTTGTCTTCCTACACCAGACTATAAACTCCACAGGGTTAGAGAATGTGCATCCCCAACACCGAGACTGCTTGGTTCACAGAGGGTGCTTTTACACATATGGCTCTGTCACAACTGTCATAGCAACCCTGTTAGGTACATAGTCTGTTAAGGCTGAGAGGGGCTTAGTATCATGATTTAGAGCAGCACTGTCCAATATATGTAGCTATTTAGATTTACATGCTTCATAATGAAATAAAATGAAAACTTCATTTCCTTAGTTGCATTAGCGTCACCTCAAGTGCTCAGCAGCCGCACATGGCTAGTGGCCACCATTCTGGGTAGCAGGGATACAGGACATTCCTATCACTGCAGAAAGTTCTACTGGACAGGGCTGGTTTAGAGCATTCACTGCAGATTCATATACTTAGCTTCGAATCCCAGTCCTGCCAATTACTAGTGGTGTGATTCTGAGTGGACCTTATGCTTTTAGATCTCACTTTTTTCATCTATAAAATGACGCTAATAACAGTTCCCATCTCATAGTGTTGTAGGAGTTATTATAGGCAAAGGCTCTTAGAAGAGCATCTGGGATATAGTCAGTGCTAGAAAAAGTATCGACTGTTGCTATGACACCTCCATTTTTACTCCCTGAGAAACTGAGGTCCAAAGAAAAGAAATCCTTGACCTAGTGCACACAGCCAGGAGGTGGAGGGAGCTGAGGTTTGATCCCGCACCTCTATGATTTCAGAGCCTGGCTAAATCTGATGACACTTTTCAGGTCCCTTCTGGGAAAAATCCCTGAAACTTCTGACCCATTGCTCCCTTATCTGTTTAGTGGGGGACAGAAGACTCCAAGGGCTCCTTTATCTAGGATAGATGCGAAGGAACTGGCTGGAGAGCCAGCCAGAGCCCAGGACATGGGTTATCTATTCTAGGACCTAGTCAGTGGCTTGGGACTCCTTGGGGGTTGGGAAGCCAGGCTGCCCAGGACACAGAAGCATTGGCGTGGCTGAGCCAGTCATGCCAGCTGCAGCCGAGACCCCTTGTGTGGGCGCTGCCCCTGTGGGTGTAATGGCCCCTGCGGCAGGGACAGAATGCTCATCCCTCCCACCTGCTCAAGCTCTGGGACTGCCCCAGGAACTGCACAGAGGGGTTGAACTATTTCTACTTATTTCCCTGTAGAAGCCTCAGATGCTGCTGCTGCTGCTGGTTTAATTTTTAAATTTAGTTACTTTTAATACTTTTTAAATTTAGTTACTTTTAATATGCACAGTCCCTATGCTTGTACTGTTTTCTTTGTTTTGTTTTGGTAACATGGGATTTTTAAATTGCTATTTTTAGAGCTTTTAACACATTTTTCTACATTTAAAAAATTTTTAATTGAGGTAAAATTCATATGATATAAAATTAACCATTTTAAGTGTACAATTCAGTGGCCTTTAGTGCATTCTCGATGTTGTTCAACCGTCACCCACATCTAGTTTTAAAACATTTTCCTTACCCCTCACCCCATCTCACTAAGCAGCCATTCCTCTTTCCCTCCCCGTTCCTAGTCCCCGACAACCACTATCTACTTTCTGTCTCTAAGGATTTACTTGTTCTGGATATTACATATCAATGGAATCATACACTAGGTAGTCTTTTGTGTCTGGCTGCTTTTACTTTGCATAATACTTTCAAGGTTCACCCATGTTCTAGCGTGTATCAGTACTTGATTTCTTTTTACAGTTGAATAATATCCTATTATATGGCTATACCACACTTTACCCATTAATCTATTGATGGACATTCGAATCATTTCCATATTTTGACTCTAGTGAATAGTGTTGCTGTGAACATTCACATGTAAATATTTGTTTAATTACCTGTTTTCCGTTCTTTTGGGTACATACCTAGGAGTGGACTTTCAGGGTTATACGGTAGCCCTATATTTAACTTTTTGAGAAACTGCCAAACTATCTTCTACAGGGGCTATACCAATTTACATTTCCACCAGCAATGTATAAGAGCTCCAATTTCTCCACATCCCCTCAATATACTTTAAAACATTCACAATGATATGGCATAATAATATAATAATTAATGATAATAATTGTTGCTATCATTAATAGGAGGAAACCGAGGCTCAGGGATATAGTCAATTGAACAAGTTTATGCATCTGTGAGGCAGGCAGAATAATTGTCCCTGAAGATACCCACATCTGACTCCTGGAACCTGGGAGTGTGTTACTCTCAGATGTGATAAAAATAAGATTGTTAATCAGCTGACCTTGTGGGGAGATTATCCTGGATTACTGGGGTAGGTCCAATGTAATCACAAAGGATCTTGTAAGTGAAAGAGGGAGGGAAATGGGTAACAGAGGGAGACGGAATGATGAAAACAGAGAATCAGAGCAATGTACAGTGAGAAAGACTTGACCGGCCATCGCTGGCCTGAAAATGGGAGAGGGTTGGAGAGAGATTTGAAGACGCCATGCTGTTGGTTAGGAAGATGAAAGAAGCCGACCAGGAGTCAGGAATGTGGGCAGCCTGTAGAAGCTGCAGAAGGCAAGGAAACAAATTTCTCCTAGAGCCGGCAGAAGGCATGTAGCTTTACCAACACTTTTCGCTCGATCAACCCACTTCAGACTTCTCAATTCCAGAACTGTATGATAATAAATCTATGTCATCTTAAGTCATAAAATTTATGGTAATTCGTTATGGTAGCAAGAAGAAACTCAGGCCAGCCATAGTGTGGTGGGGCAGGGATTGGCATCCACACTGGATTGACTCAATGTCTGTGATTCTAACTGATTGGCTGTCTGTGACTATAACAACCAGGTTTTTTGCCGTCTCCAGGTCCAGCACCACTTCCCTGCTCTACATAGACATGAGTGGATCTCACAAACATCACGCTGGGTGAAAAAAAAAAAAAAGATCCCAGCACTATGGGAGGCCGAGGTGGGTGGATCACGAGGTCAGGAGTTCGAGAACAGCCTGGCCAACATGGTGAAACCCTGTCTCTACTAAAAATACAAAAATTAGCCAGGTGTGGTGGCGCACACCTGTAATCCCAGCTACTCAGGAGGCTGAGGCAGGAGAATCGCTTGAACCCAGGAGGCGGAGGCTTGCAGTGAATTGAAATCGTGCCATTGCACTCCAGCCTGGGAGACAGGGTGAGACCCCGTCTCAATAAATAAATAAATATATAAATACATAGCTAGCAAGTTGTGCAAGAAAGATTCAGTGAAACACCATTTAGAATAAATGTAAAAACACAAAATAATATTACACACATGTAGTGGAGCCAGCTTATGAGGGTCAATTGTTAACGTTTCCAGTTTTCTACATTTAAAACATTTTTAAATTGAGGTAAAATTCCTCAGTTTAGCTGCTTGCCTAACACAGCCCAATACTCAAAACTAAATTGTATAAACTTGAACATAAATAAGTTATAATAAAAATAAAGTAATAAGCACTAAAAGCTCATCACTTCCTGGTTGTGGCTCCCCAAACATGGTGGCGGTGGTGGTTGGTGTGGGGTGGGTGGGGCAGGTGCTACTGTGTAAACGATAGGGACCAGAGATATTGCTAAATATCCCACAAAGCGGAAGACAGCCCCCACCACAAAAACGATCTAGTCCTAAATGTCAGCTGTGCCAATGGTGAGAAATCCTGATCTTCCCTAAAGCATGAGTTCCTCATGAGCAAGGCCAGTATCTGACTCATCTCTGTCCCCAGATCACAGTCTGGCAGAGCGGATAATGCTAAAGAATATTAATGATGTTCTACATCCCAGGCATTTGTTGCATTTAAACCCTAGTGTTATGAGTTAGGGACTATGATTATATTTGATAAAGCAAAGAAACAGCTGTGCTGGTAATGAGGCTGCTAAGGAAGGATGGAAAATCGAAACGTAGGACTAATCAGAGAAATCCAAATATGCTCCCCCAACCAATCACAATGGCCTCTAATTAACCACTGCCAGCTTCCTTATGCCAACGGCCTCCAACCAGGCACTCTTGAAGCCTTCCCTTCTTTCACTATAAGCTTTCCCACTACCCTGCCTGCCTTTGAGTCTGTGCCAAACACAAATGGTGTCAGTGGACTCCCTTATTACAGCAAGCTCTGAATTAATAGCCTTTGCTTGTTTTCATTGGGTGGTCTTTACTTCCGCATAGCACCGGATGTGAAAAGCCTTCTGCATGTTTTACGCCTTGTTTCTTCTGCTCATTATAACAAATCCTGTAGTATCACGTTTTCCCGGTGATGAGTTGCCAGGACCATGTGCTCACAAAGGAGGGGAGCTCTGAAATATGGCAAATGGCCAACAAGAACTCTCCCCTCCAGCCTAGTCTGAAGGATCGCTGAGGTATCCCCTAATGTACATGAGATGGTCCAGCTCATACTAGGGATTGAAACATAGATAGCACCAGAGATGGCGGCAGGAGAGAGTCCCCTGCAAGAGTGGACATCCCTCCACACCTGGAACTCTTTCCTTCCAGGACACTACACACAACCCTCTGTTTCTGTCAGGCTTGAAGGAAGTACCACAGAAACCTTCAGAGCTTAGATAGACCAGTGGTCTCTACACTCTGCCTTTATTCCAGGAGTCCAGAGGGATACTGGGTCAAGTTCATATCCCCACTGACAGCTAAAGTTCTTGACTGTCCAAGCAATTTCTAAGAATTACCAGTGGAAACAGTTAGTTCCCTGTGGCTGCTATGAAAAATTATTACAAACTTAATGGCTACAACAGTACAAATTTACTATCATACAGCTGTGATATGATAGTATCACATGAGACTGGAAATACCATTATCCCAACTTTACAGATCAAGAAAATGAAGCACAGAGTGGTTAAGTAACTTGCTCAGGGTACATAGCTAGTAAGTGCTAGAGGTAAGTATAAACGTAGACATCTTTGGAAAGGAATATACACAAAAATGTAAAAACAATACTTACTTCTGAGTAGAAATACGATAGATGTTGTTTGCTTGCTTTGTTGTTTTTCTGAAATTTACAGTACGTCTAGGACAGGGGTCCACAAACGTTTTCTATAAAGGGCCGGACAGTAAATATTTTAGGCCTTTTGGCCCAGATGCTCTCTGTCACAACTACAAAGCTCAGCCTTGCAGCCTGAAAGCACCTGTAGACAATACATAGTGAAATGGCATGGCTGTGTTCCAATAACACTTTATTCATGGACACTGAAATTCACATTCTATATAATCTTCATGTCATGAAATATTTTCTTTTGTCTTTCCCCTCCAAGCATTAAAAAAGGTAACAATTACTCTTAGCTCATAGGCCCTACAAAAACAGGAGGAGGGCAGGATTTGGCCAGCAGATCATAGGATGACAAGCATCACACTCAGCATGAAACCGTTCTAAAATGTTGCTTTAAGATGAAAAAGCAGATACAGTTCTTTGGTCAGCAGTTGGTGGCGTGGGCACAGGTCTGAAGACCTGCCAGCCTCCAGGCAGGCTAGAGGGCAGGTGTGGGCAGTTATTTTGTCCCTGGAGCCTGGGAAGACGGTGGGTGACCAGAGAGTCCTGTCTATCCTAAGAGGAGAACGTTCAGCCCAAATCCCAGCCCCGTTATGCACAGATCAGAGCCATTTCTGAAAATGTCGCTGCTGATTCTGCTTTTCCTGGGATTGGCAGAAGCCTGTACTCCTCGTGAAGGTAATGCTTCCAGCTACGCCCTGTGTCCTCTATGTATTTTCTTACAACTTGGGAGGCTCTCGTGGGCTGGATTCAGAGAGAAGCTCCTGAAGTCTAACAGACTTCTTCTTGCTTCCC